>NW_022170511.1:11581788-12297195 GCF_008802855.1 Photinus pyralis
TTTATTGGGTGGACCTGTTTTTGTAGTGCATGTGGCGATACTTGTATTTATTGTGTTTCTTTGTTCTTGAGGTTGTATTTGTGTGGTTGCTTGGGTTATTCGTGGAGATATTACAGTATTTTGTGAGCTAGTAGTGCTGTTTAGGTTTTTGCGTTTGGGTTGTATACGAGTGAGTTGTGATAACGTGGTGTGTTTCTGTGAAGAATGAGTTTTATGTTTTTTAACTGTGCTAGGGCGTGTAACTTTATTTGGTGGACCTGTCTTTGTAGTGCATGTTGCGTTACTTGTATTTCTTGTGTTTCTTTGTTCTTGAGGTTGTATTTGTGTGGTTGCTTGGGTTATTGGTGGAGACGTTACAGTACTTTGTGAGCCTGTAGTGCTGTTAAGGTTGCTGCGTTTGCGTTGAGTACGAGTGGGTTGTGATAACGTGGTGTGTTTCTGAGAAGAAAGAGTATTGTGTTTTTTAGCTGTGCTAGGCCGTGTAACTTTATTGGGTGAGGGCGCGTCTTTGTAGTGCATGTTGCGTTTGTTTGTTCAGGAAGTTGTGTTTGTGTGGTTGGTTGAGTTAAGGGTGGAGATATTACAGTATGTTGTGTGTCATGTTGTGAGTCTAAAGTGCTGTTTAGGCTTTTGCGTTTGGGTTGAATACTAATGGGTCGTGATAATGTGGTTTGCTTCAGAGGTGAATCTCTGATTGTAGTACCTATATATTGTATCATTTGTTGTACTTGTTTGCTCGGTAAGTTGTATTTGTGTGTTTGTTTGGGTTAGAGGTTGAGATATTACAGTATGTTGTGTACCGTGTTGTGAGCGAGTACTGTTGTTTACATGTATACATTGTGTGTGTGTTATTATTATTATTATTATTATTATTATTATTATTATTATTATTATTAAAGTAGATGAGTTTAAACAATGTTTCACAACTTTTGGATACCCCCTCGTAAATAGACCTTTACGCGAGCTTTCGAGAGGTACTGATCAATTCATGGAAAATGCTCTAAAGTTGCTCGCCTTAACTTGGGTATAAATTACTCTCACGAGACCTAAAAACATAATATGTACAAAAATCGTAGATACATGCGCGTTTACGATGTTTAATGTTTGCAACAACGTTTTTTGCAGTGAATCCGCCCCACTTTTTATTTAAAATGCAGGTAGTCCGGTCACCACCAAAGACTCCTCCGAAGAATAGTTTTAGTTCTGTTGCTTCTGATGTAGGCAACGCTACGTCCTGCGTGGCAAAAACTTTTAATTAAAACGTCATTAAGACATCGGGCTTCTAAAAGGATTCATTCGGCCACCTAGACTTTTCCGAAAGATAGCCCTAGTCCGTTGCTTCTGAAATATGCAGCTTGTTCGTCAAACATTCAACAAGTCATGTTGTTTTGAGTCAATTAGTTAGTTCTGTTGCTTTTTATGTAGGGAACGCTATTTTCGGTTTCATATTTAAAAGCAATCCATTCTATTCATAAAAATTACACCTGCCTTTATCCTGAAGATAGTCGGCGTTTTCATGTAATCGAAGAGATTATGAATACACCGCGCATCCTGACCGCACACGGTATTCTAGATTTCATAGGATTTCTAAATATTGAATCAAGAATTTCTTCATTTCTTTTGTATATCAATTAACTGGAAGTGATTTCCAGTAACTCCTTTGAAGAAAAGAAATTAATGTGAGGTTTTAGCGATGGCCTCGAAATATTTCCTGTGCTATCGTGAACTTGTTTCAAACAAGTTTTTCCAACTCAGCAAGAGTACAGAGGAAAAACATTTTGGTAGATTATTAAATGTGCTAAAGATGCTGTTTATCTCACATATGCCAGCAACCGGATAATGAACATATAATTTCAATCTATTGACCTGCTATTTGGGATAAATAAATAAACGATACGTTCTACATATTGTTTGTTTGTTGGGATGAAGAAACAAATTCGATAATGCATGTACATTGTCCTACTTTACTGGGATTTGTATTTTAGCTCCAGCAAATGTGTTGAATTCTTGAAATGAAGTAAAGAAACTAATAGCAGTTCTATCATGCGCTCTGTTGAAAACGAAACAATAATAAATATAACAAATTTAAAGATTCACAAACACTGATCAAATCATACAGAAAAAATGTTGGAAGGTAAAAAAATCAAAGTGTACCTCATTCCGTTCATTGGATGTTGAGACAAAAAAGTGATGCGATAGTATTAGCTGGAAAAGCAACACGAACGGCGGTAGAAACACATCGATAAATTTACCTTAGCTATTGATATGGTGAATGAAGAACACTTACTTCCCGCATATCTTGCACGGATAATCTTCGGAAGAATCTGAGTGGCACATGGTAGGAGTTGTGGAAGTTCGTCTTTCTAACACTGTCGACGGCGTCGGTGAATTTCTAACAGTACCACCATGTATTCTAATATGGCCGTTAAGTGCCGCTTTGGAATTAAAACTCTGCAATATTTTAAAGGTAGTGTAATAAAAATAAAAGCAGTTCAAATAATCTTACAGCTGAGCAATCGGGAAATTCACATATAAAATTTTTATGTTCTTGAAAGGGAATAGGCGACTCCGCGTCGGCAATCTAAAATATCGAATATAAACCAAAACGAATGCAAACTCGCAAATACTTACGCCTAATAATTTAACATCCGCATGTGGTTTCTCCTCTGAATCTGACTCAAATCCTTTCGAATATGAGCGTTTAGATTCTCTAGAAACTTTCATCCGCCTGTACTCATCGGCGCATACTTTTTTCCAAATATAATAAAACTGCACGCATTGTTTTGTCGATTTTGAGCCAATCTAAAAATAATCACACGTTCAAATGGGACAAGACGAACACAAATCTTACTCACATCGCGCGATATACTAAAGAAATCCTTTCCATATCTAAAAAGAGCGTGTTGAAATGCCTCTATTTCTTCCGACGACCATCGATCGCTATCACTGTACTGATAATGTAAAAGAGGATGATCATGAGGAAGCGCGGGATAGGGGTGCATTAACTTTAGCATTGCTTCCTGTAATGAAATAAGGTTAGCAATGGTCGACCATTGGTGAAATGCAACTTACGTGAATATTCCCTCCACACATGTGCAAAAGGTGCATTGCGTACTCCTTATTTCGTCCTCCACCGGGAACTGCTGCGCAGCACGCGAAATCCAAGTACATGTCAACTGCACATATTCAATACTAGCAAAAACCTGTTGACTGAACCAGCGTGTGGCTCAAACAACAAGCCCTTTTACTTAACACTAAACTGAAGAAGATTATATTGAACAATTCCTTACCTTCGTTGTCCGAAAGAGTACAAGACGGGTTCCACAACAGATACTCTCGGTTGGGTTCCAGATCTACTCTAGATAACCCTTTTCTGCAAGGCGGTGGATGGCATTGAAATTGAGAGCCAATATTAATATGAGGTGTTGAATCTGACTCGGGAATTGACTCATTATTCCACACGTTGTAAGCGTCCTCTCTGTTTTCTGCAAGAGGGATTACGTGGCTCACGCCAACAGCTACTGCGAACTTACCTTTCTTTAAGCTGCAATATAATCCGGAACCTGATCTAGTTGGATTGAGTAATGGTGGAGGCGTATAAGTCGATGATCCGTGAGGCCTACTTCTAGTTGCGCGTAATCTGGATTGATAAAGCACGGGAAGTTGTAAGGGTTCCGAACGTGGCCGTTTCCTTGATTGCCTTATAGGACTCGCAGGTACACTATGTAGTTAAAACGATATACTGGGGCACCGTAAAAGACTTATGTACTTACATGTTGGGACTGATAAACACATCGGTACCATCTTGTTTAAACGTTTCTCTTTGCCCGGCAAATTTTATTGGAAGGTTGGTGTGCGTTTGTGTAACCTTCGGTATCCTTTCTCCGTTTTTTAATTGTATATCCTTGTTTAAAAAATTTTGTGCGTGTAGTAATGAAGCACCAGTTACGACTATATTTTTTGTTTGTAGCGCATTACCATTTGTTTGTACCAGTTTTAGTTCGCCATTACTCTCGACCAAAATTCCGGTAAAATTTGTGTCGATTAATCCGTTACTACTTATCACTTTTAAAGGAAGGCCATTGAATTCAAACTTTTTTTTAGTGTCTTTTGGACTGCTTGACAGTAGGGGATCGTCCGAGTTTGGCATCATTTGCGATTGAAAGGAGTAATGTGGCGATAGTGGAAACGTAACGTTGCTAGGGGACGGAGTGTACGTGGTTGAAGGGTGAGGAGAAGATACCGATGATGCTGGGATGTTGGATAATGGCGAAGCGACAGGTGTAAGGCCGACGGAAAGTGGTGACTGTGGCGTTGGTGAGTTGGTGAGCGGGTAAATATCGTCGGTTGATATGCTTTCTCCAGGCAGGACTTCTTCTAAAGCCTCTTCCACGGCTGCCGAACTAGACATTGTCGAAGTAAAAAATGCCGCCGATAAAGGGGAAGATGCTTGCGGAGGTTCATCTAGTTCCCGTCCGCCGACTTGCGTGAAATCGTTTTGTTTGGGCGAGACCATGGGAAGTATCGTGTTTTGTCCAAAGCAAGGACTTCGGCCTTCGTGACTGGCGGGCGGAGTTGGATATGCAAACCCGGGCGAATCGTGTCTAATTAGAGGGGATTGTAGGGGAGATTGAGCAGTAAGGGACGTATGTGGAGATTCCGTGTATTGAGCGGGAGATTGGGTTTGATAACCGGGGGATGGAATGTCCAGATTTGTGGCAGAATGAAATGTGCTGAATTCTGCCAAGCTTTCGGGCAAAGGAGAGTCGAGCACCGCCTGTAAGTCTTGATTGACCGAGTGATTAGATTGGTATGATGGTGATTGAACAGTCTCCTGAAGACTTGCGGTCACGCTGGCGTAGTCTTCTAGAGAGGCAATGTCGTGCAGTTGATCCTCACTTTGTTCATGCAGGAGGGAATCGGTTCGGAATTGAATCGAAGTAAGGTGTTGTGCGTCGACACTTTGTAATAACATTGTGTCTTGCACTTGAGTGAACACTTCGTCTTGTAAGCTTTGCGAGAAATATCCCGAGCTATCTTCAGATTGATATGTAACACCGGTGAGAGTCAGTGATTCTCCGGTTTGTAATTGTATTACTTGCTGGGTAGGTTGCCCGGGATCGGATGTAGTTCTTTTTACCGCAACCTTTCCCTTTTTCAAAATGAGGTCAGCTAATGCTTCCGCTTCTTGCTGCGTGTTGGGCTGTTTCGGTATTGTAAACGCGTCGGCATCCGAGTGTCTTCGTCCTTTTTCGGTTGGTTGTTGTGGAGGCGCAGGTACGACAAATGAGGTGATTTTTGAATCCAAGTCGCTGGAATTATTTGAGGAATGCACAGTTAGAGGGAAAAGCGGTGGCGCCCCACTCCGCGTTGTGTCTTCGCCGTTGGTTGGCGGAGGCGGATTGGTGCTGCGCTTGTTTATAATTTTTTCTTCTATTAGCGCCCGTACACTTACACTTGCTGTTTGCAGTGGAGGTCCACTTGGATCCTTCTTCTCACATTTCTTATTTTCGGCATCCTGCAGGATTACATGTACAACGAATAGAGATTAAATGCGCTCACCTTTTTAAAATATCCACCATGTAGTCTCATGTGGCCATTTAACGCAGGTATATTTTTAAATTTTCTGTGACACAGATTGCATTCCACCGGCTTTGATTCTGTTTTGTTAGCAGAATTAATTGGGACCGAAGTGGAAGTTGTGGTGGTAATTTTTGTTGGCGTTGATCCACCAGTACTGGTTTTATTTGATAAACTACCTTGCGACTGTAACAAATCAGATGCATATAATTTCATTATCGACAGCAAACAAAAACAATGTAAATTAAGATTGGCAGTTTTTGAAAAACAAATTACCTACTAAAGTATTTGAGGAGAGTGATATCCACTATTTGCATAGTGACCCTGTAGTATACAGGGTGTAGCACCTAAGACCCCTCGGATCATTATTCAGTTACCTGTTAAATTTTGACGAAAAAAGTTGTAAAGTAAGGGGTATAACATGTTACATAAAAAAATAAGTATTTTTCAAGTACGCTCCAAATCAGTGGTTCCATTTAAAAAAAGGCAAGTTTGATACGCCACTGGAATAGAGCACGTTCCTGGTGTTCAAAAATATTTTAGAAACATACCGGCGGTGATTGCCTACAATTATGCTCTTAAGACTTTTTGCGGTATCTTTCATAGTAATGGAATTATGATCCGAGGGGTCTTAGATGCTACACCCTGTACATTCTGGAACGTTGCGATACATTTCAAGCAAAGGTGCGACACCAATTGGGTAACCGTAAACTACATTTGATCATGGAAATAATTTTTGTTAAAAACGGTCAACACATTATTCATTCATTTTTTTATCGGCGTGGGGTGCCTCAAGGGTCGGTTCTCGGACCCCTGCTATATTCGCTATATACATCTCAACTTGTGAGTTCTGTGACTAAGTGCTCAGTACATTCATACGCCGATGATATGCAAATTTATTATTCGTTTCACATGTCTGAGCTACCCAATGCTATTCATATCATTAATTCGGAACTATCGCTGCTCAATTCATTATCACGGAAGCTCAAGCTGAAAGCGAATCCACACAAATCGGTGTTTCTATTGTTTGGTAGTAAGAATAATGTTGCTAACTTAAATATGACTCCTTTAATTAAAATCGGTTCTTCCACAATTCGTATTTCCGACAAAGCTAAAAGCTTAGCGCTATGGTTGGATAATAGCTTTAGATATACAACCCAAATTAGCAATTATATTTCGCGTGCATACTCGCATTTGCGGATACTTTACGGGCAAAGATCTTTTCTCACCATTAAAACTAGAATAAGACTTTGTGAAGCATTTGTGTTGTCTCAGTTTAATTATTGTGTTCCTGTTTATCACCCATCCATAGATAAACTTACGTCTACTAGAATACAGAGAGTACAAAATTCATGTCTACGTTTTATCTACAGGGTGATTCCTATAGTACCTGCCACCGTTTGGGAGCGTATAGGGGGTGCCTAGGGGAAGTCTTTTCATATAGGACACTTGGGGTCGGAAATCCAAAATAACGGCGCCAGAACCAAATTTATCTTCTGGAATTTCACGCCTGTATGTAGGCAACCCAACCGACCGACGTTTCGCGCGGAGCGATGCAGAGCGAGTTAGCGCGAGGAAGCGACATGGGAGGGAAGGAGGGAAAACGACAGTCAAAAGCAATAACGTTTACAAGTGTTCAACGTGGCCACCGTTGTTCTCAATGCACTTCCTACATCTAGCCAACCACTCCCCTCGAACTCGCGTGAAGACTCCTATGTCCTGGCGAACAGCCTCTCCGGCCATGACGACGCGCGCAATTAAGTCCTCCTCGGATTCGACGGGAGTCTCGTAGACGTGCGCTTCCATCACACCCCACAAGTAAAAATCTAATGGGGTGATGACGGGCGAGCGGGCAGGCCACTCCACCGCACCTCCACGGCCGATCCATCTGTCCGGATAGGTTTGGTCCAAGTGTTCCCTCACCTGCCGCCCGTAGTGAGCAGGGCACCCATCGTGCTGGAACCAGTGGTCCCAGTACAAGTTCACTGGAACATCCATTAAAAGTTCTGGTAGCACCTCGCGCAGGAAAATCAGGTAATTATGGGCATTTACACGCGGAGGGAGGATGTAAGGCTCCAGTAGGTTGTCCCCCAGGATGCCAGCCCAAACGTTTAAAGAAAACTTGTCCTGGTATCCTCGCGTAAACGTTTCATGAGGATTGTGCTCCGCCCAGTAGTGGCTGTTACGAGGATTGAAGGTCCCCTCTCTTGAGAATCCTTTCTCGTCAGTAACTAGCACGCTCTCCTCAGAAAGTTCGGATTAGCTTCTTCCTCCTGGACGACTAAGTTGCAGAATTCCAGCCTCCTTTCATGGTCACCCGGCCGTAACTCTTGCACTTTCTTAAACTTATAGGGGTGTAAGTTGTTGTTTTTGGCGATGTTCCACACTGTGTGTTGACTACAACCCACCTGATCTGCTACAAGTCGAGTGCTAGTACGCGGGTTTGCCTCGAAACGTTCCAACACATCCTCCTCTAAGGCATTTACCAACGGGCGATCGCGATCACGGGCGCTAGTGGGCTGCGAAATAGGAGGAGGTCGGTGTAAACAAACAAACTTTTCGAAATGGGTGCTTAAATGACCCAAGTATCGATGTGCATCACGAATCTGTGTGTAAAGTTAAGCCTCCGTCAGCTTACCTGCAATTGCCCTGTCTCGCACAGTCGGAAGTGAACTTCTTGAAAGACCTGTCTGCAGGGTAACTGACGGTTTGGATACCGCTCAGCGTACGCTCGTCGTGCAGCTCGTGCGTTACCATTTGCCAATCCGTACATGAAGTGCATGTCCGCGTATTCCGTGTTAGTAAAACGTGCCATAGTGTTTATTCACTTGATACGCGTCGTTGCAGACGGGATTTCGTGGGTTTAAACAAAATTCTGATCAAGTGTCAGCCACACATCGCCGCCTGAGATCGCTCCGTGTGCACCGCCGCCGGTTGGGTTGCCTACCTACAGGCGCGAAATTCCAGAAGGTAAATTTGGCTCTGGCACCCTTATTTTAGATTTCCGACCCCAAGTGTCCTATATCAAAATACTCCCCTACGCACCACCTACACGCTCCCAAACGGTGGCAGGTACTATAGGAATCACCCTGTAGTAGGTATATGAGAATGAGAGTACAAAATTTAACTCATTTCCTTCAAAGGAGTGATCTACCAACTACAAAATCTATAAATAGTTCCTGTACATCAAGTCAATGGGTCTTGCCGTTTCCGCGACGAATTTGGTTAATTGAAAATTTTGCCCAAATTTGGACATCGCCATTCTTTTCATTAATAGAGGGGACCTATATCTATCAAACAAGAAATCAACGAGCTATCTACAACTTTGTGCACCTTTCAACCGAAGTCAATTTGCATTTCAATGTTATTGGAAATGGTTACCTACTATAGACCCGACCAACACACTCACACCGTGGTGAGAACTTTTAGTTGTTCAAGAACCCAGACTACACCAATTATTTCTCCGATTCGCCTTTTTTTGGGCTTCATTGACTGGCGTATTAAAGAAGAATGGGAAAAAGTAAATTTATTACAAAGTATAACCATTCAATGATATATACAAATAGCTGGTGATCTCAAACTGCAACAAGTCTATTTGTCTTACACAAGATGCGTTATGCCAGCCATATATTCAACATTGGAAAGGTATAACTCTAAACTACTCTTCATACATTCCGCAATAAACCGTACAAATAGACATACATCACCTCTATCCGCTAAGTTTAAGCTTTGATAGTACTTGTCTCTTTGATATTTAAATATCAATATTGGTGGATATCCAGTTCGCAACAACACCAAATTCATAATTAACCTACTTATGCGACCATTACCATCCATGAATGGATGAATGTCTACTAATTTGTAATGTGCCAACGCTGCATACTTAACTGGATGTAAACTGTGGGCCGCATCTGAATTTAACCAGTATGCGTAACCCTCAAGTAGGAAAGGTACATCTTCTGGTTCTGGAGGAACGTGACTTCCAACAAAGACCTGCTCTCGTCGTAATTTCCCAGCAGATACAGGATCGACATGACCCAGAACTCGACTGTGTACTGCCTGTATTTCTTTGGTACTAATTGTGGGATACCTAATCAATAATTTGACATAGTTCATTGCCAACTCAACACCCAAAATCTCATTGTGCTCTATCAAACTTTTTCCTTGGACAGCCAGTCCGGTTTCTAACAAGGAGACTATTTGGTCCAGTGTTAAAGTATTCCCTTCAAGTCCAACGGTGTGGTAAATCTGTAAATAATACATTTTCCTTTTCATAGCACTGTAAACGGCGCTAGTTTTTTGCCGTTCCTGTAAAAGATTTCGTTTTTTGTCAATTAACGCCAACATCTCTAAATCCAATTTTTCAACTATAGGGGCACTTCGCTTTCGATTATCCAATGCACCTTTATGATTTGGACAGTACGTTAATGCTTTATAATACAATAGATCTGCCGCGACAATATCATTGTGCACATGTTCGATAAATTCCCCATACCGGTTTAATACATCAGGACTTTGTAGGGCAACTGACGTAGCACGATCCAAAAGCTTAGCCGCCTTTCCAACGTTTCCAGATAATTTAAATGCTAAAGCGGCTTCTAACAAATGCAGCATTTCAGTGTACGTTACGAAATGTTTATTTCTCAAAGTCACTAGGCCATCACTTGCCACTCTTTTTAACAAATGTGAAACCTCCGACTTGTTGGCATAATCGATAACCATCATATCTTCAAGGATGCTAGGGGCCTCAACGCATCCTTTTATATAAATAAAACGGTTGTAAATAGCTTGTAGTAAAATTGCGAGAACACAAACTATTCCGATTAATAAACAAATTATAAGACTGATAATTGTCATGTTATTATCATTAAACTATTCTCACTTAGTGCAGCTATAGTAATTTATTATTGCGCATTCTTTAAGACATCAACAGAAAGATTTGAACTCGGATTTTAATGTATAAAAGCTTCGAGAACTTTCTGTCATTTAAGTATAAAATCATATGTAACCTTAGATCATTGTTTAAATACTTTATTAAACAATGCTTAAATCATGTATGATTATATCTTAGATCATGTTAATACAATTTTATGATCTAGCTAAGGATTATGTAACACCCAAAACGTTAAATGTAAGGTTAGGATCACTTTGAAAGCGAATCTTCATCAGGCCGAATTCTACAGAGCGATCATAAAAGGGTATACTATGCGATCAAAAATGAGTTGCTGTCGAGTCGTCTGTGAAATTTTTGTTTACATGAAAAATCGTCTTTAATAAAGTCACTAAATATAGTGACTTTAGTCTTTAACTTGAACTTCCAAAGGCGACTCGACGCCTCGACAGCACCTCATTTTTGATCGCCCGTTACTTCCCGTTTTTATGAAATAATTCGCGATTCAGATTAACACTAGGTCAAGGTTAGTCTTTCTACTAACCTTGAGAGGCGGTCAAGGTTAGTTCTACCATTGAATAAGTAATTATTACTTATTCAATGCTTCTACTAACCTTGTCGTTGTCGCCACTGTTCTAATTCTAAGTTAAATCACTGTAGCGTAGACATGTTTCCCCACGAACTTATATCAGTGGGTTTCCCTCTCTTTCCCCTTCTAAAAAGTCGCGCGTTTGTCAGATCTCATAAATGTGTGTTTTATGATAAGTTGTATAAGTATGCACGGTGAAACATTTCAATAATATGGTTATTTACGATGATATGACTCATTCCTAACAATGGGCCAATGAGGGGACAACGCGCACTACCTACTACACTAAACTGCTCACGCTGCGACACTGAATCGAGAAGGCTAAACCTTTCAGGAGAAATTGGAAAAACATCAGATATTGAGATAACAACAGAGGAGAAAATGACCATCCATTCCGTCCATCCATTCAACCACGGTTGAAACTATGTCTGTGTTTAAAGATCCAATGTCCTCGGTTTGTCGGTGGCGGTAAAAAAAGCTTGGTTTTTCACAATTCTTAGCTTTTGTTTTCGCAGTAATGGCCCTTCTTGCTAATTGCTATGCAGATACCTCTGTTTGTATGCATGATAAATACACTTAAGGTGGGTTCATAGCTCTCCGTTCATCCGTTGCGTTGATCCGTCAAACGGATAGTACATATTTTGTTAAGGTTCATAGCAATCCGTCCACATTGTACATTTGCAACGTATAACCATAACCTAAATTTTATATTGTACTGTACCCTCCGTGATTTTCAGTATGAAAAAATGGTACGAAAATAAGAACACGTTGCTATCTGAATATCACCGTGAAGAACGAATAGGCGAACACTGTTAACGTACCAAACATAACCTCACTCTTGTTAAAAACGGACCAACGGAAACGTAAATGTTCAACTTCAACCAGCTTTTCCGTCGTAAACGGACGACATACGATTTAAAAATTTGCTGTCTTCTGATTGGCTAACGGACAAACGGAAACGTATGAACGGAGAGCTATGAACTTACCTTAAGGGAGGACGCAAACGGATTGCGGAGTAGAGGAAAAATCATGTTTTCATAATCAACTCAGTTTTGAGTGCACGAACTGCACCCTCAAAAGTCCTAAATTTTCCGTTTATTATTCTCCTCACTGTCTTGTTCCAACTTTGTAGGTATGTCTTGTACAATTTGCAAACATTCTCTCAAAATTTAAAGGTAAAAACGACGAATCCAAACTTAAGGTTTTTGAAGCTAGGCCAATAACATGTTCTATTGCCATTTGCACAAATTCGTAAATTTTAATACTTAACAACAACATTACTGTTGTGTGCAAAGGACTCTACCTACTATCATATACAGAACAGACTGGTGCCAAGGGAGAAGAGTCGTGTCTAAAAGTTCTGATGGTTGTAGGAGGATGGTAGCAAGAATAGTAGGATCTCTTTTAAAATACGCAAGCAAATGGCACAAGTCAAGATGAGTAGCATAAATCAGTTGTACTTGCTGCTTAACGCAGCTCTTTTGGCATCATCGTCGTTTTCTGAGTGCCATTTCGGGTTTCCGTGGTTGAATGCTTTCGAGTTTAAACACCATATTTCCAATGTCCAACATAGTATTTTTAATAAGATTTTGAATGACATTGGACTTTAAATTTCGAGTTTCAAGACGAAAGCCGCACATTTTCCTGGTACCGAATTGATCTGCTGGAATTGAATTCCCAGTCTCCACACTTTTAAGTTTCGTGTTAAAATCATCATCATTATTGCAATTAGTGTTTGAACCACTTGAAAAATTACAAAGTCACAAGAAATGAATTACCTGAATCTATTTAGTACAACTCATTTTATAACAACATACTCTACCATAATATATTCTGATACTATTTTTACAAAAGCGTCGAGTACACGTTATTTTGACTTGTAACTGATATATGGGCGCACTGAATGTAACGTTCCACACGGGCAAATATCCAACAATCCCATCACATCGTACATATTAAGAGATATCATCCAAATTCGATTGGCCACAATTCCTTTTAGGCAAGGTTTGCAAGTGGTACACATTTGACTTTTGATGCGTGCATGATCTTCAAACGTCTTCTTCAGGTGCTTCATTTTTAGCTCTGAAAATGCCTTGGAATTAATCGCCGATGTATCTGAGAATGAAAATTTTGCGCTTGACATTTTGCACGCCGTCAAAGTTGTTTGTATAGTTTTTGAAACAACGCACACTGTTCAGGGCACTGGATAGAATGTTAGTATTGTCCGTTGGAGCGGCGTGTGTTTTGCAGCTCTGTTTCATACTTAAAAACCAACTACCAGAACATTGTGGCCGCTTGATAAGTTTATTGAATACCGTAATATGTACCTATGTTTAGGGTTACCTACCGCTGTTCCTTACAGATTTATCTATTTTCTCATTTCCTAAAATGGCATTTACCTAAGATTTTGTTTATGTTGCAATTGTCGTTATCGAGGGTGCTATGTAACGTGAGAACTGCTGACTTCGTAGGAAATTACTCGACGTTGAGTTATTAATGTCAAGGATCTGATTGGACGAAAAAAATAGTTTTTATTGGTGAAAAAGACCCGTTCCGTCCAGGAATGGGTGTCGATAAAAAAGAAAAAGTACTGGGAAATTGATTATTCGGGTCCAACCGTTAGACAATTAGCGCGAAGCTGTCAGCGAAATTAAGTCGTTCAACCGTAAATCGTTATGGGGTGGGTTTTAATTTTGTGCGTTGCGCCGTGAGCGAAGTAAATTTAACCACCTGTAATTCATCGTAGGGTGGATTTATTTTGTGTTATTCTAGTTTGCGTCATGCCGCCAGTGCAAAGGATATAAATTTCGGCTTCGAAACTATTACGTTAAATAAGACCAATAGTGGAAGTTTTTTAACCCAACCCACAAAGTACTAAAATCGTTATATCGTATATACACCGTGTCCAAGTTAAGGATGTCTATTATGGGGATCTCGGACACCATAGAAAATACGACGATGATTAAATTATGGAAACGTTCCGAAATTAAACAATATGCTGTAAAAGAAAATCAGAAAATTTCCATTACTTCTGAAGATGTGCAAGAAAAACCGAAATTTGTCGGTGTCATACGTATGTTTTCCTAATGTTATTTGAACACATACAGAAAAATAAAAAAGCACTTTCTCTTTGTCCATTTTTGAGCTCTACAAAACAGCCTTGAAAGATTTTTAATACAACGTTTCGTCACAAGGATATACTGTGGTTTCGATTCGGAGATCATCAACCTCGTCATCAACTTTATTTTTCTACGTGACCCATCAAAAAAGTACATACTGTACAGAGTACGAATACAACCATGTACGGTACGAAAGAAACAAAAGTTGGAAACTGTTGGTTTCAACAGGATCGTGCATCCGTGCACAACGCAAAAAAATAAAATCGGCAAATTTCGGTTTTATTGGCATATCTTATCGGAAGTAATCGGACTTTTCTGGCTTTCAATAACGGTAACTGAATGTATGAGCATTTCACGAAATCTCTAGAAATGAGCAGGCAAAGTGCGAACTCGAGCTCCATTTCTTACTATGCCTGCTGCATTGGCCATTTCTTAAAATGCATAGAGTTTGTCAAGTTTGCCTCTACAGTGCGTAAATTTTAACTCTGAACATACAAGTCTCCTGCATATAATGTTAAATTTTAAAGTATACCATGTCAAACGTGAAATGTCCTTAAAATATGCAAGCAATCTTTTTCAAATATTTTTCAATAAACGTCAATATGTAATGTATTTATTAAATTAAGATCAACATTTTTATACCGGCAATGAAATAAATCCCTTTTTTTAAAGAAATTCTGTAAAATTTTTAAAAATCGTCTGGCTTATTGTTTAGAACAAAGCGGAAGTCACCTTGAACATCTCTTGTAAGATTTTTTTGTCCACGTTGTGTAGTAATCTAATTCTTTATCGTTGTGTTACACAGTAATTCGAAAGTTTGACAATTCACAGCAAATTAGTAAAATAACTGGAAAATCTCACTTTGAGTTTGCTCTTAGATCATATATGTATGATCTAAGAGTCTGCTAAACAAATCGACCGAATATATATCTAGTGTGCAAGTTGTGCTGCATAACTGACAGGGGTATCAATATTGCATATTTTAGAATTGATCATAAAGAGTTTTTTATGCCAGAGATTTGATGTTCAAACATTAATTATATACTGTGTATAATCAATGGTTCAGAGCGTTGGGTGAAGGTCACTCAACGTTCAGAGTTAAAATTTGCGCACTGTATATCGCAAACTGACAAGATTGTTGTACACGTTTTAACATATTTCTAGTCACCGCCTTTCGTTGGTGCGGTAGACACATCCTATTTCTAACCAAAGATCGTGACGTGTTTGTCTGTCGGTTCGGTTTGTGTGTTTAAAGAGGAATGGTCGAAGTGGACGTGTACACGTAGGTACACACTTGTAACACAAATACCAGCTAAAGTATCAAAGTATATATTTAATAAAATGAAACCCTTTATATTGGGATTATTTTTCCTGTACACAATTTTTCTATTCTACCATGTTGATGGTCAATCACGCAAACAGGTATATTAGGGACATGCTAATGCAATATTAATTTATTCAACACCTCCAGGGACTTTCTATGGCCGAAAGAGTTCAACAACTGACAGACATGGCAAATAAGAAGTCGATACTAAAGTTTAACGGCAATAAATTCCGAGATTTCGTCAAAGCAGTCCCAAGAAACTATTCTGTCGTCGTTATGTTTACGGCTATGGCCCCTCAAAGACAGTGCATGGTTTGTCGCCATGCCAGTGACGAATTCACCATTGTTGCCAATTCATTTAGGTACTCGCAAGCATATTCGAATAAATTATTCTTCGCCGTAGTTGATTTTGATGAAGGGTCTGATGTGTTCCAACTGGTCTGTATCAAATTCTCATCTACTCATTTTGAACCTAAGTTGTAGATGAGATTAAATACTGCACCAGTGTTCATTCACTTCCCACCCAAGGGCAAACCAAAAAGTCAGGATACAATGGATATTCAAAGAATCGGTTTCTCGGCCGAGTCGATTGCTAAGTGGATTACCGAAAGAACAGACATTCAAGTAGGAAACTGTACAGAGCGTTTTCATTTATACTTTACATTTAATTACAGATTCGTTTATTCCGTCCGCCGAATTATTCGGGAACTGCCGCTTTAGTTGTACTGTTTGCACTTGTAGCTGGATTTTTATACTTGCGGAGAAATAATTTAGACTTCTTGTATAACAAGAATATGTGGGCGACGGGGGCGTTGTTTTTCTGTTTTACTATGGTTTCCGGTCAAATGTGGAATCATATAAGAGGACCTCCGTTTGCACACAAGAATCAACAAGGCCAAGTGGCTTACATACACGGGTCTTCACAAGGACAATTTGTTCTTGAGACTTATATTGTTATGGTATTGAGTATCCTTTTCATATGCAATAATCGTTTTCACAAGCTAGAAAATTCTTTCCTTAATGATGCACAGATGCCGCCATAGTTTTAGGTATGATATTAATAACCGAATCGGGTGGAAAAGGAGATCCAAAGAAGAAAAAAATATTAGCAATTGCTGGAGTCATCCTTGTTTCAGTATTCTTTTCTTTAATACTATCTATCTTTAGATCAAAAACTTCGGGCTATCCGTATAGGTAATGGGTAAATATTCATTGTACTTTTTTAACTTTTAATTTGTTCCTTTTTCAGCTTTTTATTCAAATAAATTTATAGGTCAAAGGTGCAATTTTGTGTGGTTATATTTGTTATTTTCACTGTTTTCAAAAATGTTCGTAAACTTTTATATAGTAATATATATATAAAATTAATAAATATCTATTCTTTTTTCCTTCAACCTTATTGGTGCATTTTAAAGAAAAAATGTTTGATGGAAATTCTCGTCTGTTCTTACTTGAACCCTATCATTAAATTAAATAAAACATTTTTCTTATTCAGTGGATCTTATATGTACAATTCTAGGATAATAATCGAATGTAAACAATTGATAGGTTGCAAACTAACGAATCTAAACAATTGATAAGTTGCAACATTTGATTGTTGTGTGCACTCAGTGTGTGTGATAAGGGGACTGAAGTTTAAGTTGTGAACTAAAAACTCCTAGTTTGTGTAGCAAAAGATATTTTCATTGGGGAGGTTACATAATGTCCACTAAAAGTCAGGTTAACTATGAACTAATGATGGTTCCTGGACTCATTGTGGACGAGTTCAATGTTATGTAGTTTCTGTGACCATTTATATTTTTAACAAAACCGTGATTCACTTATTTAATAAAACCACCAAATGTGAACTATGGACGTTTCAAGTTTTGTTGGACAAAGAATTATAAAATTTTTAGTCGACAAAGAGGTACCTAAATGCTCTGAAATGTTGGGTCATTTTCTGGTTTAATAGATCTAATCATACAGGGTGTTTTTTTACGATGGGGCATACGACAATGTAAAGGCGTCGAGTTATTTAAAATGGGCCATAGGGAAACTGAAATTTACATTGCATCAATATTGTTTCAGTCATAGCTTCTTTGCGAATCATATATGCCAGTATACTGTAGAAATTGTTTCTAATTCAAATCAGATATAAACGTATAAGATTACAAACGGTGCTCGAATTGTTTTCTATCAGCAACCAAACAATACCCGATACTCGGCACTGAATAGCTCGCATTACCACTCAGCTACTGTGCCCACTCCTGTGTCAAATTGTACTACATGAACACCTTTTCGAGCGGCTTCGTTGATGCAGTTTGAGGGATGAGATCGAGAACTGTCAGTGAAATAACTAAGCGCAAGGCCAACATTTGAGAACAATTTGCGCAATGTAAATTTCCCTATGGCCCATTTTAAATAACTCAACGCCTTTATATTGCGTATGCTAGGTGTGCAACGGGCGATCAAAAATGAGTTGCTGTCGAGCAGCCTTTGGAAGTTCAAGTGAAGTATACGATTTCCCATGTAAACAAAAATTCCAAAGGTGACTCGACAGCAACTCATTTTTGATCGCATTGTACTTTCTATGGCCCATCTTTAAAAAAAATCAATGATCAATGGGTGTACAGATTATCACGTTACAAAAATAAATACTTCCCATTAAAATCAATGCAAATGATCGGGCCAAATCATCTGCAATAATAGTAAAGTTTTAAAACTAAAAAGTTGAAAATGGAATTCAGGACAAAAGAATTCTCCCAAATCTTTCTTATTATAAAGTGAACGTCCTATGAACATCCGCTGACTGCGAATGGACTATCATCTCTGGCGCGTATGAAACTATCATCTGGGACTGAAATAAAAAAAATCATCTCCCCAGGTCGCTTTCTGCCAATTCAAAAGATGTCTTTGGATCGTTACCCTTTGTTGGAAGCTTTCACAAACGCACGTGGTTTAGGTATGCTGCAAAATCTGTGCCACTTTTTAGTTACAGTATTGATATTTCGTTCGTGCCAGCATATTATCGATGCATTTAAGACTTTATTTGAAATATGCTTTCTATTCATCCACGCCAACAACTTTTCATATTCTTTATAAAACAGGCTTTTGCAGGTACCAACTTTTTCTGTTTCTGCAACCAACCACTGAGCGGGTACGATGTGTTATCTTGAACCAAAGTTATTTTATTTACAAAGACGATGATTTTTACAAGTAAATTTACCACAAGTGGCAATCATGGAATTAGGAATAATCAGGCCACTTAATTAGAAAGTCATTCGATTATAACGTCAATATGATTTCATTTTATTTGTAAATTATATGATAATTACAATAAAAAATTCTATTTTATCACATTGATATTTTAAACGATTCATTGAAACTCGTTTAAGTTATGTTACTACAAAATTCATTGCTGCTCACAAGATACGTCGTCAATGGTATCATCCTTCACGTCATACTTTTAAAACTCGTTGCGCATGCATTAAAGACCTGATTATATACTCGCTTCTTAATAGTATATATATGAATAAAGAATACTATTATACCTTCTGTTGAAGGTTGTATAATTATAAAGCCATCGCCATCTAACTTCATACTCTAATGCAGTTAATGCGTTGTTCATGAAGACTAAGTCTGGTCTGGTCCAGTTTTGATCCAAAATATAAGACATCAATTATTAAAATTCGTTTTGGCTTGGCCGATTATGTGTACAGGTAGATTTCTGTGTCCGCCATTTTGTTTCAATATGGCGGAATTGGCTGATTTACGAACTTGACTGAGATATTTGAGTTACACCAATCCTTAAAATTTGGTCGAAGTCGGTTCATAATTACAAAACTTATAGTTTTTCTTGGAAGTAATATATATCTATAAATATTCTGGTATCATTACAATAGGTAGACGAAATCTACGTAAAAGAACTTCTGTAAGGAAATGAATGTTTGGGACCCAAAAAATAGTCACACTGAGAATAACTAGATGAGGGTCATGAAAAAGTAAAATCAATTTATTATTTCTTTAGTACATCAATAAAGGTCTCTCGTGGTAGAGAGATATTGGCAACCATTTTCATTTTTTTCTTTCCGGCAGCTTGTTGCGCAAGTAATTTCATTCTTCTGGTAATATCGCCGCCATACTAAAATTTATAAAATGTCACTAATTTATATACATCCTTGTTTACGTAAAAGCTTACAAGTTTTGCAGCGACATCCTTTCGGTACGCTTTTAATGTCTCCCTAGCGATAACCTTCCCATTCACTTTGGCCTGAATAGCAATTTGGACGAGCTGCCTGGGAATGATTTCCTTAAGTTTTAAAACTGTTCGTCGTCCGATTGTGTCAATTCGACTACCATGTATTATGCTGCTGAGCTCGTCAACAGCAACACCGTTCAAATAGACTTCCATCTGTGAATAATTTTTTTTAATTTACTTGTAATATTGAAGCATTCACATTGCGTTGGTGAAAAACAGCAAAGCTCATACCTTCACTAAGTACGTAGATACAAATCCAGTTGGCTCATAATCAAAACTGGCATACCCAGAGGAAATCGTTTTCAGACTGTCATGAAAATCTATCACAATCTCAGATAAAGGTAAATCAAATTGCATCATCACCCGTTCATTATCGATATTACTCGCGTTTCTTTGCACACCTCTCTTTTCTAAACACAATGTCAAAACCGCACCCAAATATCGGTCAGGTGTAATAATTGTGCCTGAAAAACACGGTGAGGCAAACTTATCTGGCTCTTGCAGTCTTACCTAGCACCATAGGCTCATAATATTCTTCAACCGTTAGATGATCCGGAAAATGAATCGGATTCGTAATGTACATTTCCGAGTTACCCGCTTTCAAAGTTTGTTTCGTTTCCTTTAATTTTACTTTGTAGGTTACAGATGGTGCGGTTAAAATGGTTTCGGCGTCGTACTCTTGTTGTAATCTTTGCGTGAAGACTTCGAGATGTAGCAGTCCCAGGAAGCCTAGTCGCCAACCTTGACCTAAAGCAGGACTATAAAAAGTTTATTTAATTTATTTTGTTTATACAATCACTAATTCCAATCTCCAGATTATACACTTCTTATTATTCTTTGGAGTAAATCGTGCTTAAACATATTTCAACGTTTAACAGAAGGCCAACGGCGGTTTAGCGGAAGATCAAGATTTCAAGTTTTTCCCTTTTAAATAAATAATAATAAAACATAATTGAGGCAACTTTTTCGTGAGGTTGAGAAAATTCCTCCGGCGTTCGTTGGGGTAGCATGCGCCAACTTTCTTATATGTGGAATAATTGTAGTGAAATTTTTATGGGGTTCCTCTAATAAAAACGAACAAAATGGGCGTGCAAAATCGTATTGCACCGAATATAGATTACACTTCAAAACTGAAGACACAAACGTAAAATTGGTACCTCATTGTTGACTGTATTTGTGCAAAATATGCTCACTATAGTGTAGTCTTAAAATGCTAAGCATTTTTACCAACCTATAAGATGAGATTGACTAAAAAGAGGCTATCAATATGTTGCGTGCTTTTTAAGCCGAATCTAATTTCTTTTCGCTTTTTTTCGCCTTTTACAATATTCCAACGACTAAACACAACCCTAACTACATTCTCACAATAATCAAGCAAAAAAGACACATTTAGAAATGATAAAACAGTAAAATTATTATTAGTTGTTCTGGTACCGTAAAACACTTGTTTTTTTTAAGCGTTTTTATTAATGAATTTCATGTAATCCAGCAGAACCCAGTCCGATATTTTCCGGATTACTGAGAGTCTACTGTATTATGGACTTTTTATTTTATTGTAGACTATTCCATTTAGTATTTTTCAAACCCGCACAAAATAATAGTCCTAATGCAGACCCTGTGCTAGTGTTGACAAGAGGGCCGAGTACCTATGCCTTATCGTGTAGATGTCTTTGGTCAGTTAGATACGTACAATAATATCTGACATATGATAATCTGATTACCATTTCTGGAAAAGCTTCTTGCCAATAAATTTAAAAAAATTTTTTCACAGCAATAAGAGGGGGTATTTTTGTGTTAACGAATTGCATAATCTGAAGGATAGATTTCTTAGCAATAGATAATTGATCATTCTAAATAATAAGCAACATTCACCTTGTGTCAATGGAAATGCTAACAGCAGAATCATTTAAAGCCAGTTTTTCTATTGCACTTCTCAAATTAACGTGCTGCGATTGGTCCACAGGATATATACCTGCAAACACCATTGGTTTGACAGGTTTAAATCCTTTTAAGGGCTCTACAGGTGTGCCAGTCTTATGTACGGTATCACCTATGTGCGCTTCTTTACTGGAACGCATATTGCAACATATTACCCCGATTTGTCCTGCAACTCTAAAATTCAATATTGTACACATCATTACATTTAAAATGTGATTACTTTACAATTTCTTAACGAACACCTCCTCGGGTTTTAATATTGATAACATTTTAACCTCGTAATTTTTATTTGTGTGGTAATAAGTGACATTATCTCCCACATTTATTTGTCCATTTTGGACATAAACTAAGGATTGTACGCCACGATACCGGTCGTACCAACTGTCGAAGAGTAGAGCTTTGAAGGATGAGTCCCTTTCCACGTGTGGGGGTGGTAGCCTTTTAATAACAGCTTCTAGTACTTCATGTATGCCAGTGCCTAATTTCGCTGAGATCTGAAAGAAAACAGTTGCATAACATTGGTGAACTGTTAACAATCTTGAATATCAACGAAAGCTTTTAACATTGACGTTCTTTCAGATGAATTATAAAACTTACCTTTAGAACTTCTTTTGGGTCAATGTCAAACAATGTTTCTAACTGTTTTGCCACTCTATCTGGGTCTGCATTCTTCAAATCGATTTTATTCAAAACTGGAATTATAATCAAATCATTTCCGAAAGCGAGATAAAAGTTTGCCACTGTTTGAGCTTGAACGCCATCGTTCGCGTCAACTAATAAAATGACACCTTGACATGCAGACAGCGACCGTGAAACCTATAGTAACATTTGTATTGCTACTACTAAAAATACAAGATTTTGAAATACATTCCTCATTAGAAAAATCCACATGACCTGGTGTGTCAATTAAATTTAGTAAATAGTCCGAGCCATTATAATTGTATAATAATGAGGCGCTTTGAGCTTTCACAGTAATTCCTCTCTCTCTTTCGACCTGCAGTTTATCTAAAACTTGCGCATTTCCAGAGCTCGGTTTAATTGCACCAGTGGTTTCCAGAACTCGATCCGCCAAAGTACTTTTTCCATGATCTACGTGTGCGATTATGCTAAAATTTCGTATTCTTTCTATGGGAATGTCTGCATAGTCAATATTTAATTTACTAGTTTCGTCTGTAGAATAATGGTTTCCATACCAACAGGTTCTCCTGCAACAGGAAATTAAGAAAATATTTTGTGCACGTTTAAAGTTTTACAAATCATGGAATCCTTTTCGATATATATTTCTGTTAGAGAATCGTATGAAATTGCGAACTGAATTCATTTCAAATAGAACTTAAGAGATACATTTGTAATTTTTCGTTTACAAAATAAAGCAACGGTACAGACAAATGTGGTTATGTATAGTAGTTCGAATTTCGAAATGCTTCCAATCATGAATAGTTCCTGTAGACTTGCATGTAGTAGTAGCTACAATGGAAAAGTAAAGGCTGGTTTACGAGAAATTAAACACCTGTGGCCAGTGTCTTAAGGTGGATTCATAAGGCGCTTTCTTTCGGCTACTTCGCGTTCGCGATCATGATTTCAAGATCGTGATTTGTAGCACCACGTTTTACGAAAGAACGAGCGAATTTAAATCAAAGTATGTTCAGTTTGTTCACGATTTTAGCACACTTCGAAAGAACGTGATTTGACAATCCAGTCCCGTTTGGATCACCGAAAGAAAGCGGCCGAGATGTCTATGCATAAATTGTATAAATAACAATTTATCATAACGATGGAATTGTTACGATTAAAGGCCGATTTATAAACTTTAACGTAGCGGATTCTGTCCATTCGTGATTCGATCGAAAGTCGATAGTTTAAGCATTCTACCGAAATCTGGCAATGCTGTTTGCGAGTATCTACCTTAGACATAGTACATGGACTGCTAATTGTAACTAAAATATGGTCAAGGACATCGCCTGGGTATGTCAGTTTCAGGGTAAACGAGTTTGTCCGATGAGACACGATTTGAGACTGTCAACCTATAAATTAACAAACGTGAAACGTCAATTAATTAATCGCCTTGATATCCCAAAAAAAAGCAAACTTATTCTTATTTGTGGACGTATAGCAAATAATGAAGAGTATTTAAAACTTCCCGTACTACGCGGTTACTAGAAAGCTGCTCTTCACGCGATCCGAGTGGTGTTCATACGACTTTAGTTTACCCTGAGATTCACATACCCACGACTACAGTGCCCTCTATCCGTGACCACCCATTTTGTATTGAAAGCATAGGGCTAACACAGAGTTCTTATACAGGGTGGTGACTTTGCGTAGCGCATCATAGGGATTTCAATATAAAATTCATAACATGCCATTATTGGCTCCCCAAATTATTTTAGAGCAAAAATGTATTAAGGTTTTTTGTAGAAAAAATTTTTTTACGTCAATCAACCGTATTAGTTTTCAGTTTTTTGCATATAAAGACGGAAAATTGGAAAAATAAAACCCACATCTTTTTCAATAATCTGCGATGCCATGGAATTTTCTAAAACAAAAAGATATCCAGTTATCAATTAGCAGCAGTTCGAAATGGATTTTATGATCGACTTGGTTACTGTCTTGCAGTTAATGGTGACTTATTCGAACATTTATTGTAAATTGTTATATTAGGAAACCGTTTTTAGTAATGGTCTTTCTTTATGTTGAATTCGCTGTTATAAATATAATACTTTTTGATAGAATTTGATTTGTTTTATAGCAGACATTCCATGGCATGACGGATATTGGCGTTGTTTTTGTATTATAAAATTCCATGGCATCACAGATTATTGAAGAAGATGGGGGTTTTATTTTTCCAATTTTCCGTCTTTATTATGCAAAAAATTGAAAACTAATACGGTTGATTGACGTAAAAAAATTTTTTTGACAGAAAACCTTAATACATTTTTGCTCTAAAATAATTTGGGGAGCCAATAATCGCATGTTATGAATTTTACATTGAAATCCCTATGATGCGTTACGCAAGTCACCACCCTGTATACAACTCTGTGAGGGCTAATAGCAGTCCAACTATATGGCCTAAGGTATCTACGAACTTACGCAGAACAACAGCCACCACTGCTCACTACTGACGACACCAGAACTACAAGTGAACATAACCACATTTTCGTATGCTGAATTTAGGTTGAAATGCACAAAATACTATTTTGAAATGATATCCGTGAGATTAAATAATTTACGTAATGTCTGCGGACTACATAATAATTTTTTAAACACCCTTTGTAAGCACTTTTCTGCAAAACCTCCCACAACACCTATACAAAAAAATGCAGAAGGCGAAACACAAAAGCGACCAAAATCACAACCGGTTCCCAAGATAACTTTAATTGTGAACGATGATAATATGAGTATCACTACACTCGAGGAAGCCCAACACATGTCGAAAAGACGAGCCCTAAAGCTTGTTAAATTGGTGGACATGGATAATAAAACGCAAAGACCTGTCTACAAACTTATGACGGGCGCGGAATATAACACGGAGGATTTAAAATCAAGACAAACTAAAAAACAGGATAAGCTCAGTAACGCACTAAAAGGTGAAAAATTACTAATGCTGAATGTGCAAATAAGCAAACATGACCTAGAGGTACATGTAAAAAAGATAATAAAATGGATAGCGAAAAGATTCGAAGTTCGTGTCACTATCAATGGTGATGCGAACAATGCCGAAAAAAGTGTATGTGCATGTTTTAATTGTAACAACTACATACAATTTTTATGTTACAGGAGGCTATATATAAATTTCTAGAAGATAACTTGAAGACCGAAACACGCTTTTTACAGAAGAGAATGAAAGGTGGTGACCTTAAATTTCAAATTATACCTCCAAAAGCAGATGATGCAGGTTCTAATAAGACATTATGACTAGTTATTAAGATTGTTGTTTGTGTTGTTATTATTCTGTTAGTTAAGTACTTTTTGTTATTGAAGTTATACAATGCCTATATCAAAAGAGAAAATTAATATTAAATCAAACATTACAAAGTAAATAATACAAATATTTTTTTATTTTTTAAATTTAAATAAAAGTACAGTTTTTCATTTATCTACAGAACTTTACAATTAAATATGCAACTGGCCATATGTCCCGTTTTCAGGTTGATTTCAGCAAGAGCAAAAATGTCGCACTTTTTTAACTAGATCCAAACATATTTTTTGTGCATTTTTGATTATCAAAAAGGAGCTTATAGTTTCACTAACTGGTTTCTCAGACGATTGGCTGAACATTCGTTTGTACGGGCAACTTTTATAAATCGATTGAGGTCTCGGTAAGAGGGAATGTCTTAGTCTTCAGAGTTTCAGCATTAGATATTATTGTGTAAAGGTCATGCAGACATGTTGTTTGGGCTTGTCATCTAAAATAATAATGGGACACCCTGTAGGTATGTGGAGTGATAAATTTGGTCGCTGTTGGTTATCAATTAAACACCGAGGTTTTATTCAAATTTGAAGTTCAACGTTGTTTTGTACAACAATAATTGTGAAATGTACAAATTTTAAATTGATTTGTTTATTTAATTGTAAAAGTGAAAAGTTGTGTTAAAAACGGTAGGAGCATCTGGTTATATTTGCGATTTGTGTTGTTTTAAGGTTTTTATCTGGCTATGCCAATGAATAAAGAATACTTATTCATTGGGCTATGCAATAAGAACATTTTGTGTTTCGGCCGTTCTGCGCACTGCGCAGATGCCGAAGAACAGGGATTTTTCAAGACGAAGCTTGGTAGAAATAGTTGGTGTCGGTCACTAAAGTTTCCGAGCTCTCTGGTAATGGCACGCGTACCGGGTTTTGAAATGTTTATTTTGCTTGAAATAATACTTATATATTATACTTACAAGTATAATAATCATTTTATTCCTTCTCATACTAACCACCAATCTTGGAATTTCATATCACAAGTTTTTATTATTTAGGTAGGTACATTTTGCATAAAATGTGTGCTCCTAGCTTTTGTTATGAGTACGGCACTCAAACTAAATCATGCTTGTTTGTTATACTGTGCAGGTGGTTATGAGCGTGATGTTGCCCTGTATATTTGACTAATCGTTTCTTGGAGCAAAGTTCCGATTGTTCATTGTACGTGTACATACAACTTACGACGATACATATATTTTTGAGAGTTGGCAACCATGCAATTTCTAGGTGGGAAACAAGGATGCTATACCGGGTGATCGAAAAGTAGTGCGGACAGTTTGAATTTCCCGTAGAACTAAACATTTAT
The DNA here is from genome assembly GCF_008802855.1 of Photinus pyralis. Lineage (NCBI taxonomy): Eukaryota > Metazoa > Arthropoda > Insecta > Coleoptera > Lampyridae > Photinus > Photinus pyralis. Next base: position 11,608,736 of record NW_022170511.1, read on the forward strand.
AAAGTTGGTAACATACCAAATGTGGTTTATGTAAAAGCAGTGGTGGATCAATTTAATCACTTAATGCATGAATAAATTACCTTCTAAACATGTTTGCCAATTCCTTAAATAAAAAACATTAAAAACTTAAAGCGCCCAATTTAAACTGTCTGCAGTTCTTTTTCACCCGATATAATAATATAGCATCCTTGGGTGGGCAATAAAGTTAATCTAGGGACTTTTGTGGGAAAAAGGTGCCTGCGCCATCTGGAGAGCACGAACGTGGGTTCGTTTCACGTTTGGCATCTTGTCTTGAATGGCGGTCGTGAACGCGTCGCTCCATAAATGTTTGTTGTTATTTTGTGTTATTTAATGCAGGTAGTAATTTTTGCATTTCTTTATATCGTATTTCTGTTTTATATGCCGCATTTTATACATGTTGTATGTTTCAATCTTTGTTTTTGAAATTTACTTGGTTTAACCGCAATGCAGAATGAAATGTTTAATACCGTTATCCTTTTGTTTATAATTTTGGTGTAATACTTGCTTAATTTATGTTTATTGATAGTGATGACTTGGTATTGTCCCTGAAGTAACATTCATACATATAAGTTTTGATCATTTTATTTTAATATGTGGAAATTACTGATTCGTTTGATGTATGTACTAATGTACTGACTTGTTTGTAACTAACCATTTTCTCCGTGAATGAAGCAGTCACGGGGGTGGTAAAAACTGTAGTCAAAATTGAGCTACGACACCTAATTCCGTGATTATATTCAACTGTAGGCTCTAAACCCCGAAACCAAGGGCGGGTTACCTATCTTGCCGGAGCGGGATTACGCTAATCAAAGCTCTTCAGTTTAGAATCTATGTGCGATAAATGAGTGGCGATTCAATAATTTCCATATATCTTGGCGAAATTCAAATCAACTAATAAACAAGCATTAACCTCACGTTTTCTAAATAAATTACTGTGACACATGTCATTTTCCAAGGATGCAATAGTTTCAAAACTTGAGCACTAGGAAAATTCCCCTAGAAAATAACTAAAACGTGCACATCATGGCCGCGCCCATGGTAGGGCCATTTCTACCTCTATGCAACAGTTTGATCAGCAGTCCATCTTAATGTATAAGTTCGTGTCGCGAAAGCATCACCCACGAATTTATTAAGTTCGTAAGTTCGTGACATCATCGCTCACAGTGTTGGTTCTTATTTTGTGTTATTTAATGCAGATATTATATATATTTGCGCATTTCTTTATAATGTATTTGTGTTTTGTATGCAGCATTGTACATTTTTTGTGAGTTTCAATCTTTGATTTTGAAGTTGACTTGATTTAACCTCAATTGCGGATTCATGCCCTCGGGCGACCTACAATCCCTCGGGTCTGAGGCTCCCGGGCTCTGTCGCTCTCGGCATAAATATCGCCTTAATGCCCAAGATAAATAATAACTATTGTATAATTGATATTACTCTTGTTTTACATATGCATTTATGATGTCTCTTATATATTCTTGATTATAGTAATTTGTTGAATTCCCTGTCCGAACCGACTGTTTGAATTGGATGGCTCTGCTTATATTCTCTGTCCCCAGAGTTTACAATTAATTTTAATTTGTAGATATTTTGAATGTTGTTTGACCAACGGTTAATTCCTTTAGTCTCCTCACATTTGTCAAAATGCAACGATTTCGTTTTATGATTGCTGGTTTTTCAGGTCTCTGATTTTGGGTATGCCACGACTCTGTTGATCCCTAGACTTGCATTTTACAAAACCAAGTTAATCGTTACTAAACCCGGACAAGATCATGCTTAACGATTGGTATTCGAAGTTCATTATGAACACGGTATAGTCGGGTTTAGGAATGTTGCACGCTTTGGTACAATTTTATTATTGAAATTATACAATATCTAGGTATATATCAATAGAGAAAATAACATTAAGTCAAACACTAATATAATGACTAATTAATAAAAATATGTTTATACAATTATACTCGGGGTTCTAAAACATCTAAAATTTATTGTCAAGTAGATTACAGTAAACTATACTTTTGAATAGCATGCCAATATGATATGGTAAATTGGTAAGTACGATTGTTTACTTATTACACAATTCGAATGTTGATAATTATAAAAAATTATATCTCTAATACTAATTATTTTAAATGTATTTCGTTAACGTAATGGGCATGCTAGTAGTTGACAACTTTTTTGATCGATGCGATATGAGCAAGGTTCTCCTTTACCAGTGACACGTCTCATTATTTTTCGAGTTCTTTGCTGCACCGCTTCAGCACCGCACGATTGACTACACGGCGACCAAGCGGACCACTCGGACATTTCACAGTAAATACCTTGCGTGTGAGTTGTTACCGTTGGCCAACTTGGTAAATTTTCAAATGTTGAATAATCTGCAGTGTGAAAGTGATGAACGCCGTTTATGACTGTCCTGTGAACCTACCTGTTGCACCCGGTTTGCATTTAATTCTACATTTCTTTGTTTTTGACAATAGCGGACATGGTTTGCCACCATTTGCAGCTGGAATCTGGAACATAGGTGCCACAATTTTCACGTAAATGTAAATTACACATTTTGCAGTTTAAAGTATTAACTAGTCCCTCAAAAAGGGACGCAAGTCTTCTTAGCACCAATCCGGTACTCTGTCCGAAAAAATCCCTCCCTTAATTACAGAGGAGAGCATTAATTAAATGGAGACCAGAAAACTATGAAAAAAGAAGGGTCTGAAGAAACTAAAGAAATACAACAAGGAATAAAGGAAAAGCAGAATTGAAAGGATTTGAAAAACATGCACACGCAAGGTAACCACCAAAGCTGGTCTGGCCTCATAGCATATTGCAAGCAACTTACCAATACTTCACGATATTTCTCTTTAAAACCATGCCCACAAGCGCCTGTCACGTTGCAAGGGCTCCAATCTGACCAAGGCGTCACTTTACAATTTTGAACTTCACCATCAGGATCGATAATTTCGTTACTTTCAGGTTGTAATACTGGGGCATCTGTAACTATACAAAAAACCATTATCTAGTAGAGTAGAGCAGAAATAGTAGAGTAGAATTAACCAAAAAAGTTAAGTACCACAGTTAATTGCAGCGTCGTTCTGCACTTGCATATTGTAAGATAGAACTCCTGAAACGGTAACTCCGAGTTGACGTTTTTGAGAGGTCCTATTTGCCAACAATTCCTCTAATTAGCAGCATGCATAAAGTTCAATTAGCAAAAAACTAGTCGTGAAAGTGCGATCATACTTTGGTACTGGCCACATACTTCGTTACAATGGCTCAAAGATTTAAAATTGTTGTGATTCCCTTGGCAGCCACTGTAGCTGAAAACCTCACATCTTACATTGATGTTGTCAAAGTACCACCTGTCTATGTTACTCTTGCAAGGTCCGTTATTTCTGGGCAAACTACATGCAACAGCTTAATGGTTATTGTTAGTATTGCTTTTAAGCATACGGTTCTGGTTCTGACTTACCTGGCTCGGTCGTAATTGATAGTTCATCACACGACGGAGCGTCGTCAGCGTAACATTCCACAACCTCGACTGGATTCCGATTTGCGCAATCGTTATTCGTGGATCTGATTTCATCATCTTCTTCTTCATCGCCACCTGGTACGTTATATTCATCGTAAGCGCCATGAGCCCTACTTTGCCTCATGAGAAACTGTCGTTGGTCACCCTCCTCCAATGACAGTAGATATCGTACCTTGACACCTTTGCCGCACGTCGAGGAACAGGGAGTCCACGAGCTCCAGTGGTAATCGGGGCAGTCTGGTTCTTTCTGGAGAAATAAAAATTATTTTCCAAGTCACGTACATGACCCACTTTTAACCTCAGCTGCTTCTCCTTCCTCGCAATCCTCCCCTTCCCCGTTGCACTCAAGGTTTTGTTCCAAAATCGGCGGATTCTCTTGACCGGCCGCGCAACGTTTAGCAGCGTTTCTATTGCGATACCTTCGGCTTCGAGTCTTTGTACCAATGCCGCACGTTACGCTACAAGTCGACCATTCCCCCCAATCGGTCAACTTACAGCGTGGGTCTTCGTTGTCGGCACCGTTGGGATCCTCCCGACAGTACTTCTGCAGTCCCCTACACGACGCCCTCTCTGTCAGGCGCATTCGGCAGCTGTGCTGATTGCCTTCATTTTTGTACCGCCGCTGTCTGTACTTTATCCCCTTCCCGCACGTAACAGAGCAAGCGGTCCACGCGGACCACTCCGTCACTTCGCAGTTTTCGTCGCCGTACTCGGGATAATCGTACATTTGATTGCATGTTTTCTCATACAGTCGCTGTCGCGATAAGTACAGTTTGGCAAGTGGTTTTATCGGAATGCCTTGCTCGTCGTAGAACGGAGAACGATCGTCATTAGGACTGTTCGATGTTATTTTTCGAATTACACCTCTGGGGTAGGTGGGTTGATCGGGAGCCTAGAGGGGTGATTGATGGAAATGAACAACCGTTAATTACTTACGTCGTATGTCAACCCTTCATCTGTGCCTGCGTCGTTTGGATACAGTCGCAGAGTCATCGACTCCACCCAGGAACAATTTTCCAAGCATAATTCTAAACTGGAAACCCCCACAAACCAATCTGGCGAAGGGTAAATCATGGAAACGATAGACATTAAATGGTGGCGATTGTCAACACGAAATACAGCAAAAGTCTTGCCGGTAACATTAGGATATCCTATGCCCCTGGCCTTAATTATTGTCCTTATGTGCTCGCTCTGTGGAAATTGTATCAGTAACCATAGAGGATTTAGATCTAAATACCTTGGCTTTCAGTTCACTTTCTAAAGTACGGGTGCTTGCGTTCTCAGCTACTTCACGCAAGCCGTCACTGGAGAGTTCTCCATAATTCCAAAAGTGGTAATCAGTGGTATGCGATGCACCAATAACATCGCTGAATCGAGTCCGCCAAACATCCGAGGGAAAGTCCTTAGGATGCGTATTACGCGACCACAAACCTTCGAAGGTGACCTAAAACGGGGTGATTGATTCAAGGACTTTTGCTGAATCAAAAAAACCTCATATTTTGCTTCGTCACAAGCACAGCAATGCTGGAGTACGTACGGCTGAACGTCACCATTCCTTTTTTCTTCTTTACAAAATCTCTTCACCAAGCTACTGCCTTCATTGTACCACACGTCGCGAGACTCTACTATTACCAGTTTGAAAGCAACGCAGCCCGTCTCACCGTCTGGGGCCTTCCAATCTATCTGCAAGGCAACATTGCTCAACAGAACAGATAATAGTATAATTACCTCCACTTCCGTTTTGGGAATAACGTTCGTGTTTGTTACGGCGTTCGGGCATTTGTCGCTGAATTTTGTTAACATATTTCGAAGTTGGAAGGTACCCACAGAATACGAAGCATCACCTACCGGTTTCTTTGATATGTCATGCTCAACCACTAATAAGAAATCTTTTATCCTGTGGTCCCTTCGGGCACGAACAGTTACTGTAATATAGAAATAGATTTATTACATTATCCTTTCTTAGCAAACGTGGTATGTTACTAAGACTTTTTGTTAGATAGCATTAATGTTCTATAATTTATGAAGAGAAGATGCAGTGAAGTCCATTAAGGTTAGGTTTATGTTATATAACATCCGATATATTGTTATGTAAATTACGCCATGCGGAAGTTTTATTTGGTATTAACACCTAACATAAGGATGGTTCTCTCTGTATGTTAAATTAAATTTATTTTTAAGCGTTAAATGTTGGTTGTTATTTGAGGTTAAACGCAATCTCGATCATATTGGTTGAATTTGAAGCCAATGTGGTTTTTTTCAAAGAATGATTTAATACTGTATTTTGTTTTAATAATCATTTGTATTTTGAAAATAATTGTAAAGAAATTACGTGACAAGATTAAGTTCATTCTTTTGTAAAAGTGGATCTCCGGTCGTTGCGATAAGAAGTTTCGATATCGCTGCTTAAACTGTTAGATAAGCAGATGTTTTTCACCGTCGTAAACACCGACGCTAGTGAATCGACGACTCAATAACTTAATAAGACGAAGGAGATGGTTCGGAAAGTTGAAAACAGGGGAAATTGTTTTAAACGGCAAAGGAAAAGTTAATCGTTTTTTTATGGTGTTAGATAATGAACAGGCACAAGCATTTAAAATCTATGTTAGAAAATTGTTCAAACTTAATTAGCCTCCCCGATACCATATTTCAGTCGAAACATATACCTTTGCATTGCATATTGTTTAAAGTGCCATTACAACGACTCATTATCACGATTTATGTTTTGTAGGGGAAACGATTGCATTTCCTGGTTCATTAAAGAACTTCATAGCATTTTCCATTGGGCCAATGTAAAAGTTTCATAACTTTACGAATTCAACAGTTGGCCACATTTGCTTAAAACCTTTCACTTAATACGATACGAAGGTTAGAGATCACCACCACTTCACGGGGAATATCGAGGAACGCCGCATTAGTATTGTAACCTAAATTATAAGGATCCCCTGTAATTACCGTTGTCTTTCACAATTTGTCAGGTTATGATTCGCATTTCATTATTAGAGACTTCGCTACGAGAATTACCGGTCGTACATCGCCGTTGCCTATCAACAAAAAAATACACCTCGTTAGAGGGTACTATAATTAGTTTCAGATTTATTGACTCTTTTAGATTTATGAACAGTAGTGTAAGAACCATATTTTAGGGTAGGCCTTAAATAACGAAAAAGTAAAATGTCAACGCAACCCCTATTTGATAAATGTGGCAAGCTGACTGGTCAAGTATGCGCGATCCTGCACATATGGGTGCAAGGGTCTTAAGGGATCGTGTTAAGGCAGTTAAGTTGCGTACGCGCTCTGGTCACGATCGTATAAGGGATGCTAAGTAGAGCATCGGACGTATTAGTGAGTTTGGTGTAATAGCCCTTTAATGTGAGTGTCTCCCACGCGTTGGTGGTGAGTGTATTGTGCAGGCCATCGTGCTGGTTGTGCTTTGTTGTTGGGCTTAGGTAAAACCCCTCGCAGATATCCGGATATATTCCTAGGCTTTTAGAAGTGCATTATGTGCATGTGCCTATGACGCGGTCCCGCGGGTAGCCCCCGTCGATTATACCGCTGAGTGATCTACTCGCTCGAGTAGATCATGGTGTCGACCCAATACGAAACATAAAGGCCTCATTGTTAACAAAAAGAGTTCGGGGGTGAGCTTGACCTGGATGTCGTTCCCAGGTAGGCCAATGAGTGACATAGATCGACGTTACTGATCTATTGGCCGAGGGTCCTGATCAGAGGGCCGAGGTGGGATGTGTATCCTAAATAATACACGTGCGCGCGGCGTAACCCTTTCCCAAATAGGTTGAGCTCCATCTTAACCCTTCAGGAAGCTATCTCCAACGACGCATTCAACCCCAATCGCCAACCGGAGTGTTCGGAGATCCAGGAGAGCTTAGTGCCAGTTCGGGGCTTACGCCCCCCGGTAAGTTACTTAATTAATTAGCGAGGATCGCGGTTAAGCAGTCGCGATATTTGTTTACATGACCCTTGAGCGCGGAAGACGACCAGTCAGACTGAATGCTGCCATGCCAACCCCTTACGCGTAGATTACAAAAGGACGTTTCTAATGAAAGGTGAGTTTACAGTAGATAGATTTCCCTTGTTGATATATAAAAATACCCCCCCCCCCCCTTACAGTAGTATTGATAAGTTAGCTATCTTTTTGGAAACTGGGGGAAAAATGATTACAATAGCTTACTGTAACAATGATGAGGAGTTTTTTTCTATTAACTCGCAAAGGGTACCTTATCAGTACATTGATAGTTGGGATAAACTAAATCTACTTCATCCCCAAAGCAAAAATTACAATTTGTAGTCACTGTTGATCCTAATTATGAAACTGTATTCTTAATGTATTATGATGTAAACAACTTATATGGTGCAGCAATGTCCGAGCGTATAGCATTTTTGAAATTTTGTTTTGTAGATGAGGCAAGTTTTAAAGATTTGTATATCAATAATTACCCTGATGATTCCGAAATTGGCTATACAGTGTGTCCCAAATCGGGTGGGATTGCATGGGTAACTTTCTTATTATTAAAGATAGAGAATTGGTTAAATGGGCAATGTTTTGCAGTTTTGGATGCTTATTTAAAATTTCCTTATGGAAATTCAAAATGTCGCATAGGTTCGACGTAAATTCAAAAAAACTAAAATTGGTCATTTCCTTGAATGTCTTATATCATCGAAAGTATAAGAGATATAAAAAAAAGTTTTATCTAAAAGTGACTGTTTTTGATACGCTTAATTTAGAATTGATGTCAAAAAAAAATTTAAGATGGCCACTTTTGAGAAACATTTACCAACTTCCTAAAGTTAAATGGGCGCCATGTTAGATTTTTAGATTACTTGATAGATTTTTAAATTCTCTTTTCAACGAGCTATTATAACATAAGATTGAAAATAAGATACCAGTTATATTAACGGTTTTTGTATTTTAATCAAGTAGTCTGTGAAGAATAAAAAAAAACAAAACGAAATCTATTCGAGGCAACAAAACAATGAAAACAATTACACCAGATGTTTAAAATACTGGCCATTATTAGTGAAACACACTGTAAGACAGTTTAGTTTAGGCAACGTGTTGCCATTGATGATTATTATTATTATTGTAGTGGTAGCTACTTCCACTTTACTTTTATTTTTTAATTAAGTACTTACCTTTATAATTTAATGTACTGTACATTTTTTTAAACCTCTGATGTAATTATTTTCATTGTTTTGTTGCCTCGAATAGATTTTGTTTTGTTTTTTTTAATTCATCACAGCCTACTTAATTAAAATATAAAAACCGTTGATATAACTAGGTATCTTATTTTCAATCTTATGTTATGATGGCTCGTTGAAAAGAGAATTAAAAAATCTATCAAGTAATCTAAAAATCCCATATGGCGCCTATTTAACTTTAGGAAGTTGGTAAATGTTCCTCAAAAGTAGCCATCTTAAATTTTTTTTTGACATCAATTCTAAATTAAACGTATCAAAGACAGTCACTTTTATATAAAACTTTTTTTTATATCTCTTATACTTTCGATGATATAAGACATTCAAGGAAATGACCAATTTTAGTTTTTTTGAATTTACGTCGAACTTATGCGACATTTTGAATTTCCAAAAGGAAATTTTAAATAAGCATCTAAAACTGCAAAACATTGCCTATTTAACCAATTCTCTATCCTTAATAATAACAAAGTTACCCATGCAATCCCACCCGATCTGGGACACACTGCATATTAGAAAGCGTTTTAGACTATCCCATTGAATTACACGAGCACCACAGTAATCTAACGTTAGTATCAGAATACATACTTCCACCTATTTTGGTATTTAAAACTAAGAAATTACTTATGCTGAACCCTAAACGCAACTATGAAATTCATTACAGAAATTTAACAAGTACAAATTGTGCAGATTAAGCGCACTTTTTAACACCCCTGCGCCCCAATTGCTCTTTGTGTGTAACATCTTTCGACACTTTACCATTAGATATGCCTAGTCCAGATGTTTCAATAGTCCTTTGTGAGTACTCTCCTCCGACATTCCATTATCGAAAAATGCGTATTGCAAGTTTTGACATCACCAATCGGTCCCAATCGTTCTTTGTTAATACCCTCCTCCGACAATCCGCACTTAAGATATAAGATACCCGATTACAATAAGGAGTCGAGGAGGAGCATTATGGTTGGTAGAAATTAATTCCTTTCGTTGAGACCTTTCATTAGAGTACTATGCAGAATAAAAACCAGTTGCCCCCCCCCCCCCCCTCATTTTGATAAGGAGCAAGAGAGAAGAGTAGTTGGTAGAAAGTTCCTTTTGTTGAGACCTTTAATTAGAATACCATGAATTAACGTTTATGAAAAGCTAATGGAGAGTATTCGAAAATATAAATACGTACACTTAATCACAAAATGGGTTGGGCGCTATGGTGCTCGTGCTTACATATCAAAATCAAATTTTCATAGTTACAAAATATTTGATAATTACATTCTATCTATTCTATCAGGGGAGCCTTTACAGGCAGCACTTAGGCTCATCAAAGGCCCATTGTGCTAACCCCCTCTCTAAACAACCAAAGCTTAGAGCCCGTTCCCTTCAATGAAGGATAAGACCCTGTTTAGCCTTAGTTTCCTCCCCTCCCTCGGTTCCAAGTAACTGTCACCGAGGAGTTTATGTCTGTCCCTGATCAGAGCGTCACAGTAACAGACTACATGCTCGGTAGTTTCCTCTACCTCACCACAAAACCTGCACGCAGGGTCTTCCACAAGCCCAATATTGTGCAGGTGATAGTTGACCATCCAGTGTCCCGTGAAGACACCGACGATCTTCCTAATCTGACTTCTGTTTAGGTTTAGAAGCTTAGAAGACTCAGATTTGCCAAGAGGCCCTGTTAAAAAGGTCTTGGACTGTCTGAGTCCAGCTGCCTGTTGCCATTGAGCCTGGAATTGACTGGTCGCCCAGTTCTTAATCCTGACCCTGACAACTGAGGGAGCAATTCCAAGGGTGGGCTCAGGCCCGACAAGGACCCCACTACTGCCTTCGCGAGCCAACTCGTCCGCCCTTTCGTTGCCCCCTATTCCAGAGTGCCCCGGCACCCATATCAAGCTTACCCTATTAGACTCACCTAATCTATCTAGGGTTCGCCTACAGTCAAGCATCGTATTCGAGCGGACCCTGTCAGCTGACAGAGCCTTTAACGCCGCCTGACTATCACTACATATGTATATATGCTGGTTACGATAACCTCTACGGAGGTTTTCTTGCGCACAGGTCGTGATGGCTAGCACCTCTGCCTGAAACACAGTACTGTGCTGGCCAAGGGAGAGGCTGATGCCTACTCTCGGCCGGTCACCGTGTATACCCATGCCCGTTCCATTTTCCGTTAGGGACCCATCGGTAAACCACACGAGCCCCTCAGGTTTGAGGAACGGACGATCTGGGTTTAGCCACTGCTCCCTGTTCGGGAGAATGACTTTATACCTCTTCGGTTCAAGTAGGGTAGCTCGAATCACGTCCCTTCTTGCGAGGAAGGGGTCGGACCTAAGAGTTTCCTCCCAGATCCGCCCGTGTCCGAGACTGCCTCTATCCTTCCACTCACCCCAATCATTTAGTCTTATGGAAGCCCTCCGGGCCTCGGCCTCTACCGATAAGTGTAGAGGTTCAAGTCCCAGAAGAGCCTCCACAGCCAACGTTGGCGTGGTTTTCATGGCTCCAGTGATTCCCAAACAAGCGAGTCGCTGTACCTTACTCAGCTGCTTCTTGTATATTACCCTGCGCGTTGCAGGCCACCATACAAGTGCGCCGTACAATATTATCGGCCTTATCACCGAAGTGTAAAGCCAATATACTAGTCGAGGATTTAATCCCCATGTGCAGCCGAAAGCTCTCCTGCATGCCCATAGACATGCAGTGGCCTTCTTGCTAATTCGCTCAATGTGCCCTTTCCAGGACAGACGGGAGTCTATAGTGACCCCCAAATATTTAACTGACCTGGTCAGACACAATTGGCGTCCTCGAAGGATGAGACCGTCAAGGTCCACATTCCGTCTCCTCGTAAATGGAACAATTTCGGTCTTTTCCGGGTTGACAGAGAGACCGTGGCTACTGCACCATCTATCCACCTGTCCAAGAGCCCTCTGCATGAGCTCTTTTACGGTGCTCGGAAACTTCCCCACAATGACAATTGCGAGGTCGTCTGCGTATCCCTGTGTATACGCTCCATCCTCGTTTAGTGTACGAAGGAGCCCGTCTATCACCAGGCACCACAGTAGTGGAGACAGTACTCCACCCTGCGGACATCCTCTAGTGACCGATGAGCTCATCTCCGTAGTTCCGATCGAGGTTATGATGACCCTGCTTCCAAGCATGGCCCGGATCCATCTTACGATTGACCCGTCAATGCCAAAGCTTTCAGCAGCCTCACTAATGGAATCGAACGTGGTGTTGTTAAACGCACCTTCGATGTCCAAAAAGGCTCCCAGAGCTACCCCTCCAGCAGACATTCCCCTCTCCAGTCTACACACGAGACTGTGAAGAGCCGTCTCCGTGGACATGCCAGCTCTGTAAGCGTGTTGAAACGGGTGTAGTGGTCTAAGGACCAGCGCCCCGTTTCTTATGTATGCATCCACCAGCTTTTCTACCGCTTTTAAAAGAAACGATGATAGACTGATGGGCCTATAATCCTTTGCTGTGTCGTACTTAGTACGACCCGGCTTAGGTAAATACACAACTCTGACCCTTCTCCAGCTTATGGGGATGTACCCCAAAGCCACAGAGGCCCTAAAGAGGTGCAACAATTACATGATCATTATTGAATTGAATAGTTGAGAGATACTCGTAAACAAACGTATATATGCAGGATTTCACGTTTCGAAAACTTTTTGTATAATTTTCATTATGGTTACACCGTGTCTAAGTTTCACAATAATGCTAAGCTACTTCACAATGATACTGATTTCATACCTCTTTTGATATATTGCCCCACTAATATTTTTCAAATTCTGTTAGTCAATAAGAAGCTTTCTGGCTTAATATGAGATGAGAGTCATGGAAACCTTAGATTTTGTATTTTATGCTTACACTGTTGATAAAAAAAGCTGTAAAAAGATCAAAGGGTTCTACTTCAAGACATTATAAATGATTATAAAAATGCTTTATTTGAACGTGGTATAAGAAAAAGGTATAATCATATAATTAGTCCTTACGATGACAAAAGAATAATACAGTCCAATTTCACTGATCATTCTTGTGCATTTCAAACTGCGTAACATCATATCATATCATGTCACGTCACGTCTTCATACCATTCTTTGAGTGTGATGAACCGGCGATTTTGTATTGCAAGGTACATGTAAATAAGCAATTTCCTCTTTTTTAATCCTTCATCTTTAAAAGTTCAAAGTGACCGTTTGCAATTACCCTAATCGATAGTCCAAGGAGGTCGACTATAACTGCTAACTTTGCTCGTGACATGTAACATAGAATAACTATCTAACGGCTATAAGCGAGTGGGCGAGGGCTGTCATGAAAATGCACTACCGTATAAAATTGATTGGGTCAATATTCGAACTTGCCAAGAGCTTAATAAACAACTTACTTAATGTTTTTGAGATGTTTATGAGTAATTGTAATTCTTTGTGAGGAAATTCGTTTTAAAAGTGTGCAATGAAGTATGGTTGTTTTAGTGCTCGTACGAACGCAATCTCATAGCTAAACGCAACAAGGGTTGTGAAACCTCAAGTTTTGACAACTTTTCAAGGACCTAGGGATGTTATAAAATTGTATGAGTCGTGAACTAGAATTGTTACAATGTAACTTGCTGTAGTAGTGTAAGTAGAGAGGAGCAATAGCAAAGTTTCGTTTGACGCTCAAGGCGCCGCAAGTTGTTTGCAGTTATACACAAATGACTTTAGAGAGCTTAAGGTAGCTATATCTCTCTTGCTAAGTTGTAAGAAATGTAACAAGTGATAGAACTAAAAGTTTTCTTTTGTATTTGATGCTCCATTGTTATTCCATTTCAGTAGCATGACACAATTCAAACATTTTCCGTATGAATATGCAAACTTTGTAAATGTTAAACAATATTGTGCCCTTATCGCTGCACTACGAGTCATAGTTAATCGAAATCATATTGTTTATACAGGGTGTACCTATGTTTATTAAGACTTTTTTGTTTCTTTTGATGAGTACTATACGCAAATAAAGTATCCGACCTTTTTTTGAAACACCATGTATATTAGTTCCAATTGTATACGTATTGAATAATAATTATGTTTATTAAGACGATTACCGCCTTGTTCATTAGAAGTGCTTCGACATCCAGCTACCTGGACAAACCACGTTGACAGTAATCCCCCAATAAGACGACAGGAAACCGTTGATGTGAGTACGATACAAAGACCCTCATTAACTTAGAGTATTTAATGCAGTTATCGGAACTTACCTGTAGACAAACTGAAATTTTTGGATATGGAAAAAAGTTTTATAACCTGAACGTAGGTAAGTATCTGTATAAATATTCTGTACCTATAAGTACATAAGTATGAATGAAACAGTATTAATAGAATAATTACTTTCTAAATAAGAAGAACAGAAGTGGTTGGAAATACTGACGCTATGCCAGATATCTACATAGCATCTGTCACACGAAGGTCAGAAAACATCGCACAGCCACTGAAATTAGTTGCGTCTAAATAGAACGCTAAGAAAATATGCATGGATCCTAATTCCCAAAATTCATTCACGTTTGCTTTCATGCACTGCTAACTGCACAACTGAACAGCTGAACTCATCTACAAGCAAAACTTTATTAATAATAACGCAGCTGCTCATAATGTTGCATCGCAACGTGTTTTATTACCAAAGTTAGTTTCATGTTTATCAATAGCGTTGTGTTAATCGGGCGTCTGTGAAATCAACTGGAAAGCACTTCACAATTCCAAACCGAGCATCATTTAACGGTCGAATTCCTGCACAAGCAACAGTGAATTACAAGTCCCGTTAATCACGAAATACTAATTCGGGTGGTTTCTGTGCCCGATAATTGCGACGTAATGTATCATTTCTCATGCACATGCATCGCGATACCATTATTCAACGGGCCTTTATTTCACTGAAAATTTAACAAAATGTCGAATTATTTGTATGGAATATGAGCGAAAGAAGGTTGCCTTTGGTTTAATACTAAAGGGTTGGAATGGTTATCGTCGTAAAGGGGGGCAATTCAGAGCATTAGTTCAAAGGAACCGTGTAATTTGAAGACAAGAAAAGGTGTAATACAATACGGTTATATTAGAACTAACGCGCGACCACTTTTAAGAAACGTCTCTTTACTTGTATTCGTTATTTTGTGCAAGGATTAAGGCGAGGCTACTAAAAATGTATATATGGAAAGAACCAACCGAGTATACACGGTAAAATAATAGCAACTTATGACTAATAATATACTATATTTATCTCTAAAGTCGAAAATGTTTGGGAAGAAATAATCGGCAATTTGGGGCAGCGATCCTAAACTTGTTGCAGGAAATATCTTCACTATAATATGTACCACGATTAAACCTTGGCAATTAGTAGTTAGCGTATCAGATGCCTTTCTTATTTACAGCCCATTAGTGGAACGTTAAACACTAGAAACTCTGTAGTAATACAAACTGTTTGGTGCGAATTTGAGTACACGAAGTCGTTGAAAGTGCGAATCATGTTCGCATTAATAACTGCAAGAAGAGCTTTTTATTTTACTTTGTCTTCATTTTTAAACGAAAAGATGATTTTTTCTCGCAGAGCGATTTCATGATTCGGTGAACTGCGTCCTTCGCAGTTTTATAGTTGGCTTCTAAAATATTAGGTCATTAATTAGAAATGACCAGATTTCAATATTGCTGAGTTCGGGTTTCGCACGCTGCGTCGGGGCAGTATGAGAAATTTAGATTCATCTGTTTGCTCATGTAAAAAGCTATTAAAATTATGTTATCCTCCGTCAGACTGGCCTTGAAAAATTTCTTACGCCATTAACCGGTCACGACTTACCCGTTAACCTTTGACTTACAGAACAAAGAGCGCTGAATTCATTTTGGAATACCAGTTCTCTAATGGACACACTCATAACGCAAGGACCTATATTTCGCCATGAGCTACCGTAATGAGGTTCAAACCTTTTATTTGGAACACTCTAAAATCTTTCCAACTACCAAAATAGTTGAAATGTGTCCATGTGTCCTAATTCGAATTAAATAAACAATTTAGAGAGCTTCCGTTACACAAGTAAAATTTCTAAGAATTATCTTTGCGCGTTGAAATTATAATGATACTTACGTACTTATGTAACGAAACGCCTATATTTCGCCATGAGGTTCCATATCCGAAGTTATGACCACATCGTATATTTGTGGAGTCGACCAGCTCTGCTGAATACCCGGTATCTAGAAGCGCTTTAATTTGGGCGCTTCGTTACGAAAAGTGTCACGCCGAAATTAATCCGCCGCTTGGAACCGTTCCCTTCAAGATCACGTTATCAAAATCAGTCGTGTGAGGTTTACCTGAAAACCCTCTAACTTTTCTAAATGTTTGTAAGTTGTCCTTGATATTTATGATGACCCGAATCCGAGAAATAAATTCAAAGTTTTAAGTCTTCGATATAGATAACCGAATTTGCTGTGTCGGTTGAAAAAACCGTCGGTCCCTCCATGCCATAGCCGAATTTTATAAAAGGTAAAGCCGTTGTTCAGAGAGGATGATTTGCCTTTTGCCTTTGGTGTTTTAACCGTATTTAAATCTTTTTGCTTTTTGCACTTTCGCAAGCTATGTTTTGGAAGTACTGTAATTTTGAGCTTTGCGTAAATTTATTTTGAATTTATACCGGTTAATTTTTGCTTTCACATTAAGTTATCTAAAGCATTTGCTTTTTCTTGCACAGTAATTTGTACCCCTCCATTTAATTGCAAGGTAAGCTTTTTGTTACTTTCCGTTCCATTACTTATAATGGGGGATATTGTTTCGCATTTACTTTTCCGTAGATACCGCTACCAAATCAGATTATTGACTGTTCTCGCTTAGGGAAATTGCTGTGCGCTTTAATTTTGGGTTAGCGTACTAGGGGCAAGGACCTTGGTGGCGCTCGCGCCCGTCCGTCCGTTCCGCCGACAGAACACGCAGGTTACCGCAGCGCCGGCTGCTGCTGCGTAAAGTTGAGCTCTTTGGGCCTAATTCGGATAGTGGATTAAAAATAAATTTCACAACACTATTCGGTTGGCCGCGATCCGTCATTTGTACGCAGATAACACTTTTAAATGACATTTTGATACCGGCGCGGCAGATTGCGTAATTTTGTGCAATGGCGTGAAATTTCGAAAAGACGGAGGCACGTTCCTTTACGAGGTCCAGGATGTTCCATAGGTTTTTGTTTTCTTTATACCAGCAGAACCTTCCGTACTTGTGATAAACGCTCCTGCGATTTCGTGTGGAAAAAAATTAATCTTTTGTCAGTTAACAAACAAGAAAAATCCTTAAAAAAACGATTATTATAATGTGATCCAGCCGGGAACAGACTCTAATTGCATAAGTATGTATGTTATGTATGGACCCTCCTAGATGGATGGGTTCCAATATTAAATATCCTATTTTCAAGCTTATGGGGGCAATAATTATTATTATTATTGAAGAAAAAAGGATTAAGTTAAATGGAAGAACGGTCACTTGGGTAGGAAACGTACAATCTTAGTACGAGAATTTGAAGTAACATTTAAATCAGTATAATTTGAATTGTGTTCATTAAAATTTAAACGAATGGGCACAAAGATAAACACGTATATGAAATATAGAAGTTTTGGAATTTACCAGGGTGGAAAGGAAATAATACCATTTCAAAAAGTTTCAAACTGATGTATTACGAACTGAGTTTGAACAAAATTCCATGTAAGCTATTGTTTAGGAAGTATGCTAGCGCGGTAAATATTTAAATGCTGAAGAACTTTTAATGAAATTTCACAAAAGTAGATACTTTAGGAACGTTAAGTACATATAATTTTCAGGCTAATAAACGGTTTTATATTACGATACGTTTCAATAAAGAACGGAGATACCTATAGGTACATAAAAAGCTATGCAATAATCAAGAACTGCGAGAGTAAAACAATTAAGTTCGATACGTTCTTAAAACGAATTCCTTTTCTGCTTTTCGAATGTTTTTCAGCAGTAGGTATACACGTACCTCTCGCAAAAGCAGGTAAATCAATTTCTGAAACGCTGATTAATAATTGGAATGATGCAGCGGATTGCGTACTCTTTTAATCCAATCAACCGTGCCCTTCCCTTAAATATAAACTGAGCTCTCTCCCTGTTGGTGAACGCTAAAGTTTCTTGTGCTTAATAGTGACCTTCATGAACCACGCCTTTGGTCATGCTTCATGGTCAGCATAAACTGGCCAAACACTTATTATTTTATGTTTAAGTTCATTGAGTTCTGAGAACGCTTTTATTGTCAACTACAACTTTTTTTCCGCTACTGTGGGAAAGTAATAAATGAAATCGTTTCCAACTATCAGCCTCCCCATCTGCTTGAAAGTAGTTATTTATAGTATAAAAGCTGAAAACGCGTAACGAGCGGCATGGAGGAAGTTTCGCTATAGCTTTCAGCTCGTGCACTTATTTTATAAAAACATTTAAAGAAATTATCATTAGAAAAACAGTTTTTGTTACCATCATTCTGTATATCATTGCTTTCCTCGCCATTTTCGTTTGAATTTCAAACTTATTATTTATTTAAGACCAATTTGCAATAGTTTAACGTCAAACGTATCACAGATTAGTTAATATTCATAAATCAAAAGAACACATGAAATGTACTGTTAATAGGAATGGAGAAGAATTAAATAATATAACGAGTTAGAAATGCGTTACACTGTTTGTTGTAAAACAACTACTGCCATATCTTCAGTAATGCGGGGTATGCTTTTTTGGTGGCAAATAAATACACACGACCAAAACAATGAAATATATTAAGCTTCTAAAAGCAATCAATTTAAGCCTTCATCTACAGCCTTCCAAAACTCAATGATAGCTTCATTGAATATACAGTGTCCAAAATTGTAGGTATACTATGCCACTTTCTATTTTACTCTTAACGCCCTTTAAATGAACAAAGAAAAAATACGGAATATATATTTAACTCAGTTAGAACACTTCCGTTACTTAGTACTGAATTTAAACTTTTTACTTTCGGTTGAGTTCATACACTAATATTGATTACAGTGGAAAATGTTTAAAAGTTACAAATTGTGTCTAAAATTACACATTGCGCTGTCCAACCTTGGAAAGTTGTTGATGCTGAATTCTGGCTGGTAACGGGAAGGTTTTATTGATTTCGAAATTCAGAGTAATGCTCGAACAGAATTAATTTTATTAAAACGTATTAATTGCACACAAAGTTGTTTACAGCGGATGAGTAACTTTGACGACACTTAACTGAACAAGTCCATTTCACTACATTTTACTAGCGCTCGCCTTGTGCAATGTTGTTTTTCAAAATCGTAACCTTGGTAACCTATAAATTTACTTTATATCATTGGGATCTCCGAAACCATAGAAGATAGGACCATGGTCAAATTAGAGAAAAGTTGCGCAATTATACAGTTATTTTTTGTATAAATAAATACAAGAACATTCCGATTATATTCCAGAAAAGCCGAAATTTCCGATTTCGTTTTGAATTTTTTCTATTTGAACAGATGCAAAAAAAAACTTTTTGAATGCCACCGTCAGGGGCGGCGGGTTTTAATTTTTGCATAGGGGCAGCCTGGCCACCGTTGATAGATTTTCAATACAACGTTTCGTTTTGGAGAAATCTTCAACTTTATTTTTTATATGGACCATAATGTATTGGGTTGTATTTTTAGCGCATTTTTAAAGAACTAAAAAAAATGTGCTATTGTTTGCGTTTTGTCCGTCCGTCCGTCCGTCCATCCGTCCGTCCGGACCCACTTCTGCCGCTTTGAACTACTTCTAGGGGAATAGTCCTAGAGTCCTGGAATTTTTTGCAGTAGGTAGCCTATACCTTGAAGGTGTGCCAGACGGCTGTCTAAAAGCCCCCCCCCCCACGAATTATAGGTCTCAACAAAAGGAACCGACTACCAACTACTTCCCTTCTTTCTGTCCTCATATCAAAGTACGGGGTGGAAGGGGGAGGGGAGTGGAACTAGTTTTATCCTTCACGGTACTCTAATGAAAGGTCTCAACGAAAGGAATTAATTTTTACCAACCATAGCCCTCCTCCTCGACCTTTTATCGTGATCGGGTATATTCCCTTATACCTCAAGAACGGATTGTCGGAAGAGGGTCCTCACAAAGGGCGATTGAGACGTCTGCAAGAAATATATCCATTGGTGATATCAAAACAAAAGATATTTCGGTTAAAAAATGCGCTTTATCTGCGTAAGAGTTGTGCTCAATTTATACTTGTTTTTTATTACAAATACAACGATATACGACACATAAAAAAAACAAAAGCTGGAAAGGAGTCACTCGAGGAGTCACCTCATTTAAAGGATTTCTGTTGTAGTGATGGTTTTCCCTTTTGTAGATGCTTTTTTGGATCAATTGTACGTGTAGAGGAAGATCTGGAAATAGCAAATGAGCTGCCGAATCACGTTCCAAAAGAAGTCGTGTATATTTCAACTTGAAATTTTCCATATGTAAGATATTTAAAGTTTATTGTTTTTACCACACGCTCGTTAGTAAGGGAGGTATTGCATTGGGATAAAAGATGACCCCCCACTTTTTTGACGAAAATACACGTCTTGAAGCGCCGGTAATCCAAATCAAACAAAATCTCGATGATGTCGATCTGTCGGTCTGTACAAAACGGCTGAACCGATTGGAACCAAATTTGGTACACATATTCTTAAACATAAAAGAAAGGGCTGAACGCGCATGCGCAGGTGTGCGAGTGGTATTTGGGCAAATTTTTTCTTACTGGAGAGTGGAGGGACCCTTTGAAGACACTTATAAGTATTTTAAAGGGGCGAATTTTACATACCTTGTTATTTTCTCATATTAAACGGTTGCAGTGCTTTAGACTAGACGGGGGGGAGCATTGCCAGATAGGGATCGTAAATAAACTATTACTTGAATTTGGTTTTGATCTAGGTCGATCCATTTTCTTTATTTGAAAATATTTTGATTTCACCAGTGGTGTAACAACTAAAGGTGAGAACATTTTCATAAATTCTTTATTTTTAGCGTATTTTCCTCAAAGTGAAAAACCGCTATTGGCTGCACTTTGTCGTCCGTCCGTCACACGTACTCCTTCTACACCACTTAACCGATTTGAGCGATATAGGCTCGTTTGAAAGGGCTTAGTCCAAGGATTCCGTGCATACCAATATTTTTGGTTTTGCGCATGGGCAGTGCCAAAAATTTGTTTAACGCATTTGCAATGCTAACTTTTTATTTATGAAGATATTTAAATGAAACTTTATATGTAAACACTACCAATATAATTAAAATTAACGACGTTTTCAAAATGTTGTTTTGCGCATGCGCAGTGCCAAATTTACTTATTCATGAAAGCATTTAAATGAAATGTTATACATAGGCATTTGGAATAAAAACAAATCTAACACCAGTTGCAAAATTTGGTTTTGCGCATGCGCAATGGCAACTTTCTTATTTATGAAAGCAGTTAAATCGTTGAGTGAAAAGTAGTTAAATGAAATATATGTAGGCACCTTGAATGAAAATACCGGTTTCAAAATTACTGTTAACGCATGCTGTATGTTTTATTTATGAAGGTACTAAATGAAATTTCTAATATAGACAATGCGCAATGCTATTTTCGAAAGCATTTAAAAAAAGTTTCATATGTAGACACTTCGAATAAAAGTAAAACTAATGCCCATTTCAAAATTTGTTTGTATTTGTATACGCTTCACTATTTTTCATTAAACTGTGTAGACTTCGACGATAGGCGGCTCATTTGAAAGAGAATGGGGTAAGGATCTCGTGCCTACCGATATTTTTTCCCGGTCCTAGCATTAATATTATAGCAGGAAAATACGCTCTCGTCATTTATGTTTGCATATAATGACTTTTTAACTTGTTTATTAGAGAAGAGGGGAAACAGGTAAAATTGGGAAATTCAATGGAATAGGAACTAATGAATAACCCTAGCAAAGTTAGAACGGGCACGAAACAGTGTAGCTGTGTTGTAAACATGATTGTGGACATTTTGAACAATCACGGTAAAGAAGTGATTTAAAACAAACAAGTGTTTGATAAATAAAATTATACAACATGCGAATTTTTTAAATTAATATTGCTCACTGATCCGCCACTGTCAAATAAATGACAATGATATGCACTAAAATGCTTCAAGCTGCAAATTATAATCACCCGATTGTTTTTTTTTGGAAGATAGAACTTATACAGCATTTTAATACACTGATTTTTCGCCCTATTATTCCATCGTTATATAACAAGTTGTTCGTTCTTCTGTTCATTATGCGTTTTGAATCCTTAATTTTACGCGAGCCGTTTTTAAGCTTACTGTTTTTCATCGTTTGAAACCGTACATAATTTGATTTTCCGCATCCCGTAGGGCGTGTTGAACAATTTGCACAATAATTATGGCTTTTGTAAAATAAAACCTTTCACTTTGATTTCCAATGAGAATTTACATTTTCATTTTTTCGCAAAATAAATCGATTGTTAGAGGTAATGTGACTGAAAAACCGATAATAGAGTGGTTCCATTATTTTTCATATTCCGTTTGTTTCTTACTTTATCGGTCAATCGAATTTGCTCCAAATTGCTCGATATTAAACTTTGTTGAGCACTTTTTCAGTTTATCATATGTGGAAAAGAAATTCAATCGTAAAATCGCGAAATTCAAGCTCAACAGAAGACGTGAATAAATTTATTAAAAATCACGGTTTTAAACTAGGTTTTAAATATTATAATTACCATTTCAGTATACTTAGTCCATTAAAGTTGTTCTAATCGCTTAGGTGAAAGTACAACCTAACGTGAAAAATACGTGCCGCATCTATCAAGTTAAAGATAATGATGTTGCAAAGTAGTTTGAAAGTGTCAATATCATCTCGGTGTTTAAATTGCAGAGTTTAGTTTACAACCTCCGTTCTCTGTAATCTTTGAAGTTGTTTCTTTCTCTCTGTTTCATTTTTCCCGCTAGGTATAGGCATTTTTTATCCAATGGTATAGGTCTGCCTCAAGGATGCTATGGTCTGCCTGCAATATATAGGTAAGGTATCGAAGGAAAAATGCACGCTGGAAATAATCCTTTAGAGATTTTCTATTCTCATTCTATGGTAATCAGACAATGCGCAAGAGGGACCGTTTACTACAGAAATATAATCATATCAATAATCTAGTAGAACCGAGGAACAGCATCATTTTCTGTTATAAAAGAGATGAAATATCAATAGTGCAAATTAGTTCCGATTTAAAGATTGCATTTATTTGACCTTTAAAAGATTTCTACAGAAGGAGCGGTAGGCGAGTGGTGAGGCCTTACCGAAGAAGCTGGGTTCGATCATCCGGCCTGCCAACAAAAACCATCTTTGGCATTTTTCCTCCACGGTATCCACTATATTGTTCTACATCTTGAAATCAAACTCACACATTTTGGAGTTTGTGCTGTCGCAGTCACTTTCTCTTTGTACAGATTTAAAGATATTTATTTCCTGATTTTTCCATCTAGATTTAAGATTTGAGATCTGAGGCGGGAAAGATCTAGGAATTACCTACCTGAATGTATGTGAATGTCACATCCGATGATTATGGATCAATTTCGGTAGGAAAACGTGCACAATCCGGATGCCCCAGAACAGAATCTTCAACTATAATGTTGAATGTTTGAACTGCGGTGGACTTTTTTAACTTTTCTGCGTTAACACAAGTTTTCACAGTAATAACATATGTAAGACATACCTTTTGCGATTGAAGACGACGGTTTGTGGTAAGGCGTCGTCATAAATTTTTCCTTGTAGGCCATAGTAAAGCATTTCTACTCCGGATAAAGAAGTGCTGGGCATGGGAAAAACTATATAAAATAGTTAATGCTATTCACTATATAGGTTTCCTTAAATGGTACTTACAACGTCTGGGGTAATTTACAGTGTTCATTGTCTGATTTATTAAGCATGTGTCATTTTGAGAGGCAACTTCACTAATGTAGCTGATATTCTAAACATCGACATCGGGGCGTCATCAAGTCGATAAAGGTTTAGTCACCGGCGATAAGGAATGAAAGTGGATGGGACCCATTCTTTTAGGGAAATATGCTTGAATCGTGAGTCAAATTTCGCGCTCGTGTGTTTTTTCTTCAAACGGTCAGTGGCTTAACTTATACTTTCGTATAGTTACTTTTTACTTCCATCACAAAAATCCCATTAAAAAACTCTCAAAAGCGCTACAAACTGAGGAACCCCCAAAACAGGCGTTACTGTAAATTAAACAATGGATACGGCAGTTTTAAATTCTTTGAAATGTTAAACGTTTAAATTTCTATGGTCGGAAGTCTAGCACATCGGATTTGGTCGATGTACATTGCAATGGAGCAGTATTATAAGTTTCCGGCCTCTTTAATTTCATTAAACTTGGCTAGCTGTTATACTCGATTAATGTTGCTTAATTGAATAGTCCGCACGAAATCTATTCCGATCTAATTTAAAGTTTGTGCTACTGGAGCTGTTTTTGTGAGGCGTATTCTCCGATACAAATGTTTAAGGGATGTAAAGGTATTTTACCTTGTTACGCAATTCAGTAGCGAATTACTGCCGCTTTGGTTAAAATTGTAAGACAGTTTATCGATCCGTTGAAAGTTTGTCGTTCTCCTATATAATGTTTTACCTACTTCTTTAAAGGAGCTCTGGAGATTCAAATACCATATTGTTATGCTAATAGTTACTTTGGAATAATAAGGTGCTAAATTGAAAAAAAAAATGAGATGAATAGAAGGAATTGAAGGGTGAACCACAGCCGCATGTCAACTTTATGGCGACACGTACTTGAAAGTGTAAGGCATTTTTCGAATCAATGGAATGCTCTAATAGATGGAACTTGGAACGGATGATCCTCTAAGTCTAAATATATCGAAAACGTAGAAACGTTCTTTAATTTCATTACCATCCGAATCACCGTTCGTCGCTCTGAAAGAGACATATAGCTTACATCCTCTAAATCTGTGCCAACATATGTGAGAGACAGTAGAATACCGATCATGCGCAGTGAGTTAACATTCTCGGCATTTCACTGGCGTGTTGCTTGTTATTTCCATAAAATATAAAGATGTTTACGCATTTGAAATTCTTCCTGGTCTTGTGTATTAATAAATGTGTTTTAAAATTGAATTTGACAAAATCACACCGGTCACATTTTAAATTCTAGGTCTATGGGTTAACAAAAAACAAAATTTAGATATTAAGATGTGATTTAAGAGTTTGGTGATTAAATCGCACTGGGCACACTTAAAATCCTTGGTGCCCTTGTATCTTAATAAATGTGTTTTATAATTATATTTATCATGTTAAAT
Organism: Photinus pyralis; assembly: GCF_008802855.1. Lineage (NCBI taxonomy): Eukaryota > Metazoa > Arthropoda > Insecta > Coleoptera > Lampyridae > Photinus > Photinus pyralis. Next base: position 11,633,818 of record NW_022170511.1, read on the forward strand.
TCTTGGTAGTCTCGTGTATTGAAATGCTATTGTGCATGTGCGGTGTCCTACTTACTATCTTTGTAATTGTAATAAAAAATGATACTCATACAGTGCACTTTTTTTACGGGCCATATAAAAAAATAAAGTTGATGATTCTTGCGAAACGAAACGTAAATATTGTATTGAAAATCTCTCAAAGGCGTCATGTAGAGCTCAAATAGTGGCAATCAGAAAGTGATATAGAATCAAAATGTGAAATATATAAAATCATTGAATAAAAACACTATTTTATTCAATGGTATAACGGGAGTGTTTTGAAATTTTTCTCGAAAAAGTAGAAGTTTTAATATAATAATGTCAAGGTTCTGAACAAATAGTATAATAAAATAAAGAATTTATCTGAATGATTGGAGTCAATGGAATATGCGTCATTTTTTATTTTTTTATGCAAGGGTTTGCATTGGTCTCTTTGTTATCTAATGCCCTAAGTCGCCTTCCCGGCTGGTGTAGGGATAGGATTACATCCGTTTTAACAGGAATATAACCTTACATTTCGGAATCATCATGAAGTAAAACTATCGCGAATAATGTTAACTATTTTGTTTTTAAAATAATTAACAGCCGTTCGGGATTGGTTGGAATCTTTTGCTCACTCACCAATAGGGAGTTTAGCGCCATTTTACTTTAATTCGCGATTTTTTGTTTTGGATGTCATTACGAATTATATAGTAGGGAGCATTCGTCTTCTGAGAGCCACGTAGCCTAGAATTACAAAAATTAGCGTCGTAATTGCGGCCAAAACGTAATAGTTCCGGTGTTCCTTTAAACACTTTGGAAGGAATTTTATTTTCGCCGCGATGTTAAGAAGTTCAAGCGGTGTGCATTTTCGAGCGAAAAAGGGAATACGAGTAGCTAACGTTCGAATAAAAATTACCTTCGAGTGATTAAAAGCTAAAGAAAATTCTGTAATAATAAACAATACGGGAAAATCTGTTTCCGAAAAAGATCTGAAAACCTTTTCAGGTGTGAAAGGGAAATTGGATTTAATTGGAAAAAAACCTTATGTTATGTGTGTATATTCAATTATAGTCCACGTATTGTTTTTTAACAAGAAGCCGTGATATTTGTGCGCCTGTTGCCTGTTGTTAAAAAAAACTGATTAACTGCCGGCGACTAGCTCAACTATATCTAACAAAATTTTGGCCTCTATCTCTAGAAAGAAGAAAGATTAGAGTCAAATCGTTAAAATAACGTAGTTTGTGGATAGTCCAAATTCAAAGGGGTGTTAAAAATGACAATTTACATTTATAACCAAATCTTTAAATGTTGATACATCCTTTAAGAAAATTACCCATATAAATTTTATGTTAATAAAGGGAACCATTAATTAATTTTCATTGGTTAAAGCTCTTTTTTCAACCAATCCCAGTTGTTTTCCAAACCCACACAATTAAAAAACAACGTTTACTCAGCAACTTTCACGCTCGAACCTATATATCTCATGCTTAGGTAAGAAATGTAAGGTTAAACCACTCCAATCAACCAAATCATCACCGGAAGATCAACATGATCAACATTTATTGTACAATAATCTTTTCTTTAAAAAATTGATTATCATGGTGTATTTTGTTGTTCTTCGATGTAAGATAAATTAAGAATATTTCATTCAAAATATCTTGGCCAGGTTTAATTACTTATAAAGTTTTAAAAAAATGAAATGTGATTGGAAAGCACATCGCACATTTTTTATCAATAGGTATGTATATTAAAAACGTTACGGTAATTTGGTGTTAGATTTGATAAGCAAACATAGTCAATAAAATATAAGAAAAAATTGAAGAAAATTTTCAGGAAGAAGGAGAAATTCTATCGTAATTAATTGTGAATTTTTGTCACTAAAATCTAGCCGGGATAATAACGGAAATTGATTAGAAATTTCCATTTCTGAATCAAGAATCCATGTGATGGTAAAGTAAACCTTTTCTATACTTATAAAGATATTCTTGTACTGGGGGGTATTCCATACTCTAGGTCAGTGTTTCTCAACCGTATGTGGTGCAGGGACCGGCGAAGTGTGTATATTTGAGGTCTTGAGGACCGGGGGGTCTGAAAAAAGAAGAGGGGGGGTAGGTCCACCCCCCTAAAAATTTTTTACAAATTGGAGCTGTGTTTTCGCGTTCCCAATTTGTACAAAAGTCATTTTTCGTGGGTGGAAATTCGGAAATTCGCAGTAGAAGATGCGTTTATGAATAACACCATTTACAAAGGTACCCCAATTATTGATTATTGAATTATTGAATTTGCCTACGTAAAGGTCTTATTTATAAAGCGCATCTTCCACTAGCTAGATAATTTGTACTTTGTGCGATGAGTCCCACGCCAACTTATTTGACCGCGATGTGTGGATTTTTCGCGGACCGGCAAAGATTCTTTGCGGACCGGTAGCGGTCCGCGGACCGGCGGTTGAGAAACACTGCTCTAGGTGTCACTTTTCATGGTCTGTTTCCAAAAAATTAAGTTTTAAGTGGTGTGTGCACTATATGTTTTGGGGAAGAATCTAGAACCGAGGGGTACCCCCCACTATACGATAATGTTCTCATTCCTATATTAATCATAAGGTTTTCGTATACTGAGGGATATTCTATACCCCCCAGTATGCAGTAATTTTGTAACTGTCTCTGTTTTTTTTTAAAATGAATTCATAAGAAAACCATCCAAATGATTTTCTAGGATCTCCAAAGAGTATTCTTTGCTATCTCTGTAAAACAAATTTTGTGGTGTTTGAAATGGGGTGCATATGCATACCTATTATAAGTAGGGGTGCTGGGGAGTGTAGAGCTAAGTGCTAAAAGTAAAGTAAACCTTCCATTAAACTTCCCCTCAGCTGTCTAAACGAAAACTTTTTAAGTTAGGATTAAACGGATTTTGCATGTTTTTATGACTCTTACGGACCAAGGACGTCAACGTCAAACTAAATATCAAATTGAAAATAGAGAATGAGAATGGAGGGAATAATTTTCGTTATCTCATACAGTGTACGAAATATTCTGTGCTCCAAAAGATATTTTTTGCGCGACTTCAAACGAGATACAAGAAGGGCAACATAACAGTCAAATGTTTCGTTTTTGTAATAGCACCGAAAATTGTAAATCTTCTCGTTTTTCCCTATCTTTTAAATGTAACGAAATACAAAAGAATTCTTGAAGTGATTACATTGTCCAAATAGTAATTATACATTTTGCACGATATAACGCTGAATTAATGGTGGTGCATAAAGCACGTAGCTTGGGAAATTCGCATTTCCGCTAATTGCGGGTGCCAACGGAAATTACATTAATTTTTTTCCATCAACTGTTGAGCCGTATCTTAATTTAAAACAATAGCATTTGTATTTCATTTTACCACAAAGCTTTGAATCCCTGACATCGATTTAATTTCAAAGATAGGAGTTTGACGTATTAGAGACAATGGAGGAGCTGTTTTTAAAATTAGCGTTTATTTTGTCACTTTTGTTATAGTCTCAGTTGATTTGGCAGGGTATAATTGAATTCGTGCTTTTTCACACTGAAAGCTGGATTTTCATCTGTGGCAAACATATCCTATTTATAACTTAGGAAAGAACTGCAATTAATATTCCTAGTTTCGTGGTGCTTACGAAACTTATTTAATTAACCCTCGATACTCAGTCGACCGCGAATAATTTCGAAACTTGAATTAGTTTAATATCTACAACGTTAATTCTTACGTGTTAGTGATTTGATTATAGTTTCGAGAAGTTTCATGGCAAACTTTTATTACGGCCCTAGTGGTGAGGGAATAAATGTATACTAAAATTCAATGAATTATTTACTAGATGGCCACGTGCGAAACACCAACTTGTTTTCAAAGCTCTTTACATCTAAATACGTGAAATTTTTCCTCGCTCGCTATTGAAGTAGATTTTCTTTATCGCTGTGGGTAAACTGAATAAAAAAATAACCCATTCTCCTAAATGAGTTTCACTATAGCCGAATTCTCAATTTCGTGTTCAAAAGATGTTGTTGGAAAGAGTTCTTTTCTGGTTCGTATATGTGATCTTTATTGGTTAGGGATTTCGGATTCTGAACGTTCTTAGCGCTCGACGCGTACGTACGACGAGCTCTGCGGTATTCGACAAAAGGAATACGCGATACCTTCACAATATGTAATAGGAAGACTGAAATTGAACTCATTGAGATCCTGTCAATAACAAGGTTCACTGCCAGTCCCATCGGGTAGATAACTCGACCGTGAAATCATTGAAATAATTTTGCTTGTTTGGTAAGGCATGGAAATGGCAGCACCAGTTTCTCGTATCCGAAATCGTTTTTGTTAATGTTCAGATTTAATTTCGTGTTATCGTCCTCAAATCTTCTCCCTTGCATCAAATCCATAATTCTAGGAAATTATCTAATTTATACTGAAATGAGGTACTGTGTCACGTACTTAAACACTAATGTACTCTGGCATCCATAACAGGTTTAAGGAGTGAAACTCAATTTCTCAATAGTTGGAAGTTTAGCTGTCAACACTTGAATTAATTCTACATGCGAAGGCATCAGTCTACAATCGTGACACGTTGGAAAGTTACAAAACAATTAAGTACCTAACGTTTTAGATACACATACCGTTTTCTAGACATTGTTTCTCACCATTTATACCGGGTGATTCCAAATGACTGCAGACAGTTTCAAATTGGTGCTTAACATTTAAGTTAACATAAAGTAAGAATTGCGGTTACAAATGCATTCATTTCACATGTAAATAAATAGGATCATAAAATCTGCTTTACGTATGTATATTCAGGATAAGGTGATTAAATGAGTCACTGTAAAGAAATATCCGCAAGGAGCGTGTGCAAATGCGTCTACTCAGTTCAAAGTTCAAACTAACAAAAGTTTGTAAAAGAGCTGCGTAAACCTTATAAACGTTTCGTCGTAGTAGGATAGCCGGAACTTAATTATTATAGATACTAAGAGAGAGGGGTAAAAATACAAGTTCATTCACGCTCGAAAGTTAAGTGATGCCACGGGTTTCTCAGGCGGGAAACGCCTTTTGAGAACGCAGGATTTTGAAAACGAGGTATTCGAGAATTTCCACAACAGAAAACAGTAATAGCATTTTGTGACCGGTCCGTGCAAAGTCCAGCAACAATAAGCCGATATTTTCATTAAATTGCTCTGTCACTGCTTTTAAATAAATTACATTTGGCGTGTTACCAACTTTAAAATTATTTTGTATTGTTGAACATTCAAACTGTCCGTACTACTTTTGGATCACCCGGTATATGCTACCAAGCGAATAGACAACGAAGAACTGTAACGAAGCACCCGTTCTGGCCGTACTAGAAATTACCAGCTTTAATGACCACCCGGTAGATGTTGTGTTTTTGTAATCGTGTACAATACCGCCGTCCTGACCAGAGGCAGGGTTCCGCATCCCTCTGGTGGCGCTCGAGGATCCCGACCGACACCGCCGATCAATCAGGAGCTCGATCAGGAGTATCTTATTTATTTTGTTAATTATTATTCCTTTCCGACCATTAAATTTTCTTACTTATTTTATTCTAAGACTTTGGTTTTTTTAAGCCACCGTTGCGTACGAACTGGCCCAATAGAGTACATGACAGTGGAAAAAGAATAAATAGATTTTTGTTTCATAAGATAGAGTAAGGTGCAGGGTACCGTAAAATAACTTTCTTTGGTAATGTACACGAGAAACTATTATATTTTAGTAAAAATAAAATTAAAAAATAACGACATTTGTCAAGTGATATCAAACGCCAATCAGAGCGCGTGACGTCATTATCCTAATCCTCTGTGCGTTTATAGAGTTTGTCTACGTTTTTAATTTAGTGCTTGTTCCATTTTATAGTGACAATTCAACTCATGTATAAAAAATCGCATAAGCCGCAGTGAAATTGTCACTTTGACAGCGGCAAAAGTTACCTGCAACTTTTCCAGCGACAAATATAAATAAATAAATGGTTTTTTCACTTATTCATTTTCGAACCAATTATCGCATTATCCTTTCCCATATGACTAGTTTGACGTCTGTCAATAATTGATTAGTTGGTGAATTTCTTGTTCGTTAAATTGTCCTGCCGAATTACACTCGAGGGTTGTATTTAAACCGAGTAAATTTGGGTTGTGGCAATTCAAATCTATTTCCTTTTAGCAATTGGACTCGAAAAACTGTCAACCTAAAAATGCTCCACCTGCGGTGTCGCATTTTTATTAGTTGACAGTTTTTCTCGTCTAATTGCTAGGCAACAGATTTTCATTACCTAAACAACCCAAATTTACTCGGTAAAATACAAACCTCTTGTGCAATTATAAGTGATTATATTATCCTAAAGTTTAGTTTTTAAAACCAGAAATGAATGGAAAGTAGGTGTACGAAAACTGATAGCAGCAAATCTGACAAAAATTCATGTAATGATGTTGGGAATATTTCTTGCATCAAAGTGCATTTTGCATCTTAGTCTTGTAGGTTTTTAAGTTAAGCTTAGGTTTTTACAAGAAATGTAGTTATTTAAGAGGAATGTGTACTTAAGATGGTATGTTTTTAGGTCTTCGAAACTATCATATGGAGATGATTCATGTCCACTTTAAGAGTTTTCTGTACGTAAGCGCAACTTTTTTACATTACGAATATTTTGTAGATAAAGGTCTAAATTTATAAAGTAGTTCTTAAAACAATTTTTTTTGTAAAAACAGTTTTTATGGCGGGCGCTCTTATGGAACTTTACATTGGGTGTAGTCGAGCAGAAGACTCTTAAGCGTGATGGCAACTTATTCACAGTTAAGTCAAAATTTGCCCGCAATATACGGATCACGCAAAATTGTGTGCAGTTTCCTTAGTTGTCAACGAAGAAAACAATAAATTATTTTCTTTGCCCTACCATCACGGGACTTTTACAACCCCTCAGACTCCAAAGGAGAACTAGTGTCGATAAAGTCTCCTTTATCACGTTTAACAAGTCATGATCTAGTCCGATTATTCGAAACTATGGGCAAATGGCTGAATCGGATTCGCAAGTTGTCCAAATTGTCGTCTACCGCACGCCTCAGGAGTTAACGTACAGTTTTCTATATTACCTTTAATGAGCAATCGTCGAGAACCCTTTTGGATTTCTCTATTCCATGAAGCATTTGAATGATACAGGATCTTTGGAACCAGATTTACCCGCCTGGGATACTTAGCTGTGCTACAGAAAAATGTGACCACTGAGCCCTACCACCACGACAAGGTTTACCCCATGGTAGGGCACCACTTATAGCAGTTATAATTCATCACGAAATCTTTTAAACTATTTACACTGGGTATGTGTTTATAATTGTCAGGACTGTGACGTCACAGACACCGCCATGACACAAAACAGCGTTTTGGCGTTACAATAAAAATCTACAATTTAAATTGCGTAAATTTACAATAATATGATTTATTTTGCTGAAATATCATTTTTTAAAGTTATAGTAGAGGTATACGAACAGTTATAACGGGTTTTAAAAAATTTGCCGTCTACCCTATTGTAATAGTGCACACTAACAGAGCCTCTGGACAACGGACATATGCACATATGAGTCTGGGTAACCGTGGATTCAGCCCTGCGAGTGGCAACACCTTTGACATATCGTTCCGCTTGCAGATAACGAGCGGCCATCGCCATGTTGCTGTGAAATGAGTCAACGGGCCATGACGAACCTCATATGGGACAACTTCCGTAACTCTTTAGTGTATGAATTCATAATTATTTTGCCCCTTCTGACTTACATGCTATCACATTCCAGTAATTTGTAAACTTCAGTATCTTTGCCATCTCGGTTAAGTTATGATCGCGTTTGAAACACGCACTTAGTTGAAGACCGCCACTTCTTTATGAAGCGGCTGGTCAATTAAGTACCGTATTTGGTATAGAAGCAGATGACGAGTAGAACGAGGCTCTTACACTTAAGATAGAAATTAAGTGGCGGTCAACCCCATTGGTAAATGGAACGAAGTTAAGACGATGATATGCCCAGAACGAACTACCACTGTGGAAGATCTCAAGCTCTAATTTAGTTGTTTCAACCCTGAGCTAGTTGACCGTTTATGCCATTTTTATAAATGGAACGCGGAGCACGAAATAAAATGAAGTTTAGAAAAGAATACAATATTGTTTCCATGGACACGACGAAACCTAATCTTGTTATTTTGAACGTCTAAATTAAATATCTAATGAATTTTCAGAAATTTTAAAATGATTTCTATGGCTTCTGCTGTAGAAAATTTTCTGTTATACACAACGATAAAAGGAAACTAGAACATCTCTTTATTTTCATGTATAATAAATTACTATTATTGACTTATGGGATGACATTAATCTGTCCATTTCTTGGATCGTTTCTAATACGAGGAAAAACTATGTATGACACTATAAGTCTATAACGTTCATTCCGAGCGATAGGAAATGTATCACCGTGTAGCGGAGCCCCATCTTGGTGAAAGTGTAATTTTTTTCCTTCATATAGAATCATTCTACCTATAATAATGACCAAAGATTATCTTTGTAAGGACTATCCAAAGTTGTGTGATAAAGGGTCATTACTTCTTTCAACATATATATGACGAACGTTCAATAATCTTTCGGGTGTAGTTTGTTGTGGTATTTTCCGCATTACTCCTGATGACAAAATCAATACACGAATTAAAAAAGGTACGATTAAGACTTATTCCGCTAAAGAGCATTAGCAACTATAAAATCCAGAGCAAAAAACTGCGACAAAACCCATAACGTCGAAAGTAATTAAAAATTCCTGCTGTTGCTAGGTATTACAATGAAGAACCTTGTAAAAAGTTTATATTTTTCCGCTAAGATAAGCCGAACTCTAAAATGACAATTAAAATTCTGTCATTTCCCAACTTTCACGCTGGAGACTTAGGTAACAATTAACTAACCAGACAATGCAGAAACAAAAGACATTGAGAAGTAAATTCGACGATAACGTAACATATCTTACTCGAAATTGCTGCCGGTGTTCAAACATTCATGCGAGATAAATTGTTCTTAAGAGTTCCTAAATTGCAATCCCTATGGAAACGCATGGAGATGAATTTTTTTCGTTAAGGAAATGCGAACCGTCGCCCCTCGGTATCAAAGGAAATCCTTTATTCAAACAATCAGTTATAAATTTAAAACGGGAGATCAATTTCAAATACAAACACGTCGGTTCATTTCACAATACCTGCGTTATTGTCCCAATTCGTTATTAATTGGGGATGTTACAATGAATACATTATGCAGACTTTATTTCGATCTAAACGCCAAAAATAATGATGGGACGTCCTGTGCATGAGAATTATTTCAATTTATTAATTAAATCCCGAGGATTATTTACGGAATAAGCACAGAATTGGTTCGTTTTATTTGAATTTGAATTTCAGTGTTGGTTTTCCCTTTTAGAATTATTTGTAAATGCGTAATTCTTGTTTAAATTTTATGGCTTTTGGTGGTCGTTTACGGTAAGGAGTCTTAAGGCGAAAATTAATTAACGCACGCTGTTAAGCGATAAGGTGTTTGGAAGAATTGCGCGTTTGATATTGGGGAATTGGGGACGTTTGGCGCGTTCCGTCGTTGATTGGCGGTTGATTGGAAAATTCTCGAGGAAGGAGTTTATTTGATGGTGTTTCCTTAAACACTGGAGACAACGGAAAAACGAGGCTAGTTAATAATTATTACTACTATCTTCTAGGAAAGTGGACGAATTTTTAACTCGGCGTAAATTCGAAAACCAAACCTCTCTTTCGTTTACATCCCTCTTCTGATGAGACTGATGCCAAGACGGAAAGAATATATGAAGCGGCGATAGGTTGAAGATACGGGTTAAGAAAAACAGAATTAAATGTTGTTTAGTGGTAATGGGGATGGCCAGGCTGTAGGTACTATTCGTTTTGTTTAACACGCAGTTCGTCGGTTTCGAAGCAAAGTGTGCAATCTTAATAAAAGATTTAAGTTATATTCAAGTGAAGTAGAAAGTTTGTGGAATGTTTTTAAAACGGTCTTTCTGTAATCAGAAAAAGTTAGTTCGAATGTGAGTAAAGAAGTAAAGAAGATACTTATCTCAAATAATTCTCAAATTCAAAATAGGGTCAATAGAGAATGGCAAAACTTCAGCTTCTAGAAATCTAGACCACGAACATTTTTATCCCCTCTCCAAATTGGCGGCGGAGCTCGACAATTTAAATCCCGCGATTGACATTAAAATCTACATTACTGGCCTCTGGTTCGAATCCGGTTTTGGGCATGGATATTTGTAAATGTATAGTGGGCTGGATTGGTAGAGCAGGTTTGGCTCAAACCCCGCCCATTCGAAAATAAAGGTATAAATAAAAAAAAATGGAAGGACATGTGTAGAATCGTCGAATAAAGCTTATTTGGTAGCGAATTCATTCAAAGCAATTCAAATTAGGTACCACTTGGTACCACTCTCCATAGCATGTTAGGTACCGTTTGAAATTTCCCTTTTTTCAGAATTTTCCTGAAAGACCTTAGTTTGAAAATGATCCTTGGAAAGATCAAAGTACGGTCTGAAACGCCGGAAGGGCGCCTGGAAAGCCCTCGAACATCCTAGAAGTCGGTTACATATAGGTGCACTGCGAAAGAGACTAGAAACCGCCAAAACGCTGAAAGAGCATATAAAGCTCTAACATGACCAACAAAAGCGTTTAAAAGTGCCTACATTGCTCTAGTAGAAACCTAAACAGTACAAGAAAACGAATCTTGAATGCCCATTGGGACCTTTCTAAAACTTCCACCTTCCCAGTGCTAGGTAAGCATATTAAGCAGTTCTGAAAAGACCCTAAAAAAGACTTGTACAGATTTGAAAAGGACCTGAGATGCACTGCTGAGTATAGAAAACTATCTGTAGGTTACCAAGAGGTTTTAGAAACGACCTAAAGAGCACAGAATGCCCTGTAATAGAGCTACATGGTTATATAAAGGCTATACATACTCGTATAAGGCTATAAGTTCATACGAAAAGTAGTGCTATAACGCTTTGGAAAAGGTTTTGAAGGTTCTTAAAAGACCTCGAATGCTCTGCAATACACTATGAAATGCAGTTAAAATGTGTTAGAGAGCCTTTTACGGCACTCCCAGAACGTTTTAGGTCTTTTCCAAAACATGAAAAATATGTAAACCCCTGGAAAGAGACACTTCTGAAAAGGTGCTCCTCGTACGTCTCTCAGACATTGTATCCACTATAACCTGGATCCACTTTACGCTTGTAGGTACTAAAGATAGGAGCTCACCTCTCTTATTTTACACCGTGGTTTTAACGAAACTAATTAAGTGTCAATTTTTTTTGTAGGTATTTTGTTTTGTGACACTACCTCATTTCTTTCTATTAATCTGTTTTGTAAAAGAATATCGTTTACAAAAAAACGGGTTCTATGGATATCATTGGGAATCTCCGAAACCATAGAAGATATGACGATGGGCAAATTAGACAAAAGATGCGCAATTAAAGAGTTATTATCATGCTTTAAAAGAAACCGGAAAATACCTATTAGATGTCAAAAAAACCGAAATTTACCGATTTCGTTTTGTTTATTTTTTTAATATTATTTGAAAAGATACAAAAAATAAAAACACTTTCTCATTGCCAGTTTTTGAGCTCTATAAGACCGCGTTAAGAGATGTTGCAACGTTTCGTATCGGAGAAATCATCATCAACTTTAGGTATTTCTTTATATGCGGTCCGTAAAACAGTACATACTGTATTGAGTAGCATTTTGTATTACGAATAGAACCATATATGGCACACACAAAAAAAAACAAAAGTTGGAAACTGTTGGTTTCAACAGGATGGTGCACCCACACATCTATTTTGCGTTTGACGCTAGTACTCATTCATTCGCAATTGCCTTTGCTCTAAATCAGCATGTAAATATATACTATACAGGGTGTAAAATTGGTTTACGTACCATAGGTAATATCTTTATATTGAAATATTTGCTCCTCTAATTGTTTTACAGCAAAGTTGTGAATCAATTTTTGGAGATTGTGGGAAAAGCTACCTTTTTACAAATAAAAATAAGCAAAAATGCGCCATAGGCCAAGATTTTTCAATTATCCTCATTTGCTATAAGGTAAGGTACAAGATATAATAAGCCTTGTTTCCAGTTATTTTTTTAATATGTACTATTATGTACTTTTATCATTTTCATGTATAACTAGATTAAAATGAAAATAATTGAATAATTTTGGTATTTTTGCTATAGTGCACTAAGAAATTTTGTAGATGTCTTAATAAGCTGTCATATACTGTAATAATATACCGGATGTTTTATATAAAAGCAAGTCACATTTTTTTAAATGAAAAATGGGATGTTGTTTTGTTATTTTGGTTACAGATTTTAGATTCAGTTGAAATAAATAAACCGTCTTTCCAACTCTACTACTAAGAAAGTTAGCAATAGTGCCGACTTCATTTGAAACAGCCTGTATATTACCAAAATAAAGTGAATGTTCCTAATTGAGTATTTGGAGAAATGGGGAAAAAGTGAAAAGATCCGTGGACCGTATTCACGGCGCAATTCGCAATCTGTTCATGGAAACGTTAATCATTTTTTTCGGGTCCGAGTCAGTACGGGTGGGCCACTGTACTCGTGCTGTGAAATTATTAAACCAAAATTCGACTTTTACGCAAATGCTAAATTCTAATGTATTTGATTATTCCGGTTTTCCGAATTGAAAAATAATAAATAAGTGCATTAGCAGACGTATAATTTTCCAAAGTACAAGAAACCTATTTAAAACTTTGCTCTAAATTAATTAGGGGGAAGACATTTCGATATAAAGAAATTGGCATTGAAATCCCGATATGGTGCGTAAACAGTTTTTACCTAGGTTTTTACAATCTGTACAATCCGCCGAAACGTCCCTCCGCCGATAAGTACGTGCGCGGTCCGCCGAAAAGTTCCTCCGTTTGCCGAAACGCTTCGTCCGCCGAAACGTCTTACCGCCGAAACATCCGTTTTCCTAGATTTACTGGACCATACCCAACAATTTTAAGTCTCACCCTACTGAAGATGTGTCTTCGTCACAAACACCTTTTGTGTATCACGTAAAAAATGTAAGTGACGGTGGTCGGTGTAAATTTAGTAGGACTATGCGTCCGATGCATTTAGATTTGGGGCAATTTTACTCATATAAAGTACTTGCAACGGACCGGAAGCGAGTAATATAAAAATGTACGTAGCGTATATTATGGTAAAGTGCCAAAATGAAAGCCGTAAAAGATCGTTAATCGTAGAAGCTCTGTAACCAAATATTTGGATCGTACTAAAGCCTTATAAAGACGAGAAAGTTGGGTATTTGTAGTGTAATGAATTTTGTTTCAGTCTTTTAAGCCCCTAATTATCGAAAAATATTTGCAATACAAAATAAGGAAGCGTTTAATTAAATGCGTAAAGGTATTTTAAACAGAGGTACTTAAAAATAAATCTTTTGTACTTTTAGTATAAGTTTGATTAGAACTCCAGTCTTTTGTAGAGCCCATCGATCTTATGTCTAATTAAATTTCTCCCACAAAACGCTATCTTGACTGTTCCCTTTTCAACTTATTGACGTTTAAATGTAGTGCACTTCAGAAGTTCTTCAAAAAACCGTTTTATTAAAACAGTGAATTATAAATAGGTGGAGGCTTTTACCGATATAATTCACTTTCAGTTCAAGTGAAGCCAAGTTTAAGCTCCGCGATTACATAATTGAATTAATAGCCTTTTCAAGTCAAAACCAATTTTTCTCAAACACGTGATATATTTTGCAAGCCTGTTATTTCCGTTTGAAGTAGGAAGAATGGAGTTCAACCCATATTGAATTCACATTCAGTTCAGATGAAAAACGTGATATAAAGTTAAGGATGAGAATTATCGCCAGATCTATATGGATTTCTACTGCACATTTCGTACTACTTCTATGTAAAAAGTGTATTTCTGAAAATGCTCGCATGCTATCTACGGTACGTGAATGATTTATAATGTTCAGATCGATGTAAGCGTCAAAAATTTCTATTATTAAAAAAAAACTTACTCGTGTACGTCTCCCCAGGTGTGTATTCCGTTGGATTTCCACTTATTTCTATATAAAAAAAATCTTCCGGCAAACTGGGCGATCCAGTAACTCCGTCGGGAATTCTATCGCACCTTAAGCTATTAGTTGTTGCGATTAGATTTCCGATGATCAGAACCAATTCAAGGCATTTGAACGTTGCCATCTAAAAAAGAAGTACACGATAAACTTTTGCCGTGACCAAAAACTTCAAATTTTCAAACGAAAGCAATACACCAGAGTAATGTATCTGACTTGAAACGTATTTTTGGCTCTATGCCGTCTATCGGTTTTAAAGTGATTTACAGCTACATATACGAATATGCAAAGAAGAATGGATGTGAAACAGTGAAAAATAATACGCCGCGGGAAGTTCAAGTAAACAGTTCTATTAATTTGAGAGCTTTATTTCTAATTTCCGCTCCGTTTTAATCAATTTTTATGCAGGCAAACAGGAAATTTACTTTTTGTTTCAACTCAAAAGCGTCGAAATTCAATACTTTTAAAAGGTTTTGTAAGGTATACGATGCCCAGCCTATGTGCTCTTATTTATAAAATTTGCCAATTGTAATTATAGCTTTGGAGGTCCACATCAAGTTCTATAGTGCTTGATAAATCTTAGAAAGGAAAAGATTTCTAAAACGACCATCAATAGTTCCTGATAAATCATTAGAATAGTTCCTTGAAAAATCGCAATAAATTCACAACAGTCTTGAAACGAATTGATTTATAACAGTAACATATTATTTGTCATTCACATATGCACAATTTATAACAGCGCGAACTATTTGAAATTTGAAGTTGGAGCTATCTGAAATGCAATTCGACGTCTATCGGAATTTCGGGATTATTCGCTACAATGTATTATGTGAGACGGAATGATCAAAATTCTTAGTTGTGAAACCAGTTCCAAATGAGTACTTGCCATTCCGAGTAACTGATTTCTTACTATGATGTTTCAATAAAAACAAATGAGTTAAATTGGACGATTTTTGATTCTACAATAAATGCTTTCCGAATAAAAGAGACCCGATCTGTAGTAATAGAATTTCCACTCTTTTTTTTCTTCACCGCCCGAGTTGCTATAGCGCCTAAAAGGTCGAATGAGGAATGTTCACCTCCTGATATTATAAGCTTTTGTTTGATACCTATATGCAGCAGATGAACAACACACCCTACGATAAAAACAGACAGGTTATCCTGCAGTTTTCCTAATTCGTAAGGTAAATGCAGGAGTAGTATAGAACAACTCAAGGCTTTCTGCAGGGGCACCTCTAAAAAGCATTATGCGGGTCACTCTGTAATTGGGCCAATAAAAAGTCAATATTTATTGATTTAAAGATATAATTCAGGTAACGTATGGATTTTCATTATGATGGGACATTTAAATTTTTAACGCTTTATCTGAACACAACTTTCCCAACTTTTCGTGTCATAAATTTACGCAAATTAAGTTTTAGATATACCAATACGACAGTACTTATTTACCACATAATACATAACAAGTATTTATATAGGCACAGCAAAAAGCAAAAAGGTACTATCTGGGATTCTAATGTAAATTTTAACCAGAAACATATTCCTTCAGCACTTGAAATAGACAAAGTCTTTCGAACTTGTAACGTACGAAGCGTACGAGACATTTCTAACGAAAACACTATTCAGACACTTTTTATGGAAAATTAGAAAATGGTATGCAGATTTGAATAAATTTCAAGATAACGGGTCATTTTTATTGATTGGTATCGCATGCCTTACCATGGATACCACGAACAAAACAAAATCTCCATGAATCCATGGCCTACTATTTAAAAACCATAAAAATTAGGTTTCTATTTTTGGTGCATAGATAAAATTAAAAGAATATTGTGTATGTTGTGATACATCAATGTAATCAGGAAAAGTAATGCAAAAAATTGATGTTAAGATATACGGGGTGTTGCGTTAAAAGAATACCAACATTAGGTCAAATCTCAGAAATGGTGTTCCAAAAATTTTTTTTACTGCGCCACTGGATTTTACGTAAACATTATATAACAGGCTGCTTTACCTTTTTTTAGTGGATTTTTTAAGAATTAAAAAAAATGTGCTATTGTTTGCATTTTGTCCGTCCGTCCGTCCGTTTTGAACTACTTCTAGGGGAGTGGTCCTAGAGTCCTGGAATTTTTTGCAGTAGGTAGCCTATACGTTGAAGGTGTGCCAGACGGCCATCAAATTTTCTGTCTAAAAGGGGGGCCCCCCACAAATTATTTCCTGAGAATTGAGATGCTGTTTTTGAAAGTAAAACGTGCATAACTTTTACATACGACAACCAATTGGTCTCAGATTTTGCATAGGCATGGCTTTAGTGGTGCCTGCCAAGTTAAACTTTAGAAAATGGGGGGGGGGGGGGGAGTAAATACATGTTCTACCTTTCCTAATGAAAATTTCATCGAAATAAATTGGTTTGTACAAACGATGACTTTCCCGTGCGACTCTTTTTCGAGATCAGTGAGCGACGGGGCCTGAGGGGGGTGGGGGGGTTAAAAATTAATTTTATCTCTCATTGTATTCTAAGTAAAAGTCTCAACGAAAGGAACGGTTTTCTACAAACTATTGCCCTTCTTTCTGTCCTCTTATCAAAGTACGGGATGGAGGGGAAAGGGGGGTGGAACTACTTTTATCCTTCATGGTACTCTAATGAAAGGTCTCAACGAAAGGAATTAATTTATACTGTCCATAGTCTTCCTCCTCGATCCCTTGTCGTGATCGGTTATAATTCCTTATATCTTAAGAATGAATTGTCAAAGAAAGGTACCTACAAAGAGCGATTGGGACGTTTGGAAGAAATATAACCATTGGGCATTTAAATTTGATACATAGCCACTTGGAATAAAAGAAAATTTAACACCAGTTTCAAAATTTGGTTTTGCGCAAGCGCAGGGCCAACTTTCTTATTTATGGAGGCATTCAAATGAAATTTGATACATAGCCACTTGGAATAAAAGCAAACGTAGTGCCATCTTCCAAATTTGGTTTTGTGTAGGATGTGCAGTGCCAACTTTCTTATTTATAGAAGAACTTTCGTAGGAGTGTTTAAAAAAATGCGCTTTACCTACATAAGGGTTGTGCACAATTTGTACTTGTTTTACCTTAGATGGGTAGTATGATAAATAGGATGCACTTGTATTTTTGTAGATTTCCACTGGCTTATGAGATCTAAAGAGCATTTACAAATGTTTAGCACAGAATTCCATTATGGAAAGTGTATTGAGGCTGTCTAGAACGCTAGCCAAAACACCAATTCTCCACAAGAAAGTGTTTTTGTGTTTCTGAGTACTATCAGGAAATATCGTTCATAGTTTCCTTATGATCGACGCCAGTCAAAACCTTGCCAGAGAAACTTTCACGACTCTCGAAGGGCTATCCAGAAGTTCAATCAAAACTCAAACATTTTAACAAGTATGGTCGTAAATATTCCCTGCCAGTCCCATACTCCAGGACGATATTTTTAACGCGATTCTTTTACGAAATGCTTTGATACCTATGCATCCACATCCTGTGCACTATTAATGAAATCTTCGCTATCTAGAGAATGGCGCTAAAATTAATAAATGAAGGTAATGCGACTCCTCTTATTGCTATACAATAATTTGTTGTCACAATCGAGGGTGATTTAATAAATGATCTCAAAATCATCTAGATATGAAATGTCAACCTTGAAATTGATGCCAATTTTTTTTTAGAAAAAAGGGATTAACTCGTAGTATGAGAATTATGTCAAAACAGGCTTTCGCAGAAAACATTGCTAAATTACTAAAATACAAATGTAGAAACGTCGAAAATAAAAAATTAGCTTTGAACTCTGGTTATAACGGCCTATTGAGCTCAGAAGCGCACTTTTCTGCCTTATCTTCAACAGATAACAACACAAACAAACAGGAGGGCGAATAGCGCGGCACTTAAATATTGCGGTACAATGTCTAACGTCTAACACTAGGGTAAATCGTATATTAAAACGGAAATTAATACTCAATAAGAATCAATAATTTAATTTAAGTTAACTAAACAAACGCAAAATTTTGACCAACAACGGATCGTCTGTACAAATCGGTATAACTAAATTTAATATAACTATAAGAAAATCTAATTAATTTATAATGTAAATAAACTAATACGAATAAATTCTTCGGTGTGACTAATCGTAATCAAACTAACAGAAAATGCATCTTCGTAGTGAACAGAAAGTAAAGACGAGAAAATTATGTATGTAGAATTAGAAATATCAAAGCGAGTTTTACAGCTAATGTTTTCCAACATCTCCAGGTGCAAATTTTCGAAGTTGGTAATGTCTTACGTGACGTCGCTATTCTCAATCTCACCAAGATGACGGGTCCCTGTAAAAATGCGATATTATTCAGGTTCTGCGTAGGTAATACGTAATATCCAGGTAAATAACAAAGGAAAAGTACTTAATCCAGAAGAGAAAACGAAAACTATGAGGAAAGTATGAGAGAACATTGCGAAGAAAATACGTATTAAGAATAATTCTGAATCATAATCCGTGCATACCTCACACCAATTACTTGCAAATATAAATCCGCTAAGCGTTTTCCGTGGAGCAGCCACAATACATCAGAAATACAGAGAAACACTCCAAAGAAGTAAGATGATATCCATTACCAAGAGCCCTTATTCAGGCCGACAATAAGTCAAGCAAAAAGCAATGGCGTATTGAGACAAATTTGCAACTAACTACTGTGAAGAAAAAGATATCCTTTGCGACGAAAAAGTTCAAATGTATGCAACTGACAACGCAATTTGATGCCCCTTTGGAACCCATTCAAGGTATAGGCTACTTATTACAAAAAATTCCGGGGCTCTAGGATACTTCCTCTAAAAGTAGTTCAAAACTGCAGAAGGGGACGCACAAAACGCAAACGCTAAAAATAATACCTAACATTTAAAAAAAATAAAATCCAAAATCCAAAAATACATAGGGTATTCTATTTAAAAAAACCATGTCGATATACACACAATGTTAAGGAATGCCCTGTGTGCCTACAGATTTTTTAGGCTATAAAGCATTTTGTACCACAACACTTTTTCTTAACAACCTAGAAAGATGAATTTAACAGCTTCACCTGATATTTTAGTACCTAGTACCTACAAAAAAAATTGGAAAATCTCTTTGGAATTAATTTTCTATTTATAAGACGTCTATCAAAAGATTATTTGGCCATTTTACATAAATTTTAACGATAACAAAACGCTAGACAAAAATTTTCCCCCTTTGGTACTGGATTGAATCACTTACAACCCTTCTGGATTTTTTTCATTGTAAATTATTCTTTCTTTGTGGGCTGTTTATAACTGCATTCTATAATTAGTTACCGCATGTCCAATTTCACATTTCCAGTGCAAACCGTGGAAAATGTAAACAGACAAGCCTACATTAAAACTTAATTGTTATAATTACATTTTTTCAACCGCATTATAATGTAGTGTGGATGGGATCGGTTTAAGTTAAACACAAAATCGAGCACAAAATCAATCCAATTATTTTTAACTATTCATAACATTGCGACGTGTAAAAAAACGTGGATATTTTTTTGTGCTAATTGCAGTGACCGCTTTATAATGAGGTGTCTCGAATTTAATTTGCGCGTATTTTAATTGCGTCGATTAGGTTGAATTACTTAAACTCCGTAATTGTACCAATGTTCGACTTGTTCATTTAGGAACTTCTTTAACCAACAACAAAATCAATCCCTAAAAGACATAAACAAAGATGGACATACCGTCTGCTGAGAACTAAATAAATTTTTCCCTTCTGCAATATACACCGTCAATTTGTCGGCTCATTTACGTTTGATGGAAATAGAAAATAATTTATTTTCTGTTATCCTTTATGCTATACCGTACCTACCGAACGCAATTCGACTTAGACAAGCTTTTTAAACGAGGGATCACCGAAGGACAGCATAATAATTTATCATCAACAAACAACACTAAAATTTGGCGAACTATTCCCAAACATGAATTAGTAACCCGATTTATGTACACACATACTTGTAAAGCGCTATTAATTATACGAAAACGAAATTAATTTTCCTAAATCCATTATGGAATTAAATTTACACATTTCCTGCTCGTAATGTACCACTATATTGCCTGAAAAACTGTATATTATGAATCGCTTCTAAAATATAAAAGCCCCCCAAGTAATTTACGCATTGATTTTGTAATCTTCGTAAATTTTTATGGCAAATTATTTCCGTTATTTCAATGCAATAGTCGTAAAAATGCAAAAAAGCGGCCAATCAAATGCGTGTACAGCTTAAGCATAAAATTATGTGTTTCCGTTACGAGCGAATTTTAATTAAACTCACCTGTAAGTGGTTGTCAAAATTTGATCGAAACGGTAATCATCGACACGTTTCCGTAAGCGAGGAAAAGCGTAATTCTATGCTGCCTCCAACGCTTTCGGCGGTTAACTGGTCTCGACGCCGCCGTCCGTTCGTTGAAGAACGGCACCGTTACAGATACGCGTCGCGTTTAAGCACTCATCATAAGTTAGACGCGTTTGTGGTAAACGGTCCAAATTGAATGTAGGGAAGAACTATGAATTTTGAGCGACTCCGGAAGACAGCTTTGTTCGAGTGCCTCCCTCACGCGAAGGCATAAAAACGAGTCAAAATGTAACAGCGTTACCATTCATAATTATATTAAATGATCAATAGCCTAAGAACGTCGCTGGGGGTAAGTTCATTACGGAGCACTTAGAGAAGGATAATTTTACCAAGCACCTCAAAAGATTTCCTTTTTTTGTATATTCTCCCTGTCGCCGAACTCGTAATTAATCAAAATAAAACTTTGCTTAATTCCACTCGAACATTGTTTGGTAACATCTTAATTAAAACTCTTTCCTTTCCAACGATACGTTCAACAATTTATTTAAAAATGGACCGGAGAAAGTTTCCTTGCAATAATTTTCAATTACCCGCAGGTTAAGTGGCGATGTATTAGGGCAATATACTACAACCGACTACCCCTTGCGTAAGCGGTGTTTAACACGGATTTGACGCACATAATCTTATTAAATGTAAACCAGAAAATTATATTACAAGATCATTTAGGTATGATACGAAATAAAATGTACAATCAGCTTCTGTTCCGCTTTAGTAATTGAATATTTGGCGTAGTTCATAACAAGTATTGTGTTCCCTCGTGTTTTATCGACATGGCTTCATTAAACGAAAATAGGAAACTCAATAGTTCTCTAGGAAAAGTGGAACGCAACACACGCCGAAAACCGCAAACCTTTTTCCGTATTGACGACAAAGAGAGCCCATTTTGTGGGTTTTTGTTCTTGCTAATTGGAAAAATGCATAATATCTTGCCTCCTTTGCTTTATAATACTTTACATACGCAATGCAGCGTAGGTACTTATATTCGAAAATCACTAAAAAAATTACGAAGTAGAAAGGTTTCAAACCCATGGAATAGTGGAATTATTACACTTGTTTTACATTTTCTATAGTGGTCGTAACAAAAGGTATTAGCCTTCAAAGTTGAAATGCACTAAAAGGTGAATGGACACGCTACGTCCAATTGTAGAAACATACTGTAACGTGATTTATAAATTCGGGTTCGATTTATATCAATATTTATTAAACAAAACTAAAACACTATAAAAACTGTACAATTTATATCGACTATTTATATCACACACTTCGCAGTTTATATTTCCGCACTCTATGTTTCATCCGTACTCGATCTCGTTCGGTAGTAAACTGACTGCGATGTTCGGTTCGCAACCATTTATACACGCAAGCAATGTATGTCCAGAACACTCGCGTAATTACCGGATAAGTCTCGAATATTCCTATACAAATCCAACTATCGCGCGCGTAGAAAATTCCAGAGCGCCAAAGGCGACGTCATGTCTGGAGCGCTTCTGTTACAATCCTCTTCCCATTTTATGTTCCGTAAATATTGAACGATATTCTATGTATGGAGATTATCAAGATGATACCGAAATATGGCGATAGCAGCAGCTTCTGGCACTCCTTTTCGGGATATTCGCATTTTAAGCTCTGGCATCACTAAGAAAAACGTTTGGCCGTAACTACCATTCTCGAAATAGTCACCTTTCAAGTGTTAAGCCCCCCCCCCTCCATTTTGCAATGTGCAGATACAGAACAGAGCTATGTTCAAATTGCAGCAAAATTGTTTCATAAACATATCTATAAGGCTGCTGCTGAAATTTTACAAGGAATGCTCCCCAAGTAAGATAATCAACGCACAGTAGATCTTTTTTGCACCGCTCGTACCTAATTCAGTCAGCTCGCATTCGAACACATCAGAGGCGGATCCAGACTTCGATTTTGGGGGGGGTCATGGAGTGATTTTTGTGACTGGGTGGGGAGTGGTGTGCACATCAGAATATTAAAAAGAAAAACATTTTTACTGCATATAAGAACAATATATTTATATTACAAATTCAGCTCGCCTTCTGGAGCTTTTCACTAGTGGTGTGCACATCAGAATATTAAAAAAAAAAACATTTTTACTGCATATAAGAACAATATATTTGTTCATACAGTTTACAGTGTCTACTTTAATACTTTAGACGGGTTCGCCGGCACCGGCGGCAGTTTTCTTTTACTGGAATCGAAAATTTGCACAGTATACATATTTTTGTATGTATAAAAATAAAATAGGAATTGAAAAATCTTCCTTACGTTGTCGCCGCCCTTTAGGCTTTAAGTCGGCCGCCTGCGTGGATTACACGCATCGCCCCACAAAATATTTGTTATCGGCTGTTTAATTATACATAATTTTAATAAAAATCAGAAATTTCGAGAATAAATAAATCAAACAATAGTTTTTAATCGATAATCATCTTAGAGTCTTATGGCCGTTTGCACCAACAAATTTAAGCAGAGCTTAGTTAGCTTAAGCATCACTTAAAATCCATGGCAGGATTATTGGAGACAATTGTTGCCATGGATTTTAAGCTATACTTAAGCTAAGTTCAACCCAATGGTTCAACTTAAATTTGTTGGTGCAAACGGTCATTAGATTTTTAGATGGGCAATATTTTCCATTAATTTCTTATAATTTAATTCCACAATAAAGAAAGGTTAATGTTTAAGAGGGGGTCATGACCCCCATGACCCCCCCCCCCTTGGATCCGCCACTGGAACACATGACGGTTAATCCGGCTGATATTAAAGGATGTAGAGACAAAAGGACAAAATCATCACTTAAGGGGAATTTTTTCTTTCGGAAAGACAGTATTTCAGAGATGTAAAAAAGAATTAAACCGCAGCAGGGTTGTCACAACAACACAATTAGATGCATCAAAAGAAACCGGAAGGAAACGGTAGCAACGTAGCAGGTCACTAAGTGCTATCAGTGGTCAAGGAGGAAGAAGTCGATACAGAAGAAGGGGCGTGACCAGAAATATTCAAAATGGCGTGCATCGGCTAATGGATCGGATGACGAGACGGATGAGTATTTAACCTAAAAGCGGGGAACAGGAAGAGCAGAAGAGCTTCTGCTTTTCACAGGAAAAAAAAACACCTACAGAGGAGCAAACTATGCAAATACTGTCTCACGAAGATTCCTCAAAAAACGCAACAGTAATGCAATTATCTTAAAGACAGTCGATTAGAGGTATTTGCAAAGATTCACCATGAGCCGGAATTTGAAGAAGAAGAACAACTAGAAATGGAAATCATGACTACCAATTACCGATTACAAGTAATTGTAAAATACAAGGAGCCAGGGCTAAAGTAGTAAAATTACAAGAACAAATAAGTAAAGATAAAAATTAAGACATAACAAAAGATACATGGTTTGCGTAAACAAGTATGAAGCCGAAACTTAATTATATACATGAACACTTACAAAAATGAAGGAGAACGACAGCAGACAGGAAAAATAAGGATCGAACAAGGAAGTATACATCGCAACACAATACGCCACGAAATTGGCAAATGAAAGGGACAGTAAAGTAGAAATAAACTTTATGGAATCAAGAGATTTATTTACAGGGCTGGTATGTCCACGGAGACGGCTCTACACAGCCTGGTGTGCAGGCTGGAAAAGGGAATGTCTTCCGGGGGGATAGCTCTGGGAGCGTTTTTAGATATCGAGGGTGCGTTTAACAACACCATCGTTCGATTCGATTAGTGAGGCTGCTGAGAGCTTTGGTATTGATGGGTCGATCGTAAGATGGATCCGAGCCGAGCCATGCTCGAAAGCAAAGTCATTATATCCTCAATTGGTATGATTGAGATGAGCTCATCGGTTACTAGAGGATGTCCGCAGGGTGGGGTGTTGTCTCCACTGCTGTGGTGCCTGGTACTAGACGGACTCCTCCGCACCTTGAACGAGGGGGGAGTCATAACTGGGAAGTTTCCAAACACTGTGAAAGAGCTCATGCAGGGGGCTCTTGAACAGGTGGTGCAGTATCCATGGCCTTTCCGTTAACCCGGAAAAGACCGAGTTTGTTTCATTCCGAATAGAAGGAGAGTGGATCTTTCTGGGCTCGCTCTTCGAGGACGTCAACTGAGTCTGACCAGGTCAGTGAAATACCTGGGAGTCATCGTTGACTCCCGCCTGACCTGGAAAGGGCACATTGAGCGCATAAGCAAAAAAGTCTATGAGCATGTAGAAGGGCTTTTGGTTGTACATGGGGCTTGAACCCTCGACTGGCCAATAATACTGTATGGTGCACTTGTATGGTGGCCTGCCATGCGCGGGGCAACCTACAGGAAGCAGTTAGGAAAGGTCTAGCGACTCGCCTGTCTGGGAGTCACTGGAGCCCTAAAAACCACGCCAACCTTGGGCATGGAGGCACTTCTGCGACTAGAGCCTTTACACTTAGCTGTGGAGGCAGAGGCTCGGAAAGCTTCCGTACGGCTAAACGATTGGGACGAATGGAAAGATCGAGGCAGCCTTGGGCACGGACGGATCTGGGAGGAAACCCTCAGAACCGATCCCCTCCTCACAATAATAACCATATATACATATGCAGCGATAGTCAGCCGGCGTCAAGGGCCCTGCGGTAGACAGGTTCCGACGGCTACGGCGCTTGATTGCAGGCGAATTCTAGATAGATTAGGTGAGTCTAATAGGGTAAGCTTGATTTGGGTGGCAGCGCACTGCGGAATAGGGGGCAACGAAAGGGCGGACGAGTTGGCTCGCGAAGGCAGTGGTGGGGTCTTCGTCGGGTCCGAGCCTACCCTAGGGATTGCTCCCTCCGTTGTTAGGGCCAGGATTAAAGACTGGTTGACCAGTTAATTCTAGGCTCAGTGGCAACAAGTAATCGGACTCCGACAGTCCAAGGCCTCCCCTCTCGTGGCTCCACCTCCTCCATTGGAAAACGGGATGCCTGTTGTCATCTCTCATTCAACAGTCGATGCAGAGGCCATCACTTTTTGCCCTATCTGGTAACAACCTGCCCCGTAATGAACTGGATAAGAGGGTAGTTTATCTTCCCATGCTTGCGCCCAACCAATTCTCGCACACTCATAATCAAGGTCTGCGTCCATGAATTTCGGCCACCTCAGTGTACTTTACATTCCTCCTGTGTCCTGCTCCATTTTTTAGCTGTGGCCTCCACCATGATCCTCACCGGTACAATGTCGGCACTAAGTAAAACGTCGTCCCTCCTTCTCTTCGGCCGTCGTTACCTCTTCCGTGGTAGGGCGTCACTAGTTGTTTGGCCCTTCACAAGGCCAAACTGCCTTTTAGACGATTTTGGCATTATCGTATCACACAATCTATTTTTAGCGCATTTGTTAAGAATTTAAAAAAATGTGCTATTGTTTGCGTTTTGTCCATCCGTCCGTCCGTCCGTACCCACTTCTACCGTTTTGAACTACTTCTAGGGGAATGGTCCTAGAGTCTTGGAATTGTTTGCAGTAGGTAGCCTATACCTTGAAGGTGTGCCAGACGGCCATCAAATTTCGTTGTCTAAAAGCCCCCCCACCCCCCACGAATTATTTCCTGAGATGCTGTTTTTGAAAGTAAAACGTGCATAGCTTTTACATTCGATAACCAATTGGTCTCAGATTTTGCATACGCATGCCTTTAGTGGGGCTAAGTTAAACTGTAGGGGGAGGGGGGGGGGCACATGTTCTACCCTTTATGGTCTTCTAATGAAAGGTCTCATCGAAATAAATTGGTTTGTACAAACTATAACTTTCCCGTGCGACTGTATTTCGGGGTCAGTGAGCGAAGGGGCCTGGGGGGGGGGGGGGGAGTTAAAAATTAATTTGATCTCTCATTGTATTCTAATTAACCAACAACTGCCCTTCTTTCTGTCATCTTATCAAAGTACGAGGTGGAGGGGGAGGGGGGAGTGGAACTAGTTTTATCCTTCATGGTACTCTAATGAAAGGTCTCAACGAAAGGTATCAATTTCTACCAACCATACCCCTCCTCCTCGACCTCTTATGGGGATCGGGTATATACCTCAAGAACGGATTGTCGGAACTCGGAAGAGGGTACTCACAAAGGGCGATTGAGACTCTATTGGTGATGTCAAAACAAAAGCTATTTCGGTTAAAAAGAATGCGCTTTACTCTTCGTCCAGATGTCGTTATCAACCTCTTCACACAGTCGTCTCCACGAAGGTTCCTTGTTTTCCTTTATCAGTTTCTTTAGAATTTCTCACTCCTTTTGTCGTATGCTTCCCTCTCGTTCCCGGTTTCGTACTCCTCTGTGCCATCCTTCTCAGGCGAATGTTCATCACCTCACCTCTGTCCACCAGTAAACCCCTATTCTTCTAGCTTTGGCTCTCTTTGGCCTCTTGCATAAGCAATTCACGAGTGTATCTACATCATCCACGTCCTCCAGATCTTCGGACTGGATTTCCACTATAATTTCCTTTCATTGGCCATTCTGCGCGCAGTCCAGCTTGCGCTGCGGATTTCCACCAGAGGTTTCCGACTCAGGAGTTTATCCTTGAGAAGCCACGGCACGTGGTTGTGGTCCCTTAATATTTCCTGTTGGATCTAGCATGCCTATTCTAAATTTTTGTATAGAGTTTAATAAAATTTAATAAAAATGAGAACCAAGTTTAAACAAGGGCCCTATACGCAAACCATAGGCATAAACCATTAAATATGTTACCTATGGGACCCTTTTCATGTACTTATAATTTTAGACGAATGGCAGTTTTTATCATTCGGTCGTTGAAATGCAATGGTACAATAAACAAGTTGTAAATCAGCATATACATGATGCAAACGCATTTTTGGTCATGCAGATCAGTATTTCATTAGCAAAGCTTAAAATGATCGATCTCACGAGTAATCTAACTCAAAATAGAGTAGAGCCTGCACATCTACACTATAACAAAAAGCTTTTAGTGAAAATTTCAAGTCTCTCGCAATTGTAATTGCTGAGATCTCAGCCGACCAGCCAGCTAGCCAGCCATAACGAATATAATAGCGTATTTTTTTTTAAATGCGCTAATAATTAAGTTGTTATACTGGTGGCGCTATGTAACGGTAAAATTACCTCCGACAACCATATCCAAATTATTTTCTTCAATTATCGATCTCACAAGTAAGCTAAGTCAAAATAGACACATCTATACTACATCAGAAAGCTTGTAGTGAAAATTTGTCTCTTTGAGTCTCTAGCTATTGTAATTGCTGAGATCTCAGTCGGACAACCAGCCAGCCATAACGAATATAATAGCGTATTTTTTTTCCAAAAATGCGCTAATTAAGCATAAAATATCGAGTACATACCTATACGTAAAAATGTATAAGGGGCGGAAGTGCAAACCTCGCTTTACTATACGTACCGTTTCATATGTTTGACAATTATTTTGCTTTCGGAATTAATGGAACAATGATTCAATTGAACTAGACATAACTCTTTAGCCCTTGTGTCAAATAATACCTTATCCTGTTTACGCAAATAATTATATTAAGGAGGACGCCCCTTGTGCATATAAAATACCAAAGCGGGCCAAAATATCCGAACACATTCACGTTACGTACAGTAGCTATCATTAAATGGTCTAACCGCGAACCCATTAGGCTAGATTTTAAATACAATTGCCCCGGAAGGCGTAATGCACATGTCGTAGTTATATTTAAAATCTAATTTCTGGTTTCAGGTTTCGTTTATCATAATGATTCTCGATACAGCCATTCGAACGAGAGGTGTAATGAACCCCATTCTAAGTGAATATGGGGTGGTGTTCGTTTATTAAATTTTGCTTAGCGCGACAGGTTTAATTAGTTAGGTATATTAAAATTTACGTCCACCCCGGGCGTGATTTATTTTCATTTAATTTAAAATCTGAATCTGAAAATCTTTTTATGAAATGAAACGTTGCGTAATATCTGATCGCCTTTTTGGTAACGACGGAACGTTTAATATCAATCTGCGTGTTATGCTATTGAAATAGTTGATTAATGATACGTCGATTTGAAAGTTTTTGTTTGGCGATTATTGATTTGGGTTTAGTTTTTTCATCGAGGGTTTCCAGTTGTCAATGTTTCCACGAAGATGAAAGCCTAAATAAAATTAATGATAACGATACGTTTGCTTAGGAGAATTTCCCGAGGGATCTAGGTAATGGCACGGTATTTATTATAATTACACCTAACAATATGCGATACTCCGCAATTTAGTAAAAGCTCATCGAATTCTCCGCAGGAACATAGAGAGACTTAACTTGCAATAAGTAACGTTTTAGCCAACATAATACATTTATGGCAATTGACGTTCTTTCGACAAACTCAAATTGATAAAGGTGGCGTTAGAAAAACAAGCTGATAGATAAGGGATCCGCGATAATGCTTTAAATAATTACTTTAATGAAGCTTTACGTTACCCTTACTGGGTTACAAGTTAGCTTTGATGTCATTATCTTCAGAGAAGCTTTCACACAACTAAGGCACAAAGCTCCTTAATTATGTAAACATTTTCGAAATAATGCGGAATTCAATAAAGTGATTGTGTTATCACGCGTATAAGAATTTTTTAATCTTGTTGAAGAAGGGGGAGGGGGTGGAATGCTATAGACCACACTCGTGATTGTTGTTTACCGTATACTAACGATTAACCATTTCGGTGCCTACCTACTCTATATACACACTTGAGTAATGATGATTAACTGCACGTAATTTTTTAAATTGTAATTGTTTATAGCATCTATACACAAGACTCCGTACAATCCGAAGGATATCTTACCTGCATTAACTGTTAGGCTCGCCAGGAGAGAACGCCGGTCTCAGAACACTGCCGGTCTACAATTGTATGGTTTAATACCTAATATGAAAAACATCCGAGTGTAGACTAGCATCAGGTGTTCTGTGACCGGCATTCTTTCAAAGAAACTCATCTACGAAGCATTCCAACGAATTTAGAAGTAAATCGAATTGCGATTCAGTAGAAAAAGATGATTTTAAGGACGAAAGAAATTGAAGAACTGAAAAACAGAAAGGAAAAATGGACTACGGATCTCAAGATGTAATTTCACAAAATCAAGATCGTGGGGAAGAAAGCAGTGCTACCACATATATGCATATTAGAATTACATAGAAATTAAAGGTCAATACACATGAGTATGAAGTCAATATTGCCGACCCAGGTGTCGCAGTTGACTTGAATCTCGGCTGCGGTACTACGGATCCCTGGTTCGAACCCGGATGCCGGCACAGATATTTGTAAATGTATAGTGAGTTGGGTTGGTAGAGCATCCTTGACTGAAACCTTGCCCACTCAAAAATAAAGACAAAAATAAATAAATTAAATAAAAAAATTACACAAGAGATTAGAATGAAAATTGGAGAACAAATAAAGGTGAGAAATAAAAATACAAAGTGACCAACCGAACGTGGAACAGAGTGTATGACGGACAGGCAGGACTCTGGCAGGAGATTCCATTATCAAGTAACGAAACAGCAAATTAAACGAATTAAAGCAGCAAGAAAGCGCATTGAAAGAAGAAGCGAGCTATTCAAACAATTTGTCGAGATCAGTTACGGCTGTAGTATGTACAATAGGTTCAGCGAAAATATAGGAAAATACAAGTGCTTGTGGAACCTCTTGAACGTATTCAAGAAGCTAGACGAAATGTGAGGCGATAAGTGGGAATACACGAACCGTTAACAGAATCCACAAGATTGTTACGAACGTAAGAGGAGGAGTGGCTACACAGGCCCCACAACCAACAAGCTCCTCATTCGTCGCAACGCCTGGCGCCTCGACGGCGAACTATTTACCAGCAGCACCAACAGCCAGCAAAATTCAAACCGGAAGGACCATCGTCCAACTTCCGAGACACCTCTTCCAGGAGATAAAAGCCAAGCGATGGCTCATACGAAGATGGCAGCTGACCAGAGATCCCGAGTTAAGATGACAGGTCAACGCCAAATAGGTCGTCCTACAAGTTTCCATAGTCAAGAACCACGACACCATGTGCAACGAGTTTGTAGAACGGCCGGTGGAAGAAAAGGGCCATGTACACCAAATCGCCAAAGCACTAACAGAAAGAAAGCCCCCGGCCTGTCCCATAACAGCCCCGGATGGTCAAAAATACACCGACCAAGAAAAAGCAGACTTTCTTGCACGAGTTCTCGACGAAAACTTCACTCCGTTTCGCACAACGGACGCCGACTACCACCGTGACATTGAGTATAATTGGAATTTGTTTTCTGTTGGGCATCAAAGTATTATTATTATTATTACTATTATTAAACACAGTAGCGAACCTCCCTCAGGGCATATAAAGAGTAACGAACCCGAAGAAAGGTGGAAAAGTTTACATTACGCTCAAAGCGACTGTACGACGTGCACGCCGCCCAAACCTTTACTGCCATCCCAGAGGCGCAGTCGGAACTATAGGCGCCCACATCGAAAAACATCCCCAAAATATAGCCGACGAAAACGCAGACAACGCTATAGAAGACCATCAAGTACCTGGTAAGGGCCCTGCAGAGTGCAGACTCTAAAGAGCACCACCACCTCGATAGCGAGCTTCAACTATTGTTCGACCAGTGACACGAGCTGCCCCATGTCGTCGTCCTATGCAAGGGCCTACGTTCTTCGTCTTGCTAGACTCCAGACAACTGCGTCCGCTAAGAGCTGGTAAACAAATTGACGGCGAACCCTCACACAACGACACACCGGGTCGCTTTTGGCAAACGATTAAATATAGAGGGAAGTACGAATATTACTTTTGAAAGTGGAGCATACTCATAAAATCTATTAAAGCTATTAACTTTCTCTATGGAACACTTTACTATTCACAAGACTATCTCTCAAAAACAAACTTGCGTACGGCAGACTGTCATACACTAACAACGAGCTTACTAAACAATAAGCTAAACCAAAAGCGCCGTTTAACGTCCGTCTCTTCTATCTAACACATTTTCCCTTCTCTTACTTCCGCTCCTACTTCCTTGTACCAAGCGTTGTCGAGCGATAAACTTCGGCGAATAAAATCTGCTTATCTTGAAACTAATTAGCTTTACTAAACATTTACTTCCAAATGTCTCTAATTTGCAATTCATATCATAGAGGGTGACTCATCATTACTGTAAGTGCTGATCTCAATCGAAACGCCCGTCCGTCAGTTTACACAACAGTATATTATGCAGTAAAAAATACGGGCACCGTAGCGTACAAAACCAAAAATAGCAAATACTACCAATGAGGCGCGCTGTGTAGTATTTATCGCTATTAACTAAATGCAGAAATTGCCTTAGGCAATCTCTCGAACAATTTGGATTCCCACAATAAATCAGTAGTCCGTATTACAAGTTTAGTAAGTTACTAAGTGTAAATAAGCCCAGTGTACGCGAGATAAATGATAAGCTTCATTTAACTGTTTTATGGATTGCTTAAATATTCATGTACTAGTTAGCATTACAAATAATACGTTGCAATTAGAACAATCTGCGTTCATTATATTTACTTAGAACCAGGAACTGTTATACAATGAACCAATAATAATAGTCAGCGTAACCAAAAATGTTATACTAGGAATCCTTAACTGAAAGCCCCAAAGTCATTACTAAGCATAAGAATTTAGCTTCCCAGCAATCGATCTCGAAAGACACTGCACTATTACGCATAATTTCGCACTTACATTTAGGATGGTGTTCTCAAATATGCGTAATTAGGTAGACTTATGAATTATTTATTTCTTAACGAACAAAAGCACTTCCACTTAAGGGGGATGACGTTCGTATCTTTTTCTTACTAATTAATTAGCATTTTACTTATCCAACCGAACAAAACGTAAACATGGTGACTAAACTCATTTTTATTAGGTCAAGTTCAATTTAAAGTGACGCTAATTAGGAAATGTCACGGCCGATATTACCACATAAACATAATGGACACAAAAATCGCACATACGTAATTGCACAACACGAACGGAATACAGCTTCGTATCGGAATTCCTTAGCTTTAGCCAATTATTGCTGTCTTGCCAGATCATTTCGATAGTACCTAACATAAACAGACGGAAGGGTCAGTTTGTAATGTGGGCACAGATTTTGAAAGTTAGTCTCGTTTTCCGTCATATGCCGTTGAATTTTCAAACGTGTTAATCCAACGTCTCTTTAGCAGTGGATCGTGATTGGATATTTACCATTGGCGTATACTTTAATGTTATACAGGGTGTTTCGAAATTCGCGCACACGGACTATGGGATGGTGTTATACGACAAAAACTGAACAAAAAGTTCCTTTACCAGTTTTCCATCAGACCCCTCCCCCCCTACGTTGCGCCACTGGTTAAACTTAGTAATAACACATTTTTAAAAACAAAAGAAGGTTCAAGATCAACTATAATTATGACGAGTACGTAATTACAGCAGTTGTTCAAAATGTCCACCATCTGCTAGTAAACGCATCAGCACGTCGAAAAAAAAGTGCCGGCCTGATCAAAAACTGGTAGACAGTTTTCGTTGTATAACACCATCCCACAGTCCGTGTGCGCGAATTTCGAAACACCCTGTATTCACTGTATACGGTTTATTACCTATACTTAACTAATTTATTGTATGTTCTTATGCCATTCAATGGGTCCTGGGGGAGGGGGGCGATTAATTGTCCAAGGGCGCATTTTGATTTAATCCGAAACTAAAATCGTCGTTTCTCTTTCATTTAGCGAAACCCTTTTCATGTTTATGAATTGATCGTGACAGAAGTAAGCGGTATTTCTTGTTTATTCAGATTTAAAGAGAAAAGTTAGATACCTTGTTAAACGATAAAGGGAGTTTCTCCTACTGTAATTCGTTTTAATTGTATACTCCACCGGTCAATACAAAGGTTGCCGGAACATCAATCACCGTTTACTTTCGATATTTACCACCCTGTCAACCCCTTATTGCCAAGGAAATGGAAAAATAAGCCTCTTGGGTAAAAGCGATGATTTGATACCAAACGTTGAAACCTTTCGAGAACATCCGATACCGGCAATCGTGCCTACAAATACATTTTTACATCGTCGATAGAAGGAACTAGGAAGACATGTAGAACTAAAGAAAAGGAAACATTAATCGGATTATTGAAACACAGCATCGGGTGCGGAAAGTTATGTGCATTTTTATCTTTGAATAGGGGGTGAATAAAAACGAGGGACACGGTATAAAGTTTTTAACTTTAAACAATCGGCACATAATTTACCTTCAATCTGCATCAAAAAATTATACAGGCTGTTTCACGCAAACCGTTACCTAAAAATATTTACACTTCCATTAATAATATTTAAATCTGAAAATTTGCATACCAACATAGTTTTTCAATACCTATCGAAAGAAAATAATTATTATGATCATTTCACTTCCGTTTTTACCGAATGTGGATATAAACTTTCTTATTTTAAATAGAATACCCTATATTATATTGCATCTTCGAAATCTACATGAAAATCAACGTCGATTGATACCACATTTTCCTATACCTAGCATCAAAGGTTTTCAAGTTATTCAAGATTTCTCAAACTTTTTGACGTTTGACTGCTTTTCTTTAGCGCCCTGTATCTATGGCTCCGCTGACTTGATTTCAAAAAGTCTTCCAAAATCAATAATTCTAACGTGATGAAATTTTGATCGCCTTTCTACAAGGTTTTAACATTTTAAAATTAATGGTCAAGTTTAATTACTTCAAACCTTAAAAAGTTGATTTTTTTCAAATGAAACCTGCTTTATTGTTTTGCACTTTAAAATGTGGAAAAAATATTAAATTAAATATGAAATTTAAAGGTGTAAAAATTTCGAAATGCCTCGAGAACATTTTTTGGAACAAGCATTTCGATCTTTAAAAATATAAGGGTTGATGTAGTCCCCCGCTACTACTCGGACAGGTCTGCAAATCTGTGTTTGGGTATTTTTGGAGAAGTAT
Source organism: Photinus pyralis (assembly GCF_008802855.1). Lineage (NCBI taxonomy): Eukaryota > Metazoa > Arthropoda > Insecta > Coleoptera > Lampyridae > Photinus > Photinus pyralis. The sequence goes on from NW_022170511.1 coordinate 11,668,291, forward strand.
TGGACAAGTTTTCAGCGTGCCTCAAATACCTTCAAAAATGTCTACCAGCTGAGGACTAAGAGGGAGACCGGCTTCTAGAAGAATACCGATGGCGTTCGTGAACTCGAGAACGGGATCGTTATTGGTCCTTCAGTTTCTTTTCTAGGATTCTTTTTCGGAGTCCCGATCAATTGAGAAGGGTAGAAGGGATTATTTAACGGCTGCACTGCTTAAACAAAAATTAAATTGAATAGGTAGGTAAACCTCACGACACTGACTAGTGCTAATGATTAGTTTTCTGTATGTCCGCAGACCGCAAGTCACTGGCAGTTGTGCTTATGTTGATTAATTTTCAAACGAGCCTTCACGTTTTCATATAGCGTGTGCGCCCATCATCTTTATTCTTACTATGAGGTACTCAGCCAAACCCATTTCGATTGCCTTATCAGTTAGAATATGCAGTGTGGAAGAACCCAAAAAATTTTGAAACAAAGCACCCGGAATTTCTGCGTGGAGTTTGCCGTTTACGAGGACCACCCTGTATAGTACCGATTGGTTTGGGCTTCGTTACATAGAAAACCGTAATTTCGAGAAGTTTCCGCGATGCCATGGAGACGAGATTCCGTACTTAATTAGTCCGCCTACGCCCTACGACCATACTAGCTGGAATCTTGGAATAATTTTTGTAACCACCGAAGAGTGTTGTTCTGGCGAAGATGAGGGACAATTAATATTCTTTAGTTTCAGCGCCGTTAATTGTTTATAAGGTGTTTATAAACTCGTTTATAAGTAAAAGCAAGGATAGAACGAGTTCAAATCGAGTTGTTTACAAGTTTTGCAGTCCAGCCCGTATTCCTGCATGTTGCGATAAGAGTGTTAAAGCGATAGGGCCGTTTGAAAAGAAAAAGTCCAAGGGAGCTAGTTGCAGATTGGATTGACATTGATGAGTATTTAGGTTTGATTGCCCTTAATTAGGTAGGTGTTAATGAATGCCAGGTTAATGGGCGGCAGTAAACCTTGTCAGAAACCGTCGAGGGAGGTGTCCACAGAGGCGCTGTAATTTTTCTAGTTGTTTGCAAGTTGTCCAAGATTTTCACGATAACCACAGGACCGAATTATTTGCCAACGCGCTCGGTGCGAATACAGCGAGGCTCTGGAAATTCACTGTTCCACTTCTACCAAAATGGGTTTTCTTTAAAAGGTAAACGCTCAATTTGAGAAGGCTCTTTTCTGCTTCATACTTTCGAGTTGTAAGTATGTCATTTGATTTCTCTAATTTGCGAAACCGTCTCATTTCAAATCAACCAAAACCCATTTGTTTTACCGTTTTGCCGTTTGAGCGACCGTAGGCCTTTCCTTTTAACTACCGTTTTGGGTTTTTACCTTTTTGCACTAACCGTAACTTTTGCCACCCTTCCGCTAAGCTTTTATTAACGCCTTAAGCTTAAACTACCGTGTTTTCTTTGGATAGCTTTATCATCGTTTGCCTGCCGCTGTTAAAGTGAATAAAACAACCACCGCACCGTTACTAACTAAGGTAAGCGCTTAGTAACTTTCAATTAATTCAATTAAGGGGGGGATGAAGTATATTCTTTTCTTCTTGCTTTTCCCCTTTTATTTCCCATTGACACCGTTATTTAATTTGTACGTTGTTGCTTTGTTCCCGTTAGGAAATTTACCGTCGGGAGCCGTCGGCCATATTTTGTTTTAGGTAATCCGGAAGTGACCGCCGCCATTTTGTGCTGAACTCTTGCCGACCCGTGGGACGATTCTTTCTCCAACTTGAGGCTACCCGAAGCTGCCAACACCTGTCCGTACCGAAACCGCCCTTTTCCCAGGATTTAGGGGTTGCTGGATTAAATCTTGGTGGTGCCCGAGTGACCGACCGTCCGACTCAAATGAGTTATAAATACTTATTTTATTAGTACTTCATTAAATGAATATTAACTAATTGTCTTTCTTTTTTTTGATTAGGCGACCGGGTGTGCGTGGACTTAAACCGGAGTTCGTCACAATTTATCGTTAGCGGTCTCGAAGATTTTGCGAATGAAGCTATTGTTCTTCCAGTGAAGTGTATCAAACTATTCGAATGTCGATGATTCTTAAAGTATCATAAGTCCTTGTTTAGAAATAGATAAACATCCATTGCTTTGAATCGCAGGACGTACATTAAGCTAGAGCATGCCAAATTTTATCAACGGCTGAGGTGTAGTACCTACCATCTACCATCAAATGGAAAAGGTAGCACTGAGTATTGTTTTTGGATGTAAAACTGCGTATAGTATACTTGTATGGTATACGTTGCATCCACGAACTTATAAATTAAGATGGACTGGTGATCAAACACTTGCATAGAGGTAGAAATGAGCTAAAGTCACTAAATATAGAAAAATATATCTAGTGACTTTAAAATGGCCCTAGCATGGGCGCCGCCATGATGTGCACATTTTAGTTATTTTCCTAGTGCTCAAGTTTTGAGACTATTGCAGCCTTGGAAAATGACATGTGTCACAGTAATTTATTTAGAAAACGTGAGGTTAATGTTGGGTTAATGCTTGTTTATTGGTTGATTTGAATTTCGCGCCATGTGAGTACACATCATGGCGGCCCCCATGTAGGTGTCATTTGTTAATTCAGCATTAGTAGTCCATCTTAATTTATAAGTTCGTGGTTGCATCTCATATGATGATATGTAACAAATTAGGTATACCAATTTCTACGAAAGGTGTGGAGTTTTTGTTCCATAACTGTCTTAGTAAACATTTATTATTTTTAACGCTAACATATGTTATACAGCTTGCGTAAATGCAAGGAAACTGGTATTTCTACACACATTTACTTGCAACACCAGTACATGGCGGGAGATACTATACTGGGTTCTTTGCACTTCGATCTGTAATTGCAATTTAATAGTAATTCATTAGGATGTTGCGAATTTAATAACTTACCGCTTGATTTCTGCCGATGAACAGGAGAATTTGCACGAACAAGTCTCCGCCACAATTCCGTTGATGGACAAAATTCCAACAAAGAGCAAGAACAGGAAAATACGACACATGTCTGATACGAAAGCAAAAACCCTAATACAGTGAGAGAGAAATACTTCTGCTTTTATATCGGAGAATTACGTTCCAAAAATTTTATTGATTAGTAGTAATAGATAAGACAGTTTGATACGATATAGGTAAGATGCTCCGAACTAGCATTTTAGATATCGATCAAAGTGCAATTCAATGCTCTTTTGACAATGAGTTGGAAAATGCGCTAAAAAGAGTTTATTAATTTTTTTATCATCCTATACTACCTACTGTTTTTTTTTTAGAATTTTTTGAATATGCCGTAAAGTGGTTCTTAAAAATAAGTCAAACGGGGCTTTTATTGATCTCTGCAACAGCCTTTACAAACGGCCACTGGTCAACTACTTTAGTAGGTATAGGGTTATAGGTATGTTGGTGCAAAAATAAGACATATGGCTATGCCGTGCTGATGCCCGCCATATCAGTTGAGTTGTCTTTGTTCTTAAACATCTCATTGCTTCGTGTTGAACATTCTTACAGTTAACACATGACTTTCTTTTCAGTTCTTTGACAAGAGGCAGTTATTAATATGCTTTATGTTTCTCAGTTTGTTTAACTAATACATTTCATCTTGTACAGTACGTAAGTATTTCTCATTTGTCAATTATTGAATTTAACTTTTTGGGCTTACTTGTCGACAGTTGTCGAAGCCAATAATTATACATTTGGTTTTAGAACAAAGGACTAGTGCTTGACTTTGATGGCCGAAAAATGGCCCACGCGTAGTTGCTGGTTTACAGACGTTCAACGACAATCAATTTTATCATAAATTTAATCTCTAAGTGAAATTACACCAAGTATTTTATTTTGCAAACGATAAACTATCTTTCTTTTATCTATCGGTTATCGTTTGAGAAGAATAGGTACCTTAAATTTTGATAAAAATTGGGTGTGCTGAAACAAGCTATATCTCGCATCGAGCTACAGCCGGCGGGCACTCAAAAAGTGATAAATTAATGATATTGAAGTGCTTTGCGCTACCTCAGATTTAAAAAATACTAACTTTTCAATAATCTAGTATAATAATAATAATAATAATAATATTTATTGTCCAAACAAGTAAATACTCTACAACAGAACAATATCTAAAAAAGAAATATTAAAGTTATTGCGAGCCGTTAACTATTCAAGAAAAAAATAAACAAACACAATCTAAAAATTCAACTCAGATACAACCAAATTTCATTCTACGAATTGTAACAGTTCGTTTAAAGTGATATTAAATATATCCGTTGTGGAAGGTAATTCGTTCACTAGTGAGCACACTAAATGAACTGGTGATCTCTGTAACGCAGCAGTTCTGCATCCAAACGGGTTGAATATTGCTGCGCATCTTGACGACAATCTTGGAACGCGGAACCTGATTTTGTTTAGTAGAGAAGGGCAATCGATAGCATTGGACACAAGTTTGTAGAGAAAGGTAACATAGCCGCTTTCTTCTGGTACTAAGAGGTGAATGTTCAAATCGCGCGCACATAATCGCCTCAGAGAATAATGGGGGATAACATCCATCTTCTCGGTAGCATAGGTATTTGAATACCCTATACGTTGGACGTGCTCAATTTCGTAGACGTAGTATGTTTTTATAACTCTACTATAAAGACTTTTATGGTCTCGATTGCAACATCCATATATTGAAAGCATTCACAACGACAGTCGTAACATCCCGCACAAGTTTACTTCTACAACCGCCGCATTGTATAATAGTGCGGTTCGGATAAAAAAATTGTAAATGAATAATGAACACCTACCGTTAAGAGGTAGAAAATCGGCCTTTCTTGTAATGGAAGTAGTTTCCTAATTGTTGAAAAAAGAAAAGAAAATTTAAGTGTTTTTAAGTATACATTATACAAATTGAAATATGAATTGGAAGTTTCAAGTTTATAACACCTCCCCCCATAGGTTTCTCCTTTTTTTTCGCAGACAACGCTATAGAAGACCATCAAGTACCTGGTGAGGGCCCTGCATAGTGCAGACACTAAAGAGCACCACCACCTCGATAGCGAGCTTCAACTATTGTTCGACCAGTGACACGAACTGCCCCATGTCGTCGTCCTATGCAAGGGCCTACGTTCTCCGCCTTGCTAGACTCCAGACAACTGCGTCCGCTAAGAGCTGGTAAACAAATTGATGGCGAACCCACACACGACGACACACCGGGTCGCTTTTGGCAAACGATTAAATATAGAGGGAAGTACGAACATTACTATTGAAATGTGGAGCATACCTATAAAATCTCTTAGAGCTATTAACTTTCTCTATATCACACTTTACTATTCACAACACTATCTCTCAAAAACAAACCTGATTACGGCAGACTGTCATACACAACAACGAGCTCACTAAACAAAAAGCTTAACCAAAAGGGCCGTTTAACGTCCGTCTCTTCTATTTAACACATTCTTCCCTTCCCATACATCCGCTCCTACTTCCTTGTACCAAGCGTTGTCGAGCGATAAACTTCGGCGAATAAAATCTGCTTATCTTGAAACTAATTAGCTTTACCAAGCATTTCTTCCAAATGTATCTAATTTGAAATTCATATCATAGAGGGTGACTCATCATTACTGTAGGTGCTGATCTCAAGCAAAACGCCCGTCCGTCAGTTTACGCAACAGTATATTATGCAGTAAAAAAACGGGCACCGTAACGTACAAAACCAAAAATAACAAATACTACCAATGAGGCGCGCTGTGTAGTATTTATCGCTATTAACTAAATGCAGAAATTGCCTTTGGCAATCTCTCGAACAATTTGGATTCCCACATTAAATCAATAGTGACTGTATTAGGAGTTTAGTAAGTTACTAAGTGTAAATAAGCCCAGTGTATGCGAGATAAATGATAAGGTTCATTTAACTGTTTTATGATGGATTGCTTAAATATTCATGTAGGTAATGTTAGCATTACAGATAATACGTTGCAATAAGAATAATCTGCGTTCATTATATTTACTTAGAACCAGGAACTGTTATACAATGAACCAATAATAATAGTCAGCGTAACCAAAAATGTTATACTAGGAATCCTTAACTGAAAGCCCCAAAGTCATTACAAAGCATAAGAATTTAGCTTCCCAGCAATCTATCTCGAAAGACACTGCAAGCTATTACGCATAATTTCGCACTTATATTTAGGATGGTGTTCTCAAATATGCGTAATTAGGTAGACTTATGAATTATTATTTCTTAACGAACAAAAGCACTTCAACTTAAGAGGGATGACGTTCGTATCTTTTTCTTACTAATTAATTAGCATTTTACTTATCCAACCGAACAAAACGTAAACATGGGGACTAAACTCATTTTTATTAGGTCAAGTTCAATTTAAAGTGACGCTAATTAGGAAATTTCACGGCCGATATTACCACATAAAAATAATGGACACAAAAATCGCGCGTTTTAACAGAACATACGTAATTGCACAACACGGATGGAATACAGCTTCGTGTCGAAATTCCTTAGTTTTAGTCAATTATTGCCGCCAGATCATTTCGATAGTACCTAACCTAAGGTTGTAATGTGAGCACAGATTTTGAAACTTAGTCTCGTTTTCCTTCATATGCCGTTGAATTTTCAAACGTGTTTCATACATAATGCGCATGCACAGTCTAATTGTTACGATTTTTCTTGGTTCAGGTGCCTAATACGATTATCTTTCCTAGAAGCATATGTTATTAAAATTTCTCTATAAATAAGAAATAAGAAATTTGACTGTTGCGCAGTTTGTGCATGCGCACATCTCATGTTTACAATATGCGATATGCTTATCTTTACTAGAGACATCTATGTTTAAAATTTCAAAAAAATATCTCTATAAATAGGAAAGTTGACATTGCGCAATTTAATCGTCAAGATTTTCCTTGGCTCAGATGCCAGAGCTATACGCTACCGAACGAAAAAGAACGGACTAAATATCTTGAACTGTAGGAGTAGTTAAGCCCTCGGACAGACGGACAGAGAAAGTGGCTGCAATAGCGCACCCAACTTCTTTGGAAAATGCGCTAAAAATGCCATGTTAGTTCATGAAAAAACTGCTCCAAACGAAATTAAAAAACTTAATGAATTATGGGAAGAATTGAATCTTCAACAGCGTTTAAAAATTCGTATTTAAACCATCCACCTGCCATATTTGAACGGGTGAAATACACTTGCTAAGACTTAACAACAGCACTTTACCAGTTACTTATTGCTATGGGTCAAGCAATTGAATTGTTAAAATTTTGAGCAACATTGCTATGTTTGTCAGTACAGAATACCACTGTTAACAAATGTTGCTCATCTAGCAATTACCTTCAGTATTAACAAGTTGCTAAGGATATTTCAAGTTACAGAATTGGACTGATGGACTTAATAATAATAATAATTTATTTATTTTTTTTTTTTTTGTATATATAAGTGTATATGGTTACAATAACTTTGCAAAAGAAAAATAAAATAATGGTACCCACAAAAGCAGAGCTTGTGCGTGGGGGTTCAAGCATGGTACCTATACACCGAATTGAAACAAAACAAAAAAAAAACAAAAAAAAACAAAAATAAAATAAAATAAAAAATAAACATGGACCAAATGTAAAAATAAAGACTGACTGATGCTCAACCTTTACCCTATATCATATCAATAACAACGCTTATAAAATTCTTTCCTATTTAAAATAAATTTTTTGACACTATTTTTGAAACTATTGACGGAAGTTTTTCTTTTTATATCCTCAGGCAAAATGTTAAAAAATCTAGATGATAAATAAGAAATAGATTTTTGACCAATCCTTTTTCTGGCTGCACATGTTACTATATTACTCCGGTGACATAATCTAGTGAAATGCGGATGGCAGATAAAGTTTGCTAAGTGTTTTTCACGGAATTGTTTCATTACTATTTTATAGAAAAAAAGTTGTTTGATGTCGTATACACTCGCCTCTTCGTATAACAAACTAGAAGAATACAAGCGACTCTTTTTATAGATTATTTTAAGAAACCTTTTTTGTAAGACTTCTAACTTGTAGAGTAACGTTCGGTAAGCGCTACCCCATACGACAATTCCGTACGAGATTCGCGACTGAACTAATCCATAATAAATGGTTTTCATTTCCAGTTCACCTAAAAAATTGGATAAGTATTTAAATTTATATAGTAACGGCCGTAAATTGTTCAACTGCGTGTCTGCGTTACTGTATTGAAAGGCCATATTACAATTTTAACAATGAAATTTTAAGTCTTCAAGCAAAACGTAAATTGTTCAAGTTTAAGAAACAACAAACAAACGTTACGCCACTCTAAGGTTTCACAGCCATCTTCTGATTTTTTGAGGAACAATCGCATGTATGGTGCATGCCATTCATCATGCCTAAATTTTTTTTTTTTCGTAAACCATCACAGATAGCGATATTCATCAAGAGACAAAAAATGCTTGCAAGTAAACTGTCTATCAGTGTCTAAAAATTCAGAACTGTCAAAATAGTAGTTAAAAAGTTTTAGACCTCTTCAGATGTGGATGGTCAGTATTTTACCACCTACATAGCAACTACAATCAAAACGATGATATCACAAAGACCCTTTTTACATTAGACATTCACATCCCGAATTTCATTTTAATCGGCAAAACCATTTTCCGATAAAATAAAAATAACGATTTTTTTTTAATCTTTGGCGGTAGATAGCGCCTTACCGAAGCACTTTTGGATAGAGGTAAGTTGGGTTAAATCGTCCTATTTTGATACCAAGAACCCATGGTAGCGCGTTCTACAGACCTTTTAGGGACACCCTGTATATCATGTACATAAACTGGGTCTTTATGGACGAGTCGGTTATTTAGCCGAGCGAGCTTGCGAGCGAGGCGCAAATGAATATGACGAGTCCACATAAAGCCTATTTATGGACGTGATATATACAAAGCTTTATGTACGGCTGAAACAACCCTTAAAGAAGAAAATTTCATGGAATTCAATAAACGATTAAATCTATATATCATTGACAACAGATGTCAAGCATTTGTCAAGTATTTCTAAAATACTTGCATTTACCTTGGATCGACACCTAACTACGACCGTCACATTGGCAGGTGGCCGTTTTACTTTATCATTATGGACTAGGCCATAATATTGCAAATTATGGCCGCTCATTGCGACTCTAATCACGGTTGTATCGAGCAGTCGTACATAAAATACTAATCTGTATTACCAAAAATGCGCTTTCATCATGTATAGGTATGCTGACTCGTTTTGTTTAAATGGCTGAAAACGAATTTGTCTGGAGTAACTCGAACTAAGATTTTCAGACAAAGATTGATACTGTGGAAATGCGCTTTTTGTAAATCGATCACGATAACTTTTTTATCTTAAGGCATATACAATGGTATAACTAATACAACTGTTTTTTTTTAGAAGATAGTAGTCATAGTTATTTATTATACATGACGATAAAGGGATATTTTAACAACCGAGTGGCGCAGCCACGAGTGAATTAACTTTCACAAGATGGTTAGTTTCCCTTTATCGTCGTGTATAATACAAAAGTTTATTTTATAGCAGAAGCCATATAAATTATTGTAAAACTTCTGACAATTCTGAATTTAATTTAGAGGCGTCAAAAATAGCAAGCTTAGATTACGCCGTCGCGATCGTTTTAATAGAAACAGAATTGTCATATGTTCTGAACGTCATTTTATATCGTGCATTTGAAATAAGAATGACACGTGTCATCAGAATGCATAATTATTTGATTCATTTTATCTACTTTTAGGATTAAAGCACAATTGTATGTACATTTACAAGCCGTGCTGAGAATTATGGCAACACTGCGGCGAGGGCCGATTTCCTAATTCAACTTGGCAGATTTCAGGTGTATTTTATAAGTGTTTTGGGTGTAATATTCCTTTTTACCTGTTTTAACAATAGGATTGCAGCGATTTGCGTTACTCTGTATTGAGTCAACAGAAATTATTATTCAGGTAAACGAAATATATCGATTTGTTGTCATAACCTCTTAAGCAGGCTACTCGTTACTTGACATTTTACAAGCACTTGTACCTGTATAAGCTCAAATATGACCTACACACTACGTCGTAAGTGTTTATCGTGAAAGAATACAATTATTATTTTATTAGTTTGTATTTCATGTATTCTAGCATGGACATGTCAAGTCGAATTTCTGCAGGATTTGAAAGTCTGCGGTGCTCTCCTCTTTAAAAGCTTCGTACCCAGACCCACTGGAGTAGCGATCGGCTTACAGTCTGCCATTCCGGATCGCACCTGGTCGTTGATAAAACCTCACTGATCCTTTTGCCGAAATTAAGTCCCAATCGTGTGCGTGTGTATCTTCAAGTTGGTTAGGCTGGTACCCAACGCTGAAATCTGTCGGATGTTCTGGAATGAAAACATTTCACCCTGAAACATTTATAGAACAATACCGGAATGCGAGCAGGGAATACTTACCGTGTCTGAATCTCCCAAAAAGTGGAAGACCACTGTAAAGAGTGGTTTTATTTCGTTATCTCAGATAAAGTTTGTTTTAATCACTGGTATATCTTATTCTGCAAAAATCCCTGGAGAAACAGTATGTGAACCCCGAACGTAAATTTTCATTAAGATGGTGCAGTTTTAACGAGCCAATCAGTGAACTGATACCCGGAACCATCATTGATAATTCCCACCATGGGGCGTATTTTCCTTCTTTGAACTCCAAAGAGTTTCCCAGTTGGTACTTGGTGTGAAAGTACCTAGGAAAGTACTTTGTTATAGAATTAGGAACCACACCATTATAATCTTTGCAGTAAAGTTCAAATCATGTCGAGATAAAGAGAGTAAAAAAAAACCGGATTATAAAGGGGTTGTGCCCTCATCTCATTGTGTATTTGAATGTACCATATGTACCGAATAGTCAATCTGCTGCTCACGCAGTAGAATTTTTCCTGTTGTCTTAATTACCTAATATAAACAAATGGCCATTCCCTTGTAAGGTAAACGTAACTAAAAGTTGTATAAACTAGGTAGCCATTTAGGTATGTCATTTTGCAGTAGTTTCAATCACCATAATTTAGAACTGCATATTTCTATGTCCGATTTGTGTCCCTATACCTATCTACCTATATTTTTTGAATTTTCAATATAAGTAAACACAAAACCCTTCTGTGATTGTCATTGCGTTGGTTAAGTCCAATCGATTATCTGTCATTTTGGAGAAATATTACAGGTGTGAAAAGCAAATAAAGCAATCTGATAACACAGTTGCAGTATCACGTCACCACCGATTAAGCTAGCCGGAGCACCCACGTTAAAATTTTGTTATACCTTTGAATATTATATTCAAAGGTTATACCCAGTTTGAGTTGGAGCTTTCAATTACATTGGCAAGAGTCAAATTAAGAAGTATCGTTCCACCACGTGAATTTACTGCACATAGGTCTGAGAGATTGGTGAGAAAAGCAGAAAACCAGGTTGGAATGTCAACGAGGAGACTGGCTCACCAATACAGATCTTCTAAGAGTACGATATAGTTGGAATTCAGGATCAATGGTCTTAAATATCGAAAGAGACGCAAGTGCCCCAAATACTCTCAAGCGCAACTCCTTCGTATACCAATATCTCAGGTTCACTTTGCCAATGAAAAAACCATTACCTATTTTAGATGACCCAAAAGTATTTCACTTTGAGTAATTCTGAATTGAAGGGAAACGATGGATTTTATATGGATAACGCAGAGGAATGCCCTGACAATGTTAGATACAAACATAAAGCGAAATTTGCAGATAAAATCCTTGTCTGGTGCGCAATTTCTAACAGAGAACAGGGGCGTATCCCGACCTTTTGTGAGAAGAGTGAGAGGCGAAGCTTTGAATAGTCAGATCTATATTGATACCTGCCTTTCCAAATTAGGTACTTCAGTTTGGCCAGATCTAGCACCATGCCATTACTCAAGAGATACCCAAAACTGGTTTCGACAACACCATCATACTTTTTATTCCCAAAAACGATACTTCTCTAAATTTGCCGCAGGCTCGCCCATTGAAGTATTTTTTGACTTTAATGTCTAGGAAAGTTAATCATGAAGGCATGTGCAGCCCAAGATGACGAACAATTAAGACTTACGAACAACTGAGCTGAATTCCGTCCAGGGCCTCATGAGAGATATTCAAAGAAATAGTAATGAGTTGTAATTTATGATAACTAGTTGGGGTTTAAATACATTGCTTCATTAAACAAAATGTGTGCCAACACTGTTAGGACATACCTAGGTATGCGTATTTCTCAATTAGTCAATTTAATGGGTTTTTTTGGGGCTACTTGTCGACAGTTACCGAAGTGAGTTTCGGGAAAAAGTACCAGTGCTTGGCTTCGATGGTCGAAAAATTGCCCACGTGCCGTTGTTGGTTTGCAAATATTCATCAATAATTAGGTTTATCATATATTGAATCTCTGGGTGAAATTAAATTACGCTAAGTATTTTATTTTGCAAACGATAAACTAATCTGTTGTATCGGTAATCGAATGAGAAGAATAGGTACTTTAAAGATTTATAAAAATTGGGTTTATTTGTACTCTATCATAAAAAACAATTCGGATAACCTTGACTAAACAAAACGAACGTGTTTATTTGTATAAAGGCGGGTACACATCTGAGCACGAACGCGAATGAGGCAATCCGAGGCTGTCCATTTTGGCTCGAATGGAGAACTGTCACACGAGGCGCAACGTAAGTAAGTAAGCTATGATCGATGCATGTGCGCAGCGAGCCACTTGATTGGGATCGGGTTGAAGCAGCGTACCACACCCAATGAGGCTGTTGGGCGCGGCTCGTGAGGCCGACCACGTCTGCATGCAATCATGCGGCCGCGACTTGCCTCATCCGCGTTTGTGGTTAGATGTATACCCGCCTTATTACTGATAGTGATCATGTAAATCATAAGAATTTCACGTCATTTAAGTACTTTGGCGTCGAGATCTACACGATCACGACGACATAAGTAGCTAACGTCGCCCATAAAGATAATATCTTATACTATACGGAGACGCTACCTTCACGTTGATACTCATTCGTCCAAAAACTGAATAATTCCGAAACTGAAGAAGCTACATGAGTAGTGTAGTTGTAGTGTAAATACTCCCTTACGTCATTGTCTGACAAGATTTCAGTGTTGAAGCTTGTATCGAAAGTGTATGACAACATTAGCATTTCAGAATTAGTATTTATGTAATGTATAGGTAGACACATTTTTTTGGGTCTGTATCCACCAACAAAGTTTCGTTATTAATTAACTCCATGAAATCGCAGTAAACTAAAGAAGTTAATTATTTAGTTTTAAAAACCACTATTTTTTGCTGCTGCAACAATATTCATGTAGCGATTCTAAATTTGTTACCAGAAGGAAGTCATTTTTTTCAGTGTGAATAATTCGGCGAGAATGGGACACTTTTTATGTTTTAAATAGTTACTCATTACGTCTCAGCTGGAAACTGTTGACCATATATATATAATATATATAGTTTGGTTATCCGTGTTTTTGCATTTGATGAGATCTTTTGTTACCAGAAATTCACGTCTAAAACACAATGGTGGTTCCTGAGCTTCTATCCTGAGAGCTTTAACTGGAGATGTTTTCTAATTAAGTTCAGTGTCTAAAATTGAGTAAGTACCTATTTATCCTGCGTTTTAATTGGGTATTGTTTCTGTTAAGCTTACGCTATTGGTAGGAAGGTTTCTGTATTTAGAAAAAAATAATACTTCGGATTCAATTGTTGACATACTGAATGCGAGTGATCAGGTAACCATTCTTGGGTATAGATTTCATTGCCTGGAACATTTTATCAATAAGTTCGGGTAAATTATACATATTGGCATATGTTATTTTACCTCTTAATTCTGTGTGGAAACATTGGAAACTAATACCATAGTATAATATATACCTACTAATACTGTGTATGTTACAAAGTATGGTGTTTACAATTGAATACTGTAACGTGATTTATAAATTCGGGTTCGATTTATATCAATATTTATTAAACAAAACTAAAACACTATAAAAACCGTACAATTTATATCGATTATTTATATCACACACTTCGCAATTTATATTTCCGCGCTCGATGTTTCATACGTACTCGATCTCGTTCGGTAGCAGACTGCCGCGATGTTCGGTCCGCAACCATTTATACACGCAAGCAATGTAAGTCCAGAACATTCGCGCAATTACCAGACACGCTGCAAACATTCCCACCATCGCGCGCCTAGAAAATTCCAGAGCGCCAAAGGCGACGTCATGTCTGGAGCGTTTCCGTTACAATACCAATCTTGGACCTATTACAGTACCGTCAAATGTATGGACGTACACTGCGCGTTCTCGGAAAATGGAAACAATGTTTCTAGCGGATTCACACGGATCGAAATCGCTAGATAGTGTAATTTATTTTCCAACTTATCCAAGTTAACGTTTCAGTAGGTCGAGCAGCATAACGCATCAGGTGTATTGGTTTTGGGCAAAAGTAAATTTAATATCGGCAAATGTGTTGAACGGGTATGGGTTTTGGACGACGATTAAAAAACTTCAAAATTGTTTATTCCTGTCCGATAATTAATTTTGATTTACAATTTCACAACCCTAACACACAAAGCAATAAAGACAAGGTACAATTTACTAGCTACCCACTTACCTAACACCAGCCTTTATCATTCAATTAATTAAATAAGAAATCTGGTAACAAATGACCTAATGGCTGTTACAAGGTCTGAATAGCAAATATCTACTTTAATGTACGTAATCGCGTTACCTTACTGCGAAATACGTAGGTATGATATTCAAACTTGTAAGTATGTGCTATCAGAACTTCAATAAGGCACCAACTTCGAATTTAAAAATTTGAATTTAACTTAGTACTGATTTTGGTAATTGTGCTATATCATTGCCCCCCAATTTTACAAGACGAAGTCTATTGCATAGGATTGTAAAATTTTTTTAATCGGCTAGCATATGAGAAGTCTCCCTTTCAGTGAGAGTCCCTTTCGTTTCCCGAAAGGATGTCGTGGTTATCTGCTGGTGAGTCGCTTTGAACTTCAACAGTGGCTATTTTTTAATCAAATTTGTTTTTATTACGAAAAACGTTACCTTCCTGAGCGCGCGCGGCGTCATCGCCCCACGGATCTCTATTATGCTAAAACCTTGGTTTTTGCAAAACTTCGCGATTGCCGATTGGTTTCTCTACTTCCACGTTGTTCACCTCAGGCGCAAAATAATACTCCGCCTGCCGAAAACGTTGTATCACATCCGCTAAGCGTTTTGTTCCTACCAAATGAGTTGCAATGTGAGGAGCATAATTTCTGGCTATCTTCTGGATAATGACTGGATTTATGGTTCAGTGGTATTGCGCAGGGCTATAAATCGGGTCGGGTGTTCGAACCTGGGTCGAGGTGAATTTTTCATCTGTGGCAGAGATGGGAATTGCCTCAGACCAATTTCGAGCATTCTTCCGGCTACTCCGAATTAGGCTTTCCTGCAGTTTTCCTAATTCATAAGGGGTAGTACAGAACAACTGAAGACCTTCTGCAGAGTCACCTCTAAAAAGCATTGTGCGGGTCACTCTGTAATTGGGCGCAAGCCTGTTGAGGACTCAGAACAAGAGGCGGATGATAAATAAATAAATAAATGAAATACTCCGGATACGAAATATGTTTTGCCAGTGCCACACTACGCATAAAATGCTGACTGAATGAGCCCATGCTAGCGTAGTATTTATTTTTTTAAAATTATATAAAAATTCAGATTGAATCACATCTGACCAGACAAAATTTGAAAAAGTATGCATATGCGTTTGACTCCACTCCACGAAATTGGTTCGCAACTACTATTCTGAAATATGAATACGGTACGTACCCTATTCAATTTATAATAGTAATCTAGTTGCTCCAAAAGTTCCAATGGATGAACAATCCCCTTATTGTCAAATATGGGAAGCCTTTTGTTTATATCAAATTTATTAAGCTTACGTAGGTATAGCGTCCTCATACACGCAATGCGATCATCTATTTCAAACATATCTGGGTTTGGCATAGATCCCTGCACGTTATCGATTTGTGATAACCTGGTGTTTGGTAAATGCCCGCTTTGTTGCAATTTTACAATCACCTGTGAAACAATGTCTGTTACTAACTGATGTACATTATGGGTATTAGAACAATGATTTGATGTATGATGTACTATTTACAATATTACTACAGAATTCATCTTTTTCCCACAGAAAAACTTTAGGTTTTCCAATCGCCTTCTCCTGTTCAGCACAAAAGGTTTTCTGATTATCGCCTTCTTCCCTTCCACCTTTCTCTCCAATCAATTTCTCTCCTTGTGGTAGACCTTGATAGCCCGCTTCTACCATATGTTTTTGCAAACATGATGCATTTTCCATTTCTGCTGAATTGATAATTCCCAGCTGCTTCGGATGTTTTTGCCCTGCTATGTAGTTTTGAAAAAAATGGGGAGCCGACAAATCGGTAGCTGCGTCCTGCCTGTCGTTTATCGGAACACTCGATGCTCGCTGATAAAACGGGCCCGATGATGATTTAAACAATTCTCGCCTCGTCGGTGGTGTTATCTGTTCTTCGTTTTGCGATATGCCACCCGCTGCCGTAACATATTGCTGCTTTGGGATGGCCCCTTGTCGCACCTTACTTCACAGGTTGTATTCGCCTGTAGTTTGTTCATGTGGCGTGCCATCCGTCGGCAGTTTGAAGTTAACATGTTATTCGAATAAATCCCCCATTCTATTCGGTTTTTAATTAAACGCTCATATGCCTTCGTAATATAGGAAATAAGAGATATGGGCCTGTAGGATACTGCGATTCCGAATTCTTAATCTGGTTTCACTATTGGTGCAATCAGTATTCTCTTGCGCTCTTCCACATCTTCACTTTTTATCTACATGTCATTATAAGCCAATAAATAGTAATTTTGTTCCGTGAGGAGGTAGTAGAGCCAATAGCGGATAGGAAACGTCCTGAAACTTTCATCAAAAGAGATCAAAGTACACTGGGCGTTCATGTATTTATGGCCCCCAGTATAAATGACCTGGCTTATTAATTTATTTACTCTTTAAATATTAAATTTAAAGGTGTAAAAATTTCAAAATGCCTCAAGAACATTTTTGCAACAAACATTTGGATCTTTTAAAACATAAGGGTTGATTTAGTCCCGCTACTCCTCAGCCAGGTCTGCAATTCTGTGTTTGGGTATATTATTGGAGAAGTATTGAAGTACCTCCAAAAATGTCTACCAGCTCTCGGACTAAGAGGGAGGAGATCGGCTTCTACAAGAATACCGATGACGCTCGTAAACGGGATCGATATTGGTCCTTAAGTCTCTTTTATAGAATTCGTTTTCGGAGTCCCGATCAATTTAGAAGGGTAGAAGGTATTATTTACGGCTGCACTGCATAAGCAAAAATTGAATAGGTAGGTAAACCTCACGGCACCGACTAGTGCTTATGATTAGTTTTCTGTCTGTCCGCATGTCACTACAGTTGTGCTTATATTGATCCAATTCCAAACACGCCTTCGCGTTTTCATATAGCGTGTGTGCTCTGCATCTTTATTTTTTACTATGAGGTACTCAGCCAAACTCATTTCGATTGCCTTATCCTTTAAAACGAAAGGTAGAATTTATCGTTAGTGGTTCCGAAGATTTTGCGCATGAAGCTATTGTTCTTCCAGTGAAATGGACCGAACTATTCGAACTGTCGATAATTTTCAAAGTACGATAACTCCTTGTTTAGAAATAGATAAACATACATTGCTTTGAATCGCAGGACGTACATGAAGCTAGAGCAGATTTTATCAATAGCTGAGATGAAGTACCTACCTTCTACCATCAAATAGAAAAGGTAGCACTGACTATTGTTTTTGGAATTATCCAACTTTATCAATACCTGCGTGGTCTACATTTCAGGTTGAGGTAGAGTGGGACATTTTTTTTTCATTTTCAAAGGTACTTTATATGTGCTATTGGCTCAAGTTACTACCTATTTGATAACATTCGTTTTCACTATTAAATTTGACGAAAATGAAACCTCTGGACGTCGCGTCGTTATGCAGTTCGTTATAGTCTACGAAAGAATTCTGGCAGCAGGCAGTTATAAGCTGAGACGTAGAGAGCCGTCACATATTGTGATGTAAAAATGCTTTCTGCTTTCTACTGTCTTGTGTGGTATACGTTGCATTTCATATTAGGTACCAATTTCTACGAAAGGTGTGGAGTTTTTGTTGTATTATAATTTATAACTCTCTTTTAGTAGGTAATTATTTTTAATGCTCACATATCTTTAAATTATACAGCTTGTATAAACGATAAATGCAAGGAAACTGATGCACACATTTACCTGCAACACCAGTACTTGGCGGGAGATGCTGCACTGGCTCCTTTGCACTCATCGCTGTAATTGCATTATAATAGTAATTCATTAGGACGTTGCGGATTTAATAACTTACCGCCGTGTTTCTCCCGATGAACAGTAGAATTTGCACAAACAAGTCTCCGCCACAATTCCGTGGATGGACAAAATTCCAACAAAGAGCAAGAACAGGAAAATACGACACATGTCTGATACGAAAGCAAAAACGCTAATACAGTGGGAGAGAAATACATCTGCTTTTATATCGAAGAATTACGTTCCAAAAATTTTATTGATTAGTAGATACGATTGGTGATATTGGGAATAATAGATAAGACAGTTAGATACGATATACGGCTTTCGAGTGTCATAGATGACATAATAAGGCAAACAGACAAGGGAAATTATTCTTGTCCTTATTGATTACTCCAAGGCTTTTGACACCCTTAACCACAACACACTTATTTCGATTTTACAGTTCATAGGATTCGAAAAATCCGCTGTTCGATTGGTATTTAACTACCTAAATGGGCGACAACAAAAAGTAGTATTAAATGACAAACAATCTACAGCATTACATTTGACAAAAGGTGTTCCCCAGGGTTGAATTTTAGGTCCACTTCTGTACACTATTTATACCTTCAAGATTTTATCAACATTAAGACATTGTAAAGACCATCTTTATGCTGACGACACCCAAATATACGTCTCGTTCGATATAGACCGGGAGATGGTGACACTTTTTGTGGTGTGATTTGCTACAAGTATGGCGCCCATTCAAAGGTTTAATTAAGTACTCCTCAATACGAAAATGGTGCTAACTCTCTGGGAGTGGGGCCGTTATTGCGTGACGATTGTTTAAACATGTCGGAAAATTTAATGATTTTGGACAATTTGTTACACAAAATTCTTTGAATTTTCTGGTAGTCGGTGACAAAACAAATGACGGAAACGAAATGCCATACTTTTCCGGTGGGCCTTATAGCCCGCCATACTCATTTGAACGTGTCGGTTGTTTTTTTTTTTTTTGGTGATTTGCTACATGCTCATTTTTTATTAGCATCAAGTCCTCAATCAGTCATTCACGAAAATCAACCTGCCATACCGCACCGACGGGCTCGGATAGCCGCCATACCGGCGCAAATATGTCATTTTTGTTAATAATTTTGGGTGATTTGCTACAGTATGGCATTTGGATTTTCATGGTCCACTTTGATCCATGATATAATATGTGCCATACTCGTCATGAAGGCTACAGATGGCGCCATATTTGAAAATCTATTTTCCGAAAACATCTTTGTGCTATAACTGGGACAAGCAAGGAACCTTGAAAACGATCTTCTCGCGAACTTCGGAAAAATAATTCATGGGCAAAAATGAACAAAGAAAAATCATGAAAATGAAATAGGCATTTGTTTAAACATTTTATGTACCTATTGTATTTATTTCGAAATAAGAAACAAGGAAAATATGATACAATCACAAATTCAAACAACACTAAACTCGGAATTTTACAGTCTTGTAATGACGTCATTTTTGTCTATCCTTGTTTAACTAATGTAAAATGACAATGACAAAAAATTTTGCCGAAATGTTGTTGTCGTGGCTAAATTTTACCTGAAATGCTTGTCAAGTGATTGTC
This sequence comes from Photinus pyralis, assembly GCF_008802855.1. Lineage (NCBI taxonomy): Eukaryota > Metazoa > Arthropoda > Insecta > Coleoptera > Lampyridae > Photinus > Photinus pyralis. Next base: position 11,688,355 of record NW_022170511.1, read on the forward strand.
AGTTTTGAAGTTTTGAAAACGCCAAAGCGTCAAAACATGCCGCCAAAAAACCCTCATCGATTTAACGAACAAACACAGTTAATAATTCTAAATGTGTTGGCTTTCTTTCAAATTGAACAGGAACAAGTTCGGAATGGCATACCACTAGACATCAACAATGTTATACAGCGAACTGCACAAGCAACGAAAGTCAGCCCAACAACCATTTCAAATTTGAGAAAAAATGGTGTAAAATCCGACAAAGATTACGCATCTAATGTCTCTACCAAGCAAAAGATTAACAAGACGAAAATCACAGAATATTTGAAGAATAAAATTCGGGATACAATCTATTATATGTACTCCCAAAAGGAATATGTTACACTGGCAACTATTAGACAAAAATTTCTGGAGCAAAACGAATATTTTCAATTTTCCATTGATTCATTGAGAAAGTGGATCAAAAGTATGGGTTTTAAATGGAAGAAGTCCAATAACAGAAAATATCTTATGGATTTACCGGATATTGTCCACAAACGAATAAAATTCTTAAGGGAGTACATTGAAAACAAAAATTTGGGACATGAGGGTTATACTCCGGTTTTTATGGATGAAACCTGGATATTTAGTAAGGGATCATTTCGAAACAGCTGGCAAGATGATACTAAGCACACGGAATCAATTAAACCCAATGAAGGTAAAATAAAATATTATAATACCTTTTCAATATTATTAAAAGAGATATTTTTTAGGTCATCGATACATTATTGTCCACGCTGGGACGAACGATGGCTTTATTGGTGGGGCAAGTTTGATTTTTAAAAGTGGAAAAAAAAAACAGGGGACTATCATGATAATATGAACAGGGGTAATTTTGAAAATTGGTTCAAGACTCAACTGGTGCCAAATCTTCCTGAAAAATCTTTAATTATTATGGACAACGCAAGCTACCATTCTGGCCTTTTAGAGAAAATTCCCACCAAATCATGGACAAAACAAAGAATGATAGAATGGTTAGGGGAAAAAAATATCGGCTATCCAGAAAAGGCAATGAAGGATCAAATATGGAGCATTGTCAGAGCAAACTGCCCCAAAGAGAAAAAGTACTACCTTGATGAATATGTTAAGCCTTTAGGACATAAAATTTTACGGTTACCGCCATACCACTGCCAATTTAATGCGATTGAAATGGTGTGGTCTCAGTGTAAACGAAAATACGATCAGTACATTGCAAATTTTAAGGGATCACCACAAGAGGTTTTGGCAACATGGGAAAGGGTTATCGGGGAGATTTCTAGGGATAATTGGGAGAAATACGTAAACCATACGGACAAAGTAATACAAGATGCTTGGGGAGCAGTACAAGTTTGTGATGCTTCTGACATCCCACCTCTTGTTATCACTACAGACGCAGATGACGACCTTACTGACGACGAATACTTTGATTTTGACTCTGACGATACGGACGAGGGCGACTAATTTTCTTCTAATACTGTGACCATTACAATCGCAATAAATTGGCATTGGTATATTTTTGTTTTACGATTTTGATTTTCCAACTATTCATCAAGGTAGTGCAATTTTTTCTTGTGTAGATGTGGTTTCGATAGTGGTTCTTTGAATTTTTATGTACTCCTCTGCTAATTATTTTTTGGGTCTTTTCGGGAGTATTGATTCCTAAATAATATTCTGTGATTTTCGTTTTGTTAATCTTTATTTATTTAAAAACAAAAATATGTTAATATTACTTATAATAATAATATTTAATTTATAATAATTAATGTAAATGTAAATACTCTATGATAGTGCTGCGACTATATCAGATTCGTCAAGTAGCGTAGATAAAACGAACACTAAAGAAACAAAACAAAAACATGTACTACAAAAGAAAAAAAGTAGTAATAGTTACAGGTGCCATTCCGCACTTAAAAATTCATCGACAGAATAAAAAGGGTGTAATTTAAGGTATTTACTTACCTCATTTTTTAATTTATTTAAAGATAAAAGACGCAGATTTGAGGGTAACTTATTATAACATTTTATCCCGTAATAGTTACTACAGTTCCGAGATGTTGTAAGTCGAATAGATTTTGAGCTAATATTGTCTCTACACCTAGTGGAGTATTCATGTATGTTATATGAAAACTGGTAATCAGCAATGTTTTCTTTTATGAATAATATACAATGTAGAATGTACCAGCTGGGAAGGGTTAAAATACCATGTTCAACAAACTTACACCTACAACAACTTCTGTAGCCTAAATTAGTGAGTATCCTAATCGCACGTCTTTGTATAGCAAAAATCCGTTTAACCTCAGAAGAATGTCCCCATGCAATTATGGCGTAGCTCATTACTGAGTGGAAGTAACCATAGTAAGCATTTAGCATAACTTCATGAGATGTCATTGATTTCAAACTCCTCAAAACAAAACATGCTTTCGACAGTTTTGTGCACACCTGATTGCAGTGCACAGACCAATTCAATTTCGGGTCAAGATATACACCCAGGAATTTTGATGAACCAGTATTATTGATTTGATCAATTTGTTTTAAACTAAATATGCACTTAACTGATTTATCATGATTTACGAGCAACTTATTATCCGTAAACCACTCTTCAAGAGTATTAATACCGGTGCTTGTGTAGTCAGTTATGGTGTTACATCTATTTAATAAAGTAGTATCATCTGCATATAAAATTAACTCATCATGCTTGGTTACCGGAGCAATGTCGTTAATATATATTAGGAAAAGTACTGGGCCAAGTACTGAACCTTGAGGCACGCCTGTCTCAATTTGCTTAAAACCCGATGCACAGTGATTAAAACATACATACTGAATTCGGTCGTTCAAATACGATTCTAACAACATAATGCTTTTATATTGGAAATTATATTTTGGAAGTTTACTCAGTAATATTGAGTGACTCACACAGTCGAAGGCTTTAGTTAAATCTAAAAAATTTGCAACACAAATTTCATTAGATTCAAAACAGGTTAAAATTAAGTTGGTTAACTTCGAGATGGCACTCGCAGTGGATTGGTTGTTACGAAAACCAAATTGACTGTCGCAAAATAACTTTTTTGCTTCAAAATAGGACATAATTTGTTTTTTTTTAATTTTTTCAAAAATTTTAGAAAAGACTGGAGTAATTGATAGTGGTCGATAGTTTGTAAGATTATCCTTTCAACCTTTTTTATGCAGAGGAATAACTTTGGATATTTTCAATTCATTGGGGTAAACTGAATTTCGTATACAGGCAATTATAATTTTTGTTAATGGAACAATTATGACGTTTAACAAGGACTTCACAATGTCAGCCGTGATGCCAAAATGATCTCTACAATCACTATTATTAATACTGGATACTGTATCACGCATCTCATTAAAGGATATTTCTTGAAAATCAAACGACGTAGAGTTGTTGATTTTGAAATTACTAAAATATGTAATTGGGTATGTTAGTTGAGCAAGTTATTAAAATAATTAGTGAGTAAATGACCTTTTTTGAAATACTAACATTTTATCCATCGCGGTTTCGCTCGCAAAAAATATGAACTATTCGCATTTTTTAACATGTTAAAAATTTATTTTCGATATCTTCAGTCGTTTAGGCTGTGCGTTGATATCTCAGTCAGTCAGTCAGTTAATTAGGACTTCTTCTTTTATTAAGACCTATAGATTTCTTGTGGAAATTGACCTAATTATTATCAAAAAATGCTAAAATATTATGTACACCACTGTATAGTAAAAGTCATACAGGTAATTAGACACCAGTAGTCAGTTACTTAGCAACAAATAAATTTAATAGGACATACGTTTTTTCCCACGAAAATGACGTCATTACACGACTGTAAAATTCCGAGTATAATAATGTATAGCTATAGATCATTCCATCGATTCTTGAGCATTCATATACTCGACGGGGCATACTGAAAATGAGTGAATCGATCATAGCCTGTGATACACTGTTCCAAGATTCTAAAAGATGCCTGTGGGCTGTGAAGATCTCATTTACAAGTGTTTACAGGTGGTTGTAAAGCATTTAGCATCCAACCCACCATAACCCACACGTGTTAGGTCCAGCGAAGGGGAAGGCCATGGAATCATTATTAGCGAGCTCCTAGTGAGTTTTTTTTGCGGTGGACCGATTACGATGAAATTTCGCAGGTGGATTCTTTATCAAATTTATAGATCGAAGTTCGTGAATTGGCAATGTAGGTCAAAAAATAAGGAAGGTCCTTTTGACATCTCCGTTAGTTATGAACCGATTTGCATGAAATTCAATATGGGTATATCTTTAGCCAAATAAATCGCAATGCCAAAAGTTGAGTCCAATCGATTCAACATTCAGAGTACCCTTTTCACATCTCGACTATTTATGACCCGAATTGCAAACTTTTTGACTTATGAAGGTATTTAAATGAAGTTCGTACGTAGGCATTTGGGATAAAAGCAAATCTAACGCCAGTTTCAAAATTTGGTTTTACGCATGCGCAGTGCCAACCGAGGAGCCAACTTTCTTAATTATGAAAGTATTTAAATGAAATTTGATACATATATGCACTTAGAATAAAAGCAAAAACAGGTGCAAAATTTGGTTTTGCACATGCTATAGCCATACCCCAGGAGCTCGTTTGCTATAATTATTTAAACGTTTATTATTATTGTTATTATTATCATTAGTGTTACTTTAATTTTTATAATGTTCAAATTTTCACCGTTTCTTAATTCGAAATAAATACAACTGCCCTGAAAATTTTATCAAAATTGATCAAGGTACACTGGGTGTTCAGATACTTATGGAGGGTACCTAGTATAAACTTGACGGCAGCTGCTACCCACTACCTGCGATCCATTGAATGCAATGCCGAACACAACGACCCCGACCGGGACCTCTACAACTTGACTAAGAGGTTCGAGTGGGGCGGAGAATATTAAGCGACATAACATCTCGTGATAAAACAAGATTGGCCCGGGAGTCATGTTTGAAACTTGATATTTACTTTTATTATACCTCAAACTGTTACGAAAAGTTGGTGCCATACTGTAGCAAATCGCCCAAATTTTCCGAAAATTCATACATTTTTGAAACAATATTATACATAATTGGCCCATGCCACAGGTATGGCGTATCGAAATTTCTATTTTTGACTATAAAAATAACTAGTGGAAAGATTTATACGGTGTAGCAAATCGCACAAAATTATTAACAAAAATGACATCTTTGTGCCGGTATGGCGGCTATGCGGGCCCGTTGCTGCGGTATGGCAGGTTGATTTTCGTGAATGACTGATTGAGGACTTGATGCTCATAAAAAAATGAGCTTGTAGCAAATCACCCAAAAAAAATACAAACAATCGACACTTTCAAATGAGTATGGCGGGCTATAAGGCCCACCGGAAAAGTATGGCATTGCGTTTCCGTCATTTGTTTTGTCACCGACTACCAGAAAATCCAAAGAATTTTGTGTAGCAAATTGTCCAAAATCATTCAATTTTCCGACATGTTTAAACAATCGTCACGCAATAACGGCCCCACTCCCAGAAAATTAGCACCATTTTCGTATTGAGGAGTACCTAAACGGCCACTGGTCAACTACTTTAGTAGGTATAGGGTCATATGTTGGTGCAAAAATAAGACATATGGCTATGCCGTGCTGATGCCCGCCATATCAGTTTAGTTGTCTAAACATCTCATTGCTTCGTGTTGAACATTCTTATAGTTACCACATGGCTTTCTTTTCAGTTCTTTGACAAGAGGTAGTTATTTAATATACTTTATGTTTCTCGAAATTTGTTTAACTAATACATTTCGTCTTATACTAATACGTAACTATTTCTCATTTGTCAATTATTGAATTTAACTTTTTGGGGTTACTTGTCGACAGTTGTCGAAGTCAATCATTATAAATTTGGTTTTGAACAAAGGACTAGTGCTTGACTTTGATGGCCGAAAAATGGCCCACGCGCAGTTGCTGGTTGCAGACGTTCAACGATAATCAAATTTATCATAAATTTAATCTCTGAGTGATATTACACCAAGTATTTTATTTTGCAAACGATAAACTATTGTTTTTTATCTATCGGTACCTTAAATTTTGATAAAAATTGGGTGGGCTGAAACAAGCTATATCTCGCAACGAGCCACAGCCGGAGGGCACTCAAAAAGTGATAAATTAATGATATTGAAGTGCTTTGTGCTACCTCAGATTTAAAAAATACTAACTTTTCAATAATCTAGTATATTTTTATAACTCTACTATAAAGACTTTTCATTATAGCAGCCCAATATGCAGCTGTTTAAATACTTTAAAACAAAATCTTGTGAATTTCAAAATTTCAAATACAATGTACTAGCTGGGGGTTGCGTACAAAATGTTTTCTTTTGTTACCTATCTTGGACAAGTTTTTTCAGTACTATAGCGTAAAGGAAAAACACCTTAAAAAGCGAACGTATCTTGAACATCTAATGAAAAGTAGAAATTCTCTGTCAACGTGGAAAGCTTTATCAAACCTTAATATCCACGCCATTCCAAGGGAAGAAGCAAAATGAACTTCCCTGTCATCTGTCAAATGCGAACGCGATTGGCAAATATTTAAGCATCGTTGTACAACAAGTAAAATACGAGTAATAATCGCACAGATCCATTCTTTCTTAACAGACCGACCACTCGCGGTGAAATGTAATAATTAATAATAATTAATAAATTATCTTGTAGTCATTTCATCTTTTCTGGTGTGTATCAGAGGGAAAGGGGATCTGTCTATGGGGTCACTGCAACTGTGAATTTACTCAAAAATTGAGTGTCGGAACAGGTTACTTACAAAGGAAAAAAATGGTAACCTGTGCCATTGTTTTACCAATATTTGACACTGAAGTATTTAGGTTGTCTCGTACATTAACCACTATTAATTGTGGGTACAGATCCGTGGGTATGTTTTTGGTGATGAAATGGCCGATTTAAACTTCAAATGAAAATACATTTACTCAATTAGCAAAATAAAAACCAACAAGTGTATTATCTGATATTTGCAAAAATATTACCGGGCCCAGCTTGGATAAATAGTGCAATATTTTACTCATATTCATCTACGAAGTTTACATCCACCAAAAAATCCGTTTTTTTTGTTACTTTTTACTATTTGTTGTTTATTTGTTGTTCTGATGTGTTTACTATCTTGCTTTTATTGTTTGAGTTACTTGAAGCATTAATGAAACGCATCTCAATAAGAATATTGGCCCCTGACTTCTATTTTATACGCTGATGGCTAATCGTCATTAAATAAAAATACTGGTATGGTATATAGTAGGTATCCGTCAAATTTAACTGTTTAACAAATTTCGAATTTGGACAACTTTATAGTAAATCCACACAAGCGAATTCTGATTCCAAATACAATAATACCTCCTTCCGTTAGGTACACAATAACTTTAGTATCAATATTCATAGGCTAACTCAGCAGTATATCCCGTAAATTCGATAGCAAGCGTCACATTAACCCTTATTTCGCATATCCCGTCCAGCCGACTATTGAAATAACGACCACTAAAAACCTTTCCGGTTACGATCGGTATAAGTATTATTTAATTTTAGACGTTTTATACCTTTTCTCTGCGGATAGTAGTATAGAATTCATATTCATTGTGATTTAAAGACATATCGGGAAAATCCTTAAGTTCGGATGTGTCGCGAGGGAATATATGTCTATAATGGGGAGCGCTTAGTAATCCTTCTCGGTTGGGCAATATATCGTTCGAGATCCTACTTACTTACATCACATATTGTAAATCTATCAAAATCCTTTTTTAATCAAGTGGGATTGCAAGTTCGAGATCTTTCGCATATTAGCTTAATTTTCTATATTAACTGATGGGCGTATCACAACGTAGGTAATAGGGTGAAGGTGCAGAATTGCTAAATCTCCTTCACTTCTTTCAACCTCGCTTTCGACATACTAAAATAAACGATGATGTAACTCATGAAATCCGATTTCAGAAGTAAGAATCGGCATATGAACCTACAGTCCCTAGGGTTCGAAGTTCTTCGATCGGTGAGAGATATACCCTTTGTGCTAATTGTAAACAAAATGACCGTTGTATCGCACAAAACATACGTTTTCTTACCCATGGATATCTGCGTGCTGTGTCCACCACTAATAGGGTTCTTCTACGAGACAACCACTTCAGTATCAAACATTAGTAAAAATATTGTTTAGGTTATCACTTTCCCTTTGTGATACCCCCTTCCAACACTCCCTTTTTGAGTTATTCAAATTTGTTACAAGTTACAATCAGTATATTGAAACAAAAAAAATGGCAGCCAGTGGGGCGACAGAAGTCTCAACAATCGCAGCGAACAATGAATTACGCGGCTATTATTTTGTCCACCATTACCTACATCATACTGTGTAATAACTTTCGACTCGCGAATTCAAACAAGAATCGTTCGCTCTCCCACTTCTCTCCCTGTTTAAATCTCGCCCGTTAGAACCTCTGAAACGGGACCGATTTTTTGGACGAAACAAATCTCGACTCACGGACCTTCTTAAACGAATAGGAAATCCGTATTTCCGTGCCGTGCTCGGCTTTTCACAACACGGAACAAAACCTCGCTCGCTTTCCGCAATACGTCTCTTGATATCGCTTGTTATCGCCAGACATACTTTCGTTCATGTTCTCTATGAAGGGGTACATGTGTAAATTTTCCCATTCTGAACAAAATACAAATTTGAAAAAATACTTTTTTATTTCTAAAGCGACACCCGTTACAATTAACACATATGCTATTGGTAATCATATATATTTTTAAAGAAAAAGTAAAAATTACTTCTATAAGAAAAAACAAAGTTGACTGGAAACGAAACATCAAACTTAAAATTTAAAAGTAGCATTTTGTAGAGGGAAAAAGTGGTCATAATAATGTGTTATTTATTTCGAAAGATCTTTTTAAATATCTTAAGTAAGAAATAAAAACGATTTTGCAAAATTTAGGTTTTCTCCGCATACCTCCGAAAGTAGTCGGAACTTTTTCAGTTTCAAAACTGCATTTTGTTATGCATCAAAATACGCAACTTTGCCTGTAAAGCGACAACGGGGGAACATTCGTCGGCGCCGCAGAGGTTCTGCTACACAAAAAATCCCTGGCAATCAAGCAGCCCGGTCTAATACAAAACCTTGCGTCAAACGCGGTCAATTGACATTTATTCCCTCGACAGCCCCTCACAAGGGAGGGTTATGGGGGCAACGGTTAAATCTACTAAAGTCCACATGAAAAAGACGATCGAAATCAGCACGTTGACCTTCGAAGAACTATGGACAGTACTGTGCCAAATTGAAGCATGTCTTTACATACATAGGTACTTTACATACATTAATTCTGTTTGGCTATGGTGCATTCGACCTGGGACACACGGTATATGACTCGTAACAACCAAAGTATCTCTGTGATATGATTTTTAGGGCATTTTTTAAGAATTACAAAAAATGTGCTATTGTTTGCGCTTTGTCCGCCCGTCCGTCCGGACCCACTTCTACCGTTTTGAACTACTTCTAGGGGAATAGTCCTAGAGTCCTGGATTTTTTTTGCAGTAGGTAGCCTATACGTGCCAGACGGCCATCAAATTTCGCTGTCTAGAAGGGGGGGCCCCCCCACGAATTATTTCCTGAGATGCTGTAAGTAAAAGGTGCATAACTTTTACATACGACAACCAATTGGTCTCAGATTTTGCATACGCATGCCTTTAGTGGTGCCAAGTTAAACTTTAGAAAAGGGGGGGGGGGGGGGTTTAAAACATATGTTCTACCCTTCATGGTATTCTAATGAAAGGTCTCATCGAAATAAGTTGGTTTGTACAAACTATAACTTTGTCGTGCGACTCTTTTTCGAGATCAGTGAGCGACGGGGCCTGGGAGGGGGGGGTTAAAAATTAATTTGATCTCTCATTGTATTCTAACTAAAGGTCTCAACGAAAGGAACAGTTTTCTACAAATTACTGCCCTTCTTTTTGTCCTCTTATCAAATTATCAAAGTACGGGGTGGAGAGGGAAGGGGGGAGAAGTGGAACTAGTCTTATCCTTCATGGAAATAAAAGAAAATTTAACACCAGTTTCAAAATTTGGTTTTGCGAATGCGCAGTGCTAACTTTCTTATTTATGGAGGCATTTAAATGAAATTTGATACATAGCCACTTGGAATAAAAGAAAATTTAACACCAGTTTAAAAATTTGGTTTTCCGCATGCGCAGTGCCAACTTTCTTATTTATGGAGGGATTTAAATGAAATTTGTTACATAGCGACTTGGAATAATAGCAAATGTAGCGCCATTTTCCAAATTTGGTGTTGCGCATGCGCAGTGCCAACTTTCTTATTTATGGAGGCATTCAAATGAAATTTGATACATAGCCACTTGGAATATAAGCAAATGTAGCGCCATTTTCCACATTTTTTTCAATTTATCTTATATCGTTGTAATGGTAATCGTTAGATTAGAGTAATTTTTACGCCCCTTCTTGTCTGCACCGCAAGCGGAGGGTTACAGTACCGCTTACGCCTAAAGCCGGCCCTGCATACCTGACGTCTCTTTCTGTCCACGTAGATGAAAATTTGTCCCTCGAAGATCGCTGGTTAAACTTTCTACGATGTGTTACTAATGCGAAACCCGCGTATACTGGGACTCTCGGTCCTTGTAATTCAATTTCAATATGTAGGTCGTACCCAGTTTGTAACGCTTGCGATGTTTGTAGGAAATAAAATCTCAAATTTAATTTTCAGAAATATCAATTCATGAAGGGCACATCATCCAGTGGAAAATATACTTTTTAAAAGGATGCATGTTAACGTAAAGTAGGGATAATCTTTGGGAACAGTGCCTTTACTATTACGTGATGCCCCATTACCCGTAGGCAACGTACCATCTAATTTAATTCTCGGCATTTTAAAACGAAGGCCCTTCCAAGCTAGATTACCCTAAAATGCGAGTAGACAAACGTTTTTTATTATAAGAGAATTTAAAGGAATTACGAATGCGCAAATCGGTAGCCACGAAAAAGAAAGCTAAAGAGTCAAATAAAGTAAATCTTGGAAACGAATTAAAGTTGAAATCAGTTTGGAAAGTTTATAACGTGGCTTGATGGACGTAAGGGAGATCAGGATTATCTCTCAGTTTTCAACACCACTTATCTGAAAATTCCCATTCGACACGAACCTTATAATTTCGCCGCAATTAGATAATTTCAACATTATAGAATTCGTTAATTAAATAGCGTTTTAGATCTACCATAATGGCATTAAGTGTAGTTGCTAAATTTATTAGGGAGAGTTTTATGCGAGAAAAGAGGAAATCACTTATAAAATTCAAACTCAGCTAAAATGCGTGGGACGGATGCTTCAGTAATTGAAATATTTTTAATTAAACGCGTGTAGGACAACAACAAAATTTGCTTAATCAAGAAAATTAAACTCTCCAAAATTAATTCGTTTAAACACTTCACCATTATAAAGTTTGAACATTTATTCGAACACTGCAGGGAAACAGGGGAGTCGCAATCTATAATTAATTCTTCGCACGTAGGTACTCCATTTTTGATCAATTTCAACGTTGATTTACTTTTAATTGTAGAGACTTATGCAAACTGACATTCTTTTAGCAACGTTTAGAGACTCAAAAAATTGAATGGCAAAGTTTGCGATTAATAGCGTCAAGGGGCGCGGAGAAAAGCTTCAATAATAAAATATCGTCGCCGTTTCCTCAAATATATTTTGAGGAAATATTTGCATTGCTCTCCCAATCACTTTCTTATAACACGCCGACTTCGCTCGAAGCATCGATAATTTTAAATTGAAAGAGGCGAAATTGTAATTACATTTAATTTATTCGTTACTTTACTGCAGTCGGCGTCTCGGCGATGATATTATTGCATTTTGAATATAGAGGAATATTGTTTCCTTTTGTTTATTTTATATATTATATTTATTTTTTAGCAGGTATGCTGCTATTTACTTTAGAAGACATAACAGTGGCGGCTTATCCCTGAGACATAGGCTATAGAGTTGGAAACGAGAGATCTACTAGAGGATATTATAACGAAAGTATAATGTTAGCTTGCTAATTTTTTTAAGTAATTGAAGTAAATCACAAAAATTTTTTTTAATATTTTTCAGTTTTTCTATCACATATCTAGCATGTTTCCATTCTCAGAAATCCATCACGCTATATTTTTTTCGTACTTCCGGGACTAAAGTAACAACTTCACTCCATTATGACAAGTACTGAAGTGTCACTTTTTGTCCCGCCGGGATTAAATTTAGACGAAAATCCCGGAAGGATGAAATTACTAACAAGGCAATTTCAGTAGGTTGTTCCACATTTTGTATGTGGCGCTACTTCTTAAACGCATCGTACTGCTGCTCATATAGTTTTTTTGGATTTCGGTGGTATCAATTCTATTCCTACTTTGTGTGGTGTCACACTATGCGTTTTTACCGCTCCCGCTAAAACGCTCCTGTTTGATGGGATGATAATATCACACGTTATTAAATGGTACCAGTCACATATATGCGTTTTCGCCGCACCAACCGGATGCAACCGCATCCTGCTGCCGCTGCGCAGGATGACATGACAACCACAATGACATGAAACCACGTGTTGTTGCATGTTGGTTGTCATCAGTTGTCATACTGAGCGTTGCAATCGGGTGTTTTGTTAGGTTTACAATGTTTGATGTCGGTTTATTCATCGAGTGCGTGCATGCAAAAACTGCACTGTGGGAAAAACAATCTAAAGAGTATGTAGATAAAAACTGTAGGGAGAAATCATGGGTAGAAATTGAATTTTTGGACGGTAATATACAAAAAAAAATTTTCTTGTTCATTCGAATTTTTTATTATTAGATTCTCGTCCTGAATTAAAAAGATCAATCCAATATTGAGGATATTCTGCTTTCGCAATAACCCCTCCGCCTCAAACGCACAAACCATCTTTAACAATAATTGAGGCATGACACTACTTAGACTGCCAAAATATAGCAAAAACGCATCCCGTTAGACCGGAATAGTGTGACAAGTAGATCTCATCCTGTCAAACCGCATCCGTTTTAGCGGGAACGGTAAAAACGCATAGTGTGACACCACACTTAGGCTGCTTTTTATCAATATCAAATACACCTTTGTCACCCACCACCAAAATTATGACACTAGCAATGACAGTTTCCAAATTATTTTTGTTACCATAGCATAGGGATTGTCATACCAACGCAACGTTTCTATGGTAACTTGTTAAGCAGAGATTTTTTGAAAGAACGCGTTCTCTAACTTCATACATACACAGATTTAGTATATTTAAATCTGTGATACATATTAAGTGTTTCGGTTTCGGAAGTACGAAAAATATCGTATATACCTTGCGACTGAAGGAGTGGTCTTAATCCCTCAGGTAAATTATGGCCCTCCCTTCGGTCGGGCCATAAACTTTACCTTCGGGATTAAAAGTACTACTTCAGTCCCGCGGTATATAATATACTATAATTGCTGGAATTTGTTAGAGATGATATTTGTGTTTAATTTTATGGATTTTAAATCTTTTAGAATCACTTGGTTTGATCATTTTCAGCCATCTCCAAACAAAAATACTCTATCGTGTTTTCGAATAGTTGAGGGTTCTCTGTCGTGTCAAGTCGTGTGTGATATGAAAATTGCCAATAGCGATCAATGAGAAACAATTGGACACTTTATATCACCTGGTTTTGAAAGATGATTGGATGATTTGAATCAGGAAGAACTAGGGTTCAGGTTCAAATTTAAGACTTAAATTTTGGTTTATTCACGGGAATAATTTACCAACGTTCTGCAATACGGAAATGTTAATTTTCCTTGGTATACCAATTACACTAATTAATCGTCTTTAAACTTTTTACCGGTTGCGGTTTAAATTAGAATCTTATTATCGCCTCATATAAACAAAATAAGCGCAAAAATTTGTTTAATAAATTTCTCTTTTATCGTAACTAACCTCTTCATATATAAACGCAATGAATGTTTCCGCACCCTGGACCACAACGATTTCGTGGTTTCAAGTGCGATTACTCGATCAAATCATGTAATCAAAACAAACATGTGGTGGATGGGGAGTTGAGAGGACGAAATTTCACGCGTCTGATATGGATACTGAAAAGCTGAACAAACGCAATAACCCAGCGGGAGCGTCCCAGGATGCCTCTTCACCTCTGTTTGAGAATGAGAATTACTTGGTGGTTGTCCGCCAGATGGTGGATGTAGCGAGAGTGGCCTGGGCGGTGAAATCGTTCTCGGCATACAAATCACCAGGAATAGGCGGCATAATACCAGCCCTCCCCTGCGATAGGGACTGGATGTTATTGTCATCTACCTAGTGAGAATATATACGGGCTGTATCGCTCTCAGTGATGGGAGATAAAAATTGTCTTTATCCCAAAACCTGGCAAAGGTGATTACTCCACACCTAAAGTACATCGTTCAATCAGTATGATTTTCTTCTTCAGACACTTGAAAGATTGTGCGATAGATACACAAGGAATACGGTGCCGCGAACACGGTTTCCACTGCACCATAATCGTCTGTGTGGCTCAGACTAAGAAAGTTGGGTTACACAACCGAGAGGTCGGGTGTTCGAACCTGAGTTGAGGCGAATTTTTTCATCTGTGGCAGAGATGGAAATTTCCTTAGATCAGTTTCGAGCAATCTGTCGACTACTCCAAATTAGGTTTTTCTGCAGTTTTCCTAATTCGTAGGGTAAATATCGCAGTAGTATAGACCAACGTAAGACCTTCTGCAGGAGCACCTCTAAAAAGCATTACGGTAGTAAAAGGATGCCCCTAAGGTGGGGTGCTATCGTCACTTCTGTGGAACTTAACTGTAAATAGCCTCCTCTGTCGCTTAATCGCATCGGATACTATAGTCTGAGGTATGCGGACGATGTATCCATATTAATAACCCGGCAAAATCGAGGCTACTCTATAGGTAGTCTGATACAAATTACAATCAGCTCTAAGAGTAAACGAAGAATTGTGTAGGGAACACTCCTTGTCCATCAACTGGACAAATACGGAGCTAGTTCTCGTCACATGAAAAAGGAGAGTGGAGATCCTTCCAACTCCCATGCTATTCCAAAAACACCTCAAATTTTTAGAATCACCTAGGCATCATACTTGACAAAAAACTGGATTGTAGCAAACATATTCAGCTCAAGGTCGAAAAGCAAATAGGCCTTTTTGGCAATGCCACCGCCGCAATTGGCAGATTTTGGGGACTATCCCCGAATGCTGTATTTGTGGCTGTACACTGCCTTGATTCGACCTACGCTCTGTTATGGACCAATTGTGTGGTGGGTTAGAACCAGACTTTCCATAACCTTCCCACTTCTTAATCATGTGCAAAGACTAGCGTGCCTTACTCGCACGGGCACGAAGCGAACAACCCCCACAGCCGTCATGGAGACCCTTATGGATGTGCCTCCACGTGAGAGGAAAGGCCATTCTGGCATCCTTGCGTCTGAAATCTAAGGGACTGCTGAATAGCAAGAGATTTTGAAGTGGGCCCCTCTCGAGTATCTACTCCAAAGAACTGAACTTCCATATCACCCAACCATTAGGCAAATTTCCTACTGCATTCCAATAATCCAATCAGGATTGGTAGGACTAACGCTCAGCACAAAAAAAGTTCTTATGCATAACATAAAGAACAAAACTATAAAAATCTCTTGAGTAAGTTATCAGTACTGTAATACCCTTGATGAGCTCGTATGGGTTAAAGGACATGCTGGAACGAAAGGTAATGAGAAAGCCGAGGTGTTTTATAGTCCAGATCCCGCTCTTCCACTTACAGTTCCAACTGTAAGCAACTTAATAACTCAATAAACCCAAAGCGCACCACGGGGCAGGATGAAACCCAATGTTAGAATGGTAGAATCGCCATCTTGTAGAGGATGTTACGTAGACAACCAGACGGCACACCACATACTTTGGGAATGTCCAACTGAAACGATCCATGTTGGGGGTATCCTGGCCGGACATGACTACGATTAGAGCCGCATCCCCGTCCAGCATCCTTAGGTTCATCTCACGTGTGGGATGGCTTGAGTGACGTTGAGGGGTGGACAACGCTAGTCAGGGAGGTAGCACAAAGAGCTCGAATACGAGGTCTAAGTACACGTGAACCCTGTCCACCCTCCTATCGTACTCCAAACTCCTTGGGAAATATTTCCTCATAAGTATCGTCAATCATTGACGTAAATTTCTTTCCAGAATAAAAATGTGCAAACAGTTTAGGCATAGGTAAATCACATTGCCATATACATGTCCTTTTTTTGTTTATCAAAGCATTTGTTTGAAGGAATTATTTTTAAAAAACTCTCGGCTGTTAAAATCAAAATCATTGTAAATCGTTTTATAAAACTGTGCAGTGCGTGATTTATTTTTTTTAAGGTCCGAATATTCTTGAAGGGATGTCGTTCAGTCGAAGCAAGCTCGCACGCTTTAGCGAGAGTAAAGATGGTAAGCGCACCTGTCAAGAAACGTCATTTGTAATTTTAATGCATTAACCTTTGAATAGGAATTGGCGCATCTATTAAAGCGAGTACGACGTCCACTAGTTCAAAATTAATCACCAAGGCGAACACTGATAAGGTATCCTTACCTCAATCTGCACGAACTGCTGCCAAATTACCTCGACCAATCAGGCATAGGAGTTTATCGGTACGGCAAAAAGAAATCTTGAAGGTGTACTAAATAGTGTGCCTCTTTTAGCGTCCACCAAGTCCAACAACTAACGTAAAGTCACAGAGACCGTGCAGTGTCAGTGGAATCAAAACATTAAAAGTAAATGCAAACCTTTAGTTGGCGGTTGTCATAATCGTCAGTATTTCAGCAAAATAAGGAACCTCTGGATCTGGACAAAGCAGACGATGACCTTCTATTTAAATCAGCAACAATCCTTCCCTTTGCAGACTGTTTCGATACGAAGGACAACGGTCCCCTCGAGGAGATCAAATCGAACGGATCAAGCCCTCCTAAAGATATCCACAGCAGTCCTTCCGAAACAACAAAAAACACATCGGGTACGCCTTTGCGCTTAAAACCATTTACGTGGAACGTCCTTTTTTTAGCAATCCCACTGAGAGTAAAATCATCGCAAGTTAGCAATAAAGAATCTGTGAAGGAGAGTGTCAAAATGCCCCGAGAAGCAAAGAAAATTACATCGACAAGCCACTTGTCACATTTATCCAATTCAACAACCCCTCGCAGAACCAATGTTAGCAGAGGAAACGTCAAAACAGGTCGAAACTCAACATTAATTCATCAATTCGAAGATAAAAAAAGGCAACTGCACGTTTTGCAAAATGAACTTACATCTAAAAGAAGTTTAGTATCAGAATTGTACACCATACTCGTTGAGCTTAAAAAGAAATTAGAAGAGTCCGGTGTTACAAACGTCGAATTGGACGATTTAAAACCGGACATTCACCCAGCGAGTGTAGAACCTCGACTAATTGAAACAATGACAGATGCCATTAACGAAATTCCTTCATCGCTAGGAGACATTTGCAGGAACCTCATGAACAAGAGGTTGCTAGTGCTAACTACCTTGGAGCAGTTTACAAAGCACAGAATCACGGTTGAGGAGGCACAAAGGTTCTTAAAAACGTACAAAGAAGATACTACCGTGTTAGAAAAAATGGTTAGCGATCAATCAAAGGAACAGCAGAATCGAGCGACCAGTCTCGTGGAGAAGTGGGCCTTGTTAGTTAGTAATTCAGGGGATGCCGTCAATATTTTAAACGATGTCGACGAATTAAAAGCGAAATTAAAAGCCCAAGAGCAAAAACTAAATTTACTCAAGAGGGAACGCGATCAAGCGTTAAAAAGTAGTGAAACTTACGAGAAGAAAACTAGCCAAGTCGAAGCGACTGTAGAAGATTTGAACGGAAAGCTAAAACACTTGGAGCAAGCTCTTGCGTCTGAAAAGCAGTGCGCTCAGTCACATAAGGAAAAGTATTCGAGTTTTGAACAGCAGAAAAAAACTATGAAAACACAAATTCAGGAATTGGAACGTAAATGTAAAGAAAGCGAAACCAAACAAAGTGAATTACAAAAGACTTGCAAGTAAGATCAATTTTAATTATGTTCATTTTAAGTTAAAAAAAATTGTAGGCATACGCAGGAGCAACTTAAAGTGAACGAACTGCGATGGAACAAAGAGAAAGAAGAACTGGTATCTAAAGGCAGGCATGACAAGCAGATGTTGGAGAAGCTAACCAAAGAGCGTTCGTGCTTTGAAACCAGGTTACTATTTGACATGATTTTGCGTTGCTTACATGATGTAGTTTACTGTAATTTCACTTACTTTGAGATTTAGATGTTTTTTATGACAAAATAAATAGTGTGATTTATCTTAACGTTTGTTCAATCCTCACTTTGGTAAACACCACGGAGGGACGAGCAGGTGAGATCGTACTACTCTGTCGGTGTTTCCCTGGGGACTGATGTGATAATTCCGTTCTGTTCAGGGTGAAGACTCTAGAAGAGAACCTGGCGGAGGTAAACAACGGGCAGAAAAGTGCAGAGAACAAATTGAATATGGAATTGGAGGCCACGAGGAAATTGGCGGCGGAAGAAAAGGTTAAGAGAGAAACATTGGAAGAAAAATACGAACACGTGCAGAATAAACTCATCCAGATGGAGATAGGAAATAGCCAATTGGTTGATATTGCTAAAACAAAGAACACATTTGAACCAAATGACGTTGGTGGGTTATACACTGTTGGAATTTTAATCAACCAATTTCTCCATATTTTAGCAAATATTTACACAGAGCACGAAGCCGAATTATATACAGAGCTCATGGCAACGAGGGCTGCTTTAAAAGCGGCTGAAGACAAATTGCAATCGTACGACCGAGAAAAAATGCGCTTTATTAATACCCTGGAATCATTGCAAGATGAGAAAGATGTAAGCTCCGAGTCGATTTTGTCACTAAAAAATGTTCAGAGGTTAACAGAACTGGAAAGTTCAGTGGCTCAAAAAGATGAGACTGTGTACCGCCAGTAAGGGAATTTCTTTGTTTTCTAATTTGACAGTTACTTTAGGCAGGTGGAGATAACTGGTTTGAAAGCGGAAGTAGAAGAACTAAAATTAAAAATTTCTATACCCGAATCCGGCGAAAGTGATCTCGAGGAGAATGAACTGAAGCGTATGTTGTACGATGGGAAAAGTAAACTAGAAGCCCTTATTAAGAAATCATCACAAAATGAACAAAAAGCGATCAGTTTTCAGCATGAACTAGATAAACGAACTAGACAACTGAACGACATGGAAAATCTCCTCAAAGTCAGAGATGGGCTTATAAAACTGCTAAAGGCGAAAAAAGACGACTTGCAAATAGAAAGCAACAGTTTGAATAAGTATGGCAACACCATACGTGAACTTTTACTGCAGGTACTTTTACATAGGTAATTAAATCCTAGTTGCATAGTTATTGTTTTAGACTCGTGAAGAAATGGACAGTAAAACCAAATTGCTCCACGATTTAACTATGAATTTGAATAGCAAGGAGCGCGAAAATGAGGCACAAGTGAAAAGAATTCACGAACTTGAGCATTCACTTTCTATCGCCAATGAAAAACGGTTCAAGTTGCAAGATGCAGTAGGAGTCATGGAAAAGGAGCTCCAATTGACCAAAGCTCAATTGAAGGGAGCGCCACCTTCATCGAGTTCCTGGTACGATACCGCTAGTCCACGTAAATTTACATTACCGAAAAATCGATCTTCATTTACATATTCTAATCGGGCTAAAATCGGAAGACCAACCTCACCAACTTACGGAAGTCAGCCTCCTCGTACTTCAACACTTAATTTCGCCACATCGGCACAAGCACCAACCGACGCTGATGCGAGTAGTCATTACCTTGAAAGCGAAGTTGTAAGGTCATGGCTGAGTTCCTACCAAAACGTTGATGATATCCAAAAACGATTAAAGTTCCTCAAACACGCTTTCGCCTCGCTTTCCAGAAAGATGGTGGTACAAGATACAAAACTGAAACAGACCGCCAAATCACTTATGGGTACATGTCACAAATGTCATCCAAGGACATATCGAACCCCGAAAGTACAGGCATCTCGGCATAACTATTACAAAACTTCCCCCACAACGTCCCAATGTGAAGAATTTTCACAGCAACATACCAGCCCAATTCCTAAACTAACAAAAATACAACCCACCCCCGATTTATACTATAACAGGGTCATAAAAAAGAACTTGCCAAAACCACCTTTGGAACCTCAAATATCATCATCTCGCGTGCGCCATAATTACTCTAGCGAAAAGTCGAAAACGGACACTGACCTTTGTAACGTTGGTACGCAATCGTCTGCGATACCAAATCGATCGTCCCAAATTTTGTCTTCCATTCCAATACCGAAGGTCCGGTTTTCACCGTTAACTTTATCATCTAGACCTCCCGTTACTCCTGTAATATCGGTGGAATCACGAAGGTCCTATGCGGAAGCTTCACATGACCAATTCCCGAAAGGTGCAAGTGAAAATCTTGTTGATGCGGATCGGAAGCACTCATACAAATCTTATCTCTCTTTGTTTTTAAATCGAGGGGGTGTGCGACCTAGTTCGCAAGAAGGGTGTCATCAACTACCGCCTACAGAACAGAGGTTACATTCTGTACCGGACGTTGCCCAATACAGAATTTCACAACCCCGCACCAGCATAAATATGAGAAGTTGCATTCAAATTGAAACGCAAGATTCAAGTGCGGACAGCAACGGATCAAATCTATCAGTGGCCACCGTGATAGAGTGCTCGGAGTTAATTAATACGCAACTCAATGATATGTTTATTTCCGAAAGTGAATACGTCCTAAAATTACATGCGGATGGTCATAATTTTGCGGAATCTGGAGATTATGCAACGGTTGATGACATTCAGTATTTGGAGACGGACGTCGCTTCCTCCAGTAACGTTCCAAAATCTCTAAGCACTTCGCAATATTTATGCGTTGAATCCGATTGGATCTTTGACTAATTAAAAGAATTTAATTCTGTGTCTAATTATGTTACTAATAGTTGTTTTTGTATTTCAGGCCCAGACTTAAATTCATCTATGGTGTAACAGCCGAAAAATCGCAATAATTTTTGGACGTATCACTTTTACCCTTGTTCTTAGTTTACGTTTCAATAAAGGAAATTGTGTCAGTAATTACTTTTGAAGTGGAACTGTTGATACGACGAGGTAAGTTGCAGAAGACGTTTTAGACCATTAAACAGATGTCACTGGTCGTCAATTATTTCACTGGATCTTTTGTATTTATTGATGGGTTTTTGAAATAAAGTAATTAGTTTCTTTTTTTATTTTTTGTCCAACACTTCGAGAGTATCACTGTGACAAGTTTGGTCTGCTACAGTATTCGCTAGGTATATGACCAACATAACGATTACTAAATGCGATTCATTATACTCTCTCTGAAGCATAATTCACGTTTTTTTCGGTAATGTTCCTCTAGGATCCTTTCTGCAGTCAAATTCAAATCGTATACAAAGCACGCGAAGTAAATGAAGATCTATTTGGAACATTCGAAAAATCAGTTCCTGACTATTTTTTGATTTATTCATTTGCCTGTGGCCGAATTTTGAGTTAACAAGAAATAAACTTTTTTTTTTTATTGACATTACCGCATTTAGTGCGGGAATTGATCACTTTGCGCACGCGATTTGTAGGAAAAACGTTGTCCCTAAGGCCCAGTTCACACTGGACGGACCTGTGCGGAGACGTGGCACTGGCACAGACTTATGTCCTCTCTGCGCTGCCCATTGCAAACAAACGATGTATCGCACACTGACGCGACGTGGCACGGTTGGCCACCATCCCGCCTCCGCCACGTCTCTTCCAAGTCGCTAGTGGCGTATGTGTAGTGACGAAATTTCATGTCACAATCTCGCCTTCTCAATGTGGTTTGTTTGCGTCACGTCTCCGCCACGTCAGAGTCACGTCTTCGCCACGCCTCCGCCACAGGTCCGTTCAGTTTGAACTGAGCCTAACATGAGCACTCCTAACTGCACGCACGCACTTGGCCAAATATGTGGCCAGTGGCGTACTTCTGCATAGTCAAGGCGGACTTATTTTTTTAAAGGCAACCACTAGTTGATCAGTTATTATATCGAGGTTATTATTAAAAAAGGACCTTTTTTTAAATATGACAACATAACATAACTATTTTCCTTGATTTGAGTAAATTTGTAATAGAGTAAGATTTTTTAGGTTACTATATTCAAAAAAGTGTACTCTTTAAGAATATGTAATGAAAACTAGTGGTTGTCATTAAAAAAAATATGACCCCCTTTGACCATATAGAAGAACGTCACTGGTCACAAATTTCAAGTGCGTAGATTTGTAGCAATTTTGGATACCATGCAAAGCTTTGTAATGGAACCGAATTTGTCCGCTAAAATTCGATTTAAATAATCCCGAAACCGACCCTGGCGCGACGAAAAAAAGTCGTGTTCGCGATTTTTTAAATATTTTTCTAAGAGCTATTATCAACGTTTTCATTTTGTGTAGAACTTATTTTCTCGAAGAACAACCTTTTAGAATTGGTACCGCAAAAAGTACCCGCAGCGCCTTAAGTAATATGACCTAAGGCGACAGACGGTCGATTTTAGCATACTCGGATAGGGCAAAATGGAACTCCATCGGTTAAAATTTTGATCATTCTCGTTCAGTGGATTTCGAGCTAGCTCCCCTATTATGATTTTATAAACATTTAATCTATAAATGTGTCACTGTCACATTTATTACGGACTGTACACGCCTGCGTTGGCTTAACGTTTTCCCGCCACGAATTTTTTTAATTAGTTCGCATATTTTCAGAGGGACTTGTTTGCTTGGTGGAGCTGTATTGACTCGACGTCTGGGAGCACGTCGATAGGTACCTATCAACAATTTTCGTCTAGGATTTGCTTAGAGGGGAGATTTAAGGAGAGGTATTATTGTGCTTTTGTTGAGGACCGAAGTAATTTTTACGTTTCGAAGTGCAGCTTCGACAATTACAAAGGGTGCTTCATTTGGGGGCGAGTGACGTAGGTACGTTAGGTGGTTGATTGATACATATTACACTTGGCATTGAGAATTAATTACTTTATACTAATGTTTTGTCACGACATGTTCCTTTGTTTTGTTGTACTGTGATACTTAACGTTATGCTCCTACTATTTATTTGAACCGGGTGATTATGATTATATTAATATTTGGCAGGGTGACTTGTTTCGAATATGTACTGTGCTATATTTGATACCGATATATAATCTCGATTTGACGTAGCAGAGGCTGGCTAAAGTTCAGGACTGACTTACGCAGAGATATACAGTGAATTTTTTTTAAATGCGAACATAGGGGTTTGCATGCAATGTAATTTCCCTATGTTCGATTTAAAAAAAAACATCGAGATAGTATAAATGGAGACGACATCAAGTGACCAAAGCGGGACCCGGTCCGCCATATTGTTACTACACATCCGTCATCCGTCAGATTTTGTGTTGTGTTGTGATTTTCGAATTATTTCCGTAATTATTGCGGTCTATTTATATAAATTGCGTTTTATCGACATGGTGTGTTGTGCTGTGCGGAGTTGTTATGCCCGGGATGGGATTGACAAAAAGAAAATAACTGGAATAACTTTTCATAGGTAAGTACAAACACAATACAGGCTAGTATTGATAGAATTTCAGCATTTAGTTTAGGTACCTACTTACTGTCAATTTAATCACGATAAAGCCGACCTATGCATATTGTAGGTACCTATTATGCACCATTTGTCAACTTAACTTTCACAATTCAATTGCACCAAGAAAATTTAGGTATAGGTACTTAGTCATTTGATATTTACTACTTAGTCATTTGATATTTACTGATAGCTTTTAAAACTACCCCATTCGCACCTACACAAATAAACTTAAACTTTTTTTATAATCGTTCCATATTTGTAACACATTATTACATTTGGTAATTAAGCTTAAAAACAATAGGATCCGGCCCTGGCAAGTCGGCCATATTGGTACGACACTAAGCCCCGCCCACAGGTCCCATTTTAATAGTATTGTTTAGATGCTAAATAGCGTCTCCATTTATACTATCTCGATGAAAAAAAACATATCAATCTATTGAGTAGTTCAAATGAGTAGTAGATACAATTGACAGCTGTCACATTTTTAAAAATACCGCCGTCCAATTTAATTACGAAATCGGTTAAGTTATTGCTTAGAATGTCAAGGAGGACACTTCGAACATTTATTGTAATTGTTTTCGGTATTTATTATCTTATTTTTGTCATTTATGTATTGAATAGATCAAATTAGTACAATACCAGGTGCACATGACCTACAAATAATTGAAGGTTGGTTCACAATGAGTTGTGGTGTCAGTGCGTGGCCTGTGTAGTCAAGTTATCGTAAGTTTAAGAAAAATGTATCCTAAAGTGGCTATGGCCTCACATGGCTTCTTTAAAAAAATTTTACCGAGTGCTCTTCATCATAAAGACTATAGAGTTGCTGTTCATAGTCACACAAGTTGCGCGATTTGGGAATCTGAACCGCGCACACCTCATAGATTGATGTGTTTTTTTTAAAAATCGAACATAGGAAATTACATTACATGCAAACTCTTATGTTCGCATTTAAAAAAAAACTCACCGTATATGCTTTATGTACTGTTTTTTTGTGTCTTCGAAAAGAGCCATATCTTGTCTATATTGCTAATCAATTCGTTTAGTGGATCCCTGACATGTAGTGACCGAATATTGGTTTTATGTTAGTCTTTGTTATGCCAGTGCAAATATGTCAACTTTCAAAGCCTACATAAATTCTGTATATTTTGTTTATGATTATGTATGCGTTGAGCTGCGCAGTCTCACGGGGCTGGCCTGGGTACGTCACAGATTCTTTAAAAAAATTTTATTTTGAAGATATTATATCCAGTGTTCCAGACAACATTTTTACCTTGTATATTTATATTACCTGTTTTAAATATCCAATTTTGATTACAATTGATATTTGTTCACAAATTTCCTGTATGGATCAAAGTTCAACAAGTAAAAGATATATTAAAATGCTTCAATCATTCATCTCTAATGCAAAACATTCCTTTCGCGTGCTGACCCCAAGAAGTGTGATCGTTTATTGTTGCAGATGTCCAGAGAATAAAATGGGAAAAGGAATTACATCAGCAATTTTAGGTACCTACTCAAAATTGCAGGACAAGTGTATTGATTTTGGGATGAAAACCAATGTCTCAAATATGTATAATGAAACCAAACATCACACCAATGGTCAATGTTTTAATCACATTTTAAAAATATTTAACACTTTCATTACATTTCATAGACCACTAGTTAGTACTTAAAAAATAAACTATTCCCAAAACTTAGTCATTATCACTATTATCACTCCCTGAATAATTGCCCAATAAAGACAGACTTGATGATGGGATGTTATTAGTTTTTAATTCTTCTGTATTACTAGATGGTTTATTAATCTTTACCAAACCAGTCAACTTTTTATTTTTTGAAAGAGAACCAATACTTTTATTCCATGTATTTCCCACTGGCACAGATTTTTTAACTGGTTCCTTTAACTCACTGCTTTTAGCTTCAGTAACGGTGACACTTGTTTCACCAGCACAATCTGGTTCTACTTTAATCTTCTTTTCTTCGACCTTGTCTTCTACTATTTCTTCCTCTACAATTACTTTCCTTTTCTGACTCGAATGAAATTTCACAGTTCTACAATGTGTAAATTGAGACAAAACTAGATTTATTATCAAAATACGTACTTGATATATTCTTCATCCAGCTGCTGCATCCTTTCCTCTCTCTCTCGTGCTGTTAACTTCGTATCATACGCAAGTAGCATGCTATCGTAATCGACAGAGCGTTGCCTCCGATTTAAATCCTTCAGTTCCTCTAAGGATTCCAACAATTCTATTTCATTTTTGGATTGTTTCGTTCTATTCTCTAGTAATTTCATGGGATTGTTTTGTTCCTCCTCCTTCTCTTCTTCCTCCTCTCTCTGTGCCTGCTCCTCGGCTAACTTTAACGCCATAAAATTCCGTGTTGCGCCGGCTTCAATTTCGTAATCCGTATTTTTCGGATCAGTTTTAAAAGATATTTCCTGCAGACACCTCGTGCACTTAATGTAAAACCTATAAATTCGGATCCCTAGGTAATCTTCGTTTTCGACGTCTTCTTTGCGCGCATTGAACTTCTTACCCTTGTATATGTATTCGCCGCACGTTTTGCAACGCATATTAAAGGGTGCCATCAATCTCACAGTGTACTGCCTATTTTTTGGCAATTTCATGCGAGGTATTTTCGAAGGATCGAAATCGGGGGGGTAGTATTTCTACAAAACATACGTCTTAGGATTATACAAATAGTTACAGTTAATATTACTTACATTTAAAACTTTTCTTTCGGACATTTTGAAGGTAGTTAAGGAAACACAACAGAAAAATATGTGAAAGTTTTATATGAAACCTAGTGAACGTGTTTAGGTTATAATTACGATTTATAAATCAGTTAATATTAACTACTATGGCGCATTGGAACTACGGCAGTGGTAGTAGTTTATCTACGCTATAAATACAGGATGTAACATAAGTATTTAAGTTACACGTGACCGATAGCAAAAAATTTTTTTCGAATAAACAAAAACTCAACAATCTTGTTAGGCAACTGCTGTCGATATTATACCAAATGTTGGGAAGATCATTAAACTGCTTTTTAGCAGTAATTGTATATTGTACCTTCTATAATCTACACCGCAACTAACAAATCAAATGCATATCTTTTCCTCTCCGCACCCCCTACAAACAGGGTCTACTTTAATACAGTGGTGACACACTCCTATGGTTAAACAACACACCTTACAATTGAAAGAGTGGCAGCATAAGAAAAAATATTCTGGGCATTGAATTTAGTTATAAAAGTTGCCCGCTCATACCATCCGTTTGCTTTATGTTCACTTTCGGTCTAGCTACGGTCCTGCTGTCTTTGATAATGGCGATACAATAATCTGATTTCCATTTGAATGCGTGAACCTCTGGTGCAGTTCGTTCGGAGCAGCTCATTTTGCAAGTTGTTCATTTTGCACACATTTGAATTGACATTCACAGTACGTAAATAACCACAAAAGTGTTTCAAGCCCCAAGCCAATAGGTGGTGCATGAAGGGACAAGGGAAACCCAATTTCGGGTGGGTCAGAGCTCGAAGCTTTCTTAAAAGGAACACGGGGCATCGTGCACGGTACAGCTTAGAGCTCCTCTTTCACTCAAATGGAAAGCAGTAAATTGACAGTCCACTGGCTCGATAGATAGGGCTCTCCTACAAACCCAATGTTGTGGAGGTGATAGTTGACGATCTAGTGCTCTGTAAGGACACCGCCGACACTGGTAATCTTCCTAATCTGGCTTCTGTTTAGTTTTAGTAGCTTAGAAGACCCAGATTTGCCAAAGGGTCATGTTAAAAAGGTCCTGGTCTGTCTGAGTCCGGTTGGCCACTGAGCCTGGAATTGACTGGTCGGTCCCCCAGTCTTTAATAAGTCAGTTTTTCAAAAACAATTATGGTCTGCCCATTCACCAGATCTATGGGTTTGTGTCTTCATCAACGATCTAAAGTATGCAATAAGTGCATAAGTTGCTGCTGTTTCACATCTAACAAAACCAATCCAGAATTTTGAAGAGATATTTGATGTGTATGCTCGAAGAAGACCGTTATATCTTTCTCATCTGATTTTCAATACTTCATTATAAATTGTCGTCTGTCGATTATGAAATTGGGTTACAATATTTGTGCAAATAAAGAATTAAAACTATTCAGTTTAAACTTCATACGTACTTTTGGTTGCCTAGCGGTATAGGAGTTAAACACTCCATAAGTAGTGATAAAACTCCCTCAATTTATTACATGATAACCCACATTTGCAATCGTAGTTATGCTGTACTAGAAATTGTAAAAGCAATAAAATCCTTAGTTTGTTGATAATGATAAGATTTTTATTACCAACCGTGATTTAATAGTCATTTCATCAAGTTCCAAAAAGCTCATTGTTTCAATTATTAATCGCTTTCCAATTTTATAAATTTAACTTTAAAATTTAAAGTCAATTATTGTTCGAAATTAATTGTCGTATAAGAAGCTAAAGTTTGATTTGCCAGTTTTTGTCAACCTGTTTGTTTATAATTGTGAGAGAATTCTTGGCTGCCTTTCGTATACTACATTCTTTGTTCGACCTGGCGCTTTCAGAAGAAACTTGCCGAAATAAATCACCGTTAAGGCAGATCTTGAGTTTAAATGGCCCTTATTTCTAGTTCTTAGAATTGATGGAAGCCGGTAGAATCGTTCTTTTCATCCACACCCTAGGACACTAATTCTACTCAAATTAAGAGTTTGAAGATGTATATGTAGGTTCCAGCGCTTAAGATATAGATAACTTCCGCAATTTAAACACGCTTGTACCACCACGTCCGATTAGGTGATATACTACTGCATGCGGGTTACAGTTAGAAATTTTACTTAGTAAATGTAATTAAGCATTATAAATTTCCTTAGATTGATTAGATGTTCAAAAGACCAAACTGTTGTCGCATTGACCTTTAAATACAGTGGTCGTAGTCTTGGGAAACATCACTGTGACAATATAATTCGTGTCACCTTTTCTATTCAGCCCATATTTTGTCACAACAGCTGTATTTATAGGTAATTGGTAACTACATCTACTTACATTAAAGTGCATTGTTAATGTGCGCAATACACTTGATGACTGCCCTTATAATTTTTAAGAAAACTGGTTGCGTTACTTCAACATTTCTTCTGTCTGGTTGGTATTTTGGATGTTGAATTAGGTGGGTAGTTTAAGCTGGTTTCGTATTTGATTCAAATTAAACGTATGCAGAATGATTGTTTTATTTAATCTGATAAGACATTTAAATTGATTGAAATTCGCAGGTGTGTTCTTTTGTTAAATTTTATTAGTATTGTAAGCCATTATTGTATGAAGTTGTGCAGTTATGATCAACACTTTAATCATTAATTTCCATATTATTTCAACATCTCTTTTATACAAAAAGCATGGCAAGCAAAACAATCCACACGGATATCGAAGTTTCGCTTTACAGGCAACAATCGCCGTCTAAAAGAAACAACTACACCGTCAAGTTGTGCACCGTCAAGTTGTGCTAGTACTCAACGAAAGCAAAATAAGTCAACAAGTGTAAAGGATAGCGAAGGCGACATCTTTTTCCTTCTGTGTTATTTGATGAACATTGACAAACGTATTTCACCATCGGTTGCAACATCACTTGTATAATTCTGTGTGTCTACCATTCGGTCTGGGGAACTCACCCCGGTAAATTCGTCCTTGAAATATTCATCCCCAGCCTTCCTATCGAATCGCCTTCGAGTATTAATACACCCATATAATATATGGCGTTTTCGTTTTACTTTTGGAGAGCAGGAGGTTGTTAGTATTCGTCTCCTAAAAATTTACTACTGTATTAATCGCCCCGGGAGATTCGCCTCGGCAAATTTGCGTTTCTAATGCATTTTTTTTAATTGTACCAGGTAGTCGCTTTAGCATTTAAAGATTTCCTGTTAAATTTACAAATTTGCCAGCATCGGACATTTTTTACGTGTACCGCTTCATAATGAAAGATAACGGAATTAATATTCGAGAAAATAAAGCACGTTCAGATAAGAAACGAGTCTTTAAGCAGATAATATTCGAAATGCTACATTGTTGCCGGTTCTAAAAACGGCTATGACAGGGAATGAGGGATGGTGAATGGTGTACAGACTTTTTTGAGATCGCGTTAAATTTCACTATCAATTGAAAATTCGAAAAGAAAACCGTATAACTGGAGAATAAAAGAGAATCGTTAGCCGCGCAACTGGACATCGTGCCACCATTTACGACGAATTTATTGCCGTAGGTACTGTATACATTCAGTGAGAGCTGCCCTTTTGAACAAGAGAAATGGGGGCGGTTTTTAAGGCAATAAGAAAATTTCGTCGTGTAGCAAAAACTACAGTGTGGAAAAGTTACTTTATTAATACGTACCTAAGTGAATATTTGCACGATAGGATGAAAGTACTCGCAATGTCGCAATTGAATAAATAGTTACCACGAAAGCGTTAGGGTACAAGGTGTAAAACATTTCATTGCGCTATGTTTGTAGTGGCTAGTTACGTTAAAAAAACAGTTTATTAATCATAGTGCACCTAATTTGTTTATACCACGTGCTAATAGTATTATAAATAAAACGGCAACCGGTAAAAGGTTTAAATACAATTAATTCGTGTATTTTTTGGCTGTCAGAACCCTAAGTTGTAAGGGTAAATGTGGACATTTCTACACTGCGGAACATCAGTAATTTTTCTCATAAATATCTAAACTAAATTGGAACTGAAATACATTGTGAGGAACCGGAAGCTCGGTTGTACCTTATTAAAATTCGTCAATCATCTTGCGAGATTCACTTTCAACGGTCAGCACTAGCTCCCGGTGAGTTACCTAATTAATTGACGATAATCGCCGATACGCAGTGGCGACGTTTGTTTACATGACCCTCGAGCGCGAAAGAACAAACCAGACTGAAAGCTGCCATGCCACCCCTTATGACCGTAGGCGTAGACTACAGAGGTAGGTTTCTAATTAAAGGCGAGTTTACAGTAAATTTGTCGTATTTTAATAATAAGCTCTGGCCTCTGACCAACAATTAGCTACATCCCTTGTTAAAAATACCAACCCTTCTTTTTATGGTTGTGAAAATGGGCAATAATGAAGGACGAGAAAGGAATAGAAGCTTTGGAGATGTGGATATGGAGGATTTTGAAAAAAATGGAAAGGCGGAGTGAAGTATAAGGAAGTACTGAAGAGACTTGCGGAAAGGACATCAATCATGGACATACCATCAAAAGAAAGAGAAATTTGTTGTATCACGTACTGATGAAGATGATAGACGGTGTGAAGGCAGAGAGAGGAGGGAGAAATCAATTAAGAAATCGGAGGTGGATCTGTAGGCAAATCTTCCCGGGGCTAATTTTCCGGAGGTAAATTTTCCGGAGTCGAATCTTGCGAGGGAAAATCTTCCTGGGGCGAATTTTGCGGTAATGATAATTATACGAGACATACCTAACGGAGGCAAATCTGAACGGTTTGTTAAATTTTCCTGTGTCTCATATACAGTGTGTCCATTCATATTTTTATATGGATCGACAAAAGTACATGCTGTATCGAGTAGCATTTTTTTACGAATACAGCTTGTTATCTCAAAATCGTATGTGACATGTTTTGGAAAATTTGAATAATAATTTTTACTACAGCAGAACCTGTATCTTTTATAACTTTTAAGTTTTAACCTTTTAACACAAAGTCAGTGAGATTCATTCTTAGACCCTGTAGCTTTCAAACCGAAAGTATGGTATTTTAATATCGACAACATCAGTATTTCCACAAAATCAAGGAAATTTTAAGCTGCGTTGTGATGTAAGCGACATAATAATAACGGAAGTCCGTAATGTGAATATAAAACGTGAAAGCGCGCATGATGCATATCGTCACGTCAATCTAATGTTTTACAATAAAATTTTTGAAGCAAATGATTATGTTTTAAGTTATAATTATAACATCGAGAATATTAATTTTCCAGTGCACGAGCAGAGGTTTGTTAACCTTCTTTAAAGATTTACATGTGTAGAAATAGGGCAGAAAACGTAGGTAATAATGAACAGAAACGACACATCAAGTGATAAATATTTTAGATTGTTTATTTAAAATGAATATCACGTCAGTTGTTTAGTTCCATTGAAATAGTGCGTTCAATTGGCCCCTCATCATGACCGAAGTATTTAGTAAATCATTTTTTAATATTCTCACCAGAAATCTTTGGTCGTGTGCCATCGATAACGATTTCTGAATCAATTCTACGCAAGTTTTTTATATACTAGAACACATTAAAACGCACCAGGTGGGCGAAAATTGTACAAAACTTGTCGGAAATTGATGGGGTGGGGAAAAAACTCACTCCTCCAAAAGTTTATAACTTGTCGGAGGGTGTGTTCAGCTACCACTTCGATCCTCGACATTTGCGTTCCTTCTGTAATTTTTTCTTCAACAACACAAGCTAGGTTTTTTGGAGTATGCTCTTTGTGATTTTGAAATTTTTGTTTCAAAATTCTCACTCCTCACTTTGAACACTCGCAACAAAATTACCTTTAGGTAAGCACGGCAAAGTAGAGATGGGTCGGGGTGGTTAATGGATTTTCTTCTACGCCTAGTCAACTAAGAAAACACAAGTTAAAAAGTCATTAAGCAAACATAAATGACCAGAGCGTAATTTCCTCCTAATAATATTAATGCTATGACCAGGAAAAAATACCGGTAGGCACGAGATCCCCACCTCATTCTCTATCAAAAGAGCCGCCTATCGTCGAAGTGTATATACAGTGTAATGAAAAATAGTGGAGCGTAGGTAGTATACAAATACAAACAAATTTTGAAATGGGCATTAGTTTTACTTTTATTCGAAGTGTCTACATATGAAACTGTTTTAAATGCTTTCGTAAATAGCATTGCGCATTGTCTACATTAGAAATGTCATTGAATACCTTCATAAATAAAACACACAACAACAGTAATTTGCAACCGGTATTAGTTTTAGTTTCATTCAAAGTGCCTACATATATGATATTCCATTTAACTGTTTTCATAAATAAGAAAGTTACCATTGCGCATGCGCAAAACCAAATTTTAAAGCTGGTGTCAGATTTATCTTTATTCCAAATGTCTTTGTATAAAATTTCATTTAAATGCTTTCATAAATAAAAAAGTTAGCATTGCACATGCTAACCAAATTTTGAACATTGCGCATGCGCAAAACTAAAAAATATCGGTATGCAAGGAATCCTTGGACCAAACCCTTTCAAATGAGCTCCATATCGCCCAAATCCCAATACGGAATACCTGCTTTTTAGAAACAAATCTTAAAATTCGTATATTTAACTCAGTTAGAAGACTTCCGTTACCTATACTTCATTCGTTATAAGAAGGTAGTAGATGGCGCTGTGTTTGAAGATAAACACACACAGGAAAAATATAAAACGGCCCCAAATTATTGAAAGTAGAAATATCTAGCACCGCAAACAGAAATAAATCTTGGACATTAACAGCTAATGACATTTCAACAGTTTAGTTCGCAACAGAAACTACCAGCTTGCAAAATTTGCTACTCGTTTTATGTTTCAGTGTAATACTGACTCGTGTTTTAACCAATCACACTGAAAGTCAAAGTTTCCCTATGCTTTCTACCGCTACCTTCTTAAAATGAATACAGTATAGTATTGAATTTAAATGGAAAACTTTAACTGAATTCATGCGCGAATATTTTATATAGTGGAAAATTCGTTTTTTTAAATATTTTCAAACCGGTTAAAAAAATGAACAGACCAAGCATTGAAAAAATGTTTCTATTTACCGTTTAAACGTTAAAATTTCATGGTCAAAGAAAACGATCTGTATTGAATACGAATAGAAAGTTATCCTTTACCTTAATTATGCAGCGTTTAGAATCACCCCTTGAGTCGTTCAAGCCTGCAATACTGGATCACCACCAATTATTTTTTTGACACGCACTCGCTAATAACTAAAAATAACTTTTTTCACTGCGCTCGCGATACTAGCCTAATCTAAAACGCATATGTAATTCTAACGACCATCTTTACTCGTTCAGCGAATAAACTTCGTCCCCCACGTTTAGAAGAACCATAAACCAGAAACCACGATCGTTAAAAATCCTGAGTCAGCAGTTCTCATCCTAGTTCGCGAAACATAAAGGTACGCCTATAGCCCATTAACTCTGCCTTATCGCCCGCCAGAGCTTACTTCAGGTACGCCTTCACAGAGGTGTATCACGGAATCTGGTTTTTCTTGAAAAGGAATGTTCTCTATGGTTTCCAAATCAGGTCGGTTAGGGCTATCCAGGCATACATCCTTAAAACGATTCTTCCGATAAATTCAAACAACCATGTGTTAGAAAGCCAATTGGATTTCTAGCATCCATAGAGGACGATGACAATTGTGTTTGCCTCAGATCAACTGACCTAAACACAAACCCAGGAGACCAATGCAGCACTATTTAATGTGAAGTCCGCAGGTTATGTTTAATTTACCAGAATTGATTATGATGGGCAATGAAATCAAAACTAAACATAAATGAATAGGGGGGGTGTAAGCGCTGAGACCACTTAATCAAACCGTTCTTAGTTTAGTCAAACCCAATTTTTCACTTCTGGCAAATCGTTTGTAAGCTTGCAGATTTTTCTTTGTGTACAATTTCTTAATCTAGAATTTATTTGTTATGGACATGTGTGCTAAAAGTAAATGCGTTTGGACAAGACAATATTAATAACATTTTGTACGTCTTGAAAAATTGGGGTGGAGTTCGCGATAACGTTTGTGTATAAAAGCTACAAAGAATTAGCGGGAGGAGGCTCCGTGGTGCTCGCGGACGCTTAGTTTTATCGTTTTCGCAATTCAATTGTTGGTTGACCTATACCGTTTCTTTAAATAAATGCACTGAATATTTTCATCAAAACAACCAACAATTAAGCGTCTAAATTCAACTACGAAAACTGCATACCAAGAAAATCAGGTGTATAAAAAGTGACATTTTCTTTTTATTTTCATCTGTGTAATTTGTTTTGGGTAGATTTAGTTTAGGTAGTATTAGAGAAAGTTAGGGTTTAATTTTATATTTAAGGCGTTTGCAATTGTTTTTAAAAGTTTATCACGTGTTTTTATAAACCCAGTAAATTTTGAGTCTTTTGTTAATTTGGACAAGCCGAGTAGAAATTTTTTAAATGTAGTTATTGTGGTCTTTTGAAGTGAATGTCAGTGATGAATTATAGTGGGGCGACAGTCTCATTTCTTTAAGTAGTAACCCTGAACCTGAAGTCCTGCGTTTCAGCATTTCGTATTTTTCTGTAAGCCATACTGGCCTACCAGGAGCGGTACATAGCAATACTTATAGTTCAAATGATGTATATGTGAAACTTTAAGCATACTTCATTAGGCAGAAAAGAAATCGGCAATGAACGATTTTCCGAGTATGGTTTGTGAATGTCAAATTTTCGGGCTAAGGATAATGTCATCAATTACATTACACATTGCAAAATGATTGGCATGTTGGCTGTCGAAACGACAGGACAACCGAGGACCGTACTGAAATCAATGACTTGTAATATCGCTAAATCAAAGAGGTACACAAAATTAATGACAAAATACATGGTTCGAATCTATAAGCTGACAATTTACTGTCCGTAATTAGAATATAAAATAGACAATTAGGATTGATGAACGCTGTACATACGTGATTTTCATTTCGCATCTAATTTACATAATATGTACTAAAATTCCTATCGCTCATTCTATAGGTACCGATTGTTGAATGGATTCTCTCCACTTGTCTCGCGTTCCAGCAAGTGAGAGGGCTCTCTTTATTACAAAAAAAATCGGATGTTTGCTGCAAAGAGCGGGAAAGCAAAGCAAAGAAGGCGCTTAGTGCTTGTTAGTGCCCGCCGAGACCGTAGGCCCGCGCCCGCCTCGTTACCCTCGCCCTCCGAACATTCTACAGGTTTCCATCCTTGTCGCGCCTCGTGGGAAAGACGCTCCCACTCCACATTCTACAGACGATATGACAATCAGCTGTTGACCAGATTTCACTAATCATTGTTGTAGATAAATAAATTACGGGCGCAGGATCTCTCATTGAGACATTAGCGTTCAGGAGATCAAAGAATAATGTTTACTCTTAATTCACGATATTCTCTGTGAACTTCCTTAATATTTCGATCGCACGTGATAACACTGCCTTTAATCGCCGCCGACCAATCTAACTCGTTACGCTTTTCGTTGTATAGAAAGTGTATGTGAAAAACACCCCCACATCATTTTCGACTATCGCCGGTATTGAGATTTAAAACAACAAATAAATACCATTTGAAGCGCGTTAGCAAAAAATTAATAATAATGAACGTACGAAGTAATTGTAATGTATTGTATAATTTACGAGCGTTTTCAAACTAATGAGGTAGAGTTACCATACTTGGGTCTCGGTGCCTTCGTTAAGTTTTTAAAATATATGTATTGTAAAAAACAATTTAAATTTCATGCGAAATACCGCGGTCGTATTTTTTTTCGTCTTCAGATACAAAAGAGTGTGGCGTTTTAAATTAGGCACACGTATTATTAATGGAGTAAGTACGCAAAAAAGTTTTAATAACCACCGTTCCTCCGGGGGTTATCAGAATTAAAATACAATTTGCCTTTTGTGTGGAACTACAACATCCTTTTAACTGACATTAGAAATTGTGTTCCACCTTTTTTTATTGTGCGTAGGGCAAGCATCTCAGGTTGAGTGGTTAAAGAACTTTACAGGCTTCTTTTACGCCATTTCTATTCCTAAATTTTCATTTAAGAACAGTGGCAAATGATTTCAAACGCCCTGTATAATATTATGTTTGCCATTGACGCAAGCCATGTGCCATGTGATGATACGCTTGCAGGTCTCTTAGAGCAAAAGTCACTCTCTGTTTTACCTTTCACTTGATAACGTGGCACTCTTTAGCACATGATTGATCAGTTTTGAGACAGAAAAAAATACACAAAACACAATAGAAGGTCCAATCCTCAAATGATTACCCCAGTAGTTACGTAGAGGATACTCGCAAAAAGAGGAGAACTACTAAACGTTTCTGTTAGTGAGGTCAAAATTGAAGTGCGAATATCTCGAGAAGGGAAATTTAAGAAATTGTCGAAATGTTCCAGAATGCTTTAAAAAATGTGAAAAAATGCTTCAGAAATTTTTCAGAAATAGAAATAGTAGGAAATACATTTTTGACATGTATGAATTTTAGAATTTTTTTAATGTAATTATTACGTTTAACTTAAAAAAGTTTTGTGAATTAGTAAAAAAGTGAAAATGTCTCGGAAATATGCGGCAAGTGTTAGGAATGCGTCAATAATTTTGAGATAAATGATTCGGAAATGTATAAAACTATTTTAAATGAACCGGTTGATGTGTAGAAAATTTAAAAATATAACAAATTTCAGAAATTTTGGCACAATTGTTTTTGAAATCTTGAAAATGTTCGTGTAGGCAATTTTGTAAGATATAGAAATGTTGGAAAAGTGAAGAAAGATTTGAAAATGTTTCCTGAATGTAGAAATGCTTTAGAAAATGTTCCAAAATGCTTCGGAAATATTAGGAACGGAAGAATTTTGGAAATGTTTCGGAATTGTATAAAAAAGTAATTTGGAAAAGTTTATACAAATTAAGAATATTTCTGACGTGAAGGAAATGTTTCAGAAATATGTTTCAGTTTTGGAAATGTGTAGACACTTTTAGAAATGTATCAAAAATGTGTAGTGATTTTGGAAATGTATCTAAAATTAATACTACTACTAATATTCAAAATTTGTAAGAAATTGTAACAATCTTTTAGAAATGTTGGAAAGGGCAGTAAAATGTGAAAATATTTCAGCAGTTTTTTAAGAATTTTGGCAATATATCAGAACTCTTTATTATGCATTATGGAAATGTTTTAGACATTTTGAAAACGCTTCCCAAATTATTCAAAATTTGTAAGAAACTTTAGATGTTTCAAAAATGTTGGAAAAGTAAAAGAAAGTTTGAAACTGTTTCAAGAGTTCTTTGAAAAATATTTCAGACACGTGTAGATAATTTTAGGACGGTGTAGAAATGATGTGGAAATATTTCAGAAATGATGGAAATGTGTTTTCAGAAACATGCTGCAAATTTTGGAAGTGTATGCAAAATATTTAAGACACCTGGGAAAGGTTTCAAAAATGAAAATTTATGATAAAATTTTGGAATTGTTTAAAAATTCTAAAAAGGTGTAAAAACGATATTTTGGAATGCTTAAAACATTAAGAAATATTTCAAAAGTACTGGCAATATGAGAGAACATGTATCAGAAGAGAGTCTCAAATGTGGAACTGTGTAGGAAATTTGTTAAATATCTCAAAAAGTACATTTGAGAAGTGTCTGAAATATTTCCAAAATTTCCTATAGATTTCCAACACTTTAGACGCATTTTATATTTTGGAAATATAAATAAACAAAAATTTTGGAAATGCTTTTTCACTAATTATTCAAAAGTCTAACATAGTTTTTTGCACATTTTTTGCACTAAAGATAAAATATACAGGCCGCGTCAAAAAGCATATTTTGATACCAAAGTTGATTTTGCAAATGGAACAGCCTTTTTTAAAATCCATTTTCCATTCGCTATTGGCTGTACTCAATACAAACACAAATCAAATTAATTCGGTTTTTAATTAATTACTCCGCCTGCACATCGGAAAAATCTGGAATAACCTGCAATCTTCCAGAACATGACAACGCATCTGGACACACTTCCCACGACTGTTTTTGATATCGTCCACTGTAACTCATTAAAACAATGCGTTAGGCGCATTCCCAACTTAAAATATGCGGCAATTCAATTAATACCTGTCATTATCTGCACACATGCAAGGCTGCAAAATAATAAGGTGAAAACACCTCGATTTGGAACTCGTTTCTATCCTGGTTTTCACTTATTATTGGAAACTAAGATGCTTAATAATTAATTAACGGCACTGAAATCTAAACATATTAATTCGCCTTTACTTCTATGGTACGCATCCTCTTTGACTAATTCATAAAGTCAAATTCAATAAAATGCGCTATCGGGCTCATGTTACAAGGTGTATAGAAATTTTTCTTATAGAAATGATTTGTAAGGTTTTATTTTAGTGCGTTTAAAGTAAATGGGTTTGGATAAGAAAATAATTGTTAACAAAATAAAAAATTAGACATTTTTTAATTTTTGTGAAAATGCGCTAATAAGTGTATTCTCGTTACCATACGAAATCCATCAATTTGTTCCAAAATTCGCTAGTAGAAATCGGTATTTTACGTCTATAGAGAGAAGACCCACACTGTGTTTATAATAAGAATAACACCGTCGATAGTTTTGTGGGGGAATTATGCCATCCATAGCGTAGATAAAGTTTGGGAAATACCTCAACCAAACTTGCACCCTCCTTCCTTTTTCTTCTGAGTTGGGAAACTGAAACAAAAAGCAACAATAAAATAATCATGTCTTTTTTATTTGTTTTTTGTCAATATTGTTACAAAAAACTAGAAAACTCTAAAAACACCCTCATAGTAGCAGAAAAAAATGGGTGACATTTCTCTAAACACATCGTCTTTGTACCTATTTTTATTCGTCACAGTCATAATATTACCCCCCACAATTTCCAACGTATAGGGGGAGGTTTCATAATGACGGAACCTCACATTTTCGTTATTCGTTTCATCACCACAGTATCCCCTTATTTTCCGCTGGAACAAAAATTATCGTGGGCAAATTACGTATCCGAATTTTCCCATCTTCCAAACTTTCCCAACACCAAATGATAACGTTCGCTGCCTTTAACTGAATTGAAATACCAACGTCATGATTTTCAATAGGAGAATGACACCCTTCATCTACAGGGTTCCAAAAAGAATTTAGTCCGTAGTAACTCAAAATATTGATAGAGCGACAATTGTACACGCTTAAATTTTACTACCCTACATTGCCTTTTACTAACTGCAGGCACAAACATAGATATAAAATTAAATTGAACATTTTACTATCAAACCTATTGGAATGTAGTGTAAATTAGTTGTTTGAGGCACACTGTGTAAACGTAAAACATTCCAATGAGGGTGGTAGAATGCTGTTTTTATATGCAACGACGGAATCTTAGAATTTCAAATAAAGTATCACCTTCTTACCTGTAATCACTAGAATCCATTAAGTCTGGACATGCCTATCGTTTAATCCAGTGATAAATTTACACGTAGGTACATAGAATATCTCAAATGATAAATCTTCTTCTTTTGTTAGAGTAATTCTATGAGTAATTATTGTACCTATACCAGTTAAATTCTCGAGACTCGTGTTATAAATACGCCATCTGAGACAGGCCTATGCCTAAATAATCAAGTCTAAGGTTTTCGCAATAATATCCCATAAAACCACAAAAGGTTTGCCAATAGCTTCTTTTCGGAACTAATTTGGATACCGTGAACTACTTACTCGCTAGACAAAAACGTTTCAAAGTCAAGATCAATTCCCTTGCGAATGACGGTTGAGGTTTCTAAAAATAGCAATACTATTTAGCTATTCTGTATCTGCATCCAAGACAAATCGAGTTAACTAAGTTAAATAAGTTCATTAATTTTGCTAGTGTATGCGACCTCAATTATTAGTTGCAATTATATGAAGAATGCAATAGCGATTTTTAATGGTTTCGAAAGGCCGTGACGACGAGCTTCTTGTACAAGAACCAGGTACATTCAATTTAAGTCCCCAGGTAGGTAATAACGTGTAGAGAACCGCTTTGGCGGTCTACCTTCTCGATTATAGTTCATGTTAAGTTCGGTTCCTGAAGGTACGAACTGAATTCGCTGGTAACGGTCATTTCACGTCTTTTTAGCCTCCAATCATCGACGCCTTTTTGCTTTCAGTGCTCTCACTGAGAAGAAAATGTATAACGTGATAATTACCAAATTTTGAAATAACTTCATTGTAGGAAAATTACTTGCGGAATTTTTTCGGGTGAACGACACTCTTATGGGA
The DNA here is from genome assembly GCF_008802855.1 of Photinus pyralis. Lineage (NCBI taxonomy): Eukaryota > Metazoa > Arthropoda > Insecta > Coleoptera > Lampyridae > Photinus > Photinus pyralis. The sequence goes on from NW_022170511.1 coordinate 11,729,112, forward strand.
GTAGTATTTTTTTTAATATAACACCATAAATAACGCCGACGCACATTGCGTATACACATGAATATTTTCGTGTGGATTTCGGAGGTCACAAACCATTTCAAGTTCACGAAAATATTTACATATAAAGTATTATAAAAGGCAGACCGAAGTCGGTCCGATGGTATGCCCAAAGGTAGCCCCAAGTTTAAGGTACACAATAGTAAATTGTATAAGACAACATGCCGACGAAGGCCAGAACAAAATCGTGAATTCGGCCGATCTATCGTGGTCAATATTTATAATAGGGAGGCCCCACGAAACGAATGTATTGAATCTGGAACTTATTGTGTTATAGATCGCACATCTCAAGATCCACCCACCAATTAAAAGAGCAGGCTTGTGGGAATACGAATGTACTGTCGAAATATAAAAAAAAGTCGAATATGTTTAATATGAAAATTTGTCTACAAAGCACGGGTGGCCCACTTATAAAGATTTAAAGGATTTTTATATCGGTATTTCGTCACCCGAGGCCGTTCTTTATTTTTGGAACCAGTTTTTCATTTTTCCAAAAACTAGAATCATTTCTTCCAAACTAAAAAACAGTCACACAGTACTACGACGACGCGACGGTGAGTAGTTTTCACACGCATTACGACACCCACTCACTATTTTGAATAATTTGGAATTAACTCTTGAGCGATTCATTTTGTTAGTATGAATGGAGGTGCTTAACCGGACAAGGATAAACAGTGTTCCGCAATTCAAAATATCCCACTCATTAACTGTCCCATAATTTACGAAGATAAAAAATAGCAACCGTTTTTTACACACATTTTGCAGTTTTTTACCATACACGTCGGTCGTTTACAGAAAGGGGGTTGTGGTTTTGAAAATTGAGGTACCGCGCAAAAAAAAACCTTTGACTAAATTCCCAATTTGTACCTATTCTGGAGATCATAGTAGCAAGTGTATGCAAAACACGAAAGCTTTCCAACATTTTCTCTGAAATTTAAGCCCCGTCAGAATCCATCACTGGCATTTTCTTTAAAATACGAGTATATCTTCTTCAACGTTACCGGTTCTTAGCAAACGGTGGATATTATACCTTTCCGGCCTCACCAGGGCAAGTTTTGAAATATCAAGGACAAGTCCGTCGTTGGTGTTCTTGTTTTCAGCAATAACTCAAAGGCAAGTCCCTTGGATAATTTAGACACTCTTCCGTAGATTTTTTTGTTGAAAAATGTATTTAAGTTTTATTTTAATTTTGTATCTTGTGATAATAACATAATAATTGCAATTTTGAAAAAAACTGCGAAAGTGAACCTCTTCGGCTACTTATTTGCTAAGAAGTTTGCTTGTTGATTGGAAATACGATTTAAAAATCCAAAACTCCAACCCGCAGTGTTTGAAAAGTGCCCAGACGTAAATTCAATTTGCAACAATGACCTGTTTCTGTAACTCCAGAAAGTCTCCTCCAAAAAAATCCCAACAACCTCCTACAAAAAGAGGTTTTTTGAGGTTTTTGAATTTTTTGGAGAAAGGTTTTTTGGAGAAAGTTTTATGGAGGAGAGCTCTTTTTGGACGAGGTTTTTAGAGGAGGTTACCGCAATGACTATATTTGACAAGAATCAATTGATTTATAGCCTATTGAAACTAGGTAGTTTGTTCACTATATCTTCAAAAGGGTTGAGAATAAAACTATAGTTTATTAGCGTTTTTGTCTTCAAATAACGTTTACTTTAATTTCCAAAAGTATTACCTATTCCTCCTGGGACACCCGTATATTCCATAGATATAGCCTACAGCCGCTAAATCTGTACCAACATATGTAAGAGAGATGGCCAACAGCAGAATACCGATCATACGCAAGGAGTTGACATTCCCGGCATTTCACTGGCGTGTAGCGTGCTATTTCCTTAGACGAGTCCTTAGAACATAAAATGGTTTACGGTGTTGTAGTTCAAACTAGGCGCAATTGAAATTCTTTCTGATCTTGTGTGTATTTTAAAATTGGATTGGTACTTGGTGGCAAGATCACACCAATCACATTTTAAATCCTTGGAAGTTTCATATCTTAACAAATGGTAGATGAATTTATATTTGGTGACGAAATCGCACTGGACATACCTTAAATGCTTGATAACCTTGTACGTTAATGAATATGTTTTATAAGAAGATTTATCATTCGTTGCATAGTCACACAGGACACATTTTAAATTCTTGGTAGTTTCGCGTGTTAAAATGCTATTTCGCATGTGCGGTGTTCTACTTACGTTGCAAAGTATATCTTTATCTCTGTTAGGTATATTGGCACAGATGCCCCTTATTGAAAGTAAATGGGAGGCTATGTATATAGGATCTAAGTGTGCGGCTATTTTCAGTAGCAGAGACTGGTATAATAAAACAAGTGAGAACTATTTTGATTTTAGAGTGACATCTGCAATGAAGATATGCGGATTTATGTATAGGGGATGCAGGCTTGCAGAAATAATTTTGAAAGACTAGGACCGGCAATCATACATTTAGCTCCTGTGTCAATAGAAGCTAATCGTTGTGTCTAAGGATAGGAGAAAGCGAGTCGAGAGGCGTAGTTGGCTCGTTGTCATCAAAATCATTCAACTTCGCAGTACACTTGAGGCAATTGCTTGTAATTTATCTATATCTGGGAGTACCACATCCATAACGCGTTAAAGTGGTAGACATTAGACAATGACGTACCCTCCGTAAGTTTGCTTTTGGAAGTATTTTCCGAAGAAGAATTTGCTGAGGTTGACTTATCTACGCTTCACGACATTCCTCAATAACATGACTCGTACATTTACAGTACGAACAGCGCGATTTCTGAACTGCGTTAATATTTGTAGTTTCGACCAAACCCACAAAATTTTCCTCAACTAATGGAGATTGAGTTCGTAAAAGTCAAGACTTTATCTCGCGTATTGTACGATTAAGGAGACCGTATACTATGTCCAGCTGAGTAGCTTCACTATGGGTACCTGGTGGTACCTGGGATAAAAGAGAACGAGATTTACACACAAAAATGTCAGTTTTTGTTTTAGAGTCTTGTTTATTTACGAATATCTCTCAATAAACACGACGAGGCGGTTTATCTGGACCGAGTGTTCATTTTAAAAGATCGATCGCTTCTTTCCAAGTCCAAGTCAACTCTACTGTCGATAGTGAGCCCACCTTCCGGTAGCTTTCTAAGCGACATGAAAGCGCCACCCACCTCTTTTGCGCTCACATGTTGTTTTAAGCCGCTTTAAGGCCTCGTTGGGATCCTTCACCTCCTTGACTTCTACTCTGGTGGCTTTAGCAAAGCTGAGCCCCACTTTCGCTGTAGGCTCCTGTAACCGGCTGGTTACTTTTCAACTCTTCCTACCTTTTCTTTCTCAAACTATTTTATTTGGGGGTGGTTCTTCTTACATAAAGTAATTGTTGTTGGGCGCCGGCTAGCTTCAGTCGATGATACTGTTCTGGCCTCGAGGAAATGGGAAAGGGTAAATGAATCAAAATCATCTATTACGTTCTTTTTCTCTTAGAAAAACGCCTTTTTGCTGTAAATAACACACGTCAAAAGAAATGGGGGTTGAGGCGGTACGTTCCTGTAAAAGAGGGGTAGGGAAAATCTGTCTTTATTACGTTAGTCAAAAATCCAAATATTCACTCTAAAACCGCAAAGTGCAGAAAGAAACTTAATTCTTGTTTCATAAATTAGTACACAATTAGATCGAAAATCAAAACAAACTGCTGTAAATGCGTGTAGTAACGCCTCCAGGCTAAAGTCGTTAAAATGAAAGCAACCAGTGCTCACAAGCACTTATTGAATGCAACCCTAGTAGGTGATTAAATCGCTTATACAATAACACAAATTCAAACGACAATGCAATAGTCTACGACGACGGGACGAACAACAACGACGATAATGTTTACTGGTTTATAAATATCTTGAACGTCTATTGTTAATGTGCACTAGGATTCGGAGTGCAGTTTTGGTCTCGCTTCAATCGATGTTTAAATCCAGTGAACTCAGGACCACCTACTGCAAGCTGCTATTCGAATTTTGGTTCGGCCAATCACAGGCAGGTATGTTTCAACGCGACTTTTTCGGCACCCTCCAAGTAGACTGTGCACGGACCGCGCGTAGAACAGAAAATGGAACTGTTCTTCGGAAATCTCGCAATCCTCCTAATTTTCTCCGGAGGGCCGTGAAGGATCGTCTTCGCCTTCGATGTAGTGGTTGGATGGAGATATTTTCAGTCGGCTCTTTCTCTTGATTTTCTTAAAAAAGTCGCCTCAATTCACTATTACAACAAAACGCGCTTATAATTTACGGGCGCGACTGGCACAGATGTTGCTACGTGAAAAGACGGCGGGCTTTTGACTTCGCTCGGATTTGGAGGCTTATACCGTAAGTCCTTGAGTAAGGGACGAGGATGACAAACTCCGATTACCAAAGTTAGCTGGAAGCGTTCTTTCTCTAGTCGCGGGAGATGTTATTCACTGTTAAGTACCCATGTTCTGACGAACAGATATCCCAAAAGGGACTGTTACAGGTTGGTCATCAAAAGGACCGGTAACATGTGTACATTCCTTTTTATTAATTTTTTAATCTTTATGACTTCAAAAGGATGCGCTAAATTCGCCAATTATTAAATTTAAAAATCAAAATAAACCACAGTACACTCGATTTCTACGAGTTCAAGGATCAGTGCATTGAATATGAGCCTGATTAATAGTCGTGTTTTCGAATGCGAGCTGATTTAATTAGGTTCGAGCGGTGCACAACAAATTCCCCTACTGAAAATCGCATGCGATTCTTAGAATCTTGTTTAAATTAAGGTAATTTACGAAGAGGCGCAATTTTAATGCTTGCTCTATGCGCTATTTGGGCGTGCTACGCCACTGGCTTGAACCTCTGGCACAGAGTTAAAGTTTCAACAACTATTTTTATTTTTTGGATAGAAATTGACCCCTTCGTTATGAAAATCGACTGGAATTTTGACAAATTTTACCGGAATACAAAGTTTCATGCGGACACCGCGTAGGTATTTTGGAGTTTTCAAGCCATATCGATTTTACTGGCACACTTCCGGCGAGATGTAGACGGTTTATGGTAACTGTGCAATATTATTAAATCATGAGAAATCAACTCCCATACAACATGTGAATTTTCCATATACTTACATAGTAATGCTAGCCGATCTCTATTTACATACTTCACTATAAATGTTGGAAGAACAGCCTTAATTGAAAAACGATAAAATAGTTTAGTAATCTCTTTTGGCCATTTAGACTTAAAGAAAGCACTAATCTAGATGTCATTAAAGATCAACTAAAAATAATCGACAAGGTTCAGATTACTAGCACCACAGCGGCACTGAAGCTTTAAGAGTTGTCCGTGGTTTAAGTTACCTACCATTTTGGTGGAAGAATGCAAAGCAACGGCAGTGATTAAAATGCTTTTTTTTTCGTTTTCGATTTTTATTTTTGCGTGTTCAGTTCAGATACGGTGGTCTGGTATTGCGTTACACATACCTACCTACCTCATACCGTGTTATTACTATGTCATTACAGATAAAGGTACAAACGCAATGCGGGTACTTAACACTAAACTATTAAAGCGTAAATACTCCTAATTCTCGTTTACCGCACATAATATATTCGATAATTCCCTTGCAAATTTTCGTACACAATAATTTATAGCGTTTTTACATAAAATACTTGGAGCGAAATTCCATTAAGAGTACAAGATTATTAACATTCATAAACAGTGGGCTTTTTTATTATATGCAACATAATGCACTTCCCATCATTAAATCGATTACAAGAATTTTGCTGTCCACTGGGTTGTTTGAGTGCTCCTGGTGGACATGCATGCCAATACAAATTAGGAACTTTCAGGCTTACCATATCAAAATTTCTCTCAATCAGTAATGGCAATCACGCAGCTTTTTCCAGTTATAATGTAATTCATCGATTGATTTATTGACAACGGTTAAAATGTTATGTATATGATCTGTCGGCTTTGCAAATTAGGTAATGAAATCTGTGATACGATACAACGCAATAATATTACTATCGTAGATGTATATCACGTAGTTTTATAGTGAAATCCGTTATTTCACGAAAAACCTAGTGAAACGCTGACAATTTGAGGTCTGGGGTAGTGCCCCTTTCCCTTTTAAATCGATAAGGGATACCATTGATCGATTTCTAAAAGGAAGGGAATCCAATCGCTTCGCCCTAGAAAGTACCCTGTGCCACCTACAGTTTCACTAAATGATTAGGCGACTTTAAGCATCCCACTTCACTTGACTAGAAAAAGCAATATTGGCGCCCGCAGAAACAACGATTCAAAGCATACCGTAAAACAGGGTGACTAGCCAAAATTATCTCCTTGAATTTCTGTACACGTTGCCATAATGATTTTCGGTACAAACATATTAAAATTCCTTTTAGTTCATATTATTTGAAACCGTTTTAAAAATTCAGAAATTCCTGCATGATGAATAAATTACCCTATGCCAGGGTCAGTGTTCTTTGGTACATGCGGCTCTTTTTCGAAACATGAACCAACTCCAACAGTATTGACACTGGAAGAAAATACGGCTCGTCCCAGGTTATTATAAGTTCTCGTGCATTCATGCAGCACTGACAATTTTTTGCCAAGTCAAAGATCTAGGTTTACACGTTCTTTAATGTTTTACGATGCATAGGATTGAAACTCTTACGTCCACCTTGGTTACGCAAATGATGTTGATCTTTCTTACTGACTGATTGATTTGTAGTTGCTCCTTAGGTTATAAACTGGTTGTATAAAACTTACCTTTTTAGGAGAATCTTTCGAAAGGAAAAAATTCCCTTTGTGTGATGGTTTTGCCCGTCCGTCTGTCCTTCTGTCCATCGAGTTCAAGGATCAGTGCTATTGAATATGAACCGGATTAAAAGTGTGGTTTCCGAATGCGAGCTGAGTGGCGAAAAATTCCTCCAGTGAAAATCGTATGTGATTCTTCGCATCTTCTTTGCTTTTGATATATAAACATATCCGTTATGTATTATATGCTAACAAAACAATGTGGTATTGGCATTAATTAAACTAAATTTGGGTAAATTTATGACAAGAAAAATTGGAAATATTGTGCTCAGATAAAGCGCAAATTTTAAATATCCTTTTAAAATCAAAATCAATACCTTAGCTGAATTCAGGGCTGAATTATACCTTTACATCAATAAATACTGTCAAATGCAGGTATTACACTGTCTGCTTTATTTCTGATGCAAACGTTATAGGTTACAATTTAAACAATTTCCGTGTTAGTTTCGAATCCTTATTGAAAAATCTCTCTTACATGCACATTTTTAGAGAATATTCTAATGATAAATTCAATTATAATTGACCCCAAAGTCTTACGCGCCAACGATATAACAGATTGTTCAGCGAAACGGAAATGCAATTCAGTTTAAGTACTTATAAAATTGTAAACGAACACATTATCTTGAAACAGCCGGTGTGCATGTGACGTCACAATGAACGTGTAGATAAACGGCTCAAGTTTCCACAATTTATGGAAAATATAACTACGAAAAATATATCTATTCACTGTAACGCTTGGTAAAATTTTCTATACAAGTACCATCTCAGTTTGTATTCGCGATGTTGAGAAGAGTCTTTACACTCAAACTGTAACCATTCGACTGCTAATTATTAACTTTTTAAACTAATTCTTTCTTTTCTTTTTTCTTTGCGCTTCGCTATTTATAATAAGGAAAAATGGAGCCAACGGAATTTTTTGGACCGGCGTCCCCCTTAAACTAATAGTAGACTAGCATCTCCTGTTTGCACTGCATTTTTCGGCCAAAACGGAACCACCAAAACAGTTCGCTGCTACATTGGTAAGGATCCACGCGTTATAGATGCGCACGTTTATCGTTAATAACTGGACCCGAGCCTATTATGCGTACAAAACGGTATACATGCAATTTGATTGATATATAAAATTTGAAAAAAACTTTATTGGACTCACGCTTCGGACCAATTGCATCCACGGTAATTAAGTAGGATAGTTGCGCTTTCAAAATGTTTTTCATAATGGTGCAATAAAGGCTTTGTTTTGAAGCCCCGCGTCTGAGCGTAATTTGCAATAGGTTTTTGTATATAAAGGGGTTGGTCATTCCTTCTCTGAAATAAAATTTCGACGACTGCTGTGTGCAACGGCAAACGGTTACTGAGTCACCCACACCTGTCCAGCTAACTCAAAACAAAACAACCCTTAAATTTAGAATTGTGATTATTTTCCTTGTAAACGTGCGAATAGAAGAACCTAACATCAAAACTACCTGGGTCGCATTTTGGATTCGATTAAAAAGACAGTTTAACAGACAAATATTATTTATTCCGCAACACATTAAAAAAAATAAAAACAACAATGCTAGAAGAAAGAAAAGCATTGTGAGATTGTTTTTACACATACCACGCACGCAGGCGGTCGAGATATAAATACTAAACAAATCCTAATTACTTACACTTATTAAATAATTCAACCAATCTGGTCGACGCGATATTCAGGCGCACTAAAACTGACACATAAACGCTGAACGCTTCAGGAAACTTCACTTGTTTTTGATGATACTGAACTTGATGAAAAAATTTGACTTGTTAAATTTCAAGACCCAATTTTGTGGCTTTTCGGATGGTAGAACACTTCTAACTTCTTCTAACCTCGTAGAAAGGCTGCACTAAGCAACAAGTGCTTTGTTTACTCAGCTTTTAATAACGACGACTTTTTCCGTTAACGGACAAAACGATTGAAAAGACTTCTCTAGAACTGACGATGTAATAACCTACATATCTTTTATTAAGTTTGCTTGACTTCTTCTGCACACTTTAGTACAATACTGACGAAATAAGTTTTCACGTTCACAGACTGACGACCAGATATTACTCTTGGCTTTACGATGACCGAAATATAGCTTTCGCCCTAGCGATCTCAGAACAATTTTCTTACGGCGACCGACGTGGTTACTCTTTTTTAGTTAAAACCCTAATCTCCCGAAAAAAAAATGTTTTGAACAATACGGTTAACGCTCCTGTAGCTCAAAACCGAATGCCCCGAAAAATACGCTGAGAGTAAACGATTGTTAATCTTACAATGGAAACTTCCCTACAAATCTACATTTACTAAAATTTTGAAATTACCAAACCTCTACTTCGACCACCCTGTACACTGTCTGCTATCAACTTACCACCATGCGCACCCCTGAAAAGCTCCAAATTTGTTCAGACTTCAAATAAAGCGAATATTCTACAAAGAACGCACAACGTAACATGTGGTTATATACCCAAATGGCGCTACTTACGTATTCAACACATCCAATTTATATCCTCCATAATAAGAGAAATAAAACTCCATCCAACATTAACTCGAAAATTATACAAGATCCCGTTAATCGTCAGAAGATTTTGCAATTAAACCGACATTGAATTGGTTTGGGAATCTAACGAGGGGTTTGTCATTTTCTATTAAACTTCCGTGGTTTTAATTCGAGCAACTTCTCTAATATTGACAATTTATTATTCGGTTTAATTCTTCTACCGTAGCCGCCCCGCGACTGAAAATCAAATATTATATTCGTATGTGTAGGTATGTGTAGACACCTAAACGTGCAAGAGAACAAAAAAGAGAAGAATTGTAACAAAACGTACTCCAAACTTTCATCAATGCCCTTTTTTGTGGGGCGCAAATCTCCTTTATTGAAAATACGAGTAGTAACGTCACCATTATGAAATACAGATTAGCTATACGCAAGTGCTCGGGCGCAAGTGTCCATAAATATTCCTTTGTATATGTTTTTTTTTATAATGTGACATACTATGTATTCAGCCAAAAACAAAATCAAAATTTCTTACATGGTATAGTGCGAAAAGACTAGCAATGTGGTAACTATAAACAGGACAAACACACGCCTGGTTGAAATGTATTTATTACCATGTGGGGGGTCTTTGGACCCAGATGGTTAATTCGTACTTATGACTATAATAAGCCCGTAAGAAGAGGTTTTTTTTAATCAATTTCATGTAACTGTTTTTATAAATATATTAAGGTTTCTTTTTATTTCAATGCCAATAATATGCATAAAACGCCCGATGTGATGCAAAATCAAATCAAATTTAAGCAGGTGATTGAACCTAAATTTAAGCGGTTTTTTGCAACTAATGTTTGCCTTACTACCGTGTGTTGCACTTTGTATATTTATTTTATTACATTTGCAACATCATTTCAATACAAATCAAGATACGAATGACATTTAAAGCACTAAAAGGACCTGTTCCAAATATTAATTAATTTAATTGTGAAACCAATGATATCACAATACATTATAGCCTTCTTTGTCTTGTTCGGTGAACAATTTATAAAAATGTGCCAGGAATTTAAATTTTAAATATTATCATATGGTTATTATTATTATGTTTATAAATATTCAAGAAGAGTGAGCGCTCAATATGCCGAGATTTTATTAATTTACGTAACTGCTACACCTACAGGTAAGTTCGTAAGTTTCGTGAAAGAATGGGCATCACCAATCATAATCGGCTCATTTAGTTTGTGCGTTAAAGTTATCTGTACAAAACTGTAATCGGATATTTCGTGTACATCCGGTATAGACACACAAATTATACTCAAGTTCAAGGACTGACATCCGAAATTACGTTCGGTTTAAATCCCAACATTTTAATAGTACTCGTGACCTTCTTCAAACAGTGTAGTACTTTTTAATTTAGAAAAAAATTATATTTATACCAGATTAATAAACCAGATAAGTGAATCCGAATAATCATGAATCAACGACAGTTTCACACGCAGGTGTAAGTTTCACTCACCTACAGACTCGACGGCCTTCTAACATTCTAATATACAATATACTATACCTCCAATGAAGAAAATAACCTGAAAATTGCCCTGAAATTTTTTCTACCTCATTTAACCGACCTTGATTTTGCCATATTCACATTTAGAGCGGAAACTTGCGGCCTACTGTTATTTTTGTACATTTTTTCATGAGCCTATGTTACAATTTGCTACAACAGGAAATACGTCCAGGGAAACGCCAAGGAAAAATTGTATGCCGGAAAGAAAATTTGCTCGGCGAACACAAAGGGAGGAACCTTGACATTTAATAACCACGTACAGGATGTAACGTACGTTACTCTTCTCGGCGTTCAGCATTTACAAGACACGCAACTGTTTGGATACAGCACGCTTCTCGCGCGTCGTCCAGTAACCGAAAACTAGCCCACAAATAATTCGAGAATCTGGTTTCATTCATTCATAGGCGACCAATCATTAATTCTAATATTAGACGTTCTCGTTTTTTGTTTCCAAAATCGTGACGAATACGAATCTATTATTTAGGTGTTGGCCTTTCGGCTTTATTATGTTGCTAATTACGAACGTATTTCTCTCCGTCGCATTTACATAATTAAAAGTTCGATCTCATTAGGAGATTGAGCAATATAAGAATATTCGCCTCGGGGGAATTCCAAATCAATTTCCAGCAAAAGCTGAAAGCTTAGGCTGCGCTGAAAAATTGATTATTAATGGAGTATTGTCTTTTGGTTAACCCACTGACATGATTAATATAGGTACAACAACGATTGAAGACGTCATTATACGCAAATTACAATTTAACAACATCCGGTTTCTAATCACGTAACCTCGGATGTTATTAACCGAAAATTGTGAGTTTTTCCTTTGGCTTTAAAGCGATATATGCACAGCGAAACTGTATAATGCGTAGATAATTTGATAAATGAATGTTTCCAAATTGATTATCAAATAATCATACTCCAGTAACCCATCATGAGCCTTGTGCCGTAACATGCGAAGGCGTCGAAAATAATCTTTTGGGACATTGTTTTAGCGTATAGATCATAACAAGGACAGTGGAAGATTTAATAAAGATATCTATAGAAACAAGATACAATCGCATAGGATTTTCAGTAGGGGAATTTTTTGACACTCGACTCGCATTCGGAAACACGACTTTTAATCTGGCCCGTATTAATAGCATTGATCATTGAACTCATATAAATCTATTGGAGAAAGTTTGACATCAATGTCTCTTTTCGGTCTCGGGTTAGACGAGGAACAGACGGACAGACAAAACCAACAAAATGTGTTATTTAATTAAAACGTTAAAACATTTCAAATTCGAAATACAAATAAGACTGACCCTCTCATAATCACACGAGAGTAGCTCTAGGGACTTTATTGATTACAAGGGGGGAAAAAGAGCGACTGAAAACCTTCCAGGAAATGCACTCATTTCTTACTTCTTTTCCAATTCGCATTTTCCAATTGCATTTTAATAGTCTTCAACGTGTACGACAACATCGCAGAATTTTATTTCCCTCATAATCGTGTCTTTCCATTGATGTTTAAAATATTGTGTAAAAAGTGTAAAAGTAGTAGAACTGTGCCAGACATTCACACCAGGTGTGGCACGGACGAAGAATACACATAATATACATATAGGTAGATCTCAGCCGGCTGCATTTTGCACACACCTCAGGTGCTCGCCTTTAGTTTGGATATAACCTGGCTTATTATATAATGCATATAATATTTGCATACCTAGTAGGGTTGTGAGACCCATCACATAACAGCATTCAAACAACATATTTTTTGCCGACCTGCGTAGCTCAGATGAGTTTACGTTAGTAGGTCTAGCTCTGGCTACAAGGGTGCTGGGTTCGAATCCCAGGTAAGGCATGGCTGTTTGTGATTGTATAGTGGGTTGAGTGGGGAGAATAGCACTCCGCCCACTATACAATAAAGGCAATAAAACAAAACAAAAATATTTAAGTCATGAAAAATAATCACATTCTTTGGCATTTACAAGAAATAAGATAGTGGAAAAATACCACTGCAAACTAAATCAACACATATATTACGCCCCCACATAAAACAAAAAAAAACCCCGAACCATCGTTCAAGCCGATAACAAAAGGCGTACTTGAATTCCAAAGTCCCCTTTCTGCAAATAAGACGCCATCATGTGGATAATCCCACCCCAGGTAAATACGTACACAAAATCTAGATACTCTAAATTGTATCAACGCCCTGTATATAGATCTTAAACCTCCACCCAACAAATGATAAATCTAACCCCGAAGTGCGTCGTCGATTGACTGCCCAAATTTTAGCCTAAGAGTATTTTACATTATTAGGCAGGTAAGTGAGTTTTTACTGGCGATAGGGGAAGTTGACTGGCGAGCCATTAGGTGAGCCAATTATCTCTTAGATAGGTATTCCTTTCGATAGGCATTCTTCTTTAGAAGTAAGAAATTTCGATCTATTTAAAAATGTAATCCCATACCTATACTTTATATATTTATATTTAACACGCTTTTGTTTAAATCTTATTCGCTAATGTTTATATTCACACAAAGAATCTGTAAAAGCAAATAGGAAAAATCGAGACTCAAAATTTTATTTTTTATTATTTGTTTTTTATTTTTTTTTTTTCTTTATTTCTTTCATGAGTCTCGATTTTTCCTATTCGTGTTTAATTTACTCAAAACACAATGGAGTTATTCGTCAATAAAATTTGTAAACGGGTCCAAAATTAGTAAAAGTTCAGGTTTTTGACATATTTTTGTTTTTCACAAAATATTTCATACCTATATATTTTGCATACTTTGTGCTGCTTGCGACATCTGAAGATGTTGTGGTATAACAACCAATGTTTTACACAGTTGAATAACAAACAAATTAAATAGGTCATTTTCGTTCCACCCTAATCCTCTTGCCTTACCGTAACGGTCGTCACAACGTTTGATCCTGCACAGTTTAAAAACCAATAAAGAAAAATTCCAGCATGAAAGGTGTGACAAACATTCTAGAAAATGTACATGCCCATTTGGGCAAACACAAAATTAAATATTGTACGAGTATATTGGCAGAAATATCACTGGAAACGTTTACAATGTGAGTGTAATTTATTGTCCATGGTGAGTTAGACCCGACGCTTTTGTAAAAATAAAAAATAATAATCTCGTCTGACCTAATAAATATAGACAGATCTCCGCTCCGCTCCAGAAAACAAAGAATGGGCCACGACCTTTGAATTAGTAATTTCAACGTCTACCATAAAAGAATTCTACGAAACGGCGGTTTTGTAAAAAATCGCTAAAACTTCCGCCGAGAAAATCCTTTGCTAAAAATAACATGCAAATAGTCAATAAAAAATGTTTATTCGTAGTAAATTTTATGAGTTATAAGTTATAACTTCATAGAATCGAGAATTAAAGTTTGCATTCTAATTATTCGCGTATTTCCTGTTTTATAATAAGTAATTAATTGATAAAATGCGCGAATGAGAAATAAGTCCAAGGTGCCCGCATCAATTTTTTTTCAAGTTTGATGGGTCAGGCTCATTTGTTACTTCTTGCCGACATTGCCTAAGGGCGCTTTTTAATCTTTCAGAAATACCCAGACAGTTTGGCAAAAAGTTAAACTCAAACATATAAATTATTAAACAATTTAGTGATATTAGTGATTTGGTATTCCTGTTTCCACCATGTACACATAAAAATAGCGCACCGCAATTTCGGTGTACAAATTCCTTCGCTTCGTTTAGTAATAACGAATAACGATAATCTTGCATGAAGTCTTAGCAATTTGTATTCCAGAATGTTCATGTGCAAATATTTTCTTGCGTATGGGAGATTTAGAAATATTTACAAGCCATATAAGGGTTTACTCCAATTTCACAAGGATGAAAAATGTAGGGTAAATCTCAATGAAACCAACAAAGAATGGTTAATAATGACGACAACGTTATAGACAATAAACGTTGAAGAATTAGAGTAAATTTCTGAACGTATTATAATTTGTGCGTTTGTTGTCGTGCCATACGCACATTGTACCCTTATGGTGTTTAACGTATTCTAATTTTTAAATTGGATCGAATATTGTAGAAATGAAATCGCGACATACCTTGGCCTATTAGAGAAGTAAACGCTTCCCCCAGGCTCCCACACCCCACAATAATTATGATATTTTCGTCAAGCAATTCAAAATCCGTAACCTCCGTTAGATGATTGTGACCCTCGTTTTGGTCATCTTGCTTTCTTCAAAAGCTTTCTCTAAAAAGCATTATGCTATAGGCTCCCCCTAAAAGTAGTTCAATACCGCAGAAGTGGGCCCGGACGGTCGAAACGCAAGCAAAAAGCACTATGCGGTCACTCTGTAATTGGGCGCAAGCCTGTTAAGGGACCAGGACAAGAGAGGGATAATAAATAAAAAAAATTGGTTGTTTCAATTTCGGTTTCATGGTAGCCATTTTGAAATTGTACGGAAGTGCACGGTCAGCTTTAGTTAGTTACTGGACTTTTTTATCTCCACCGGTCTCTTTTCTGACACTAATTCACCCGATTTCCAATCGCTTTATGGTTTCCGTTTACCATTTTGCTTCCAGAAAGAACCACATATCCAACTGTTGGGATTTTTCTATTTGCCGTAAAGAAAACTACACATATCAGAGAACGCTGACCTTACCCTAGGGGAATTTTTCGGTACGAAGGAATCTCTGGGAATCGACGATTTCCAAACAATACGGACTAAATTTTATTGTCATTCAGAAAACTGTAAATACGGTGAAATGTAAAAATCTCCAATATGCAAATTAAGGTTTCCATTTTATGTATATTTTGCTACGACCTAACTTAGGGGATGGTTCATTTCTTTTTGAATTAGCTGGATTATTTATTGTAGTATGTTGATCAGTGTTTTTTAATGAACCTACTCCTATTTAAGCACGTATACATGTATCAGCGCCGTAAGAATAATATTATTGAAATGTCAATGCGTTTACGTCAAGATCCTTATACAGGGTGTTTCGAAATTCGCGCGCACGGACGTGGGATGGCGTTATACAACGAAAACTGAAAAAGTTCCTCTGTCAGTTTTTGATCAGACCAGCACTTTTTTTTTCGACGTGCTGAAAGCTTGTTTACTAGAAGACGGCGGACATTTTGCTGGTGTAATTACGTACTCGTCATAATTATAGTTTATTTTGAACATTCTTTTGTTTTTAAAAATGTGTTATTATTAAGTTTAACCAGTGGCGCAGCGAAGGGGGGGGGCGGAGATTTTTAAAACCGCTGTAGCTCGAAAAATAGGAGTCTGGTGGAAAACTGGTAGCGGAACTTTTTGTTCAGTTTTTGTCGTATAACACCATTCCCATTCCGTGTGCGCGAATTTCGAAAGACCATGTATATTGACGTCAGGTTAGCTGTGCGAAAATGATAACTTAGGGACATACTACATTTTTTTTTATTACTCAGTCAATCCCCATAGCATCCCTAGTAAATTTTATTTTGGTTATTAGGTTACCCCAAATCATGCAAAAGGGGTTAGAATCCCGGAATATGTAAAACAACAAAAGAAGGAATTTTTTCATTTATTTTTTATTTAATATAGGTACTCAACCACTTAGCAAAGTCTGATTATTGATTGTGTCAATAATCAGACTTTGCTTGGATGCCAAAAAGCAGGACGACTTGTATCATTGTCATTGTCTTGTGTCATACAAGAAATTCAGGAAACAGTCTACTCTATGACTGAACTATATTTTGAATGAATACAGATTAGGAGATATTTGAGAAAAACTAAATTTACAGGGCTCACCCCTGCTTCCGCTCTGCTCACCCACAAGTACCAGGGATTTTTGATACGTTCATCAGGATCGCAGTGAACAATTGTACCGAATTGCAAAAGGGCGAGATTCATTTCTGATTTTTTGTTTTTTGCTAATGCAAAGTGAACCTGGGGAATTTGTGGCTGGAATTCCAAAGTATCGACAAATGAGAAAAAAATTATTATTCACAAGTTCGATTTGTCACCATCGCCCAAAATAGAATAAGTGGAATGCATTTTATTAACATACATATTTCATTTTCACTTTTTTTCAACGTATTTGGTTGACTGGCGGCAAGAAACCGAACACATTTTCTCCCACCTGAGTGATAAACCTTTGCTTACGCATCCACTAAAAAATTGGTATAATTTGTTAACGATCTACATTCTCAAGTTGGTCATACAACAAACACATTTCAAGGAATGCATTCTGACGGTTGTTTGTAGGTAAATTGTTACACAATCCATATGTTTAGATAAACGGTAATTCTATTTTGATCATCGGTGAAAAATTCACAATTCCTTATATTAATTCTCACAATTTTTAAATTACCATAAATAACAAATGGCAATAAATTAATTAACGCCGCCCTATAAATTGTATCAAGTCGTTAAAATGTTTACGCTTGTAATTAAAATTAATGAAAGTTTCAGAGCAGACTGAAAAAGGACAAATTTACCTACTTCCCTTTGATCCATAAAGTACCCTTTGCACTTGGTAGAAAATAAAGTACCTAGCCATAGATAAAATCTTTAAGCGCAAAAGGCCGTTCCCGTTTCAATTTGATAATTGTTACATGGAATACATTATTGCGTTATTACTATATACATAGCACTTAACCAATTATGGTACTAGTAATTGGAGATTACTATACTTAACCACAATTATGCCCAAGATTGGCTGAACGTTTAACATTAATAATCTGCCTGTGATGTTTTTCTTTTACTGAATAATTCCTCTGGAATAGAATGATATATGTATACTCATTTGCCCATGCAAGATCTCGGAAAAAATGGCTAGAATTTCTCGCCTGATACCTACTAAACTTGTATCTTCTATATCCATATCTGTGAAAACAGGACAATTTTTAACATGTCTTCATGACGAATGGTAGGACTATTATTTCTTATTCCTAACTTGTATTTTCATTTAGCCGATATTATAGTACCGTGTGTCCTATTTTGGTTGAGACTGCGATGTATCTTAGCTCCTAATGATAGAGACTTTCGCGACCCTGTGCTCCTTTTTGGTGAAACTTTTAGTACCACACACAGAATCAAGCTAGCTATGATTGTTTTTGATATACAGGGTGAAAATAAAAAATTTTACTTTTTGGGATGTTATTTTATCTTATACTACCCATGTAAGATAGAAAAAAGGTGAAAACTGCCCGTTTTAGATGCATTTATGTAAAATCCAGCGGCATAGTAAAAATAATTTTAGCCATGAACCAAAAATTAAAACCTTATTTTTTACGGATTTTAAATAGTAGGTCATGGATTCATAGAGAATTTGTTTTTTTTTAATTGTATTCATATAATCAACTACTCAATAAAAATGGCGGACGGAAGAAACATGTCATTTCAAAATTTTGAAAAAAATTATATAATATATAATTATATAAAAAACATAGGTTGTGATACATCAATGATCCCGAAAACGAATGTAAATAATGCACGTTAAGATTTAAAAGATACCAACATTGGGTCAAATCTCAGAAACAGTAGTTCAAAAAATGTTTTTACGACGCCACTGGATTCTACGTAAAAATATCTAAAAGAAAGTTTTTACCCTTTTTCTATCGTATATGGGTAACAAGATATGACAGCGTCCCAAAAGTCAAACTTTTCGTTTTCACCCTGTATCTCAGAAACAAACGTAGCTAGATTGATTCTATTTGATATTAAAAGTTTCACAAAAAAGTGGCACTGGGTGGTGAAAGCCACAAGTCTCTACCTTTAAAAGCAGTTGAGATACACTGCAGTCTCAACCAAAATAGGACACACTCATGGATCCTTCGCGAAAAAATTCATTGCCGTTTTCCTATGGTGCGTCCCACCTGGGACAGATAGAACATGAATGGTAGGGAAACTTGAGAGATATTGTTGGAATTTAAGGCTGAAAGGAAACATGAGAGAGAGAAAGAGAGAGATTTCGAAGAAAACTTAACAAGTTAAAAAGTAATCGTAAACGATTTACATAAAGCGCATTTCCACTTGCATTCATTTCCCATTTGTAAGATGCAACTTTTGTTAAAATCATAAAATCCGGCCGCAAATATGAAAGATACAGTTGCACATGGGCAATCCATTTTTGACGTGCTACTTCAAGTTCAGTTTATGAGAAGAATTTCATTTCAATGCTTTTCTAAATAAGAAAGTTGGAACTGCGCATGCGCAAACCTAAATTTTGAAACTAATGTAAGATTTTCCTTTGTTCCTAGCGCCTAAATATCAAATTTCACTTAAATGCTTCCATAGATAAAAAAAGTTGGCACTGCGCATGCGCAAAATAAAATTTTGAAACTGGCGCTAGATTTTCCTTTATTCCAAGCACCTATGTATCAAATTTCATTTAAATGCTTCCATAAATAAAAAAGTTGACACTGCGCATGCGCAAAACAAAATTTTGAAACTGGCGTTAAATTTTCCTTTATTCCAAGTGCCTATGTATCACATTTCATTTAAATTCTTCCATAAATAAAAAAGTTGGCACTGCGCATGCGCAAAATCAAATTTTGAAATTGGCGTTTGATTTTCCTTTATCCCAAGTGCCTATGTATCAAATTTCGTTTAAATTCTTCCATAAATAAAAAAGTTGGCACTGCGCATGCGCAAACCAAATTTTGAAATTGGCGTTTGATTTTCCTTTATTACAAGTGCCTATGTATCAAATTTCATTCAAATACTTTTATAAGTAAAAAAGTTTGCAATTCGGTTTACAAATGGTCGAGATGCGAAAAGGGCACTGTGAATTTTGAATCGATTCGATTCAACTTTTGGCATTGCGTATTATATGGCTAAGGCTATGCCCATATTGAATTTCATGCAATTCAGTTCATAACTAACGGAGATGTAAAAGCGATCGAACATTTCTAAACAAAGTTATCGTTCACACGGACAGATAGACGGACACACAGACAAAGGAACAGACGGACAGACCAACCGGCAGGCGACAGATAGCAATGCAAAATTATAAACGATCTCTAGGATCGTTAATAAACGGCAAAAGTGTAAAATTATGGAACATGTAAAAAACGGTTTTTTTTTACAATAACTTTTTTTGTAAGCGGTACAGAAAAAATTCTTTCCTTGGTACAAAGTGGCCACAATAGCGCATTTTTTTTTGTGGAAATGCGCTAAAAAGAGGGTTTAGAGTGCTACTAGATAAATATGCGAAATTATTGCGTTTATTTAGATTGATGAGACATTGTAAAGTGACACAGGTGGGAATGTTTTTCTTTTGTATAGAATTTTCTTATCTTTAATTTTAATTTTGTGAATTTAAAAAGTGTTTGTGTTGTAGCGGTGCAGTCTTGCGTCAATAACATCTGAATCCAACAAAAAGAAGCCCGCATAACGTCAAGCATGGGTGTTTGAAAATTCAGTGTCATTATTTTATATTATTGTCTGTGCCGTTCAAATTTGTTACATTTAGATTTAGTTTAGGTAGCATTTGGGGAAAGATTGGCTTTATTATTAGATTGAGTGTAATTGCATTTAAATTTTGTCACGTGTGTTTACAAACCCAGTAAATTTGGAGTCCTATGTAATTTGGGTAAGCCGAGTGTGTAATTAAATAAATGCAAAATTTGGTTTGTAAATCTAATTACTGTGACCTTTTGAATTCATTTTCCCTCAAGTTTTACATGACATTTTCGACCCATGTTGCTCAATCGTTGAGTGTTTTTGAAATGTGAATTTCCCTCTTAGATATCTTGGATTGAGATTGGTACTTCATCTATTGAGACATTTTCATATGGTCACTTTTTAGCCGTACCTTACTTATAACGAAGCAGGCCCAAAGCTTGTACTGCACGTATCCAGTGCTGTTGGGTAATTATTAAAGTTAAGGTTGGGAGGCATACAGTTCCAATGAACTTGTTTACCGAGGCGAATTAACCTACACGCATTTTTTAAGTGCGAATATTTCTAGCGCACATTCCTACGGAGCAGTAGGAATGACAATTCTAAAATTACTAGTTACATTTCTAAATTATGTGGTTAAGGTTCTAATTTCAGCATTAAGTTAATGTATGGTAATTCAAACTCGAATTAAAGGTACAGGGGAAAACGCCCATTTTTTCTGAATTTGACTTCATAACTTATTTTTAGCGCATTTCATTACGAATTAAAAAAAAATTGGTATTGTTTGCTTTTTGCCCGTCCGTCCGTCCGGACCAGGGTCCGGACCCACTTCTGCCGTTGCGAACTACTTGATGGGGATGTAGAAATTAATTTTACCTTTCATCTTTCGTCCTTCGACCCCTTATCAAAAAAAGGGGTTGGGGAGGGGGGGGGGAGAGGAGTGGAACTGAACTGGTCTCAACGAAAGAAATTAATTTCTACCAACCATTGTCCTCCTCCTTGACCCCTTATCGTGATCGGATATATTCCCTTATATCTCCACAACGGATTGGCGGAAGATGGTACTCACAAAGGAGCAATTGGGACGTCTAGAAGAAATATATCTATTGGCGATATCAAAACTTTAAGAACGAAGATCTCGAAAACGGTGTATCGGTGAAATGTACTCTCAAAGGTAAAATCAATCGAAGTAAACATCTTTGACAACGAAGTGTCGGAAGAGGGTACTCAGAAAAGATAAGTGGAACGTCAGGACGAGACATATCTATTGGTGATGTCAAAGCTTTCAGTGCAAATATCTGCAGAATGCAGTGTCGGAGGATTTTGAATGTATTCCAGGCGGCCTTTAAATGTTTATGTGTGAAGAGCTTCCTCCCCATTAACCATCTAAGAAAGTAAACATGATAGCATGCTACAACCCAACCATTTACTAAGCTATTTCGGTTTAAAAAATGCGCTTTATCTGCACAAGAGTTGTACACAATTTATACTTGTTTTAATTTGCTTGCTCGCAAAATTATACGCAATTTATATGTCTAAAACTATGCGCATATTGAATTTCATGCAATTCAGTTCATAACTAACGGAGATGTCAAAAGGGCCTTCTTTACTTTTTGGCCTACATTGCCAATTCACGAACTCCGATCTACAAATTTGATAAATAATCCACCTGCAAAATTTCATCGTAATCGGTCCATTCGTTTATGAGATATCGTGCTAATGGACGGACGGACCGACAGACAGAGGGGCAGCCACCACAAAATTATAAACTTGCTAGGAGCTCGTTAATAATGGAGCTGTAAATAGGAACTTCCCCTCGGCGAAACTACAAACAAGCACGATATTATTTGTTGTTAAGAGTTTTATAAAAGTACTAAATGTTTCCTATACATACTACCACAAACAGAAGTCTTCATTAACTAAAAATTATTTTTTTATTACTGTTTTTTTCACTGCGAGCGATTATAACAATTTAATGATTACCATTACGAATTCTTATGATAAAGTTTAATTCCCTTATTTTGGTATTGTTGCATACGTACGAAGCCGTACACGGGCCACATATACACTTGGTGTTCTTCTTCTACAAAAAAGTGAAAATTTCGCCAAAAAAGTGAACATTTCTACAAAAAAGTGGAAATTTCTACAAAAAAGTGGAAATTCCCATAAAAAAGTGGAAATTTGGACAAAAATATTTGATGGCCTTTAAAATGATGGGTCACTCGATGGGGCGGCGGGGGAAGGTCAAATTTCTGCTTTGTTGTCGCCGCTTTCACTTTTTTTCGAAATTTTCACTTTTTTGTCGAAATTTCCACTTTTTTGTTGAAATTTCTACTTTTTTGTGGGAATTTCCACTTTTTTGTAGAAATTTTCACTTTTTTGTGAAAATTTCCACTTTTTTGTCGAAGTTTCCACTTTTTTTGTCGAAATTTCCACTTATTTTTGGAATAAGAACACCAAGTGTGTGTATGGCCCGTGTACGGCTTCGTACATACGCGACGGAATAATCTTCAACTGGAAAGCTGTATTTGCGTCCGCACTTAGCACATACTCCATAGTGAAACGTACATACTTACACCACAAACTTTGATGCAGGATATTGAAGAAAGGATGGCAACTGAGGCAGTTTGATCCTTTAATAAGTAGTAATGAGAGGAGACCTTGCTTTAGGACGAAATTTCTTTTCCTTCCTATGGAACGAATTTCCTAAGAAAGGGAGGGAGAAAGGTTTAAGGATCCAGTTTTTCGGGAATGGTCTCCTCTTTCAATTGGGAGCGTATAGGTACGTCTGATGCCTTGTACTCCAGGACCATAAGCGGTTGTGGACGAGATGCACATTAATCAAAGCCCTCAAATTTTTGCACGGCACTCTCCCTACGGCACACCCACTATAATTGCAAATTCCACATTAATTATAAGCGTACAATTTCAAACCAGGTGATGCATGTGGCGGCATCGCCGTAAAAATTATTCCACATTCCTTTTATACGTTCTAATTGGCAAACAAACCCCGACAACAAAATTCAAGCGGGTCAATTCGAGATTTTACCGGTTAATTCCAAGCAATCGTTTAAAAGATTTAAATTAGCTCATCATGGAAGCAATGCAGTCGAAGTTCTTAAATGGTTGCAACAGCATCAAATGTTTAATTTAATAATCGCAAACGAACACTCCCAATGGGCCATATACTCCACTATTTACTAAATTGCTCAATGATAAGCTCAATGTACCTACTATTTTACAAGAAAGGCAAATAACAATTTTATAATGTTGTACAATTACAGTCTTGTCTAAATTTTCGTTTAGGAATGAGTATGAAAACAAAGTTATCTGTGGGAAATAAACTGGGATGTTTAATGTATCTTTTTTGTTGGCTTGTATTTTATTTACCCTTTGGAATAGGGTGAGAATAAAAAAAGCAATAGAATTTATATATAGTGTCAAATGCTGAACTTCATCCTGCAATGGAAGTATAAATAGAATCGAGTTCATTAATGCAATGCTGACAAGCTTTAATTAGTTTAAACGCCGCATTTGTCTCTTTACAAAGCAAAGAAAAAGTAAGAATGAATTAATACGGATAATTACTTATGGAATCTGGTCTGCCAATATTCTTATTATTATTTATATAATCAACATAAGACGTGGGCATTTAAAAGCGAATCGGCCTAAATTAGTAACATGAATTATGAATGAATCAAATTAAGGCTTAAAAAAATTCGTTGCTGAGCAACAAGAAATATTTAATTGGAGGTACCCGTAATTATTACAAAGTATAAGATCTTTTGGGACAAAAAATCTATGTTTTTGCACTGTCATCGGGTATCAATATTGCTTAAACGCAACAACGAACATTAGAACTCAATTCGTCAAGTTTACCTCAAAACAATTGCAAACTCTCATTTATCCAGTGAATAACTCCAGTAATAGCGCATTTTTATAATTGAAAGAAAAATGCCTTTTTCACTGAGGGCCTGATCTGATAGATGACTTATGTGAGCTCTATGAGAACTAACTGTCAGAAGGTGAAATGTTATTTCTTCAATAGTAACTATTTTTTTGGTTTCAATTTTTTTCCTTGCAAATTGTACCGTAAGCTGTGCACATAATACTAGGCATAAAAGACAAAGTAATTGAAAAATGATGAAAAACATAGGGTTAGCACAAAGCGAATAATATCATGTGATGGGAAAACTATGGGCAGCATTTCCATTCAATGTAACTAATTGTCGATGGTCACCTGAGATAATATAAATTGAGTTTGTATCACACTTTGTACAGTATTTAACATTTTAAATCGCAACTGATGGGTAATGAATTCGAGCCATCTCATAAGAGAAAAGACTATTAAGAAATAAAACCGATTGTTGGGCGAAAAATGTTTGCAAGAAAACAGGAAGCTAAAGACATTAGAAAAGGGAAAGAAATATAAATGGGAATGGAAAAATAAAAGAATTGTCAAGTTGAGGAAACTCAAACAAAAGTAGGGCAAAGAAGGTAAAAATTATGCAGGAACATATCAGTATATAGCGCTGGATGATACCAAAGACACTCGAGAAGAAGAAGAAGAATCGAAAATGATATTATTCAAGTATGTGTTATGGATCACTATACAAAAAAATTTCGTGTACAACACATGTTGAAAGTGTCTTTTTTTCATGAATTTTCAAAGCTAGTTGTATAAATAACTATTTTCCCCGTGTATATAGTACACTATTTTTTTCTATACCCCTCAAAATAGTTGTCCATTCCATATCTATTAAGATGCTAACCGTCGCGTCATCGTCGTTTGTCGAAATTGTTGTGGCTGCTACGCGGGCGCCTGGGTTCTATTCCCGGTTGATGCAGATTTTTTAAATTTCACATGCGATCGCCAGACTAATCGCTGCATCTGTTTTAACATTGCGAAGTCGCTCTGTTGTTTCGTCATTCGTCCTCAGGTTGTTGTACCAGCTGTCACTCAACATCTTCTCTCCTTTGCTTCGGAAGCAGAACACTGAACTCTTCCCTTTGACTTGACAGTCCCAAAAATGATCCCATCACCGCTCTAACGTTCAGGGCGGCCGTAGTTGGAACCTCCCCTTTGAAATCTTTCAGAATCTTGGGATCGTAAATTAACACTCGTTGTCATTCTCTTCTATGTATTGGCAAATGTAAGCAAATGTCTCTGTCACATTCCCCAGTTCAAGACCTCCACCTGTCTTACCAGCAGGTTTCAAAAAGGGCTTGCCGCACGTCCGATGGGAACGACCTTCTTCTGAACAGTGATAAGAAACAACCTTGATTCTTCGGAGAACCTCATCATTGCCTCTGCTCGCATTTCTTAAAAATTAAAAAAAATGTGCTATTGTTTGCGTTTTGTCCGTCCGTCCGTCCGTCCGCTCGGACCCACTTCTGCCGTTTTAAACTACTTCTTGGGGAATGGTCCTAGAGTCCTGGAATTTTTTGCAGTAGGTAGCCTATACCTTGAAGGTGTGCCAGACGGAAGGTGTGCCAGACGGCCATTAAATTTCGCTGTCTAAAAGGGCCCCCCCTCCCCACGAATTATTTCCTAAGATGCTGTTTTTGAAAATAAAACGGGCATAACTTTTACATACGACAACCAATTGGTCTGAATATTTGGATACGCATGACTTTAATAGTGCCAAGTTAAACTTTAAATGTGGGGGGGGGGGTAAACACATGTTCACCCTTCATGGTATTCTAATGAAAGGTCTCATCGAAATAAATTGGTTTGTACAAACTATAACTTTCCCGAGCGACTTTTCTAGATCAGTGAGCGACGGGGCCTGAGGGGAGGGGGCGGATTCATTTTATCTCTCATTGCATTCTAATTAAAGGTCTCAACGAAAGGAACCGTTTTCTTCCAACTACTGCCCTTTTTTCTGTTCTCTTATCAAAGTACGGGCTGGAAGGGGAGGGGGGGGGGGGGGGAACTATTTTTATCCTTCATGGTACTCTAATGAAAGGTCTCAACGAAAGGAATTAATTTCTACCAACCATAGCTCTCCTCCTCGACCTCTTATCGTGATCGGGTATATTCCCTTATACCTCAAACACGGTTGTCGGAAGAGGTCCTCACAAAGGGCGATTGAAACGTGTGCAAGAAATATATCCATTGAAGATGTCAAAACAAAAGCTACTTCGGTTAAAAAATGCGCTTTATCTGCACAAGAGTTGTGCACAATTTATACTTGTTTAAAATCAAATCCATGAGAATTACGGCCGACAACTCGACTTTCAACCCTTCATTAGGTACAGTAGTATGCATTTATTGTGAACAGTGACAGAGGAAATGTCCTTCAGCAGGAGGTGTTTATTGTCTTTCTTCATTTTGTTCTGTTCAATCAATAACACGATACCTCGTCTCTTTACTGTAGCACACTTCTCTACAAACAAAGGTACTTCGCAAATGAAACAATTATCCTTATTCATGTTGTGACCGTTAAGTCCATGGCACAAAGTCAACCTTCATCATATTTAGTGGCGCAATGACGTGGAAGCGCGACTACGGTACTAAGGGTCCCTGGTTCGAATCCGGGTGCGGGCATGGATTTGTAAATGTGTGGTGGGGCGGGTTGGTAGCATAGCCATTGACTGAAACCCCGCCCACTTAAATGAAAATAAAGTCCAAAATAAATAAATAAATAAATAAATAAATAAATAACACTTTGAAACCAACGCGAATAAGAGTTCGAATTCGTAAATATTTGGCAAGCACAGCCGAAAACGGACGCTCGATGCTGAGTAAATAAATATTCTGTACTGTAACCTTTTAGATTTTTCTAGAAAGGTTTGCTATAATCTTTAATCTCAGTCTTAACATCGACGTAGAAGTGATAAATAATGAAATTCGCGCTCGTGCTCAAGCATTACAAATCAAGTATTTAAAAAATGACTGCAAGTATAAATTTAATATTGAATTGTTATAAACCAATGTACGCAAACACCGTTAATAATTTTGTGTTAGTTCCTGTAAACATTATTAATTCATTTTTCATTATATACAAATTTAAGTAAATCAAGGAGACTGCGAAATTCCTGCAATGTATAAATATCAAGATAAATCTGGAAATTCTGATAAAAGCTCTGTCAATTACCTACACGATTTGTAAATTGCCAGATATAGGAACTTTGCGGTAAAATCAGTAAATTGATGGACCCTCCTGCGCTTCCCTAGAATACTGTCAATGCAATAGAGAAAACGAAGGTTTGCTGCTAGCGGCCCTTACACCATGGTCAGAAATTTCTCTGTACTTTTTTTGGAAAAAGTTTTTGGGATATACCAAATCTACAACGGTGTTGTCCTTATGCATTATGCATGATTAGCATGTAGGTGATATAAAAATATCCTACAGAGGTATTAAAGTAAAGATTAGTAGTATAGATAGATGCAACAATGTTGAATGTTGTACTTCCTTGTATATAGTATAATTATAGCATGTTATTAATAATATGTTATCAGAATGTTCGATTTACATTCTTTCGTGTGTGTTTGACGCACTACTTGGACCACGGAGTAAACATTAACAAGAAATTGTTTTTGTATAACCAAGATTATAGCCCTAATTAAAAATAAAGTTTCATTCATCGCACACGTATCAAGCGCCGTCTGTTTACATCCACTATGTGAATTAACTTCCCCCGATTTTTCCATTTGTATGTCAAGATCGTTTTAAAATGCAAATAAATACTTCCATAAATACACTTGCAATAATTATTAAGAATGAATGAAGGTTACTGTAAATATTTAATTCGCAGCGGATGACAGAATAATTATTGCAGTTTTATTATTATTATATTATCTTGTTTGTTATTAAAGCGGATATTCTCCCTGAAATCCAAACGTTAATAGTTCGAGCAGGACGTGGACGTACCTTTGTTATGCAAAAACTTGTAAAACATTACCTTCACCGTTCCTTATTATAGGTGCCTTTAAAAGTGAAATGACCGAGCAACATACTGACCATCAGTCAAAAAAATTGTATTCACGTGCACGCCTATTAAGTGGCGTTTCAAAGGGAATAAAATAGTAATAGCAATTCTGGATAATAAACTCAATTTTTATTACTGCGCTAAAACGCTAAAGCCCCGTTTATTATTGCGGAGGCAATTTCTTCAACGCCGATTATCTTGGAAAATTAAAAATGTAATTTTCGACTGCGATTAAGGATGACAGTTTAAAGAGAAATTTGACAGATTGTATAATAATAGCATTGGGAAAATAAAAATAATGCGGGTCGTGTGGGTATAATCAACACCTTGAAAATTAGATATAAATGGTCATTTTACACGAAACAACGTAAACGTAGTACTGTGATTGCGCAACAATCAAATACCTAAAAGTTTGAATGACTGGGAGTGAAAGCAATTAAAGGAAATGACTGTATAAACTACAATGAAAATCAATTGCTGATATATAAAAATTCCAAACCAAACGTGTTCAAGAAGAGAAACACACACTCAAAAGTTATTAAAAATTTATTGAAGAACACCTGTCGTATAACGTTCTCAAACGATATTGTTTGCGCTCATAAAATAGCCATCACGTAAAAGATTAAAGAAAAAGAATGAGTATAATAAAGTTGCAAAATGTTATACAATTCGATCAATCTACTAACAAACAACGAAACTTTTAGACGTAATGTGATAATGCATGATATAATTTTTTTTTAACGTAAGTTGAATCTATTTGCACAGGGTGTAACATCAATATTAAAAGAATCTGCGTGGGAGATAGATAATAATAGTAATGGTGTTTATTAAGTCATACCAAGAGAAAATGTGCGTATTTAAAGGTGATCATATAATAATTAGTGTAAGGAAAGACGTTGTGTATGCGAACATTGGATACAAGAAAAATAAACATGAAGGTCAACAAGAAAAATTGGGAAAGTGCTAAATTTGAATGTCTCATCAAGATCAAACTCGATATGTTACCTGAATTATATCTTTAAATCAATAAATACTTTTGAATGCGGCAAATACATCGCTTGCTTTATTTGGTGATGCATTTTATGCATATCCTCTCTACCTAATAGTGTAGAGCTTCTAAATATTGTAAGGTAACAATAAGTTTTTAAAATTTTGAAAAAAATGAACATCGGCCAACCATTAGTTCCATTTTTTTTTAATTAAGCGATTAAAGAACAGAGATTAGACTGGCATATTTTGAGAATCATTAGTTCATTTGAACAAATGATTTTTTTGGCCCATCTACCACAATCATTTTTTACCTACTTACATATTGTGTCACCCTGTTGCAATGGTATTTGGTGCAATAAAGGGAAAATCTTTGATTTACAAAATTTTGAAATTCCGAATTCAAACTGTGATTTCTATACAAAACTCAAATGAATTGTGATTTCTCCTGGGCTAGGTTAAATCTCGCCTGCAAAAGAACAACGCTAATGTCCATCTAAATGTATATTATAAGTAATTTAATTTCCAAATAGTTTCCACATGCACTTTCCCTTAATCTATGAATTTATGAAAAATACGTATACTTTTTCTTAAAAACCTAATTGAAATGACCATCTCATTCTGCATTTTTTAAATAACTTCAATTTTCACATTTAAATTATACATTAGACACCAAAACAAATGTTAATTCACTTTTAATATAAAAGAAAAACTACCAAAAATTAATGAACCCTTGAAATTGGCCGATTGTACATTGAAATTACGGAAGAAAATTTAAATTCTGGAACCAAAACGAATCTTGAATGTACACAAAATTTAATAGCCTCTTCAGTTTACACAGTACGGCTTATATTCGAAATTCCAAATTGATTTAATTCTTTAAGACCAATTAATTAAAGCTTAACGTTAAATGTTATTCCTTTTTTTACAAAAATAAATGGAACTAACCTCGGACTACAGGGGCATATAACACAAGCCCTACAAGTCCTACAATTGTTAGAATATATTTGACACTTGTAGCTTTTTCATAACACAACTCATTTGCATATACCGAATTAAGTAGGACTTGTGGTTATAGTTACAGGCAGATTACTCGTAATTGGTTGACTTGTTACAATTGTATAGTTTGTGTTATAGGCCCCTGGTCCTCTTGTTCATGGAAAGGATTGAGTTTCTTAATTTTTAGATAATAATAATAATAATATATTTTATTTCCCATCTAACAGCAGAGCCTAATTACAGATGAGAAAGTGAATAAATGTAAATATAAATAATGTAAATAAATCTAGTATACAAGTATCACAGAAAACAGATAGAGATATCGCGCACGTTGCAGTTGAAGATATCAACATGTCGATTAACCGATTCAAGACAGGCACACATACGCGATATCAGTGACGTACACAAGGATTGTTTATAAACAAACAGGTTGTTCCTCCTGAGATGTTTTTGAGGCACATGAAAACCAATGCGCGCCAAAAGTGCAGGCGAGTCAATTTTGTTAATGATCAAGTTGTAAATAAACCTGGCTTGATGAAATTCCCTACGACGTTCAAGAGCTCCAATATCACCCTCGAGAAGCAGAGAGCCATAATCTACACCTCTCTCTGGGAATGCACCGTGGCGTAAATATAGTAAATATTTGAGGTAACGTCTTTGAATGTTTTCAAGTTTAATTTTGTAGGTGATGTAAATTGGCGACCAAACCACAGAAGCATACTCAAGTTTAGTGCGTACGAGTGTATTATATAGTGTCTTCAGAGCATCTTCAGATTTCAGCTCTCTTGAATTCCTAAAAATAAAGCCTAAGAGCTTTAACGCCTCAGAACAAATGGTGGTAATGTGGGTATTAAAGTTCAGTTTAGAATCAAACGTTAAGCCAAGGTCCTTAATCATCACACAACGTTTAAGCGAACAATTATTTATAACATAATTATGCAATTGCGTAACCTGCTTACGAGAGAACGACATCACACTACACTTATCCACATTAAGATTTAATTTGTTAGACAGCGACCAATTGACGAGTAAGTTTAACTTATACTGCAGATCACGTGCATCACTCAAAGTCTCAATTTTATTAAATATTTTTATGTCATCCGCATAACCAAGGGCACAATCACCAAGGGATGAAAGTATATCATTACAAAATATAATAAACAAGAGTGGGCCGAGGTTTGACCCCTGTGGCACTCCCGAGGACACTTTGTAATAATCCGATTTGAAGTTCTTATAACATACACATTGACGACGATCAGTAAGGTAAGAACTTAATCACAGAACAAATGTTTTACTAAGATTAAAGTTTTTCAGCTTATTTATGAGTAACCTATGACAAACGTTGTCAAACGCCTTGGAGAAGTCGGTGTAAATGACGTCCACTTGAGATACAGAACCAAAAGCATCCATTATGAACTCAGTGAAGCAAGTCAAGTTGGTTACAGTCAAGCGACCCTGAAGAAATCCATGCTGGTTGCTTGAGAAATAATCTTTACATTGACCAAACAAGATGTTATATACACATGACTCGAGTACTTTAGCAAAGTTACTGAGTATAGAGATAGGTCTATAGTTTTGAATCACTGATTTATCACCCTTTTTAAAAATTGGTAGCACCAATACACCTTGATGATTATAGTACAGATGTTACAGAAGTTACAGAATTTACAGATGTTACAGGAGTTACGGGTGTTACAGGAGTTACAGATGTTACAGAGGTTACAGAGTTACAGACGTTACAGATGTTACAAGTGTTACATATGTTACATATGTTAAAGATGTTACAGATGTTACAGATGTTACAGATGTCAGAGATGTCACAGACGTCACAGATGTCACAGATGTTACAGATGTTTATACGAAATAGTAAGTAAATTGGGATAGTACTTCTGAGAGTAACTTGCACTAGCGTTTACATAATAAGCAAGTTGTAAAAAGCACTCTCAGATTTCAGCGTGTTTGAATGTGCGTATACACAGTAGAGCTGTACAGATTTTTGACTAGATTTGCCAATTCGGAGATCCTTCAGAAGTGTTAATTAAAGTAAACGTGTCTTCTTTTGACCCTACACGTTTTCCCTACAAAAAATGGAATCTCGTTTTGATGTGTTGGGATCCCGGCCTGCTTGGTCTGAAAAGAATTTCAAGGTACAACTTTTCAGGTGCCTATTTCCTTTTGGTTCCATATAGTGCTGTGTTCTGTTTAAATACCAGAGGACGCCTTTTGTCTATTAGGACGAATTGCTGTCATTAGAATTTCCGTAAAATTTTCCAGTTCAAGTTGCCGTCTATTGAAGAAGTTCTTGTTAAGACTTTTTGGAACGAAATTATGTTCCTGTTTTAAGACGTTGTGCGAACATTTTAAGTAAATTTCTACGAAACACGGACGGCTATTTCAAGTTTCCGTAAACAACGTTACCACAACCGTTTCGGGGATATGAAGTAGAAAAATCAAGTTTTTGTGTCACGTGTTATCAGGTGCATTTACTTCCGTTAATTTAATTAGTGTTTGGTGTGATCGGACTATATTTGGATATTTTAACTCAAAAACTGTAATGATTTTTTCTTAGTAGCTGTTATAATGTTGGTAGTTGAACACCCATGTTGTTTTGATTGTTCGGACATTGTGGTCCAATTGCATTTTGATAGGAGTGTATGTTTCATGTGTGATTGTAAAATAAATTTTATTTATGTAAAATTACACAAGTTGCGTTCATTCGGTCCCTTTAATGACGAAGAGAGAAGTCTTATGGACAATTACCATTAATTGTATTGATTCACGCCCAAAGTTCATTTGGCAAATTTTGATTAAAGAGCTAGGTAGGTTTGAAAATGTCGTATTTGCCCCGAAGTTGTAGGGTCACAGCATTTATTTAATTGCTCTCCTAACGTGGGGCACTGCAGTTATTTTTTATGGTTCTTTTTGGTCGGGACCAATGCACACAGCATTAGCAATCGACGTAGCTCATTGTGGGAAACTCTAAAATGCAGATTTGCAACAATTAATAACGCCGAAATGAGAACTGTTTACTAACTCTATACCATCCCTTTTTCAAACAAGAAATCGTGTGCATGCTAGTATGTATAGTTGGTAGCATATGCAACAGAATTTTTCACTACAAAATATAAATTCAAAGGTCCACTGTAGTTTAAAAAAAAAATATCGGTTACTAATACTGATACATTTCTAGTTATATAAAGCTGATATGTCATTTTTTATTGTTGTCCTCTTAGTTTTTTTTTGCGAAAAACATATTTCCACCCCATATACACTGCACGATCAGTGTTTAGGATTTACATTCGCTACTCTCCCAAATACGTAACTGAAATTATTACATCACTTATGCAAAATCATGTAAAAATTAAAAGATTAGAGATGTGTTTCCTTTGTAAAAAACTACCTACCTCAATAATGATCTGGAAAATACGCCATAACGAGATACATCGTTTGTATAATTTATTCGTATTTAGGCACTCACAGGGGTAAACATCCAAAAAGTATAAGAGAAAAGAAATTACAATTCAAGTCGGAGATAATACAGTGAATCCCTAGACGAAACACGTGACCAATTTTAAAAATGGAGTGTGGCCAAAATAATGCTCAATAGAAGAATTGGAGCATGCATACACCGAAACAGTCCACAAACGAATCGCAATACAAGACCACTAAAAGAGTACGTTACTCGATTCTTATGCTTCTTTAGGTATGAAATTAGCTACCCATTTTCCATGTCATTGCGTTATCTGCAAGTATTGTGTTGTGGGATACAAAAATACCGGTCGAGGGTTTAGGGAAAAATGAGGAAGAGATAGATTGTAAGTGATTTGATACACGATGTGTGGGGTATCTATATTCCAATTAAAATCGAATGTTGAACAAAATTCCTTAGTTCTGATGAGAAAGTAACCGCCGTTAATCGGTACGTGGTTAACAAGAGGAATTCGAAATTAAACACAGTATAATAAATGGGCCCAGTTGAATGTAAAAAGGCATTTGAATTAGATAAATTTAATTCATGCACAAAGTTCGAAGATTTATTTAAATTATGACCATTTGGAGCTTACTCTTAAATGATTTTTAATCAGCGTTCTAGGAACTGTAATAGAAAACAGCGTGCAAGTACTATAATACATAGAAGAGGAATGCATTATGTAGGTGTTCGGTAAAGATTGCAAAGAATAAAACAGAAGAGCAGAGGTACAAAGGTATGGGGTACTTCGCGGACCACACTGCTTTGCTTGTATTATTTTGACGCAGCTATACTGCATACTTTCACGTTTTGTCGGTAACTACATAACCAAACAAAGACATACACAAGATGAAAAAATTAAATGTTGGCCATTAGACATTTTTCTGTGTATTTTTGTCCTGCTTGATTTTACAACCCCCCAGTTCACGTATTAAGAATAAAAATCTTTCAAGCGTTATTCCGCATCCTCCTTTAAAATGGCGCTTAACAATTAACTTTCAGTTCAGACCGCCTACGATCGAATTCCTTCCGAGAATTACTTCGGCGGCGAGGGTGGATTCTTCTGGTTCTGGAATTCATCCCTTACCCTTAGCACAGGTGAAATTCTTACTTGACACATATCTCAACCAACCTGAGTTAACTGTTTATTTATAAACTTGAGACTTTTTACTTTCATAAAATTCACTTGTTTACTTAAAAGTGAAAAAACGTTTAAAATACACGCGTGGGAATTGAAAATGAGTGCAAACGTAAATATTTTACTTAAAGGCGTTAACGTTATAATATATATTTATTGGAAATAAAAGGGGTAATCCGACAAGGTTACTTCTATTCAGTAAAATCAGTAACGGAAATTCAATTTTAAATTCAAAGCATGCCCTTTAAAAATAATTTAAATAATTTCTAACTGTATTTAAATGGAATACAAAATTCATAATATTCCACAATAATTAACTTGTATATCCTGAAAACAGCTGAAGCGTAACAACAAAAACTCATGTTAACGAGCTTTTAAATCTATTCATTCATGCAACATCCCCACTTTTTCAGCTGCGTCCCTTCCCTTCGGAGTTAAATTTCATTCAGCATTGCGGCTAACTAGCAAACATGCGAAGGAATGTGTGGGTAGTCATCATGCATCAGGGTTAGTGTTGAATTGATCCGACAGAAGAACAACAAACAGGTTACCGCGCTAAAATTGCCAGTTCTGTTTGTAAATAAAACATGGCGGCCTTCTAATGGAAATGACATGCATTGCTTTCTTCCACATTAATTGCTTAGTTAATGAAGGTTTAAGCAGTTGATAATTGTTGACCTTTCTATTTTTAGACCAGGCTCCCATATCAAATGTCGGCTAAATTCCACGTGCTCTACAACCCTCAAAACAATTTACATTGTTGCGCATTAAAAATAATTGAAATAAATATAGTACAGAGCCGCACTATTGTATGTTAATCAAAAATTACGTGAGTCATAAATTTGGGCGTAAAATGAATATTTGATATCGGGCGTGCACAGGATGCGAGTTCGCCCTTTTTCAATTTTGAAATCGATAAGGATTCGCATATTACGCACCGAATCCCTAATCGATTACAAGATATTAAAAAAATCATTTGAAGCTCCACATGTTCACACGAGCTTTCAAATTATTCAAATTCCATTAAGTTCTCACCTTATTAATAGAAATACGAAATTTTAATTCTCACCGACCAGTCACTATTTACAAATTCAGGTGTGTATATATTTTTTTGAAAGGTTAATGATCAGTTGACCTTTAGAATAATGTATTATGTAAAAAAGATACGAGATATATAAGTAGAAGTTCTGGTTTATATCGCCAATTAAACAAAAATTAAGATATTTAACCGTCTTGGTATAAAACTTTATCCGCCGCTTAAGGTAATTTAATAGTTATAAAATTAGGGGGGCGAAACTATCGGGTTACTTTATAAGTGACTTATTTTATCGCAAGTTGGCGCGAATGGGTTTTTGCTCAATTTGTCAATGTCTGCTCCTTAAATTGAGGTATATTTCGTTCCCTGTCCATTTCTTATGTTGATATATCGGGCGATCAAAAATGATTGGCTGTCGAGTCGCCTTTGGAAGTTCAAGTTAGATACGATTTCCCATGTAAACAAAAATTCCAAAGGCGACTAGAGAGCCAATCATTTTTGATCGCATTGTATCAAATTAGTTCCGATCGTCTGTAAATCTTTAGTGCATGTCTGCAATTACCTGCATCTAACATTTTAATCATATTCATCTTCGTTGCTCTACGTTTCTACACTCTGGGGATTAGTTGTTCTTTCGCTTTAAAAATATCTGTACTATTGTTGGGTTTGATACTTTCCACCATCCTGCTCTCTTTAATTCACCATGGAAACCTAGATGCCTGCAATAAAAACATTGTAATGTATAAAATGCAATATTGCAAATAATATTTAATATAAATATAATTTTACTCTCTTTTCAAAAACTCAAAAAAATATAGGGTGGTCTATATGAAACAAGTATAAGTTGTGATAAAGCGCATTTTTTAACCAAAATAGCTTTTGTTTTGACATAACCAATGGATATATTTCTTGCAAACGTCTCAATCGCCCTTTGTGAGTACCCTCTAAACAATCCGTTCTTGAGTATAAGGGAATATACCCGATCACGATAAGAGGTCGAGGAGGAGGGCTATGGTTGGTAGAAATTAATTCCTTTGGTTGAGACCTTTCATTAGAGTACCATGAAGGATAAAATTAGTTCTACCACCCCCCTCCCCCTCCACCTCGTATTTTGATAAGACGCCAGAAAGAAGGACAGTAGTTGGTAGAAAGCGGTTCCTTTCGTTGAGACCTTTAATTAGAATGCAATGAGAACTGTAATTAATTTTTACCCCCCCCCCCCCCCCCCAACCACTCTCAGACCCCGTCGCTCACAGCATCTTAGGAAATAATTCGTGGGAGGGCCCCCTTTTAGACAGCAAAATTTGATAGCCGTCTGCCACACCTTCAAGGTATAGGCTACCTACTGCCAAAAATTCCAGGACTCTAGCACCATTCCCCTAGAAGTAGTTCAAAACGGCTGAAGTAGGACGGACGGACGGACGGACAAAACACAAACAATAGTACATTTTTTTATTTTAAAAAAATGCGCTAAAAATATAGTTTGGGGTCGTATAAGAAAAACCAAACACCCTGCATAAAAACTGTGCATCGCATTTTCTCAAATTTTTGTGAAATAAACTAATTTTGATAAATTTTTAGTTGTCTTTGAATTTTTACTTTTATTTTGTCCGTAATTTCCATTTTTTCAAATATTTCCTAATTAGATTAGAATTCGAATTTGTTATACTTAAGCCGATTTTTCTATTATTTTTAATTATTGGATGCACTGACTTTTCTGACTTTGAATTTGTTTTTATTTATATTAAAATTGTATGTGCATTAGATTTTTATTTTTTTAAATTCTAAATTGTAAGGTTGATTCTTCGTCTTCGAATTTTTAGGAAAGCCTCTTGAATTTCGATCAAGTTGTAAAGTTTTACCTTTTTCGAACACTTAATTTTTATTTATCTAATTTTTTAATTATAAGCATATTCGAACTTTCCAAGTTTTCGATTGAGTTTTACGATTTTGTCAGTTTTTAGAATTTAAAATTGCTCATTAATTTATGAATTTTTCAAATTGCCTAAATTCTCAAAATTCCAATTTTTTCTAATTTTTTGCTAAGATGTTTCTGATTGTTTTTAATTCTTCCAATGATCCTATATGATGATTTGTTAGAATTTCTACCAATTTTTTCTGCTAATTTCTGCTAATTCTGCATGTACGGTGGAAAAATCAAAAGAAAAGCGACCGGTACAAGTAGTAACGGGACCGCACTAGGATTTTTGACCAGTTACATCATCCTCATGCCACAAGATCATGAAGACCACTTCCTGGCTTGATCTGTAAAAAATAATTATGGAATTACTTCATACAACAAGGATCTTAATAGCTGTAGAGGTAGACAAATCTGAGAAAAGATAAGAAACCAAGAGATAGAAAGTCGCAGAATTTTATGCTATATAATTTCCCTCTGGAAGTTTCTTGTATCTACAAATGGCGAAATTATGGCCATAAAAAAATCAAAATCAAAAAATAATGTTAACAAACCCTTAGTAATTTTTTCTCAGGCAGTCTGGTACGAAAATAACACTTTTATAATTAGTGGGTTTCGAGTAAATCACATCAACTTTCTTATTTCTTATGGACGCCATATTGGATTCTTAGGTCATTCGATAGAGAAAAAAATTACAAAATCGGCGATACCAAATACTTAGTATTTGGTTTGGAAATTCATCTTGAATTTTTGCCTTAAAGGTTACAATGTATTTCTTATGGCAATAATTCCAAAACCGTGTCAGTCCTGACTATGCGAGACCATAATAGTATATTGTGCAATAAGTGCGTGAAGTGAGATTTTGTACACGAGCGTGGAGTTTGCAGCACGAGCGTAGCGAGTGCTGCAAACCACGAGAGTGTACAAAATCCTTCACGCACGTGTTACACACTATACTTTTTCTACGACCATACATATAACAGAGTAACTTTTTATTGAACTAACATCACAGACAAATTAAACATTGGTTAATTTTCTTTGTTATAATAATTATTAATAGTAATGGTACAATTTGTCGGGTTGCTAATTTCTACCTTCGCTGAATCGCTTAATGGTTTTTCCATTACAGTGCTTTTAGCAGCAGTGTTATTTTGGACTGCCAATATTTTATTGGAAACTTCAATTTTCTTGTTGAGTGAATTTTCTACGTAACTTTCTGCGACGGTCGAAGATTTCCATCCTCCATGCTTTTTTAGAGTAAGTAAATCTCCGCCGGCTTCTACTAGTAATGTAGCAGAAGACCTTCTGAAAGAGTGACCGGTGTACTCTTCAGAATTGGGCAATTTTAAATATTTCGCAATTTCGCAAGGTACTTTGCCAATTTTATTTATGCCAATCACCTGACGAGTGCATTTTCCCCTTTGAAAATTAATAAAGGACTTGGTTTCGGGATAGTTTTGTGGACGAAGTGACGCATATTTTTTATATAATTCCAAGTGTTCAGTTACGGTGAATTTCCTTGAAATCTTGTTCTTGGTGTCATGGACATGCACTATAAGGATATTTCCCATATCTTGGATGTCGGTTGTCTTTAGTTTGTAAATTTCATCTCTTCTGAGAGCACCAGCCAATCCAAATACTAAAATGACCTAGACGAAACATAACAAGTACACATTTAAAGATTCATTTATAACAACTTACTTTAGCCAGTAAAAATGTTTCATCAGGTGCCTCCTTTATAAACTTCAAAATTTGTTCTTTTTCCAAAACTCTTGACTTTTTTGGACTGTATCCTTCATTTTTTCTTTTTAAATAGGCGCGTACTTTAGGATATTCACCAATATTTATGTTTTGCTTGACACTGAGAGTACTCTTCAACATCGAATAACTACTCCAAAGTGTTGAAGATTTAAAGTTTTTTGATAACTCAGATAAGTAAGTTAAAATAACATTCTCGGAGAAAGAATGAATGTTATTTTGATGCCTCCATTCCATAAATTTCTGGTACGTGTTCTCATATATGGTGAAAGACTTAACTGGTAGTAGGGCGGTGCTCGCTTGGTTGGCTATAGCCGTGATTTTAGGCGGGGTGCCTGGCAAATCGGTATCCATCATATAGCTGCTAAATTTTATAGATTAATGTGCTGAAAATGTCTCTTAAAGCTACAATAATGAACTTACGATTGACAGTAGTAAATCTAGCGTCTAATAACAAAACGTCAGAATTGCAGCCAAAGCACACTACGCCATAACAATGCCGATGTCGAAAAGTGTGTACGCTCTTATGGCAGCGATGCGTGAAATAAATCCCATAACAATTGCATTGCATTTCACGCATCGGTATTAAATATTTCGCTTTACACATTAATATCGATATGTGAAATTTCATTTCACGAATGGAAGTAGAAAAACGAACGTTTTTTTGACCACAACTTCGCTATTTGTAGTCCTACAAGGAACTGTGAATTGGGAAAATTAATCAGCATAAAATTCTGAATAACCCATTTAAGCGATTTTGTATCTCTTACGGTTTAGGAGATCCCCACAGTGAAAATTAAAAAAAAAGCACTCTGTATATGTAATGCGAAATCTTCTCCTCCAAAAAAATATTTTAATTCGGACCGAAGGACCAAATTGTGATCACGGTCTCTGAAATATATTGTGGCGCTGCGTACTCTGTGAGCTTTAGCGGATAAGGGTAGGTATAAAACGTTTCCATCGAAATCCATAACTTGCACACATTTTTTCATGAGTTTTCTATTAACGTTGGTTAACAATAATCACACATAGGTATTGATTTTTACTGCATTTCATCTAATTACATAAAATTGCTCATGTCAATTTGATGTCATAATAATTTATCCCACATGAGTCACATACACGTAATAGTCGTATTAGTTCCTAAATCATTATAATTGCGTTTGTATAGCTGATGGTATTAAGACATTGAGGGCTATTGCTTTCAAAAGTTTACTTATAAAAGTATAAATCTAAATTAAGTTGGAAGAATAATGATGTTCAGAAAACCATAGATGTAAATCTTATTATGATTCTGATGGAGAATTAGTTCTGAAGTGCGGCATTCTTTCATCCGGTGTAAACGCAAAATCAACAATGACGTATATATAGCACTAATAAATAACTTATTATCAAAGGAATACACAACATTAAGTTACATACAAAATTGTGTAAAACCAATCACATCTAATTTATTTTAATACATTCTCATGTCAGGATTTAATTTATTATAGTACACTCTTTAGTTGTATGCGGGTTCGTTGTATTGTCGCTCCGGACTGCAGAAAGGAAACCACAAGAAATATTATCTAGGTTAATTGTGTAACAATACAGTTTTTGCGCTATATAATAAGCTTATTACGGGGAAACAATGGGAACATCGTGTGGTGTTTGCAGGAGTTCCGAAACACATAATAGAGTCCCTGGCTTTTAATCCATGAAATGCAGACCTCCCATACAAAACACACATAAACGATTCAAAAGGACTGTAAGATCAAATCACCAATCCCACGCTCATTCAATGAATTTGCACTAACTTTCGTACAAAGTAGACCTACCCCGGACGAAATTCCACAAGAAAATAGGCCAAAGAATTTACTATTTACAAACCATTCATACCTTGCCGAATGACTGTACACTTGTTGTGGGGTACGAAATGCGTGTACGCATCATTTCATATCAATGGACTCTCAAAAATCTCATCCGCCACATTGCACAATTAGGACCGTAAAATGTAACAGTCTCGTCGTTGTAGTAAAACGGTACGCCGTGGGTGTATGAATGTGAGCGAGGAAGGAATTAAAACCGCAAAATGCGATAGTGCAGGAAATTTTTTTGTTTTGTTTCTAATTTTCATTCATGCCATAGGAAGTGTTGAAGATAAGTCTACCGAAATTCCCCAAATTTTTAGTGCAGATAATTTTTTAAAATGCCAAGTGCTGTTAACAGCTAGGCAGCATTGATTTTCATCAATTACCAAATTAAAGGCCATTGACCTACGCTGCAATAGGCTGATGAAAGTTATCAATCTACAACATACCTGAAGGACCTTTTTGAAGGAAATTGAATTTCCTTGTCTATCAAAATAATACAATACCTATGCGGAAAGTGACGTTGCATCTCTACATGATCTAATATCTCAATTTTGACATAAAACAAGTAAAGAGAAACCACCAAGTTCTGTGGATACTTGCACAGATCACCTTCCAAGAAACCAAAAAAAGGCAAAGAGGCGGACGACGGTTTTTTGGTAAGTGGTTTCATCATTGATTACGTAGTGGTTCTTCAGATATTATTGAGTCATTCTCTCCAGCGTAATATATAATTAAATTGGTTTACCGTTCGAGCTCCAAATTAAATAAACTGCACCAATATAGACAACGAGCCACAAAGGCACTTCCGGTTGACGAATATTGGACCAACACTTAATCAATTAGTCCCCTGACCATTGTCTCCCTATTACAGTTACTGAAAACAGAATTAGAAAACTCGAAACCATTAGTGAGTTATCGTGTCCACTGACTGGCGGACGGACGGACAGAAAGTTAAAAGTAATAAACTCGCTTTTTGTCGCTCTTTAATAAATACATTCTTTACGTCCCTGGACAAATATCGTGATAACAATTCAACCAGGGGTGGTTGGAGATGAGTGGTTTTACTCGCCCATTAATACCAAATGTGGTCCGTCATACTTTCCGAATCGGGACTGATAAATTCTCAGGGTGAACAATGCTGCCACGCTTTGGCATTTCCAGGTGGCCAGATTTGTTGACGATTGTAGTTCCGTTTCGTACATAATCGTGTCTGAATTGCTCCTATGCGTTTTTAGGTCTTCAATTTCCGCATCACGCCTCTTAATTCGAAATCTCGTTGTTTCTTCTTCACTAAAGGCATTGTTACTTGCCGTATGAAATTATCATGTCAGTCTTCTAGTTCACTCTTTACCGCTTGCGCTTCTCCTTCGTGTATAAAGTTTTCTTCCGTTTTCAATGTCTAGATCATTTCACTTCTTGGATTTTCTCTCGAAATTGCTTTTGATTGTTTTCGAACTTTACTTCCAGTTTCCTGTCCATAGATTTAAAAATTGTCGTTCCATGGGCGATCACATTCTTTTTCTTTCTTCTGTACTTTCTATTGCTCATCTTCAATTTTTAGTGCACTTTCACTTTCAAAAAATAAGTACACTTTTGCGCTCTTGATGTCTGTCTGTCTGAGTCACAAACGCTCCGGAACTACACCACTTACAGACTTTATTGGTGTCATTCGATCAGAAATTAAAACATTATTTCATGTTTGTATCCTCGTTAAGGGCCATTCAAATCGAAAAAAAAACAAATTTGAAAGTGCACTCTTTGCCTCTTGCTCACAAACGGCTTAAAGAATTTTTTACAAAGTTTTGCTCTTGACTCTTTTTAACTTCCTCTATGAAATTATTGTTCTTTAGTTTTGGCCATCATCTTGATCATTTGTTGTAATTTTCCTTCATTTGATTCGTTTGTTTCTCTAAGCCCTTTCGTTACCTTCCTGTTGACTCTTCTCCCTCTGTTATATGCCTTCCGAAAACATCTTGACTATATTGCGATTGCACGTTGTTTTTGAAACTGATACAGTCAAAGAATTTTCCATTTACTTACCTATATTAAATTTCTAAAATTCTAACCCATAACAAATTCCTTGGTAGCTTGATAATTCCTAACTTATAAAACCTCCTTAATTCTTACGGGTTAGGTACGCGGTTAGTCCTCTGATTTTGCGATAATTATGCGATCTTTACGCGACATCCAAATTCGACTCTTTACTCAATTTGAGTTGATATAATTTGTCAGAAATATTTATTTTCCAATCGATCTAAGACTTTTCATGAATCTATGAGGTAAGTTCGATATATTTTTTGGTAGTTTCTCCACTGTAATATAATGAAATTGGCATAATTTTTTTCACTTTGGCAGCTTTACAGGAAAACTTTTAATAAAAAGAGAACTTTACTGAAAGGCCTCCCTGTACTACAACTGCTTGCTTTTTCAACTCGACGAAATGTGTTTCGTAATCGGACAACGCGCGTTAAACTTTTAACACAACTTTGTTTAACTTGCTTCTGCACAAATTTATTATAAAAATGACGAACTGCGTCTTCAACTCCGTCGCGAAACCAGGAGCAACGTTCTTACGTTGATTCCAGTATTTTAAAGACAATCCACCACAATCTCCTTCTTTACGAATTTTCCAATACACCGCCAATCAGCAATGCTTCCCACAATTTCTTTAGCTCCCTCGCCAAATTCGATGGGAAGCGAGGGAGCGTAGTTTGTAGTGATATATGTTGATTGGTTCCTCTTCCATACTACCAAAACGGTTTTGGTTACCTTTTAAAATCGATAATGGTGGACATGCACGATTTTGTCACCCTTTATAGTGTGTTATTAATTAAATCAATAACTAGATCAGAAGAATACGATTTTCAGTCAGGGAATTTTTTGACACTCAGTTTGCATTCGGAAACACGACTATTACTCCGGCTCATATTCAATAGTACTGATTTATATAGATTGCGCCGTAAGTCCCAGAACGGTCGATTGTCTTGGTTATCCATTAACTCAGGTTTTGTTTTTAGAGTAAAATTGGTGATAATGGCAGTTTTTCACTTGCGGTTTGGCCAGGAATAATCCTTTATCTTAGTA
This sequence comes from Photinus pyralis, assembly GCF_008802855.1. NCBI lineage: Eukaryota > Metazoa > Arthropoda > Insecta > Coleoptera > Lampyridae > Photinus > Photinus pyralis. Next base: position 11,773,562 of record NW_022170511.1, read on the forward strand.
CAGGGTGAGTCAACGATTGCGCGGAGTAACTTAATGCCTTGAAGATAAGATTTTTCGATAGAGTGCTTTTGTATTATGATATGGTTGAATATTCTCCACATTTTAAAACTATTTGGAATTATACAGGGTGCGCCCACAAAGTAGGGCGCCCAAATGGTACATTTTTTTAAATAGAACTCCCTGTATTTGAATGCATTTTTGAATTCTACGTGTAATTGTACGCTTTTTTATTATATGGTTAATATCCGAAAAGCTAGTAGTTTTAAAGATAATTCCATTTTTAAGAAAAATTGGGCATTTGCAAGCGTCAGTATATTGTCAAAATTATTACTTAAATTTTGATTCTAGGTTTTATATCTTTTATCCTGGGTTAAGTAAAAGTCATAATAAATACATCTACTATAAAACATTAAAAAAATAGCTTACAGGGGGTGTTTTTTGTAGATCCAAAGTTATTAAAAATCTCACTTTTTTTAATGGAACACCCTGTATATTTTTCTGTCATCTTTTAGCTCGTCCAAAAACCTTCAACTTTTGATAATAATGTCGTATACCTATCTCTGATAGTTTTCGAAACATCTTGGTTTTCCTGGTTTTTATATTCTAATCTTAAATAAGTTATATGTAATTTACATAATAGTGAGGTGCCCATGCAAAAAAAGGCAATTTTTATCTGCCTCGTTCAAAGCTAAAATCATATTTATTAATTCAATTTTCTAATAATTCATTTAAGTCTATAAAAACTGGAGAATAAATTTGATAGTAAAAACATAAACAAATATCTTGGTTTTTCTACTTTTTATATTTTAATCTGAAATAGTTCTAATTTACATAATAACGAGATGTACTTTGTATCTTTCTTTCATTATTGAATAAACATTATCATTATCGAATATGAAAAAAAAATTAAACTAATATCACTGACTGGATGACATTAGGAGTTAAATTAAATTTGCTTTGTAGTCAAATGTTTTTACTTATTCTCCAGTTGAAAAATAAATTAATCGATATGATTTTCGTTTTGGACGTGATAGATAAATATTGCCTTTTTTTGCATGCCCACCTCACTATTACATATGTAAATTACATATAACGTATTTAAGATTAAAATATAAAACCCAGGAAAACCAAAATATTTCGAAAACTATCAGAGATAGGTATAGGACATTATTATCAAAAGTTGAAGGTTTTGGAGGAGCTAAATGATGACAGAAAAATATACAAGGTGTTCCATTGAAAAAAAGTGAGATGTTTTAATATGAAGTTTTGCAACTTTGGAGCTATCAAAAAAATACCCTGTAAGCTATATTTTTAATGTTTCATAGTAGATGTATTTATTTTTTATTTGACTTTTACTTAACCCAGGATAAGATATAAAATCTGGAATCAAAATTTAAGATACTGATGCTTGCAAATGCCCAATTTATCTTAAAAATCGAATTATCTTTAAAACTGCTAGCTTTTCGGATATTAACCATATCATAAAAAAGACGTACAATTACACGTAGAATTCAAAAATGCATTCAAATACAGGGGGTTCTATTAAAAAAATGTACCATTTGGGCGCCCTACTTTGTGGGCGCACCCTGTATAATTCCAAATATTTTTTAAATGTATAAGAATATTCAACCATATCATAATACAAAAGCACTCTATCAAAAAATCTTATCTTCAAGGCATTAAGTTACTCCGCGCAATCGTTGACTCACCCTGTACAGTTTGTTTATTTTTGATTTTTGAATACATTGTTGCTAGCGTTTTTGTACGTGTTTTTTAGGGTGTATTAAAAAATAATAAATATATATTATTTAAAAACAATAGGATTCTTTTTTGCCATATCGGAAAAAAAATTATGTTAATGAATTTTTTTTTCATTTTACTCTTGCAACTAGAGTTCTACTCTAATTTCAAAATATCGGTTCATAGATATTGAGATATGAGATATTTTTCCAATCCGTACTGCACACCCTGTATAAGACATATTAGTCATCAATATGTAAATTGTGTGGTGTAGGACGCAAAAGTTAACAGCTACTATGCCTCTGCATCAGGTTATGGATATATGCAACAAAACTCCATTGTTTTTCATGGAACACTATATTTTTGACATATTTTGATAGAAAATTAAAGAAAATATCCTTAACCTTAACGACTCTCAAGTACCTAAATTGAATGTAGAAAAACTCACTAAAATCAAACACATGAGTTACAATTAACAACACGTTGTTGAGTCAAGAAAGCTAAAAATGTTATAGGTTTTTTGGTACGAATTGGGAGCTACATGTTGACTGTAATTAATTTATTATTATTATTAGTTTTAGATAGTTATCGGAAGTTATTGTCGTTTTGTTCCGAATCATTGGTGGAGGGTGTGTTAATTCTTATGAAGTCTTATAGTAGTTATATGCCTAGGATTTTTTATTCATAATTTCATTTCTTCTCAAAGTATATAAAAATGTACAGAGCGTTCTATTACAAAACCATTTCCCAACTCGTAATTTTTGGGAACTGGCGGATATCAGTTAGGGCATTATTGTGAACATTTCCAGAAAAATGTTACCGATTTACTGGATGCTGACCTATTTTACTAATCATACGGATTACAAATCCCAATGCTATGATTTTTTTAGTTGTCTAATACCGATTCGGTTTTTTACCTTCAGTTCATAAATCAAGTTAACACCATATAAAAACAAACAAAAAATAGTATAATATGAATTTCACACGTATTCCCACACATATACATACATGATGATCCATAACCAAGTGGAATAGTTCAGTTTTTTTGTATGGCATCAGGTTTTTTTTGCAACAAAAACTATGTTTACGCATAAAAGTTTTATTATTTTAGTGGTACCTGCTATATGGTCAAATGAATTTATTACACATTACTGTTTGGCTCAGTTGAAAGATTTCGATATTGCCTAGAATTGACTTTTATTTATGGGAAACTAAAAGAGCTTTATTGGCCTTATATAAATGTTATCACAAAATGGGTGTAGTAAAATTGAAACTAGAAATATTGTAGGGATTTATAGTTGACTTTTAGGTAACTTACTTTGAACTTGCGGCGGCCCCATATCAATACGAGTTCGCAATAAGTTAACGTAGAAATGTAGGCGGAACGCGGAAGGAAAAACATGAACAAATTTGAAATGTCCGGTGGTCATATACTATACTGATCAAAAGATTTCGTAGAAACTTGACAGGATACAACTGTCACATCTTGACTCTTGAATGAAATATCTTTATATACACCCTACGCCATAATGGAAACCGTAAATGCTTTAACAAACATTTTAACAAGCATCTACTGTGCGCGTGTTTATTAACAAAACGAGTGCATAAAGATAACCGTAAAGAATTATGAACAAACAAAAATTAAGAAGCAATTAAGACGTCTTAAGACGAACATCCAACACTAGTAAAGAATAAACGCGGCACTAACACAAATTCCGGCTCATGTTTATTTACTTTTGTTAAATTCTAGTATCCTTTTTCGGCGCTAGCCCTTATCTTCTTGCAACTCTGTTGGCGGCCAGACCTTTCCCATCCTATAAGGGAGAATTCCAAGAAACGGGGTTTAGACAGTGACATAAATATATCCCTAACTAAATATCTTCAATGGAGGTTTTACCATGTGTTAGCATTTTTAAAGGCAATCTTGTCTAACATTATTATAAAAAAGCAATGGTTTATTGCTTTATGCATGACACCTAAATTAATCCTCATTATCATCGCATGAGAAGTTATTCTCCACCGTAATTCACATCTTATCTTTTCACAGACCGATTTATAATACTGGAGGAGTAGCTGTATTTTCAAATACTTACTTTCGCTAGATTTGTAGAATGCAAAATACTCTGAATGTGGACTATGTCGGATTTCAAATATCCAATTTTGATCAATTTACCTGTTTACAAATAAAAAAATATTTACTGTGAAAATTCATGTTTAATGTAGTAAGAAAGAGAAAAAAATAAACTTTCTAATGACGTATCACATGGCCTATGTTGCCATTTAAAAAATTCAAGACGGCGGTCGCACTCAAAAACCATGTGTCAAAAAAATTTTAATATCAAAATGTGTGAAATGATTTCAAATGGAAGCGTTATAATTTTCATGTCTGATGTCCATATTTTAAACGGTTTGAGCGTGAGAGCTTTAGCTATAAATATGGAACTATACTAAAGAATACATATCGAACAAATTTCCTGGAAAATTTGTCCGATAGGATTCTCGAACGATTAGGGTGATGTGTGCCGGTGCACCATCCTGTTGAAACCAACAGTTCCCAACTTTTGTTTTTGTATGTGCGTACTCAATAAGTATGTAGGTACTGTTTTTTCGGACCATATAAAAACTAAAGTTGATGATTTCTCAGAAACGAAACGTTGTATTCTGGAGCTCAACAAGTGGCAATGAGAAACTCGCTTTTATTTTTCTGAAATATCTTCGGAAGTAATCGGAATTTTTTTTACAGCATCCCACGTTGACTTACAGGTGGTCGACTTAACTTTTTGGACCGGTCAACGTGAACGCTCTCGTAGTTCAACGCGCATTCGATAATTGCTCCCTCCGAACAACTAAATTTCCATTACTTTTTCTTTTTTAGTAACACCAATTTCGGAAGGCAACCTTTTCCACCAATCAAAACTGAAATTCCGCTGAGTCTGCAGAACCCACGTTACTTAGCAAGTTTGATAACGACGGTCTGTATGACCCTTGCAAAATCGTCCCCCGTAATTCGAGTTAATCTCCCACGACTCAAGCTTTCACACGCATTTAGAACGTCAAAATCGTATCGCCCATATACAAAATCGTAAAAAAATTGTAAGACCATTGTGAGAAGTCAGTTTTTTTTAAATAATTTGTATCGAGGGTAACCGTCGATTTCTTACTTAATCCCTCAACCCCAGACGGCATAACGTCATTCATCCGTAACGCAGTCCACGCAATTTATTAGTCGGCCATGAGTAATATGATATTTTTGGGTTATATTTTAAGTTTTTAAACAATTGAAAATATGTTGGAAACCGAACACAGTCACGTCCACTACTTGGTTTTAATTTTAATTAAAGGAATTGATGAAAGAACAGGCAGTTGGTTTTTATACAAATGTGCTGTAGCTACGTATTTATTGAAATGATAGTAATAATGAGTTAACAGTGCATGATTTCATTGTAAACTTGATATACGAATACGGAATATGGTAGCGAAGTTTATGCATAAACCAGGTAGAATTATTAGTTGGTGTAATCTTGTTGTTGATTACTGTGAGTCGCGTTGAATCCCCTCGGCAGTGTTTTGTTGATGGAACTGTGCACGGTTCCAGGGCTAGTACTTAGGGTAGGTATTAGGACAGGTATCGTGAATGACGATTGCGTTGAATCCCCTAGGATTTTATTGCTCAAAACACGCCCTCCCCCCTACCCTTCCGTACACCATAATGGAACATACCTAGGAACATACACAACACCCACTACGTACAGGAAATGAAGATTTAGTAGAGTATTATGAAGTGGTTTCATCTTCCTGTAGTTCCGGGAATATCGCTTTGCTCCTCTAATACGTGCTTTCTTGCGAATCTGTCTATTTCGGCTTCTACTGAACTAAAAAATAAACTAAAGCAAACTTACGACAGACTCCTTAGTGGGAATGAAAGCAACAAAACCCAAAAATGGCGGAAGCGACTGGAAAGCAATTATTGCAGTTCAGCGAACAATATTCTCCTAATGTCTGACTAGTGAAACAGAAAGTAACGTAAAGCTCACCTTGTAGTTTTTTTTAATTTTTAATTTTTATTTATTTTTTTATTTAAAATATTATATATAGGTATATATATATATATGAATTTAACAAAAGGTTACAACATTAACATATTGCAAATAAAATTGTAGTTAACGGAGCGGTAGAAAAAAATTGCTAAAAGCCAATTCCAATGAATACGGGTAACTTATTGCAAAATCAAATTAAAACGGTATGGGTGCACAAAGAATTACGGCAATGATAGAAATTATTAATACGTTACTTCCAAATGTAATAGGCATAAATTCAAAAGCAATACGTTACAGTTACACGAATGCAAAAGGCAAAACAATCCAAATTCATAGTGCATTTTCCTTATATAAAATTTCCACAATACGGAGAGGGAACTAGGAAATACCGAGAGGCTCGCGTATCAAATTCGGGAGCGCGTTCGAAATTAAAACTTCTTTAATTAATTACTCGGCCTGCAGTTATCGGAAAAATATGGGATCGATATCAGACTTCAAGTTTTTTAAGCGCGCTACTTGTGAGACTACACCGTCTAACTGTTTTTCTACAACTTATTAAAACGCCAGTCATTAATTATGGTTACCCAATTAGGCGCGTTCAAACTTCAATATGCGGTAATCCAATTAACGCCACCGCCTTGTACAGTCGAGAGGCGAAGGAATATCTTTCGCACCTTCCATAGATCGCCACTATGTAAGCGATCACCGATTAACTTGGAACGCCTTTTCCGTATGAATCGCTACTTGGCATTCACCGCCTTATTACTGCTATTATGGTATAGTTAAAAACACATGTATAATAGTAGTATATCATTGCTTAACGCTAATTACATCGTGGAAAAATAACATAACGTTTTAAGAAATTAAAGTTGGCACTCAGAAATGTTAAGAACACCACTACTACCAACTGAAAAACAATCATGAAATTGGGAGTAATATATAACCTCACTTTCGACGAAATGAATTGAATTTTTGATTAAGATTCTGGAAAATTTAGCGCTTCTTCCGCAGATTTTTTTATTGAACACGCTTAATTAAGGTGTCCTCTATCTATTTTTATGTACGTTTTCAAACCACATATAGCTGTTGTAATTTTTTATATAAACTATCTCTAAAATTTTGTGTAGACATTGCTACATCTATGCGTTACGTAAACAAATTGCCAACTTTTGTTAAATTGTTGATTATGATACGGCGCGGCGGCCAAATGTGATAGGAAACAACAAAAAATAACTCAAAATCAAAATAAATTTGTAGTCGCAAACTTTTGCTACGTATTGTTACTGTCATACATTGTCGTTTATATTTACGTCAATTATGTTGGTAATGATAAAGAGTAGTTTGTGGGCAAACGGAATGTAAAATGCCATATAAAATATGACGTTTAAATACTTCGTGTGTTGTATTAGTTGTTTATCGCACATAGGAATGGCGAATTTTAATTATTCTATGCTTGCAAGCATTCTTACACTAGATGGAAGCATTATGGGTAGGTTTTTCACATCCAAGAGTAGATCAGACGACGTCACTGAGATGGAATGTATTATAATAATGGTTGTAAGACTTAAGGGGCAAATTTTGTTAACAAAATATACGGTGGCAATAGTGTAGAATTGCGATGGAAGTAGCACATTGTTTTTCTTTTACTCATTGCGTCTAAGTTATCAAAACAGCCGTCATTTTCGACATCGTTGACATTATAGGTAATATAATTTGGGAAATATAAAACTCAGAAAGTTTGCATGTAATTTTTAAAAATTTTCCCATGCCTCCCTCCTCCTAGGTACTCGTTAGCGTTATCCCTTGGTTCATTTGAGACCCGCCGCGCCGTTCTACATTACTATATAACACCTTTAGTGCGATTAAGACCAATATTTTTGTAGCCACTGAAACATTCCTTGTTAAAAAAAAAATGCCCACCTACAACTCTGACAATAAAATGACAAGAAAATTTTGGGTTATCTCTAAGGTGTTCGAAGTTTTCACGTTCTAAGAAGCATTATATTCATCCCAAAAACTCACAAATTTGCTTCCATTGGACGGTTATCGAGATCCCAATGGGTAGGTACCCTCGAAATTGGGACCTATCGACGCACTCGACGCAACGTCAGACTAGAAACCTAGAGTCTTGCCTTTAATTCCGGTGGTTGACCCTTGGCGATTCAACGGAAGGAGAACGAGGGAGGGGGCAACATTTATTTGTGTTACTACATGAGGCGCATAGTATACATAGAAGATGGAAATCCGCTCTCTCACATTCCCCCGTTCACCACTCCATCTGTCCGTATGTTCAGTTACCTTTAACTGAACTGAAATTGTGAATATTTAGGAAACGCTTAAAGCTCATTTCAATAAAGGAAAATACACCCTATCAATGGTTTAGATTACAGAAACGATATGTTTAAAATTTCTCACAAAACTAGAACGGACGTACCTACTCAAAAATCTAACCAATGCAGTGGAGTTTTTGTTTTCTTGCCCTCCACCACTACGTGTAAATAAATAGCCGATGTTTACTCAGATTCTTATTTTTCGCTCGAGATATTTATTTCCCACATTAATAATTTCGTTAAGTAATTAATCATTCGGTCATTCATTCAATAATCTAAGTGATACCAGTCGGTAGAATGATAAAGCAGTCCGGGTTGTGGGGGTGGTAAGAGACGAATTGCATTAAGTGTTCATGGTGTGGGAACCTTGGCGAATATTGGATCCGTTACAACCTAACAGAAATTTGTGTATATTTATTTACCGAAAAATTCGCAATGTGTTATGAGAACAGTCGGAAACCGTTAACTTTAGTACCATTATACGTAATGCAACTTTTGGAATTCTGAGAGCGTCTGTAATGGTTCTAAAATTTGTGCCATTTTTGAAAGTAGGATAATCGCACGTAGTGTGAACAATTCGATTTCCCATGCGACACATGTGAATATAAATATAATGTATTATGAACGCAAATTTAATGGGACGCAAGAACTAGGATTATTGGATAACCCACACGAGCATTCAAATTTGATATCAAGTACTAAGTTCACGCCAAGAAAGTTATTGCATGTTTTGCCTATTTTAGAACAAGCAGGTAGCGTTTTCGATGTGGACCTAGAATTATTACAACCATACACCACTGAAATCATGAGGCGATTTGGGGAGACCAAACACACGCCGATAATAAACATTTGTAAGTGTGAAAATGTTCCTGATATGAAATACGATGTATCTGGAAAGGCGACAAACTAATTACATAAGGAAATGTCTCATAATCTATATGTCAATGGGTTACACACGAAATTTTTATCATTTGTGTTAAGTGTAAATATAATACAGTTTGCACGAAAATAGCCGAGAGGTACTTGAACCAAAATTTAAATCTGGCATGTAATCAAAATATGAATGTATTATAGTACTCGCAACCATAAATCCTCACAACTTATGCATTACAGGGAAATTTTGTAAACTTAGGGCCGCTGGTAATATCTCCTAGAAGATATTAACTACACCGAGCCTAAGAATAATAGTAAATAGTTTCTATTAGCTTCCATCCGTCAGAAAAGCTTTTGGTTCTGAATCCCTTGTAACTAGCCAAAGGGTGTAAAAAAAACTGCCAAATTTGGAAATTAATTTATTTGCTGAATAGCAAACTGAAAGTTTTCAAGAAAAAAATATATATAACCTATTGATCGTCTCCGAGGTATTTAAAGAAAGATCTATGGATGTTCTCATAACATTTTTTTCCACTATTTATTAATTCCCGAGTTAATTGCTTTCCGATTGTTCTCGTTGAACCATTATTTTTACTGCACTTCCGTGCAAAGGTGGGATCCGAAACGACATAACGTTATCTTCAGAATCAAATTTAATTTGATTGTTATTTTAATAATGAGTTGTTTCTTCTCATTTCTGAAATGTAGTCGTCAGTTAGTAACAACCCAGTTATACAGTGCAGTTTTTTAACAACATATAATCTGCATATGGTTGATATACAAAAGAGAAAGAAAACTTATTAAAATCTGCCATGCCGTGTGCCATTTCATACAGAAAAGACTACATCATGTTCAATATTTCGTTTTGAAGATTTACTTTTGCGAGATACGATCTACCCGTGTAATACAATAGACACCACACATCCTGACAGCATACCCCATGCTAGATTTCATAAGTTTTCTAAATCATAAAATCACTGAATTCTCCATTCTTTTTGTATATCACCATATGCATATTTAATGTTGTCGTACAGAAAATTAATTGCTCTTTTCGAATATGTCACAAAACATACGGGGTGCATTTCAAAAACAAATTTCATCGCTTTCCACTTAAACCGGAAGTGATACCAAGAGTCGATTAGCTATAAAATAGATCTTAATGTCACATATAAAATTATATACACGGACTATCTTGCTCGATGAGCGCAGGTCGACATTCTCGACACTCATCTTTGAATGAAATAATACATCGTTCACTTGCATCGGCGGAATTCCTGCTGTGTTGGAACCTGTAGGCCTAAGACGTGACGACAATAAACGTCCTGATGGAATGACCCTTGTGCCTTGGACCAAAGGACAAATGCTAGTTTGGGATGCCACATGCACCGACAGTCTAGCACCATCCCATGTTAATTTATCAAGTAAAACGGGTGGTGCAGTAGCTGAATCTGCGGCAGGTATAAAAATAAGGAAATATTGTTCAATTATAGAACAGAACCATATTTTTATACCTTTCGCAGTAGAGACTTTGGGACCTTGGTGCAGAGAGGCTCGTAATTTTGTGGAGTGTTTAGGAAAACGTATTGCCAGTATTACTGGAGAACCTCGAGATACTAGTTATTTAAGACAAAAAATCAGTATTGCTATACAACGTGGCAATGCGGCAAGTGTAATGGGGACGCTTCCAACTGCGATCCCCATGGAAGAAATTTATTATTTGTTATGAATGTTTGATCTTTAAAAATTTTTAACTTTGTAATTAAATAATTCAAATATTTAAATTATATTTGAACAATTTTTCGTATCTCGCCTAATAAAAGAAATATTGAGGTGATCCTCTTACCTCAAACGCACTGTATTTAACAGAAACGGGCACATTTTAATTTATATTGCTGTATTAGAATAAAGCACAAAATTTACAAGGTTATTTTTTTTACCGATCCACGATATTCCCTCCCCACTCAATTTGCTTTTGGTTTGAGTGACTACTTTGAACATATATTAAATCTACCTATCAAATTCTATCATGAATTTTTAACCAAACTGTCGATAGAATAAGCGAAAAAAATAAATCACGTAGAAAGTCTTGAATGAATGCTGCCACGTCTACAATGTTTTTTAACCTGAAGTGTTTTTAGTGCATTTTTGATTCTCAACAAGGAACTTATTGTTTCACAACTGTCACAAAGGGCCGATGATCGGTATTGATGACCAGTGGACCAATCCTCCATAGATCCACCTTTTTCATATCAATCTTGGCATCCACCGCCTTATACACTCTAAAGGGGAACGAATATCTTTCGCATTTTCCATAGATCGCTTCTTTGTTAACGACCGCGGATTAACTTTGAAGCGGTTTTTTTTTGTATCAACTAGTGATTAAGTGCGATCAAGTTCTAGTAGAAACTCTTCTGAAGTACATATACTTTGTTAGTATTTCAAGCTCAGTTAAATCTTCTTCTCTGGAGTTCTTAATAAAATATTAAAGAAGTGCATGGCATGTTCCCAATTGCTAAATATCTAGCATTGCTACTTATCTGTAAGTTTACAAAGAAGAAGAAAAGGCAAATGTTATGTATACTTGAAATCACGAATCTTTGTCCCTGCGTCATTGATTTGTGAATCAATTTCAGACAAGTTTTTTATCGATTTCGCATACTTGACAGATATTACAGTGTTTTAGCGTATGTCTGAAATTGATTCACAAATCAATGACGCAGGGACAAAGATTCGTGATTTCAAGTATATATACTTACATCTAACGTTTTCCTAGTGGTTGTTGAAAACTAGAAAATCCTTATTTTCCAAGTTAACACACAATATTCACACGCGAAAGGGATGCGCAGTTAATACTGTCACTATAATCACCTAAACTTAGGATTATGAGAGGATGATAAAATTGGTAATGATACGTGTTAATGCGCAGGAAGGAAGCCGAATACTAACTGAAATTACAAATTTCGTTTACAGTGCAAACGTATTCGAAAAACAAGTTAAGTGTGCATAATCAAATGACCTTGCAGATTTTTCACGCGTAGTCGGTGGTCTTGGTAATGTTACTAAGGGAATCCGTGGACTCCCTCATGGTTGTGTTTTGCTTCTCCAATAGAGGGCAAACCAATTTCACCAGTTCCAAATAACTTTCCTTACTCATTCTGTAGAATGCTAAGAATTTCACGTCAGAAAGTTCGAACTGTTTTAAAACAACATACAGCCTAGTCTGAAAAGTTCTTTCAATGTATGGGTGCACCCAAAACCTTCTACCTGTTCGTCTTCTCCTCCTGAGGTAATAATACAGCACTGCAGTTTCGTCATCACTCGACTCTTTCCGCGTTTTACGATCGATGACGACACTGACCACTCGTGTGTGGAGTCAAGTCACCATTGAGGCTGTAACTAGTCAGAAAACCAAGTTACCAACTAGTATAGTTTATTTCCAGATCCTTGTGTGGACAGGGCCTTAGAATGTACTAGTTATTCTTATTTCAATTGTTTCTCAATTAATTAGCAATTCTAATTTAATGTTATTTCTAGATACCTTCGTACAATAAACCAGCCAAAATTGTCCGTCATTCCTTGTACGTCTTAATGAATTTTTCGAAGCCGGGTTGTTTTCCGCCATGTTCCGTTTAATACGTTAAATTTGTAGGTATGTAAAAAGCAATCTGTATGTCACATATCAACAGCAAACAGATAAAAAGCTCGCTTAATTTGAAAACGTAAGCAACTTAACTATTATTTCCCAAATTTATCGCGAAATTTCTAAAGTGTTTACCCTTGGTTTATCGCCCGCTCTAGGGACCCTTGAAATTTCATGAGTAATCGTAACCTACAATTTTATACATATCATATTCTTCAACTAAGCACACTCACACATAAGTGCGATAGGTCCAAGTCTAACAGTCCTTTGTCAAATTGTCTACTATTTCAATTTGCCACTTAGAGGTAGATTTTGAAGTCACTTGGGCTTTAAGGTGAAAGCCTCGGTCAACAATATAGAAACAGTTAGCATTATCAAAAGGATTGGATTCGTCGTCGTTAGTTTTCGAGGGGCATTCATTCATCTTTCCATTGTTAACTTTCTGAAAGGGTCGAAAAATTGTATTAGGTGCAAAGTGTACACGTGACATATAAACAAAACGAGACCTTTAAATTGTATTTATGTGGTTTTTAAAAATTGATATCATTATGTCAATGTACCCGTTACAAAACTTTAAGTCCCTATAGGCTATAACCTTTAAACACAATTTGACCTTCCAATATCAACGCTCTCACTTAATTTACTTAGAACAATTAAATAATGAAATGAAATTAATTTCATAATTTTGTACAGCCCTAATCACACTGTATGTTGATATCTTATCAAATTTATTACATTTACATTATATCTATACTTCGTGTCAACATGTTTAGTACTAATCTGAATTAAAATATATGTCAAGTTTGGCGGGATTGTATAAATATTACGCAAATTAAATATCGCCCATACAAAAAATTTTTAAATGGCCTGCACGATAAGAATTAAATGCCTTACTATAAGGTGCACAGCATAATTGATAAGGATTGCGCAGTGAAGTATTAGTATTAAGATGCTCGTGTAAAAAATGTACGTCAATGTACTCATTAAAGCTGTCGAATAAGTTCGTGGCCATGAATTTTATTATAAAAACGTTTATTACGAACTGAGGCCAAATTTCTGATTATTATCATAACGCCACCATTAGACAAAGGGACGAGAAGATTTCCGTTGGATGGGTTTTGTTATTATAACGTATCCTTAAAGTTTGTTCCATTCCGGTCCAGATTTTTATCCTACAGAGAAACAATTAGAAATATCCATACTCCACATCTGCCTTGTCTAAATTTATCTGGTTCCCAAATCTTTGAATAACTCGGCACATGCAACGAGCAAAAAAAACCGCTGTCATGCTACGAGCATTAAAAATTTCGGTTACAAATTACGGTCCTTCTCAAAAATTATAAGGGTAAGTAAACGTAATACAAGGGTGCATTTCTTTATTACGTATCGTATTGTTAAATTTTTGCTACAATAACTAAGGGGAAAAATCTTATAAAACACGTGCCGAAGGCAGGAACCGTTATTTAGGGATTAACATTTATGTGGCGAGACTCGTGGGTTATGCCCTTTTTATTAACAGGTGTCAAAAATCTAGGGTAAGTAATCCACAACGGTCTCAATTGATTTCTAATTTAAATAAAGGTGAGGCGCCGCATTTTCCGTTAAATACCTTCTGGGAAAAGTGTTTATCGAAGCGAATTGTAAGTTTTTGTAAATATAAATCAATGATACACATATCCTTATCAAGCTAAAGCAAGTTTAAATTGATTCACGTAAACAATTCAAAGCATAGCTCTGCTGAAGGATTCCCTTATACGTAAGGAATGTCGTACTTGCCATTAATTCTATAATTTAATGAACGCTGGATTTCCGCCGAATGTTTTTTGCAATTTAACCACACCAACCGCCACCCTCAATTAGTTTGTCGAAATTCTCTACAAAATTGCTCACTTTTTTCCAGCTATTCTATTATTTTTCTTTTTTTTGTCCTCTAACTTATTCCGTACAAATCCAATATGGCGTCCATGAAAAATAAGAAATTAATACTCTGTAGCTTTTAAATCTACCTTGTTATGGAAATTCTGATGTTTTTTTAGTCACAAAAAGGGCAACTTTTCCTTACCCTACACTCTCACTCTTTCACCGTTATGGAAATCCCCATGGCGAGCCACGAATTTGAACCACCCTGTACGTACAAATTACAAAATTGTGCACAACTCTTGTGCAGATAAACCGCATTTTTTTAAATCCCCGATAGCTTAGTAAATGGTTTGGTTAAAAGGTAGTAGCATGCTATCGATGATTAATGGGAAGAAGGCTCCTTTAGTTTTTACACATAAACATTTAAAAACCGCCCGGCATACATTCAAAATCACCCCACATCCCATTATGTAGATATTTGTACTGAACGCTTTGACATCATCAATAGCCAATAGGTATCGTCCTGACGTTCTACTTGCCTTTTATTAGTTTATCCTTTCGTTGAGACCCTTCATTAGAGTACCATGAAGAATAAAACCAATTCCACTCCCCCTCCCTCCCCCTTCTTTTGATAAGGAGTCAGAAAAAAGGGTGGTAGTTGGTAGAAAACGGTCCCTTTCGTTGAGACCTTTACCATGAAGAATAAAATTAATTTACCCCCCTCTCCCCACACACAGACCTGTCACCCACTGATATCGAAAAGGAGGTGCGCGGGAAAATTATTAAACATGTCGATGAGACCTTTCATTAGAACACCATGAGGGATAGAACAAGTGCTAACCCCCCCTTCACTTTCAAAAGTTTGACGTGGCATCACTAAAGCCTTACGCACGTTTTACTTTCAAAAACAGCATCTCAGGAAAAAATTCGTGTGGGGGGGGGGAGGTCTCCTTTTAGACAGCGAAATTTGATGGCCGTCTGGCACACCTTTAAGGTATAGGCTACCTATTGCAAAAAATTCCACCACGCTAGGACCATTCCCCTAGAAGTAGTTCGAAACGGCAGAAGTGGGTCCGGACGGACGGACAAAACGCAAACAATAGCAATTTT
The DNA here is from genome assembly GCF_008802855.1 of Photinus pyralis. Taxonomy (NCBI): domain Eukaryota; kingdom Metazoa; phylum Arthropoda; class Insecta; order Coleoptera; family Lampyridae; genus Photinus; species Photinus pyralis. The sequence continues at coordinate 11,789,152 of NW_022170511.1, forward strand.
TTTTTAATTCTTCAAAAATGCGCTACAAACATCAAAATGGCGTGAGCTTTTACCCCATCTTCGATTATCATAATTTAATACGAGAAAGAAAGTAAGATACAGAATAATAATAAACTTCCTGGTGAATGCATAAATAAATACGTAATAAACAAAATAAAGGCATAATCACCGGTACAGTACAGCAAACAAACATGAACTTTCACGCTTCTCTATCAGTATTTTATGCAAAAAGTAAATAAACAAAGTGTGACATGAAATTCAATAGTTAATAGTTAGTAGAAGAAAGGATCAAATTGTTACTATATGTAGATACACTTTTTACGATGAAAATAAGCATTGAGAAAACCCAAGAACGCGTGATGCACTGTCGACGCCGTCGGGATCCCGTTAATCCACGCTTTTCCAAAGCGTCGTTATAAAAATCCCCTGGTCTTCGAAATCGAAAACGTAGCACGAGTGGTGTATACAGAGCGTATCGTATTTTTGCTTCAGATGTTAAGGTCTGTTGCCTAATCGTAGGGGTAGGTTACCACATAGTTATTTACACAAAAGTCAGGACAATTACACTTAACAAGTAGTTTCATTTTACTGACGAGTTTCGAATTAAATTTTTCCCGAAATCGTCTTTATATAAAACTTTTGATTTATATTAATGCGTCAGCGATGACAAGAGCCTGGTAATGCGACATGCGGCAGGAAAAGTAGTCAGGAAAGGTGGTACTGCCACTATGAAAATTTCTTGACATGCAGTAGGCACGAAACGAAAATGAAGGTTTCATGACGATTTCGGGAAAAAGGTTTTACACAAGTCAGGAAATGGTCAAAGGTGGCTCCCGCAAAAAAATGGGCAGCTTGAATTTATCTGGTTCTGAGCTTCTGTTCCAGAATTTGTTTCCATTGTGCTTTTGCCGTTTTGGGGCAATCCGATTAAGATAAATCATGGTTAAGCACTGGGAAATTCAGAATAAGTCCTCAAACCATTAATCTTCAGTATTCCGTGTCTTTCTTTATCGAAAATCCGACTCCGAACCATCACGGCCAACTTCACGGGAGATTCGAAAAAAAGTACCGTCAATGTAGCTCAGGGTGCCAAAACCACTTTCATTGTATTTTATACCGATTTCGGAAAACGAGTCTGTCCGAAGTTATGTCCTATGAGAAACGGTTTGGTTCCTCCTCGGATGTTACGGACACGTTCAATACCATTGACAATATTATTCATTCAATAATATTATCAAAGCTCTCGAAATGTGTCCATAAATACTGAAATTTTTTATCTTACCGTTCAACTTATCTACCAGATAATTTCCATCGATACATTGGCTTTAACAATAATCTCCAATCACGCGTAGGTATTCATGCACGGGAAAGTATACTTGCTGTGTTTGTGAAGGAATGCTGTGATTAATAAGCAGTTGACAATTCGACACTTTGAGTTTTATATTCAATCAACCAAAAAACATAGCTCTTAACACTTTCCCAAGAAAGTAGCCGAACTTGATATATACACGAAAAAAGAAGACAAGATACCAAAAATCGCATAAGATCATTTTCCGAAAGGGAACTTTTGACAGTAGCTAATTACAACAACGTGGATTCGTAACCTTTTGATCCGGCTCATATTGAAAAGCAGTGACCATTGAACTCACAAAAATTAACTCAACATACCAGTGTTATCGCTTACGTCATATCTCAAAAACAAAAGACCATCTTTAGTTGGCAATTAGAGTAAAATGTGTCTCAATTATAAGATAAAAATTGAGATGTTCGAGGGTTTTTTTTAAAAAAAGGTTTACTAAAAGATTTATTGTGGTAGTTAAAGACTTCACACTCGCACTTACTCAATCATCTACACTATTTTTTTAGGTATTTAAAGTCAAGGATTTGTCCTCATATTGTGAGTAGAGATCTCTTTGTTAAATTTCACCTATCGTATCCTGCATTTCCAAATCACCAGGCCCAGTTTTCTAATTTTGCTGGACGGCTTAGAGAGAACGACAATTAGTGGCGCTTATATTTCCAAGCAATATCTATCTAAAACCCTTAGGATCCTCGAACTCACCTCTTACCACCAAGAGCAGCTGGAGCCCGCAGTAGTGGCCGTGGATTTTGTCCCTATTCCATTTTCTAGATTTTTTCTCATTATATGGGATTGGAATCCATTTGAAAGAAACGCTTGTTTAAACTACGCTGTCCTATGGGCACATCACATGGGCGAAAGTGTAACGTTTTAAGTGTATAATATAAAAGTTAAACCTATTTATTTATATTCATGTAAACAATAACAACATAATACATAATTATTAAAAGTTTAATTTGTATCGCATTGTAATTTAATACCTCTGCATGACTCATTCATCGAATTTTCTGGAAATTACTGAACATTCACTTGGCTTATTAGAAATCTATCCTCCCAACCCTGGACTAAATCGGTCAATTGTGTTTAATGTGTGTTTAGCTGTTTGGTAATAGCGGCACTCCTGTTTTGAAAGGCGTTCACTTGTGCTTTTGAAACGTTATTTAAATTGCCGGATTCACGACTCCGTGTGCATGGTCAACTATGCACGTGTGGAAACGACGCCTTCGTCTAATGAACATGACGTCCGTCGTCGATATATGAGAAATACGTTATACTAATGAACACAGGAAGGCGCCCGTGAAGGGAAAGTGAAAGTTGGTTTTTCAAGATTGCAGGACTATGTAGCAGACCCGTCTCAAACGTGTTAAAGCAGTCACTAAGATATTTTAGAAAACTGCCAAAATTCGAGGGAGTACTATTGGGCTAATGAATACGTAAACCGTTCCGTTGGTCCGCTTTTGTTATTGTATTTAAGTACCTAATTGCCCGTCGGCAAAACACGTTCGATTTTTGGAAAAATATTTCTTTGGCTTTTGGACGTCCTAATTGGCTGGGCGTGTGCATGACGCCTGTTGCACGTGTAGTAACGGCGTTTCGGTTTTTTGCGTAGGCCAACGATTGCGGTAAAATCATGAGAAACCCATTCGCCCAAAGACCTACGGGTGTTAGCCAATTTACTCATTTTAGCAAGTTTCTGTTTCGTTTTGTTGAAATTAAGGCAGAATTGTTACGTATCCGAGTGCTACTTGTATTTTATCATTGTTTAAAAGTATTTAAACAATGATTTTATATTCTTGTTTCTTTACGTTATCGTCCTCGTTTATAAAAATTAAGTTTTCGGATTAAACGGGAGGTTTTGCCGTATACAGGGTGGCCCCACGAAAACGAAACAAATTCAATAACTTGTCGCTAATAGTTCTTTATCTTAAGAGCTATCGTTCTACTTTTTTCGCTATTTGGTTCGTTATGGTGTCGAGGCTTGCACCAAGAAAGGATTTTTTCTGCGTTTCTTACTAAAAAGTTATAGTAAAAAATCAATTTGTTCATGTACCATAATTTTACACTTTTACCGTTTATTAACGATTCCCCAGATATAATTTTGTATTGCCTGTCTGTCTGTCTGTCTGTCTGTCCGTGTGCACGATAACTTTTGGCAGAAACGTAGGATAGCTTTGAAAATTGGTACGGATGTTCTCAAGGATATAAAAAAGGTTGCTATTGTTTTTCAGCTACGTAGATTAACTGGTCAAAAAGTTACAGCCAAAAAACTTGGCAACCAGAGTCAAGATCAGGAATCTCGACTCTCGGGATCTTAGACTAAATCTTGAACACTAAAGCAAGGACTCAGGAAAGCTGGCGAAGCCAGGTCGCCGAATTTTCTTATTCCTAGACTCATTGGGAGAGTTGCGTCCATTGAGGCTTTTCCAAATGGATGTTCAAAATAGAAGTTAGGGTTTTTCTTAGCAGTTTGTCAAAATGTCTAGTGACTCATGAAAATTAACATAAAGGTCTCATGAATGTTAACGTTATCAAATCTAAAAATCTGCAGTTTAGGGCAGTTAGTGCCGTTTAGGGGAACCCAAAATGCAGATTGAAGTTGACAAGACGATAGAATTAAATTTTTGAATTATTTCTTCACTACAAAGAAAATATCGCACTGTTTAGTGTTAACGTTCACTTGTAGGCCGCTTTTGAAAGCATCTATTATTACAGTCCGTAACTTTTCTGATGTAGGCAAATCGACTAGGATAACATCATTACCAGGGATATAATTCCGAAGTTATAGAAGAGTGTAATTCAGTTGACTGCAAGACTAAAAGGAACGTCCCATAACTGTCACCATCCATCCAGCAGCGCTTTCAATTACTTTGTTACAAAAAAGGTAAAAGGGATTATGTTAATATTGACATAGGGAAGAAAAAAGCATTAGAAGATGTTGCTCAACCTGTTTAAGCATTGGCGGACGTTTCTGAAGTTGATTTCCATAAGCACTTTTCTTTCATTGTCAAACCGCTGAATATCTAGCCAGGTTTGAAATAGTTCATTGTCCTCCTGACAACCATTTCTGCACAGGCAAAGGCAGTTTGTATACGAGTCATCAGATATTTAGAGATAAAGGGACGTGGTTTTTTGTAATTGGATGTTTGAAACATTAAGGCTAAAGAAAGTGTTAAAGTGAATCGTGCGTCTTTGGAAACGGACCATGTAAGTGTCTAGTCGGTTAACATTTATGTTCTTAGGGTATCCTGGCAACCCTAGAACACGCTACCGCTGAAATACGCCTTCACCAAGAACTCGCTGCTAATCATGTTTAACCGCGTTGTGTGCTACAAACTGGCAACAGGCGGTTCTAGACTAATTCGATCTCGCTGAAATCGATGCGCTCTGTTGCCAGACCCGATTTTGGCATTTAATCCTTAAATCCAAGATTGCAGTCGAAATTGCCTTTTTCGGTTATTTCGACCTCCCAAGGTACGCCGCTAAACGTTTTTGGTACTTTACGGTTAGAATAACATCTAGTCGAGCATCTAGTACACACAACGACACCGTTTAGGCACATATTCATATTATGGGCCAAAATGCCAATTAAAAACGTCAGAATTCAAAATTTGTTTTTTTTTCTTTCTGGCCTGTTGTCGGCGTCCAATATTTATTTCTATGGTAAAGTTAATAAAGTATGTGGGGACCTCCCGCAGAGCAATATGCCTGGGGCCTAAATACCAACATGGCGCTTAGAAAATCCAAAAACAGTGAAAAAGTCGTTCTTTTTGCCATATTTGTACTACACTGTAATCAGTAATGTTTATTGGCCACTCATTCTCCATTTCGGTGACTCAGAGCACACACCTGAACGGCTTTACTGCGGACGTGGGGACCCGTCTCCTATAACACATTTTCAGTTTTTAGATGATGTTTCAGTTATTTTCAAAGAATTTTCAAAAATTTCAAATGCGTTTGTTAGTGAGAAAAGGGCACAACTTTGCCCCATTTAACCTACACTGTGTATCTCTCACCGTTACGACGATCCCAATGGTGACCTACAAATTTAAACAGTCCCCCCTAAGATCAAGATCGTTTAACATACACGGTAAGATGGAGAAGGTTGAAAGTATACAGAATTTCCTCGAGAATTTCCTATATACATAGGTATCTTTAAATTTACGGGGGTATCAGTAACTTTGTGTTTGTTTGTTTTATTGTATTTTAGCTTTAGGTGCTTTATTGAGGCTTTGTATTACCTATAGGGAGATTCGCCGGAATAATTTTCTCCGATATACTCGCCTCAAGACAACACGCCCACTGGTGCATTCGCCGTTCGCCCTCGGAAGACAAGCGTCCGAAATATTACACCTCCAGAATACTCACCCTCGTTAAATTCTCCCTCTAAAAATTAGATTTACTTATACGATATGACACAATTTTTAAGAACATCTACACTCTACAGTTTTTGTAATCCTGTTCAATCTCCAGGGGGCGAATTTTTCGAGAGCGAATCTCCCACACACGAAATAACGGTTGATAAGCCAAAAAAGTAAAAATGTCCAATAAACACTAAACAAACTATACATATAATTCAGACTGAATTTATGTTTTCTCATTGTAATTGCACTTACGAAAACAAAGAGTGCGAATTTCAACCAAGACGTAAAGGCTTTGCTGTGGAACAAAGCCGTTATAAAGAGGCTTCAAATTACTGTAATCGGCGGTGTCTATGTCTATATTATTTTGTTCGGAAAATTTTCAATTCCCTGCTAATTGAGCAGAAAGTTAAATCGGAGTGCTATTGCATTCATCGAATTGAGTAGGAACTAGACGCATAAAAACAGAGTACGCAAACTCTAATTGAATTTTTGCGGCCTCGTTGGTATATGAATAGGCGTTGCGAAATCGTACGCTTTTGTTCTTGCAACTTATTTCGTTCAAACCATATATTAGAAAGGGCGATAGCATCAGAAGAATGCAACGCCGGCTCTTATTTAACTCCGCCGCATAAGGGATTCTGAGGGGCAAGGGTGAAAACTGTCCCAGGCTGTCTGACCGCTTAAATCGGCAAAGTATATGTATCATCCGCAAGTACAAGAATGGAATTTACAATTAAATACGGCTATAGTGTCTAGCATTTACCCTTATCTTTGTAATAGCCCCCATACCCCCTGACGTACCGTTAAAAGTGATCCTATACAAATTAAAAACGAGACCCATAGGTATAGGTAGGTGATCTAATCTACCTGTCCGATATCTCTTATGATGTTTTCCGACCATTATCAGTTTTTGATTTATGGCACTGAAACTTGAATTAAATTAATTACGTTTATAAGGTATACCAATAAAACTGTAAGACATTACATTTCATGTAATACAAAAACAAAGACGTATTGCTCGCAGTTATTGTAATATATACTTGTAACACATTTGTTTTCAGTACCACGTTTGTAAGAAACATGAAATGCATTATTTAGAGGTGGTCTCGTTTATTAAATGGCTCTCGTAGTGATAATTCCAATATTTTCATAATCAACGAGCATCAAGAGCGACCAAGTGAAAGAATTTACGAAGTATGTATAAACCCAGAGGCACCTTGTATTATTATTTCATCCATATGAAACGAAAACGGCGGGAAACGTATCAAGTTTGGAATTCTCATCACCAAGTCCAAGGACCTGCGGGATACACAAACCATCAACAAAAAAGGCGCCACGATCGTCGTGCCATAGAAAATGAAAACAATCTGATTAGGCATTCTTATTAACTAGCTTTCTTTCGCCTACAATTAAGGTCGTGTCAAAACCTTCAAGATGTTTATTGAATGCTAGTAAACCCAGTCCTGCTACTGACCTTACATCAGGGTCACTGTACATAAACGTTGAACTAATTTCGGCGAAAATAGTAACAAAGGAGGGCCAGTTTGATTATACGCTAAAACTTAAGTCTGTCATCTGAAGCCTGAAGGATTTTAATTTTAAAACGTAGGACCACAATTTCCTTGCAGAAGATAAACCGAAACCCTCTGCAGTCTTTAATTTATCTCAGGAGTGTTGCGAAAAGTTACCCAATTTCACACGCACCTTGAATTGTAATTACCTGTAATTAATTGATAGCCTCTAGATGCTCTAGAAACCATCGAAACTTGCGCATCTTTTTATGACTTCAGAAACTTTAAAATCCGTAAAAAGGGTGGAAGTTGTTGCCTTTGTAATTTCATTAATTTTATTGCAAAGGTGTGCCTTTCAATAATCGCATAAAGATTTGGAGACTTTGGGGTCTTACTCTTACTAAAGGTCAGAAACAATAACATTTTGGAGTTTTAGCGAATGTTTAGGGACTAGATATTTCAGAAAGTTTGGAAATCTAGAAACCTTAACAGAAACATTATACATTTCAGAAACCTTTTAGAGGATTTGAAGAGAACTTTAAACACCTTAAATAGAAACTTCATAGATTTTAGCCGCAATAAATCTTAGAAACGCAGGTTATATAAACTTTAAAGGCTTTAGAAGCTGAATAGATTCAGAAAGTTTAATGTTGAAGATTAAGCGTATATGAACTTTGTGCCAGTAATAAATAAATGGTAAAACTGAATAAGTAATTATTTTGCAGAAAATTCCTTGTAATATTGCGTGGTTATGTGTACACGAAAACAACGCCAACCTCTAAATCTTCTGTAGGCCGCGCTTGGAGTCTAGATAATAAAATAGGTCAATGGGGGACCATGTTCAAGTCAATTAATTAGTAAGTATTTGGGATAATTCCTCTTCAAGGAAATTATAACGACTGTAGCGCCACTGCTTGTTCGTAATTCATTAATATCATCCGAATCGATGTATATATATTAATTTTTAACTCGTTATTATTTAGTTGGCGTACGCTGCTTTCCTTCAGAGGCGGTGGTCATAGTGAACGAAGACGATTTTATTTTTAAAAATAATTTGTATTATTTTTTAATCTTTCCAAATGTCGAAGGGGGTATGCGCCCCGACTATAGGAAGGGTGTGAGACTTCTTTTATCTTCCTTAAATGATCCCACTTTCCCTTTCTTCACACATTATTGACACCTTTTTGGCGCCTTCTTCATGTCTCATTCCTTTACGTCTTCTTTCTCAAGGCGTCTTTTCTGAACGACTTCTGCACCGGTCCTACCGTGCCTCCTTTATTTCTTCCTCGCCATTCACGTCTTTTCTGTACTGTTGACGCTTCCTTTCTTCACTTCTCTTTCTTTTAAACCACTTTGCTATCCTCGCCTCCACAACAAGATTAGCTATTGCGCGAATACCTCGATTAAGAATAGAATACAATAATATTACATGAGATTTTCTGCTTCCACAATGGAATTATTATGCATTAGACCAGCAAACCAGAAAACGAATGCTCCGCGTCGAAACAGGGGAGGAACTTACTGTATGTGGACCTTAAACAAAATACCGGGAGATCGACTTAAGGCAGACAAAAATAGCCTAGGCTGCAAGGAGCGATCAGAGTAAATACAAATACACCATATCTGGTCAATTCATTTGATTTCAAACCACTACACCCTTTCTTTCAGTTGCGGAGTATGCGGACGGCAACAGACAGGCCACTTCCCCTGTAGACCGCTGATGTTTAGGCCAGTGCCATGGCCCATAATGTTTGTTGTCAAAGTTTTTAACATATTTTTCATGAACTAACTATATCAGATACCCCAATTGCTTCACTTGAAAGAAGATTTAGGAGACATAAGAAATTGTGCGATGAAGTAATCTGTTCTTGATCCAATGAATCCCCAAAACTCCCATTACCATCGACATAGTCCTAGCCCCTAAGTCGAAAAATGCGATTTTAGGGCGTTTGATGATTAAAGCTTTGCACAATTGTATATTGGACCAAAACAAACATTTTTCCGCCCCTCTCTGGCAGGGGAGGGTAAAGCTTCCTCTAAAAGTACATTTTTAGTTTTTATCGTTTTACAGGAAAACTACACCATTTATCAAAAAAAACGCGGTTACCTTTTCTGTGGAGCACAAAATTCTCTATCGATTAGGTGTATTAGCTTTGGTTGTATAGCCACTCTAAGTACTAAAACAAAACCGCAAAGGTGATTCACAAATAAAAAAACCTTGAATATTCCACTTGAACTATTCCACCAAGACGGATATTGGAAGGAGGAATTTCCGGTTGTAACAGCGATTTCCAATAACTGACGTACACAACACACCAGGTGATATTGCTTTCAAACTTCACTTCTCCTCTTCAATTATAGCACTCGAATCTCCATTTAGACGACACTGATTTCGTTGTAATTACAATGACAGTATTGACCCTTTGATGGTGAACAATATTCCCGCTAACGGGTACTGTTAAACTTTGTCGTAAACGTAAAACACGCTTCCGCTTAAATCGATTTATATTGAATTCACTGTGTAACGTACCACACCTTGAATTTCTTCTACAAAACTTTATAACTGGGAAAACTGACTACAACAAATAATGCCCGCCAAACAAAAAGCTTGACCGAAAGGCCTCGGTTAACGACTTCCTCTCCTATTTAAACCAATTCCCTTTCCGTTCCACTTCCGCCTCCAATTCCTTAACAAAATACTGCGCCTTTGAAGGAATTAACATATGCTTATCTTGAAACTAATGAGCTTTCGCAGTAATAACAAACCGTCTTATCTAAAAATAAACGAAATGCACATGCAGAGTGACCTATCATTACTGCAGATGCCGAGGTCAAATAAAACGTCCGCCTGACGTAGTTTACACAAACTTCTTTACTCAATCACCGGCACTACCGCTAGGTTACAAATATTTTAATATTTTTATTATATTCCCTTATATTCCCACTTGTTATGTGAGGCGCATAATAATAATAATCAATAATAATGTGCGTGTCTGTTAAGGACTCTAGCATACCATTTTCGTCGAACTTATTTGTACAACCTGTAAAAGCTTTTGTCATTAGAAGCGCCTTCGTCGTTGTTATTACCACCTTTATTGACAAAACAGCCAACAATCTACGCTGTCGCTACCGAAAAAGGGTAACCATCGCCATTTTATCTTCGCTTATCACATTTCACACATATTCCTTTCGTAATTATTCCAATTTCTAGTACATGTACCGTATCGGTCACCAAATCAAGATTTAGAATCAATTTATGTTAATGAAACGAATACAAAGCATCTGGAAATGAAGAATGGGAAGCATCGAAAAATGTAAGATTGTGAAGAATCCAAAGTCTAGGTCCTCACCAAAAACTGCAGAAACAGAAGTTCAACTAATTTGGACAATCCGAAACATCGAACGGATTCATTTTGCAAAAACTTTGAAGAACTCGAAGAATCTAATAATCTAAAAGAGAATGGATCCTAAGAATCTAAGAAATCAACAATTTGAGAGAAAAAGCACGGTCCGCTGAATAATAAAAAGAGTTCGAAGAACCGAAAGCTTTTGAAGGAGTGGAGAAACTGAAAGAACAATAAAAATCTAAAGAAAATAAAAATAAACCATCCAAAGATATTTAAAATCTGAAAGATGTGATGAATCTGAAGAATTTGAAAAAAACATGGAGAACCCGAAAATTCTGGATAAGGAAAGTGAATTTCACAAGTAGAAGACACTGATTCTGAAGGAGTAGACGAATCGGAAGAATTGGAACCATTGAGAGGATGTGAAAGCTTTTGAGAAATTTAAAAAAAACTACAGAACGTCAAAAAGTAAAATCATGAAGGAAGTGATGCAGAGGACAGTTAAGGACTACAAAAAACGAAAGAAACTAAACTCTCTGAAGAATCTCAAAAGCGAATTATCTGAAGGGTTTGAAAAATTGCAAGAAACAGAATGTGATGAATCTAAGAATGTAAAAAAGCGGAAGAGTCCGAAAGAATTATACTGGTAGGATTTTTTCTTGGTCTGTATACCAAGTTTCGGACAAAGTCGGACATATCTAGAAAGAGTTATCGTGCACACGAACGTATAAATAAATACACAAAACAAGAAGTAAAAATGTTCTTACTGCACCAACGCCATCCCAAATACTAAACTACACGTAGAAGAAACAATAACCATGTACCTATCCTCTCTGACCATTTTTTATATGGGGCCTTACTGGTCCGGTACCACGGGGACCACTAACGGATGCAATTACAAATCGTTAAAGACACGAGACATAGGTCGCCTGAAATAAAATACCGTACAATTTGCATGAAAAACTACCAAAAACCAAGTGATACTAAAATATGATGGTTTTGTCCGTCTGTTCCTCGTCTAACTCGAGAACGAAAAGAGACAGCGATGTCAAACCTTCGCCAATCGATTTCTACGAGTTCGAAGATCAGTGCGATGGAATATGAGCCGAATTGAAAGTCTGGTTTCTGATTACGAGCTGAGTGATTGCCCTACTGAAAACCGTATGCGATTCTTCGTATCTTGTTTTTGTTTTTTCGCTTTTGTGAACACGAATTTCAATTAGAACAAATTGATGGTGAGCGAATATGCAAGCAAAGGTAAGTTTTCCTTGGAGCACGGAAATTCCGCAAGAATATTTACTCTGTGTCGAGTTTTCTTGGGAGCGAATATTTGGTGGAAAAATTACTTGAAATTAAAGGAACGTTTGGAATTGAGCATAGATACACAAATTACTCCAAGGGCGCGTTTAACCTTCTTCGTGGCCGAACCGTTCTGAACGTTAATATTTATGGGAGCCAAAGACGCTAGCATACGAATCCCGGAAAATGAATTACGCTCTTTAATCTCCTCGCAACGATATCTACCCCAAAATAAAAAAATCTCAATCTCTGAAAGGGCCCCCGTTACAATCTAACAACCGTGCATCTTTCAGGGCGCACGCTAACGATTTTGCTGATGTGCCAACAAAATTTCAGTTTATTAGCATATCGACCCAAAAAGGGGTAACTCTTCGGGCTTTTGTCTGGATAGATGCCCCTACGTTTCCAACACCTCCCGATATATTTGAGGTAATCGATCTCATATTAGTCATATTTCATATAGTAAGTGCTAATTTTTAGAAATTAATTGGAAGAAGTTCAAGGATTAGTTTAGAGAATTACTCATGGTAACCCACAGGCAGATAAAGGCAAAAAATGACGGATCAATACTTGTCATTCATTCTAATAAACGTGCTTATTATATCCTATTCTGAATCTGAAGTATAGTAATAAAAGCTGGTGAAATAGATTTTCTCAGGCCTCGGGTATCGGGCGAGTATTATGCACGTATTGTTGCTATTAACCAATTACAAATTTAAATTAGATATAAAACTAGGTACTCAGGAAAAATAAATGAATACATTGCCCACGCACCTGGGTAATATAATTCGGCAATAAATAGTTTCAAAGCTAAAGGAATGCATTATTGCAGAAATTTAAATGTTATGCCAGAAATAATTTCAGATTAAATTTAAAAGTCTAAGTTTTAAAGTGTATAAATTGTGGATGACGTGCGATGTGAAAAAGGGAGCTTTAACTCTAAGTACATGTTATGTAAACAAACAACGAAATACTTTTAAAGTTCTCAAGACCTTTAAATTACTACTATGACTATTTTGATTTAACTGCGGTTATTCCCTTTAACTACGTCCACCGACCGTATCGTCTACGTCCATTGTTGCTGTTTTTTTTTATAAAAGATCAAAATTCGCTACCGGAATACGCCAATTAAGATCTAATTGAATGTGACAAATTGTACAGGAAAATATTTGCTACGTTAAACTTTAGCGCAAAAGATTATAATTAACAAAATATTTTATTGTCACTCGACGAAGGACGGTTGACACCGCGTATAATTTACAAAGTTCATTCATTTCTATTTCAAGATCAAAACTATTTAGTTTTATGGCGCTTTTTTATACGTGCAAGTTGCTTAATGATTCATACCAAAAAAGATTACCAAATTCCTAAAAATTCCACTCGCTTTAAGTAATTTAAATGCCCTTTACCGGATGTTGCGCGTAATGTACTACAATCGGAATATTAGTTCCCATCCTTACCAGTAAACTTGGTACTGTAGCACAATGATAATTTCTAAACGAATCAATAACGATAAAATGTGATGACCGCGAAGACATTAAAAACTAGAATTAATTTGACTTCTTATTCTGTAGATTCGTTTATACCTGCCCGATGGTCCTCAATTTTTAATATTTTCAACTGCGTCATCAAACTAAAAGCTTCTAGAATACATTTCTTAGGTAAGGGTTGGTCACTTTAACACCAACCGAACGCATTTTTCGTTTAGTTTTACTTTAAGAAGGCACAATTTTTGTTTATTAAAAACTGAGTTTCCCAAAAAGTCTCACTCTGGTAAGAACACGCAAAGTTTTGGTATCTGGAAATCCAGAACGCTTGCGGTACTACGAAGCTTGAAACTTTGAATTATAGTTGAACAGCTCAAAATATCAGGTTTAGAAAATTTTGGACCAATCTGGGTTACGAATTTCATTTTAGCAAGATATTTTCCGATCGACTCTTTTTACCATTCTGTCGGATTGTTGGCGAAGAGGTGTCATACTAGTTTTTTTATGTCTTGCAATCGGCACCACGAAAACAGCAAACAGCAATCACCACTGTCGCACATCTCCACGTAAACAACTCGAAAACGTTCAAAATGTCACGTACGCAGGTCGATAACCCAAACTATTATTATCTTAAAGCGGGAATAACTCGCCGATTTGTTTGATAACACATTAGGTAACAATCTGCATGAAATAAAGACATTTCACAAATAAAGAAATTAAAAACGTATGCTTTAAAGATAAAATGTTAGGGCTGAATCCCTTGTCTCAAGTGTCGGTAGCAAAAAGTGTACCATTTTTGGAAATCAAAGGGTAATATCAACCACTGCGTTTAGTGAAGGTGCTCAGGTGCAGTGGAGGAATCTTCGGGTTGATTACTTCAAAATTACGCAATTTGATTTTACGCCTGAAAGATATCATGGACGGATTTTACCCATTTTCACCATGCAAAAGTGGTTCAAATAGACAATGTTAACTGAATGAAAATTTAAGTAAGTGGTCGCGTGTGGGCGAAAAACCCTCGTTGTATCATATTGTTAGTGTACCTAATTATACAGAACGGAAGTAAAATTTTGACGTAATGGAATTAAAATCTAAAACGAAAGCGTTAAACCGAGGGGCGACAATAAATAAATGGAACATTTTAAAAGCAAACAAAAACCGTTGGACCGTTATTATTACAATGTTCAAATTTTAATATGAGCTTTATGGGGAAACTGACTGCTTTAGCGGCGCTTAAATTCTTTTTGTCTATTAAATTTTTTAAGATTTTTAAATGCTAAATCACCTGATCAGCCCTTTAAATCCCAATAATATATAACCATCTTCGATCCCCAGTGGCGAAGTGAGGAAGAGTCCTTACAATGGAATGCAGTTTTAGCTGGTCAAGGTTTGGACTTTACAAATACTTGCCTTTGTAAGGTAGACGTCTTCTCCGCCACATTTAATCGTAGCTTAATCGTAAGCTTAACTGCAGCAGACCCAAAAATGATAAATAATAAGCAAAAGAAATGCGTCCCCGTTCATTACGTAATTACGTGTACTTAGAAACGTGGACGTTGCAAAAGTAAGTGTAGACGTGAACTGTGGTGGAATTAAAACACATCTGGTTATTTCACCGAAGTATTTTATGTTATGTCCTTGTTCATTATCTCTTTTCTCCTCCTCTAGCAGAATGGGCCTCTAATTAAGTGCCGACTTCAACCTCACCTTTTTGATTAATAGGAATCTCATATTAACATTATAATTGATCACAAAAGTAGGTACCTACTTAATGGTATTATTTTTAATTTCAAATAATCGTGGTAATTTTCATTGACGACATCGCTCTTATTAATACAACAAGTAGGTAAACAGATGCTGTATTTCTTCATAAAGTTTAATTAACTTCATGGGGGTAACTTAGTTCCCGCATAATATTTACTGTATTTATTTTGTTTGAGATAGTAATTACAATGCATGTCTTTATTTACAGCTCACGCTTTTCGGAATAGGGCCTTCTTTTTATTTTTCATTTTCATTAGCGCGGTTCAATACGCATAGGTTCCGCATTACCTATCAGGTTCATTGTAAAATGCAAAATTGCCGTCAGTGAGTACAAAAGTTGTTAACGATCGATGCTGGCAGAATTAAATGCGATCTGCGGTTAAGTTGGATTTTACGCAAATGAAAGGAAAGACCATGAATTATTAGTTCAGATGAGTAATTATATAGTCAATTTCGGCATGGTAGAATAGCGAAAGGTTAACGCATTCTTGGCACTGACGGTTAGCGACAATGTATTTAAAAAAAACGTTTCCAATAGATCTGAAGTGAGAAAGTGTCTATTTTCCCGGAAAGGAGCACTAAAACCAATTAGTTACACTTTAGAAGACTTACTCTCAAGCCCTCGACTCTCGACCCTTTTGTATTTTATGATTATTACAGGAGGGTGCAATATAACCTTCGTTTCAATCAACAAAATTATTTAAATAGTTATGAGGGCTGTTTATGTACTCCTGTCTAATACTGTCAAGAGTAATCATATTTTACTTTTGTAATAATG
Source organism: Photinus pyralis (assembly GCF_008802855.1). NCBI lineage: Eukaryota > Metazoa > Arthropoda > Insecta > Coleoptera > Lampyridae > Photinus > Photinus pyralis. The sequence continues at coordinate 11,805,059 of NW_022170511.1, forward strand.
GCTCTCATTATTAGCTTTCTAATAAAACGGAACACAAACAATTTAATCTCTCTGAATATTGTTACCACAACGCGTTATAAATAAGTGCGCCAGAATCATTAACTAACTATAAAACTCTATGGAACGTGGTGATTAATATACAGGGTGGGCCATTAGTGTATGGGTGGAATACTCACACACTAATGGCCACTCTGTATGTATAAGGATGACGAATGAAATAAGATACAAAGAGTCTGATACGATTTTCAGTCGGGACATTTTTTGGCACAGCTCGCATTCGGAAACACGACTCCGGTTCATATTCAATAGCACTTGAAACTGATGAAACAGAAGCGGGCCCAAACCAGATCCCTCTGGTTCTCTCAATGTTACTATATGTATATTTCCGATGAAACACATTCCCCTAAAACCATTTGTTTGCCACCTAGCGCCACCCAGTTCCTTTCATTTTCCCTGTATAGAATCGGGAAATGTCAAGGAAATTGAAACAAGTATAAATTGTGCATTTTTTTAAACCGAAATAGCTTTTGTTTTGACATCACCAAAGGATATATTTCTTGCAGACGTCTTTGTGAGTACCCTCTTCCAACAATCCGTTCTTGAGGAATAAGAGAATATACCCGATCACGATAAGAGGTCGAGGAGGAGGGATATGGTCGGTAGAAATTAATTCCTTTCGTTGAGACCTTTATTTTGATAAGAGGACAGAAAGAAGGGCAGTAGTTGATAGAAAATGGTTCTTTTCGTTGAGACCTTTAATTCGAACACAATGAGGGATAACCTTAATTTTTACCCCCCCTCCCCCCCTCAGGCCCGGTCGCTCACTGATCTCGAAAAAGAGTCGCACGGGAAAGTTATAGTTTGTACAAACCAATTTATTCGATGAGACCTTTCATTTGTATACCATGAAGGATAGGACATGTGTTTCCCCCCCCCCCCCCCCCATTTTCTAAAGTTTAACTTGGCACCACTTAAGGCATGCGTATGCAAAATCTGAGACCAATTGGTTGTCGTATGTAAAAGTTATGCACGTTTTACTTTCAAAAACAGCATCTCAGGAAATAATTCGTGGGAGGGGGAGGGGGGCCTTTTAAACAGCGAAATTTGATGACCGTTTGGCACACCTTCAAGGTATAGGCTACCTACTGCAAAAAATTCCAGGACTCTAGGACCATTCACCTGGAAGTAGTTCGAAACGGCAGAAGTGGGTCCGGACGGACGAACGGACAAAACCCAAACTTAAACTCCAATGCGTTCATAGGAAGTTTTTTTTCTTAAATGGGTCCAAGAATCCCCTCCTTAATGTCTTCAAGGAACACCCTGTATAAACAATACCCGCCAATGAATGAGAGAATGTAGAACTACATCCGAAAACATCTTACCTTATAATCAAACGTGGCTAACATTCTAATGTTTTTAATCAATGATTAACCTCAATCATCGGACATTATTGTTTTATTTCTACATCAAGTACCTTGAAAATAAACAGTCCTGTGGCTATTACATCAGGGTGGGCAATGTGCGCTGGCTTGGTGTGTATGCATCGAGTAGTACGGAGGACGTGTGAGTTTTTCAATGCGCGCTTTTCGGGGGTGAGTGGTGACAGTGACTTTTCCTAAGGAAAAACAGACAATAGCATTTCCGGGTACCAAAAGCCCCCCCCCCCCTCATCTTTGTAAAGCCCGGGCATCGTAACTCCGGAAAAATGTAGGTATCGAGTTTCGGTTTTTTTGTGGTAAGTTCGTCGTTAGCTTCCGATGCCCTTGTGCGAAACTTTCTAGTAGGGTGGCGGGGGACGTGTCGGGAACGAGGGAAGCAGAAGGCGCGTAGTCCTTAGTTGGGGAAGCGGGGGGTCACATGCAGATCCTGAATTATGGCCAACGCCTGTATGCAAAATTATTATTTACGGCAAATAAAAAAAAGTTTTGAATGACATTGCACGAGTCGTACTAAGCAAGGTAAAAAGTAACCCAAATTAGTGCATCTCGATGGAAAACGTCGGATAGTAAGAGGCGCAACCGAGCGATGGAGACATATGAGTTCGATGAAAAGTTTATAATTTATGTTTATTGAAATATTGTCACAGTGAAAAGCGTACCAGAAATCATAAGTTCGAATTGTAATTTCTGATTAAGCTGGTGGAGCTGTGTTCCTTACTGAGTGAAGTGAAGGTGTCCATCGTCACTCTTTTCCAACCCCATTGTTCTGAAGGGAGTGATTTCTCCAGCCACTGCTGTACTTGAAAAGCCAGTTTTTACCGTTGTTCTATTACCAACTGCGAAGGTAGCTCTGGGTGAAAGAAGGCTGGCATATTTTGCACCACACACTCCCGAAAAAATGGAAACTACACGAATTATTTTTTCTATTTGCCGTTTTTTGGCATAGAATGACTGGACTATAAAAAAAAAACCAAAAGGGAATAACCCCACCATTAGACAAAAGATGCAGAGGAAGCTTTCGAGCAATGCAAGACCCAATTAAGCAATGCAACGCAACTTGTATACCCCAAGCAAGGAGCTTCACTAGTTGTTACAATCGACGTATCAGATTTCGCAAATTTTTCTCAATAAAGTTGTCCCCAGCGCCTTAACTCGAGTCGCAATCAACGGGGTAAATCGCACTACAAGACCAATACCTATACTGCGACAAATCAACCATTCCCTACTGAGACGAGATCTCGTACCGTTATTTTATTGAGTTAATTACCTGTTATCGTTCCATTGGCATTTCTCATTCACCATCATTCGCCCTACAATATTGTCGTTAGTTACAAACCTGATTTTCCCGAATAAATACCTATTTCGCTACTTTCCTCTATTTTCTCCTCGTTATTCGTCTTGCATTTCCAGATCACCAGGAGCAGGTTTCTAGTGTTTCCTGTACGGTTGATTAACCGAAAATTTGTGGAGCCTAAATTCATTGGGCAATTTTTTTTCAGTATCGTCGTCCCATACCACCGGGAGCAGCTGGAGCGATAATGCTGAATTATTTCTTTTCTTCCAAATTGTTTTCGTCACATTAAATTTTTGGCGCCCAACGTGGGGCTGAAATCCGGCGAGCAAGAGGTAAAATATATACAGGGTGACAATTTGAAAACTTACCACCCTCCATATCTTAGTAAATAAACGAGATATTTAAAAAAATCAAAATCCGTTTCGGTAATTCGGAGGGGGAATCACAATGACATAGTTGGCGACGCACCCCCTCACACCCCCTGCGCCCCAGCCACCCCAACTTTTAAATCTTAAATAGTGACCCCCCATGTGTGATACGTCGTTGGAAAGCTCTGAAAAAATGCTTTCCAACCATACCAAATAGCATTACATTTAGGTTAGTAATTATCGTGCAAATCAAAAAATAAACTAATATGATACATTTGAAATCTGTCGTATTTAAAACACAACCAGCGAACATAGACGAACTAAGACAGAGAATAATTCAAGAATGTCGAAATATTGCAAAACGAACATTGGAAATGTTCGACAAGTTTGAGAATAGATTATAACTGGCGATCAAAAATGAGTTGCTGTCGAGTCGGCTTTGGAAGTTCAAGTTAAATACGATTTTCCATGTTTATTTTTTGATTGCGCAGGGGGTGTGAGGGGGTGCGTCGCCAACTATGTCATTGTGAATCCCCCTCCGAATTACCGAAACGGATTTTAATTTTTTTAAATATCTGGTTTATTTACTAAGATATGGGGGGTGGTAAGTTTTCAAATTGTCACCCTGTATATATTAGTTGTAGATGAAAAATTGCAAACACAAGTGCGCCTCTACTCTTGATCCCCAAAATAGGGTTTATAAGGACGAATACTAAATCCTTTTTAGTAAGTAGGGTGAACTTCAAGAGGGTCATAATCCCAAAATTTTTGGATATTAGCGGCTATAAAAATTTCGCACCTCACTATGTAACAGTATTTCTGTACAGCTTATTTAAACTTTTATTTTTACGTGATTCAAGTGTCCAGTCTAAATGTAATCATGACTCCCAAGTATGAATGATGTGACTGAATGGGAATGCATTTAAAGGAGAATTGTTTATTTTAAGTTATTGTAGCTGAATGTGCATTTCAAAGATAGCCGCTATGACGCAGAAGGAGAATTAAATATAAGTAAATATCGCGACGTAAATAGAATTGCATTCATCGTATGTAAATAGGTAAATTAGGGTACAAACCTGCATAGAAATAGCGAGTATTAACGCTAAGGTCAAAGTCCGAGTCATTGTAAATAATTAGTTGAGAGCTAGTAGAGCGATTCAAATCCGTCTATTCTCTACCGCTGCCAAAGTGTCAAAAGCTTAAGTCATGGGCGTTCAAACTATTTATACATGTGCGAGTTTGCGCGATAAAGCGAATTGAGGTCAGTGGATACTAAGTGAGAAAGTATAAATACGGGGATTTCAAGCACCAGGAGAGAGTTGCCCGTCGCCGTTTTTCGGAGCAACATCTATGTCAGTCGCGCCCGCAAATTATAAGCGCGAAGATTAATAAAGCGTTAAGTTAAGAGGCGATTTTTATAAGAAAGGCAAGCAAAAGAACCGAGTGAAATAATCTCCATCGAGCCAGCGTAGGAGACGAAAACGTTTTTTCCCAGCGCGCCGAAGAAAATTGGAAATTTACGAAAGTACAGAAGGCTGTTACCGGGCGGGGTAACGTAAGTGGCAAACGGAGGTTGAAAACGTATATTACACAATATTTACAAATAATACAGAGGATATATGTACATATATAAGATCGCTTCTGGCACGTGGGATGGCGCCGGACTTGACTACGGTCAAGCCGGGAAGTGATGGCGTGCGGAGACGGTACTTGAGCCCAAGCGACCAGCCTCAGTCGCTTGTATAGGGTAAGGTAGGCTTGCCCAGGCACAAGTGAAGTTCCCCTGTCGGTGCGCTGCTTATAAACGATTTCCGGTAGAGGCGTCTGGCGACGCGGCCAATAGGGCGCTAGTGGATGGTGGGGTGGAAGTTGCAACCCCTCTCCTAGTCGTCGTAACAGTATCCCCCCCCTGTAAAGGGGTTGCGACGGCGGGGTGCAGGCGCTGTAGCAAACGGCGGTGACGGGGTTGTCGTTGGTTCCGTGGTGGCGTCGGTGAAATGATTCTTGGCGGAAGTTCCGGTACTGGTGCCGGGGTGGGTTGGTTGGGTGCAGGGCGTAGATCGTGTACGTGCACCTTTACCAGTTCGTTTCCTCGCCTTATCCAGTACGCGTTTGTGCCCGCCAGCGCTTCGATGGTGTAGGGACCTGTGTACTTCATGTGAAAGTTCCCGGAGTGTTGGTCCCTGGATCTTTCCATCACTCCGTCGCCTACTTGGTACTGGGTGCGGGCTGGCCCGTAGTTCGCGTACCGGCTGCGGGATCGTGCCTGGTTCCTGTGCACCGTCTGTACGACCTCCTCTCGGGCTTCTCCTGTCGGTGGAGGTGGTCGATCCCTGGCTTTCCACTCTCCTGGCCTGGGTAGGTCGTAGCCTAGCAGCGCGTGGCTCGGCGTGAGTCCAGTAGCGGCGTTTCTCCTCGTACGTAACGTGAACATGACAATGGGTAGTACGGCCGCCCAGGCGCTGGGGCTTTGTCCCACCAGATGAGTGCGGAGGCCCTTTTTGATTTCTTGGTTCCGGCGTTCGACGGGGTTCGCCTGCGGGTGCCATATGGGCGTCGTCCAGTGCATTGCTCCCCACTTCCGAAGTGCCGCGTCCCATGTCACTGATGTGAATTGCGGTCCGTTGTCTGAGATGATCGCTCTCGGGAAACCATAGCGTGCGAATACCTCGTGTTCCAGGATTCTGACCACTGTTGGAGCGACTGCTTCCTTTACTGGAAATGCCTCCACCCACATGCTGAAGAGGTCCGTGATCACGACTATCTGGCGGTAGCCTGTAGGTGTGGCGTCGTAGGGGCCCATCAAGTCTACGGAAACCGCTTCCCAGGGTCGTGTGGGTTTGCGTGGGCGTACGGTGGCGTCCTGGACCGGGCCTCTTTTGACTGCCGCGCAAATCCAACATGCTCGTACATAATTCCGCACCGTGTCTCCCAGTTTCGCCCAGTGGTAATGTGTCATTATGGCCCGTTCCGTTTCTTCGGCTCCTGGGTGTCCAGCTGTGGCTGCGTTGTGGTACGCTTCTAGTACCGCTGGTTGAAGGCTGCAGGGGACTACGAGTAGGTTCCCTTGGGGTGCTTTGCGGTAGAGGTAACCGTTGTCCACCGTGTAATCCCGGTTGAACCTTGCTTGTGCTGGTGTCGCTGGTCCTTCCTGCTGTATTCTGTGCCAGGTGCGTACCAGAACGATGGCGTTTTCGTTTGTCTTTTGGCACTCCTTCACATGGTCCGCCAAATTGGCCACTTCCACTGCCGCGATTACCGGGGTGCTGTTGGTTTGTTTGGACTCGTGTGTGGTCGTAGGTGGCAGCATGCGGTTTACGTCTTCTGCCGTGGCTTCTTCGGCTTCTTCTGCTGATGGGTGGCGGGACAGGTGGTCTGGAAGCTCGTTTTCTTTCCCCGGACAGTGGACCACATCAAATGTAAATTCTTGGAGCCGTAATGCCCAACGAGTTAGCTTGCTCTTTTCGTCTTTTGTGCGATCCAGCCACAGGAGAGCGCGGCTGTCTGTCTTCAACGTAAAACGTCTATCTTCCAGATATGGCCGGTATCGTTTAATGGCCCACACTACTGCCAAGCACTCCTGTTCGTTGATATGGTAGCGTCTCTGCGCGTGGTTAAGTTTGGCACTGGCGTAGCTGATAATTTTTTTCTCTCCGGGGTGGGGTTCTTGAAAGAGTACGGCCGCAATCCCGTTTTCGCTGGCGTCGGTTTGCAGCACGAATGGAGTGGCGAAGTCCGGACGGCTGAGTTGGAGTGGTTTGCTAAGTGCTGCTTTTAACTGGCTAAAGGCGACGTCGGCTGCCGCTGTCCATCGGAAAGGGGTGTTCTTTGTTAGTAAGTTATCCAACGGTGCTTGTAATTCGGCACACCGGGGCACGTACTCTCGTAGCCAGTTGGTCAATCCTAGAAAACTTCTTAGCTTCTTCCTCGAGGTGGGCCGGTCTGCGGTCCGGATTGCTTCGATGTGTTCCTGGCACGGGCGGTTCCCGTTCGCCGTGATGTTGTGGCCCAGGTATTGGATCGTTTGCACCCCGAAGCGACACTTTTCGAGGGACAAGCGGAGTTTGTGGCGTTGCAGTCGTTCCAGCACGAGGTGTAGATGTTTGAGGTGCTCGTCCCAGGAGTCTGAGTAGATTATTATGTCATCCAGGTATACCATGACGAATTTCCGTAAATACCCGGCGAGAACGTCCTGGGTCATTAGCTTCTGGAACGTAGCAGGTGCATTCTTGAGCCCGAACGGCATTACTTTGAATTGATAACTCGCTCCATCAGGGGTTGAAAACGCGGTGAGATGTCGGGATTCCGTCTCTAGCGGCACCTGCCAGTAGCCTGATTTGAGATCCAGGCTGGAAAAAACTTTGGCCGTCCCCAGGTCTCGGAGGGTCTCCTGTATGACTGGCAGGTTGGTGCTCTCGTCTTTTGTGATGGCGTTTAGACGACGGTAGTCGATGCAGAATCTCGGGCGGCCGTCTTTTTTCTGAATTATGACGATGGGCGAGCAATATTCGGACGTGCTGGGCTCGATCACCTGCGCTGCTAACATAGCTTCCACTTCATCCGCGATGACCTTCTTTTTGTTTGGCGAATGTCGATATGGCGGAAGTCGGAAGGGCGTTGTTTTGGTGACTCGGATGCGATGTGTGGTGGATGCTGTTGTTGTGGGCGTTGCAGGATCGGCCAGTGTGCTACCGAAAGTTTCCAGCAGTGTGGCCAGGCGTCGATCGAGTGGTGGTTGGAACCCGTGCTTGACTCCGGCGAAGTTTATGGAGTCGCTCGTTGTTGGGCCGCGGTTCGGAGCTTGGTCCCAGTGTGTTGTCTGCCTTGTATGGGTTCCCCAGTGGATGCACGCTCTCTCGTAATCCAGCACCGCTCGATGTTCTTGGAGCCACTTCTGTCCCAAGATCATGGGCACGACAAGGTTTGGTGTCACCAGGAAGTCGTCCGATTCTTGCTTGTCGTTGAGCGTGTACTCGACTCTGGATGTGCCGATGACTTCCAGCTGATGGCGGGGGTTCGCTAGGCCGGCTGTTTGGTGGTTGCTATGGTGGATTTTCCACGCGAGCTCCTTCTGGATGAAGTTATGGGATGATCCGGAGTCGAGGAGAGCTCTTACGCTTTTTCCGCGTACCTTGACTGCCAGCGTTGGTAGGTTGGGTCGGGTCGCAGTCTGGATTAGGTGGACGGCCGGGCATTGTTCCCGACCGCTGCCCCGTTTCCCTGGTCTCGGCGGCGGGTCAGTACTGGGCAGTCTCGGTGGAAGTGATATTCCGGGCAGTGGTGGCACTTTGGTGTGTTGGGAGGTCTGTCGGCGGGGGTTGGTGGCGATGGTCTGGGTTGGTTGTTTCGAGGTAGCGCGTTGTTGCAGTTTTCGATTTCCTCGGCGTGACGCACCAAGTCGAGGAGTGAAGTGGGTGTTGTGGTTAAAAAGGCTACTCTAATGCGTGGGTGCAGCAGGTCTCTTAGTAGCTCGAGGTGCTCGCCGATCGGGATCTTCAGCCGTTTTGCTAGTTGTGCCTTCCTCTGGAGGAATTGCTGCGGCGACTCTGCTCCTTGTTCTCGGCCGAAGAATTCTGATTGCATCTTCCCGCGAATCTTGCTGCTGTCGTATTTTTCGCGGGTGTAGTTCTTTAGGTCGTTGTATGTCGGTGAAAATGCCTTGTAACTGTTCCACCATTTCGCAGCCTCCCCTTTTAGTTGTGCTGCTGCTGTTTTTAACTTTTCCGTCGGGTCGGTGGTTTGGATTGTCTGCTCGAGCGTGCTGAAGAAGACTGTTGGGTCCTCCAGGTGGTCGCCGCTGAAGGTCGGTAGGTCCGGTGATGCGGTTTTCGGCGCGTTCTGGAGGGCGTCGGTCAGCGCCTTTAGCATGTCGAGGGTGTGTTGAGAGTGTTGGGCGCCACTGGACGGGGTTGCCGGGTCCAGACCGGGGTTGATTGCCGGGGTCATCTCAGTTGTTTGAGTGTCGATACCTTCGTCGGCGCCGGAGTTGGACGTCGGGGTGTTCCTGCTCCTCGTATTCATGGTGTTGCGCGTCGGCTGTCGCGGGAGCGTGGGCGTAGATCCTCAGAGCGCGATGCTGCTGGTTGACTCACACGTATGGGCGCCAATTGTTACCGGGCGGGGTAACGTAAGTGGCAAACGGAGGTTGAAAACGTATATTACACAATATTTACAAATAATACAGAGGATTATGTACATATATAAGATCGCTTCTGGCACGTGGGATGGCGCCGGACTTGACTACGGTCAAGCCGGGAAGTGATGGCGTGCGGAGACGGTACTTGAGCCCAAGCGACCAGCCTCAGTCGCTTGTGTAGGGTAAGGTAGGCTTGCCCAGGCACAAGTGAAGTTCCCCTGTCGGTGCGCTGCTTATAAACGATTTCCGATAGAGGCGTCTGGCGACGCGGCCAATAGGGCGCTAGTGGATGGTGGGGTGGAAGTTGCAACCCCTCTCCTAGTCGTCGTAACAAGGCAAGGATTCCGTTGTCGGTACGTGCGCAATCCAGCTGGAGAGTACCAAACTGAGATCGAGATAGACCAGCCTGCCTGTGATTGGTCCAGCTCGAAAGCGAACAGCAACCTGCAGTGGGCGGTCCGAATTCATTCGACTTCCACATCGATCGTGCGACAAAGTGACCAAGTCCTGGTGCACTTATGAACTCGAGGTATTTGTAGACAATAGTTCGTTGTAGTTCGCCTCGTTGTAGATTTATTAATTCGTTGTAGTTCGCCCCATTGTGGATTCATTATTTCGTTGTATTTTTATTATTACAAAACTATTATAAATTGGTATGTTTGTAAAGGCGATTTAAATTACCTACTAGTGTTGCGTGCAATTTAGTGCTTATCAGCACTATTTGCATTCATTTAAACGACTCGAACCTGAAAGCGTTACTACACGCATTTACAGCAGTTTTGTGGTGACTTTCGACTAAAGTGGATAAGAATTTATGAAATACGAATTAATTTTCTATCTGTACTCGGCGGTTTTGAGAGTAAATACCTAGATTTAATTCACATAATAAATACATATTTTCCTTTATATGCAGTGACTTTTTTGTGTATGAATGAGTTAATTTTATTTTCACAGGATGTACCACCTCCACCCCCATTTCTTTTAATATGTGTTACTTACAGATAAAAGGCGATTTCTAAGACAAAAAGAACCCAACAGGTTTTAATAAAGATTATTGATTTTTATTCAGTTATCCTTTCCCCTCTCCTTGAGGCCAGAAGAATTATCGACTGAAGCTAGCCGGCGCCCAACAACCCTTAATGTTTATAGGAAGAACCACCCCCAAATAAAGGATTTTAAGAAGAGACGGTAAAGAGAGTTGGAAAGTAACCAGCCGGTTACAACTAGCACACGACAAAATTGACAATAATCGAAAACGGAAACGAAACGTAGAAGATTTTAAAAAAACGAACAGTAATACCAATAATTAAGGAACATAAAAAGTTAGCGGGAAAAGAAGAATAGATTTTTGAAAAGAGCGAGAAAGAATAGCGTAGTTTAGACAAAATAACAAGAGATGGCCCTGAAAACGAATCAGAGGCGTAACATTGAATAAAATGTATGACACTAAGCTTAGAAAATTAGAATAGTGAACATAGTAATGAAATAAGAAGCGTTTAGAGCGTGAAAAGGAAGATAAAATTGTAAGAAGAGGGCCAGAACCGAAAGAAGCGAAGAAATCAGAAGAACAGATTTAAGGAAATGAGTACACCTATGATATTATATTCAAAATAAAATAAACAAATTCCTAACCTAAAAATCAAAATAAATAATGCAAAAATAAGGTAAAAATGAACCTGTAACACTACCGCTGGAGCACAGTGCGGCGCAAACGCACACCATTTCAATTGAAAGATCGTAAGCCATCAAGGCCACCACAGTTCCGTCGGTATTTGTAGAACTTAGATCGTGCAACAGTTCCAAACGATCTGCTAAGATCCATTTGGTCCAATCGGCCAACCAACATCTAGGCCATCCTCGCCACACAAAGGAAGTCAAGCTGGACGGAACAGTCGAGCTGGTGGACGCCATCACCAACACAACTCGAACACCACACGTGCACCACGTCAACTCAGTAATGGAACACACAAACTCACCAACGCAGCACAACGGATTACATCCCCATCCATCAAGACCACAAGAAACGCAAGACAAATGAAAAAAGTCGTACGATTTTGCGACTCCATCACTAGAATGGTGGTGCTGTATAGCTTTTATAAGGTAAACACCACATTTATATGGAAATGGTAGAGGTAGCAAAGGTATAAAATTTGATCACCTGACAGTGACAGACCCCACCATAGAAATGGGGTATAAAACAGCGTGATCGGCATAAAAATTCAGTCGACACTACCAATTACATCTGTATCTGACATAAAAGGTGTCACTGTTTACATACTGTGGCTCTACTGCTGGCTGAATAGAACCCCACGCCGAAGCCTCTGTAACATCACCACTCTAAAGACAAATACAAATACTTTGATTTCATGAGGAAGGAACTAAACTTAACTTAACTCTGCTTGAAATCGAGATTAAGTTGGCAGGGCAAAACACTGATCTTTTTAGAGCAGTTTACAAATTTATTTGTAAAAAGGTAGCTTTTAATCTCACTTTACCCAGTTGGCTGGCTGGCTGGCAGCAAATGCGGGGTTCGTAGAAGAATGCTTGTAGAAAGACGATGAGTGTACATATACCTATCGAGGCCGTGTAATTAACAATTTTTGGGACGGGGATACAAGATGTGGAGTCGGCGACATCTAGGCGCCATCCCCGAGCGTGTTATGCTCTGGAGAGTGGAGTTTTTTCCAATCTTCTTCAGCAGTTTTGGTGCGATTATTTTCAGATGGGTGTCGTCGGAAAGATCATGTAAACGTGCACACGTAATTAACGATCTTTTACAAGGCGCGCCAACAGAAGCTCGAGGTACCCAAAAATTGAGTACTATTTTGTGGAGGGGTTTGGCGAAATCCACCAAAATGAGAATTGCGGGTGAACGGGACGTCGGAAGTGGGTACCGACAAAGGGAATATGGTAACCCTCAACGAAATCTTACTGAGGGTGTAGTCAAAATTTCAAACGCGAATTGTGGGTGAACAGGACGTCTGAAGTGGGTACCGACAAAGAGAATGTAGTTGCCTCCGACAAGATCTTGTTGATGGTGGAGTCAACACTGGCGAACAAAATACTGATCTGCCACACAAAAATACGCCGATGTCCTTTCGAACTCACACGAGGACTTTTTTTGAATTCTGTCAGGAGTCCAGATTAGGTTGATAGAGTATTAATAATGTGTACTTAATCGTAAATATCGTCGAAAACCGACAAAACAGTTTGATTTCATGAAGAGGAACTAAATTTTATACCATCTCTCTCTCTCTTTCGGTTGAAGTCGAGATCAAAGTCAGTAGAGCACAATAGGTATCCATTCATTTAAAAATGTTGGTAGGGAAACAACAAAATGCTTCGATTTCATGGGGAAGGAACTAAATTTAATGCCATTTCTCTTTGGTTGAGGTCGAGATTAAGTTCGTAGAGCATATCTTCATTAATTTACAAATTTTGTCAGAAAAACAACCAAACCATTTGACTTCGTGGAGATAAACAACATTGTATGAACGTGGTAAAAATAAAGATCACCCCACGTCCCATTCCATTGCCATTTACACAATGTAATTAAAACGTAATCCGCAAGACGAGCTAATTTTTATAAATTTCTTAGCAGAAATGTTGCTCTTGCTTCCACATTTATTTATTTATTTCTTTTTCTTTTTCAAAAACTCGTCGTTTTCAGAAGCTCGTGCTTTATTTTTTTACACGATGTGTGATTGTATTAGTCAATTCACAGTATCGTTCTCCAGGACACTTTATCTCTGAGCTGCACTCCAAAACTAGATCTTAAATAAATCAAACGACCGAGGTCACGAATTTTTAAACATTATTGAAGCAGTCCTATTTACCTATGCACATCTTTGTCGAGATGTCATTGTAGCAAAATGGTTCAACAACTCGTGTTGCAGTCATAGGGTATCAGCACGATAAAATGCTTCTTTTCGTCACTGATACAGTACCGTAAATAAAATATTTACATTATTGACAATGTAATTTTTCCAATACAGGTACAGTCACTGTCACAGTTGCAATCGACCTGGAGTGGCATCTTTTAATAATCATTTCCGTTGGAAGCCTTACTAGGTGAGTTTTTGCAGCAAAGACTGCACCCATACTGATATTCCACGCACAGTGCAATTGAAATAGAAACATTGGTAATGAATAAATTTCCATCGAAATTAAGTCACAAAACATGTTCCCAACGATATAATTCTTAGTTGGTTTTTGCAGGACAGTCGTCGTTTAATTTGACATTTTATTTGGGATCTACCCTATCATGCAATCTGCTAACATTTTTTGGTCACTTCGCCCGAAGAAAAACTGCGTTATATTTAACTAAAACAAGCTTTGGCAATGGAAACGATTAAACTTTGTGATTGTGCTTCGCAAGCAACTTGCCCATAGTGAGCCCCTAACCGATAGGAAAGTAATTGACCATTCCTAAATGTGCGGCGCACTTGTTATCGAATTCGCAGCGATATGCTTTACGGTTACCTTAACAAAAAATGCGTAACGTCGGATTGAGGATAATTATTCTAAAGTATATCGAGTATTTATTTACTTGTTAAGCTAAAATTTAAAATTCAGTAAACCGGATGAAACTATTTTAAGAAAGGAAAAGACATACAGCCTTGAAGTAGGTTGAGCACCTTATCCCTGCGATAATTCATTTTATAATTATATCCTCTCCCTTATACCGATGAAAATTACAAAAACGTGAAATTTCGAGTTCCCGCTCAGGGCACAATTGCAATTTGTGTCAGTGACAACCGAAATCTTAATACGTGCCACCCTGGTAGTGAAAGACGGCAATGTCGCCATAGCGACCTGTTCTGGTTTTGGATAACTTAGTTTTCGGGGTGTCGACTTTCATAATCTACATGTGAACTGCATTCAAGTGCTTCAGAGAATTTATGAGCCTTTCGAAACTACAAATATTTCTAGCTTTTCGACGTTTCCGTTACTCTCAGCAATCTACCCTTATAACGAAATCGACCACCATATAAGTGCTAAATAATCAATGCCGCAATTAAACTACTTAACTCAATTATTGTTCTAAATAAGGCTGAACAAACAACCCCTACGTTAATGAAGTGCGGTATTTTGCAGTTTTCGGTTCTCATGTCATTTTCTGGCGCCCTCCCACACGCTGACATTATTACCCGCATGCTGTTAGGTTTGCTTTAGTCGGTACGATTGTAGTTGGATACCGGGACCAATTCTCGGGTTACCTAGCGAAATTTACAACGAACTTCATATCTGATGCACTAAAAGCAGGTTTCGCGTATTGTTCTTCGGTTCAGTTTACTTTTTGTTTTTGGATTTTTCTGCTAAAAAGATTTCGCGATAAAGGTTTCTGGAAATTTGTTTTTTTCGCTTCTTTTGCGTTTGTAAATCATATCAAATAAGTGCTAACTAATCTTTTCTTCGATCATATTATGAACAGGCTCAAACTATGTAATTTTACGGATATTCGACTAACAAACCACTAAATGTAATTGAGGCAGGCGACTCTGAATCCTTTTCTTCAGATGCAGATTTCGCAAATCGTACGAAGTGTGGTTGTAAAAACCAGACGTAGTACTCCATTGTAATTTGTTGTACTATAAATTTCATCGTACCAATTGTAAACACCCTTTACTTACTATTTAAATCACGGTGCGCATCACCATCACATAAATTACCAAACAAACGATATTTTTTGTTGTTGTGACGCTATAGTGACACCCTCGCGGTTCCGACCTACTGAACTGTACTCACTTAAGTAAGTTAGCGAAGTGAAAAGATTTACATCAAATTGTTTTTGCGAAGTCGGACGTTTACATAATTTGCAAATTATAATGCAACCATAACTATACAATTCAATATCGTTCCGTTCGAGATGGTAGGCACGTAGTACTCGGCGCTCGATAAAGAAAATAATCATAGTTTTCTAGCGGGCGGGTATGTAAATGGAAAATAGAATGTGAGACGTAATTAAAGGGATTCCTATAATTTGTCCCCATTTCACGTCTGGTCACCCGTCTGCAAATTGGACGTTTATTTGCATTAAGCCGACGAAAGGCTTGAGTGAGAACTCGAACGGTAATTACACTGAACACTTAATTACTCCGCACTTACAAATTAAAATAGCTAAATTATAGAGCTAATTAGCATGTACGCACAAAGATTCTATAAATAGTCTTAAGACTGCTCCATATTTTTATCACAATTTCTCAAAAACGAGAAAACCATATTGTGTACATTTCAAAGTTGCAAAATATATTCAAATGATGGTTGCGTTTGCTGCACGATTTATCTATTCGACGATCATTACTTTTATCAAACACAATTCAAATTGGGTGCCAATTTATGCTGTTTTTCGAAAATCCGCTACCGAACGACCAACCTCACACGAGAATTGAAATATTTCAGACAAATCCTCAAACTATTTGTGTATCTTCATCGCCATCTACCATAATTAGATTCCAATTCACCCTAGCCGCTTTCGAAAACTTATTTGCAAAAACTTGTGTATGAAATTATTTTTCCATCTATCCATCTATAATAGAGCAAAATTTGCATAAAAGGAACCTAATTCCTCTGCAAATTGTCTAGATTTAATAATAATAATATAATAATCCGTACGCCCGTCCGACCGCAATACTATGCTGTCTGTACCGAGACACGACAAGCCGAAGAGGCAGAAGGCGAACATTTTAGTATCAAAGGTGAAGACTGCAGAATTTGAACAATTTTATTAAAAGGAAGAATTCGAGGAATACAAATACTTGTACAAATCTGTTGATACTGCAAAACTGAAGAGTTGGGAAAACGCAAAATGTGCTTTAAAAGAATTTAATGAGTTTGTATCTACTAGATTCGGAGTCATACTATGATTCTGAAGAGCTTGAATGAAATCAAAAATCGGAAGAATCGCAAGACTCTTCAGAATCTTATGCAAGTATTTGAGTGGTTTTTTTTCAGAAATCGTGAGATCTTGGAAACGTTTCAACTTTACAGGCCCAAAAAATTATCTTCTTTTTTATAATAAAACAAGTTTCCTCCAAATTTCAAACCCCTACGACTTTTTTTCGCAAAAATAAGAATAAAAAACGAAAAAAACAGTTTTTCCGGTTTTTCTAGGAAAATTGGAGGTTATGTGAAAGTAGTGCAGATACGAAAGTTGCTCATTTTTTTAATCTCTATAACCTTTACATTGTCGTCTAAAATGAATAGTTTTGTCACAATTTGCAAAACACCACTTTCCACCCCTTTCAACCCCCGGGATTTCACCCGCGGAAAAATTCAGCTGTTTTAATTATTTTTTCCCAATTTCTGTTCATTTCACCTGCCTGAAAAACCCGGTTTCGCCCGGTAACTAATTTTTTTTTGTAAAAAAATATTATATAGCCTGGACTACAAGAATCAAAAGAGCCTAATGAATCTGAAGAATCTAAAGCATTAAAAGAAATGATAAAAATGGAATCCCAGTCATCAATCTAAGAAAGTCCCAAAACCGTGACGTTTTTTAAGTCAAAATCCGAAGAACCTAACAATCGGAAAACGCCGTCGAAACGGTAGAATCTGAGACATTATAAAAAATCTGAAGCTTTATCATTTGATGGAACTAAATAACCCGAAAAAAAACTGAAAAAGGGAAATACAGCAGAAGAATCAAGAAGAACCTCAAACATCCAAAGAAGTGAAGAGTCATAGGAAACCTGTCATAACACCTCTTATTACACACCTTCAGGTCCAGCGTCCATCTCAGTGGGATAAAAATGTTTGAGAATGGAGTAACCTACCATGTATAGCTGACAGGTTGACTCAGCAATTCATACACACCTACAAGTGGAAGGGTAGGGTGGGGCAGGTGCACCTGCCATCGGTTGACTTTCACGGCAAGCGTCAGATCACGTCGAAGTTACGAAAATTGAGTTTTTACTCATCCATATTCCCAAGCCCACTTGACAAGTCACCTGGGACGGGTAGAATTGAAAAGTACACCTGTAAGTTTGTACCTTTAAGAGCATGGATCGCGTGTTTCGTATATCGACCTGAGGATTTAACGTCGCGGCGCCTCTTCCAAGGATCGTATTTTTCGCAATAGCCTTTTTTGCACCAACTACGTTTTCTTAATGTGCAAGGGGCTGCTTGTCACATAGTCATGGATCAAATTTTTTCGCCACATCAGTCGCTTTTGCATTGATCACCTTTTCCGTATCGACCGCCGATTTAGTATCTATCGCCTTTTACATCGTAATTTGGAAAGCGTGCTTGTCGCATACCCATGGATCGCCACTTTTTGTATGTATCGCCTCGTATCTTAATGGGGTTGTGCTGCTTGTCGCTAGATCGCATTTTCCGCAATGCCCGCCTTTTTTTTTGCTGATCACCTTTTTAGTATCAATCACCTATTCCATCGTAATGGAGAAAGAATGCTTGGTTTTTGGTTAAATGAAGGTTCCTAAAATTGAAACTAAAATTTCTACTGTTGATGTGGTCCATGGGAAATTGTACGTGTGTGTCCTCCTAAATTAACCTCTCTGTATGTTTATTTGATTGTAGAAACAGTCAAGCCCACAGTGAAGTAAATTTGATCTGTTTAAGGTTTAGGTTATTTCTTGGAACCATGAACTACGTCATAGCCAGGGAGAAATCGCCATGTCCGCTAAGTGACACCCCCCTCGAGACGGCGCGGCGCCGGC
Source organism: Photinus pyralis (assembly GCF_008802855.1). NCBI lineage: Eukaryota > Metazoa > Arthropoda > Insecta > Coleoptera > Lampyridae > Photinus > Photinus pyralis. Next base: position 11,822,974 of record NW_022170511.1, read on the forward strand.
GCGGGCGGTAAAACATTTCAAATTGTAATAAAAAAAAAGTTATATAGGTTATATGGCTGCCAATTATGAAAATATCTTCTATTATTTATAAGAAACATGGTACCTTCTTGGAAGACAATTGGTTCGTGGCAAAAGGGGCGGCAAACAGGGCGTAATTGGCGAAAATTAAAAACAAATGTCATCAGTTACATGCACGCCGATTGATGGAATGCTATATGTATACTTGCATATTAAATAAGCCATATATGTAAATTGGCAGACAAAAAAGTAATGGAAGAAGCTAAAAACGTACGATGCAAAATGCTTCGATTCCTTACATTTTTTCGATATTATTGACAATAAATGAGATGTTTTTGTGAGACATTTTAAAAACCAACAGCTTTTTATGCAAGTGGGCACCGACCGTTACTGATTCATAAACGCTGGCCGCGATTATACCCGCATTTGGTGATGTTTATTTTTGGTAATAATAACCCAAAACAAACAACACTAATGAATTGAGAACTTCTAATTTAAGATTTATTTCAGTACGATATAAACTTGTTCATCAACGTTGTTTATAACAATAGATAGGAATTGATCACTTGATTGAAAGTATACAAATTATACCATAAATATGTTTAAATTGTATACCATTCAGAAGAGTTTTTATGGGAAAAATTTTTATTAACTTGGTGAACATCTTAAGAATTGTAGGTACATGGGTTTTCCACAACATATCATTATCAACATGTAAACCTAGGTATTTAACGGTTTTTACTTGTTCAATGATACCACAAGAGCAACCTTTGCCACAGTAACCTAATTCGTGATAACGCAAGAGTTTCATTATCATTATTGGACAATGGAAATATCATTATACGGGGTGTCAATTTTAAAACTTGCAGTGGGCTATATTTTCCAAACTAAAGAAGATATTGAAAATCGCGAAAAACCGTTTCGGGGGTATCGAGGGGGAACCAGAATGACTTTATGAATGACACCCCCCACCCCCCTTAACACCCCAGCTCTCCCTCTTCAAAAATCCTAAATGGCAAGCCCATACTTGTGACACATCGTTGGAAAGCTACTGAAAAATGCTTTCCAGTGGTACCATTAAAGACAATCTAACAAAAATTTACTCATTAACAAAAAAAACTAAATGTTGACATTGAGGGATTTATGGCAAATTGGCCAAGAACTCAACCTGAGCTGCTTCATTAAGCAATCTTGGCTGTTTTCTTTTTTTATTGATAACAGATCCCGTTTCTTCGAATTTAGCGACCAAATCTTGAACATAGGCATGGCTTAATTTTTATTTTTTTTGTAAATTATTAAAGTTTTGTTAAATTGTGTTAATGAATATTGATTTTATCGGTACCACTGAAAAGCATTTTTCAGTAGCTTTCCAACGATGTGTCACAAGTATGGGGTTGCCATTTAGGATTTTTGAAGAGGGGGATCTGGGGGTTAAGGGGGGGTCACCCATAACGTCATTCTGGTTCCCCCTCGATACCCCCGAACCAGTTTTTCGCGATTTTCAATATCTTCTTTAGTTTGGAAAATATGGCCGACTGCAAGTTTTAAAATTGACACCCTGTAGGTATATTAACATTTATAGATAATGTATTGTAATCAAACCACAAATGCATCATATCAAGGTCAGGTTGTTACTATGCAATTCTACAATACACGACGTGCTTTTACATAAAAGCCGCATCATCTGCAAATACCGTGATTCGCCCTACGAATGGACCAGAAAGAAAATCGTTCATGAAAACAAGGAATACCAACGGCCCAAAAACTGATCCTTGAGGAACACCACATGTGATTTCGTCAAGGTAACATGATTTTTTTTTAATTTAAACGTATTGTTTTCTATGCCTTAAATTAAATATGAGTATGAGCAAAAGCATTTTAAAGCAATTCATCAAATACGCGCCATCAAAAGGTGTGTGAAATACTTTTAAATAACGCTCTAAGAATAAACCGGCAATCTTGGTGCCACATGAGTTATGACCATCCAAAATTTAAGACGTAAATCTTTGTAGTGCCAATTTAGTGTTAAAGTCTTCTCGAAGACGATATTGAAATGTTGAAAAAAGCTTTCTTTTATTTTAGAAACTGACTAACCGTTCCTTCATAACTGTTTATAGTAGATTATTGACCATTTTCCACTGCTTTCTTCTTGAACTTTTTATATTTTTTATACTATCAAATAGATTCGTGGTTTCGTGCTAACTCGTAATGGATTTATAAAATTTGCCATTCATTGATTAACATTCGGGGCAGAATAATATACAACTCTCCAAATTTCTTCTCTTAACGATTAATTTAAAAGTACCTTAATTATTCGTACCTTAGAATCAACCCGTTTCAATTTTAGAATAGGAAAAAAAAATATATTTCACTATGGTCAGTAACATAATTATCAAATAAGACACACTTCATTAATTCACAGTCCAATTGAATCCCTCTTTATAAGATGTGATCAATAAAGGTTGCTGAAGGTTCTGTGACTCTTGTAACTGGGTTCTCAAACCTAAAGGTAATATATAATTTTTGGTACTTTAGTTAGAGAACTCATTGTCGGAATTCACATTTATATTAAAATCTCCAACGCAGGATATGTTACTTTAATTACACATGTACAGAATGCTATACCGCTACTATATTGACCAAAATGGAATTGAATTTACAATGAAGTCAATTCATGTATAACTGAATTGTGAGTATACCAAGACTTCGTTCCTCAAAGTACTAAGGTAGATCATCGTACGCATTTTCATTTTGGAGTGGTAAAAGTAAAATACATTTTTTGTCACGTGAATTAATCCCCAAGAAATATGGCATTGTGATATTCCCCAAAACAAATAATATATTTCAATAATTATGGAGTTATGGAGATAAAACATTCATATTGACTTAGTAACCAAAATTTATCGTACATGGGCATTTAATATTTGTACCATTTGAGTTAAATTTCTTTGTGAACTCAATTGCTCGTCACTCCACTGTATATCGTTCTTCTACAATCTACAAAACCCCGATCAGAGATCAATCAAAATCGTAAATTGCTATGGTTACCGACTAATTCAGCAAAACTAGAATCGGATACTTGATTTGCAACAGGAAGAGCTAAAAATAAAGTACAATAAGAATTGTCAGTTGAGGAAAATATAAACGTCAGCCTGCATCAATTTATTTACTGCCCCGACCGACTTTCTAAAGTTGAAACCACTTGTTGGCGTTGCGTTCTATACCTACACAGTACACAGGACTCTGAAAGTGTTTGACCGATTTCCCACCAATAATTATTGTGTAAATGAGAACTATAACTATCTCTGTAGTTTAACGATATCAAATTTGTTGATATTTCGGTAGGTTTCAATGTACAATAAAATGAAGTGTAAAGGGCGAACAACAAATGCACGATAATATTGATCGGATTGCCCCGTTTTTCTTGTCACAGTTAAACGTGTCTGATATAAATTATCTCCTATGCGAATTCGTTTGTTTCCATGCAAGATAACGCTCTTAACTGAGAAAAGAAAAACCGACCCTCAGAGGAGCCCTTAGTGTTGTCGATCAAAATGTACTTGAGCTGTCCTTAGGTCATGGGCTATCCCTGCGATGCCAAACTTCCGCTTCATTGAGCTATCGTGCGAGCGGACAGATGGAGACCAAGGAAAATTCGCCCCCGCTATAGGATGCTCGCGAGCCAGGAAGTTGCTTCAAAGATAGCTTCGTACGAGTATAGCTCGACCAAAAAAATCGAGAATAAACTTACTTACTGGAACTATAAGAAAAGACAGGTTGGAGGATTTTAAACGGGAATATGAAGAGTGATACGACCGGGAAATTCACACACATAGGAGAAAGAGAGAGATCGGAAATTGATTACACAATGGTAAATACTGGAAGAAATAGATGAACTTAAGATAGGAACAATGATAGAATCGGATCACCAACCGATAGAATTGAGTCTAAAAGGAAAGATCAAAAAATGAAAGACGCAAAGGCCAAGGGAAATACAGTTATGGACAAGAGGCACTGTTCAGCTATATAGAGAAAGACCAAAAGAAGGAGAGAAGAGAGTTTTATAAGAGCATAACATGAAGTCGTGAACACAAATAAGTGAAGAGGATGAGGGAGAAAAATGAAAGGGATTGTGAGACAAAGAGAAATAGTGTACAGAAGACAGGAATTGATGTAGAGAAAAGTACAAAACAAAATGTAAACAAAAAAAGATAGAGAAACAGAAAGAATACGAAGAGCAAATCAGGGAAATAAAAACGGAAAGGATTTTTGGAAGGTGTTAAACAGAGGAAAAAAGAAAAATAGTGATGGTGGGAGGGAAATACAATTGGAGAAATAGAAACAACGGAATAATGGAAAAGCAGCATGGAGAGACGAGATATGTAATGAGGTTTGGATTTTCGTTACAGATAGATCCAAGGAAAGAATGAGAAATCTAGTAAACAAGTATGGAAAGAAGGGAGTTTATCAAAAAAATGGATGGGGTAATTGTGCCGATCTTCAAAAGAGAACAAAGAGTGTGTGGGAAATTATAGGGGAATCTCCACAATGACTACGGCTTTATGCAATGATAATGAAGGCTGAACGAAAACTAGAAAGAGAACTGGAAGAAAAGAGAAAGTTATAGAAACACAAATGGGCTTCAGAAAGGGAGAGTAACGATCGATTGCATATACATATGTATTACACAAACTGGTGGAAAAGGAATTGGAAAAAAAGGGAAAGGGAAGAGTGGAAATAAGGGAAAAAGTACGAAAGATCTCCCAAAATGTGAATTTTCAACTCTAGACTAGAAATAGTAGGTACAACATTTGTTTATAAAATTTTAAAAAAAACTGCATTTTATGAAGGGCAACAAGAACGGTTGAATATAAAAAATCAAATGAATTTAAAAAATCGGAATTAATTCTATATGAACCCGACGCTTCTGAAGAAACTCAGGAGTTGGTAGAATCCAACGATCGGAAAATATATCGGAAGAATGCCTTCTATGAAATCTTAATCATAGTCATCAAAGTATAACACAAACTAAATTCGTTAAACAAGGTAAAAGTGATGGCAACATAGTTTCACTTCTATGAGATAGGGTAATGAAATAACAGAAACCACCAACCTCAACCTTTAATTTCACAAACAATATGTGTAATACCTAGAACTTTGCTGGTAATGGCACTTACCATAATTACCAAATTGAATTTCCGAAACTGAGAAAAACCCCACTTGTTTAAATTCTATTAACCTTGGTGAGAAACAACAAAACCCAAACAAATATACAAATGGCCTTAAAGTGTTGTTATCTACTATGGTGGACGATTAGAAATCGTTACCACTAAACAAGGTGTGACCGATTATTATACACCGATAATAGTCGACTCTATAATTGACTCAAATAATCGCTTATCAAAACAGATTATCAATCGATTTTTTTTGCCCAGTGCTATTATCTAAGAATGCAGGTCTGCTATTTAAATTAAGTGGTTGAGTTGAGGGAATACGTGGCAATCATCAATTGCCAGTTAAAAAATGACAATTGTAAGTTACAAGTAAAGAAATGTCACGTGTTTTCGAGTGTTTTAAATTAAAGAATGGAACCCTTTCAAATATATATCGTGGTGGCTCCTAGGAAATATAAACAATTCTATTCACAAAGTGACACCATAGCGATCGCCAGTACATAAGAAAACAAGTTAAAAAGTAATCGTAAACGATTTACATAAAGCGCATTTCCACTTGCATTCATTTCCCATTTGTAAGATGCAACTTCTATTAAAATCGTAAAAATCCGGCCACAAATATGAAAGATAGCGTTGCACATGGGCAATCCATTTTTGACGTGCTACTTCAATTTCAGTTTATGAGAAGAATTTCATTTCAATGCTTTTCTAAATAAGAAAGTTGGAACTGCGCATGCGCAAACCTAAATTTTGAAGCTAACGTTAAGGCCGGTCCAGACGCTACGTTTTGCACAACGTTTTGTCCTGCGCAGTCTTAAAACGGAATGAAAACGTTGCAATTATAGAGCGTCCACATGGTGCAGAGATATCTGTATATTTCGCCCAGTTTTTGGCATCGTCATGGAGGAGGTACTACTCTGGTCAATTTTTGCATGCTATCAACAAAATGAATCGGAAAACGGAGCTACCGTCTACACTGCGCCGACTTGTCCGCGCAGTTTAAGGATATCTATGCTCTCTAGCTCAGTTATCGCTGCAACTGTACCGTCTTCGCGCTGATTTCAAAACTGCGCATTTTTCCTATCCACACGCAACGTTTTATCTGCAACGTGTTGAACTCTGCAGACAAAACGTTGTGCAAAACGTAGCGTCTGGACCGGCCTTTCCAAGTGGCTATGTATCAAATTTCATTTAAATCCTTCCATAAATAAGAAAGTTGGCACTGCGCATGCGCAAAACCAAATTTTGAAACTGGCGTTAAATTTGCTTTTATTCTATAAGTGGCTATGTATCAAATTTCATTTATACACTTTTATAATTAAAAATGTCTGCAATTCGGTTTATAAATGGTCGAGATGCGAAAAGGGCACTGTGAATTTTGAATCGATTCGACTCAACTTTTGGCATTACGTATTATATGGCTAAAGCTATGCCCATATTGAATTTCATGCAATTCAGTTCATAACTAACGGAGATGTAAAAGCGATCGAACATTTCTAAACAAAGTTATTGTTCACACGGACAGATAGAGGGACAGACAGACAAAGGAACAGACGGACAGACCAACAGGCAGACGACAGACAGCAATGCAAAATTATAAACGATCTCTAGGATCGGCAAAAGTGTAAAAGTGGCCACAATAGCGCATTTATTTTTTTTAAATGCGCTAACAAGTTGATACGGCAACTGCCAACATTAATGCATGGTTTCACAAAAATGAAGAATGAGATCAAACAATCGTTAACATTAAAAGAATGTTAGTCATTGATTAATCATTAATAATGAAAGGTATTCATCATCCGAGTACTTATTTTCATTTATCAAAAATAAGTGTATTAATAAGGAATTAGAAACCATGTACTAATTCAGAAAAGGGAAACAAAACACCAGTAACCGCCATGTCCGTCAGTGATGACAGTTCCGTGTGCGGTTAGTGATGTTTTGTTCTAACATTCTCGTTCATTTTAAATTGTGCTAAAGTACAACAAATTGACGTACAGTAAAGCACCTTTTAATTCTTGAAACCGAAATTTGACAAAACAGTGCAATCACATTTAAGATGCCCAAAACTAAGAAGCTATTACGTATGATTAGTGTACTATATTAAAATTGTCATCCAAGAACAGTGTGTCGGGTTGTTGTAAATCTGTTTTCATTAACTCCACAAAGGGGATGGAGTATGGAGATTTAAATGGTTAATATTTCAATCCCTTTCGATAGAGTACCGGAATTCATGATACCAAGGAGAAAAACGTTTTTGTATACCGTTTTGGGTATTACTTGAATGTTCAGTTCCCTTTTTCAACATGCTTAAACATTGGGGAAACCTCTACTTGTCTTATACTAACGAAAGAGCAATTTAATTTGTTTAGAGAGTTTAGATGGATTGATCCTGTCCCAGCATTCGATCAAAAATCATCTGTTTTCTTGCAGCTTTAAAGAACTTTGTTTTAACACAAAGACACAAGACACGTCCAGCGCACAAGTCCCTATCCGTATATCAAATGAGTGCGACTATAGTGCCTTTACAATAGAGGTTGGGGGCAATGTGTAACTCCTAGGTTGATGCCTCACAGTGCGCGTAGGCAACTAAAACGGTGGGAACCGCCTTTTAAGGCTACACCTTCTCAATAAATGCAGGAACAGGTTAGTACTCCTACATTTTATGGTCGTTTCAAACCGCTTCTCTATCGAAGGTTTTTGGAATTTTACAGGAGTTTTTCCCCTGATTTTCCAATTTTCGTAGGATTTTACACGCGCATAAAATATAAAAATAAAATTGATTTATGTTTATGGAAAATTCACAGTACGTTCTTTAGAATGGTTTGTGCAATAAACCTAACAGCTTCATATTTGCGGATTAGGACTGTAGCGAACATTCCAGAAATCTCGATTTAATTGTTTCTTTATATCTCCTGCAGTTTTTGAGATATTTCGCTCAAAATTGAAATTTAAGTTACAGCGAAGCGCTTACATCATTAGTTATGGCAATGGTAATAAGCTCCTGGACTTTTTTCAATGAGGCGCTAGTAGATTGTAAAATAAGAAACTCACTTTCTGGTTTGTTTAGAAACTTTTTGGTCTCTTATTTCTAGATTACCTATGTTAGTCAATTCTCAAAACATGGCGAGCGCTCCCTCGAAAATATAGACATTTGCAAAGTATCCGACCCTAATAGTTCAGTAAATAAAGAACGTTCCCACACTGGAAAATTACGACGAACCCACTGCATAAAATAAGCCAACAAATTAGCCCCTTCCGTATTTACATCATATTTAGGAACACCCTGTATACCTATTAAGAAAAGCGTTCTAAACGTTATGTGATGCAACCATCTGAACATTATAAAACTATCGGTCTATTTCATTATCTATCATTATAAAATGAGATGGAATTATTGATTTGTTTTTAGTTATCCTTCCAGGGCCGAACTAAACAGGCTGTATACCGTTAACAACGAGGCCCTAATCTTAAAACCCGCCTCAAATTGCCATTTACATTTAATTAATAATCAAATTAAGCAAAAGAACGCAGTGAAATATGTAAAAGAATAGCATCATCGTTATTGTAACGTAAACGTGTAAACGTCATTCGATTTGCTTATATAGTACAGCGGTTGTTTGTTAATTCCAGTGCATTTTAAATTTTTGGTAACCGAATGTCACAGAGCCTGTTTTCAATATTACATTCTCACAGGCTTTTATAGGGACTCCTAATAGCTCCTTCGTGGTTTTAAAGGCTCTTACATATCTACTTTTGCAGGATTGAAAACCTTTGGAGACTCTTGAAAACTCAAACGTTAGCAAATACCTTTAAATGCTTACCATTGTAAATGTTTTTGAACAATCTTGAAGATTCATGAAGATCCGTTGAGGCTCTTCAAGCAGCTAGAATACCAGGTGCATTCTTAAGCTCTTACAAGTTTTTATAGCTTCTTAAACATTGTAGAAGCCTTCAGACTTTTATACATTCTTGGAGACTTTTGGAAACTCCTAGAAACGGTTTGCAAGTCATAAAACCTATCGATACATTTTCAGGCCCTTAAAGCACGTAACGTGTCTTACAGGTTCTTCAATACTTATCTATTGGCTCTTACCGATTCTTAAGTAAGTGCCATCAAAGGTTTTGAAATGCCTGGTAAAGCTCTGTAACAAATTTCTTAAATACCTCAAAGACGATCTTAAGAACTAAGCTTTTTCGTGTTTTTAACGGTTCTTAAAGACTGTAAAATGAAAGATTTCTTGAATACCCTTAAAGATTCTTTAAATCTGAATGTAAAAATCAATATCGAGGTATTAAATGTTCATATTTGAAATTTGGTTCTAGGGCTGAGGTGGGATACGTCTTATGTCTATCGTCCAGTATAATTTTGCGAATGTCTTCTTCGGATACCATATTCTCGAATTCGGATTTGAAGTTTTAACACTCGCCAAATAGTCAGAACTGGAAAACCATAAAATTAATTTCCCACCCGAAACAGTGCGATTCATCACATCTCCAATGAATCTATGAGAAATAGGTCCATTATGATCATCTTGCCGCGACTCTCGCTACTATGCGATTGTAACTAAGCGAAATTTAAACAAACCCACTACCTAACTAGACGCATATAGATTTAATTTAAGTACAATTCGCTGTACTAAGGGCCAACTTTGACCCTCATAATTTTAACCTGAGCTGGAGTGACAAAAGGGTTGAATAACGTCGAGGATCAATGGGAATCACAATCCCATTCTGGGACACAAGACGACGTGGTGAAACAAGACAGTTTTTCCGCGATTGCTGGCTGCAAACGGGCCAAAAGTAGTTGACTGGCAGAATATCATTTGCATCCCATAATATTATTGGTCTCTCATTAGCAATCTCTGTCTATTTTAAACTCGCTCGCCCACTACGAACTGTTTCCGTTTTCTCGTAAATAAATAATAAATGATAAACGGCGACATTGAGGAACATGTTTTCCAAATACATTAATTGATGGATATATATTTCATATGGGAGCTATCCCTCCAAGAGTCCCAAAATATATAGGCACTTGTCCTTTGGGATGCGTGATTTTTTAGTGATTGTTAATAGAGTAGAATTAAGATTCTCATTGCCTGATGCGTAAGCATAAGTGGATTTCAAATTCTTCTATTTGCCCATAAAGCGGCTTCCGCAATCATCAATCGCGGTCCGAATTTTCTGATCTCCCCACACGTGCGAACGCCAAATGAGTATCGTTTCGTTATCTAAGGAAATAAACAAAAAGCAAGGAAAATTTGGCTTATCTCTTAGGAAGCATATTTACCTTGGAACTTCAAAGAATCAACGTTACGACATTTTGTAACCGCTAGATTTCCCTATAAATCGATTTGTATTGCTATTGCATTACGCGAGGCATTACGTCTACTCTACAGTACGTTTGCGCTTTATTGCTTGCATCCGCTTTGAACTTCATAAATATAAGTCATAAAAATTTCCTGGCGGGATGATTAGCGATATTATTCATAATGCATAATAAGTTTTGGCGCCTTTTTTTTATATCTACCCACCTCATGTACCACAAAGCTGATATACTCGAGCCAACGGTCAGAGGACCCTTTTAGGTTGCTGTTTTGCTCATTTGTATTATGTCAGAGCCTAACGTAAACAACATGTACTGAAAGTGGGCCTATTAAATTTTGCCATGAAACTTTGTGGGCCAATTTTTGGCTAAAAATTTCCTGGTTCGATAGGGTTTCCTTCCTCAACGCGTAAGTATCGTTATCATCCCCGACCCGATTTTTTCTTACAGGTTTTTGATTAGATATATTGACATTTGATCTTGGAAGTGTTTTGTACCAAAGTTACATTACTCAATTTCGTAAACACGGAGTTCAGACCTCTACATTTCGATGATTTGTCAATAGAAAGGTGAAAAAGCATCGCAGAATGAACTGGTTATCAATTATCATGGGACTTGGGAGATCCCCTCGTACTTGATTAACATTTAACTTAGTTTTCCTGGAAATAATTTCTTAGAATGCAGTGTTCAAGTCCGCTCTCTGATTGAATTAAGCTCTACTACTTACGCCAAGAAAAGTAAACATGATCAATAAGTCCAAAAGAAAAACTTTACTTTGGGATGGTAGTTATTTAAAAAGTGTGACCACGCCGACATTTCAATTGTTTTTTTTTAAATAAAGAGCTCCTCGAAGAATTAATGCAGCAGAAAAAACCAAAAATATACGATACTTTTTCAAGTTATGTGTTGAAGGCATTTTTTGCGTTTCTTCATTTACAAAAAGTTTAGTAAGTCTTTTTGTATTTTTCTCGAAACTTCATATTGTCGTCGTTTGTGATACCTACTACTTATAAAGTACTAGTCAGGGTTACTTTTGAGAAAATCCAAATACTAGAAGCATTTCGTGTAAGAATATCGAGTTACAAGTGGTTTTCCCGAAGTCTGAAACTGGACCGGAAGAAATACATTCAAGATGGCGTCCAATATGGGGGTTTTTCGGTTCTATTTAAGTATTTTATAGCACACAACTTTCCACCCGATAACCTAATTCCTCCTCTTTCGGTCACCCCATCAAACGTTCTAATACCTCCAGTATTACCCAACCTTTTTTTTATTAAAGAGGTGCAAAATTCTAAAAACGAAAAGATGTACAGAAAAAAGGGCGCATTTTTGCATAAAGCGATGAAGGGATATTTATGAAACCTTGTGCATGTTTTTAAATTCAAAAATTAATTAGTGGGTAACAACCTACTCGTATATTCTTATAAACGTAACATTTTTGACAGTAAACGATTATTTGAACATTTTTGAGGGTAAATCGCTCGCTGAACCAAGCTATTTTACACCAAATGTGGCTTTGTGTGCTGCACTGTATACGGTTCGCCCCCCCCCCCCAAATAAAATTGTTAAAAATTCTTCTTCTACTATACTTTTGCCGCGTCCGTCCCTTCCTATTTAACTACGACGCCGGCCGTCCTCGTAACTCTTGCCGTTTTCGAGTTAGGTACAAATGCTTCGAATCCGGTTCGGTACCTCCGCGTATGCTAAATGACTAGGAAATTCCGTTTCACCCTAAAAAAAAGTCACAAACGCTTGTCTTCGTAAGTTTTTTCGTGCCCCCTCTCTCATCATTCGCCCGCTGCGAATTCTTGCGACATTACCAAATCGACCACGCGCGCACACTTCGCGCCCTCTTCCTTCAGGGTCAATCGCGCCGCGGCGAGTGCACACCTTTTGCATTCGGTAGCTTATAGCTCTGATGGATGAGCCAAGGTTGACGATTGAACTGCGCATGCGCAGGCTGCGCAATGTCAACTTTCATATTTATTAATATATTTTGTTGAAATTTTAACCATGGCGACTTCTAGTAAAGGGTAAAGAGCATATAGTTAAGATCGGATGTGCGCATGCGCAGACTGCGCAATACTAACTTTCATACTTATAGGGATATTTCAGTGAAATTTTAACCCAGAGTGCTTTTAGTAAAAATAAACGTATCGCATATTGTAAACATCAGATTAATGTGCGCATGCGCAAGATGCGCAATATCAACTGTTTTATTTATCGAGAGATATTTTTGAAATTTTAACCGAAGATGCTTCTAGTAAAGAAAAACATATCACATGTAATGAAAATCAAAAACTACAAATGTCATTAACAAAGGCAAACACATCACACATAATAAAAATCAAATGCGCGCACGCGCAGACTGCAAAATCTCCCTCTCCCTCTCGTTTTTTTTGTTTCCATATATTTTCATGTACTGTGTGTCTTATTTTGGTCGCTGTTTCTCGCAGCTGTTTTTCGAGATAGAGACTTGCGATTTTTGCGACCCTATGCCACTTTTTTGTGAAACTTTTAATGCAACAAACAGAATCAATCTAGCTACCTACCCTAGTTCCCTTATTTCTGAGATACAGGATGAAAACGAAAAGTTTCACTTTTTGGGATGTTATCATATCTTTCTACCAATGTAAGATAGAAAAAAAGGTAAAAACTGCCTACTTTACATATGTTTATGTTTATGTTTCTGAGATTTGACCCAACGTTGGTATTGTTTAAATGCAACACCCTTTATATCTTAACGTCAATTTTTTTTAATTTTGGCCTTAAACCAAAAATAAAATCCTTATTTTATACGATTTTTAAATAGTAGGCTATGGATTCATGGAGATTTTGTTTTGCTTAGTGTATAGCTGACGCTAGAAACATGTAATTTCAAAATTTTGAAAAATACATCTATTGCATGGATAGTAAGATATAATAACGTCCCAAAAGTCAAACTTTTCCTTTTCACCCTGTATCTCAGAACCAAAGGTAGCTAGATTGATTCTGTTTGTGGTATTAAAAGTTTCACAAAAAAGTGGCGCAGGGTCGCAAAAACCGCAAATTCATACGTTTAAAAAACAGCTGAGATACATTGCAGTCTCAACCAAAATAGGACAGAGGGTGATATCCGAGAGTATCAATGCTGTGACTTAAAAATTCGCCTAAAGATTACTAATAGGTATATATGTTTTCTTTGTTGTATTATGTTTAATTTAATAAGTAGAGAAAATTACGACTTCAACAGTGTTGAATGGAGGAGAACTTTTTCAAATATAACGTAATAGACTAACAAAACATACTTGTGAGATAAGAACATACACCTTACTTCTTACTAATTACAATTCCTGCTCAATATGTTGTCCGTTGCTATCAAGGCATTTTTAAGCACCCTTGGATAGATAAGTCTTTCTTCCTACCATACCTTTTATTAATTTATTAAGTCATATTTGGAAATCAGACGTACGCTACGTTATAGACGGAAAGTATTCAGGAAGTGTCGTAGAATTGTAATTACGACACATACTCCTCCCCTACCTTTAAATAAATAAAAAGTGGAGGAATAGCATGGCAGCACAAAGTTATGGAGCAAATTTTTGTTTAAATTTCAAACTTGCCTACATTTAAAATATTTTTTCGTACGCTATGCTGCTTTACGAATTCATCGGGATGATCAAATGCTTTGAAAGTCAACGATCAAATTTTAAAAAAATGTGTTATTGATGTACTAGGTCCACATCTTGCAAGTTTTAGGGAGAATACATCTCCATTTTCCAAAGGGGACTGCACTGACTTCCAGAAATGTGACGAGTTCTTATCTATAAGGGATGAATCCACTGGTACTATCTATTAAATTAAACTGGCCATTAACTGGGTCAGGTATATTGCTTTCATCACAAAATGCCATTCCTTCAAAAATATCTACCAGCCACTTTACTGAAAGCATGAAGTACGAAAAAATGTCTGGATAGCAACATTATGAAGGCAAGAAATTAAGAGGAACATAACCTCGGTTCCGTACAACATTGTGTACAACAAAGAAAATCTACCACACATTGTCAAAAATGTTTTTATATCAAGCGGTTACCGAACTCTGTTTCGCCTACTTCATCAAATTCGCGCACACTTCCAAAAGAAAAAAAGCATTATTTGATAATAAATAACTACATCTGGTTTCCTGATGACAAAACGTGCTCCAAACTGTTAAGTTAATTGTTTTAAAACAGGTTTGCCCTAACTAATTTTCGCGAGGAGGAGGTGGCCGATGCAATTTGCATTAGGCCGACAATTAAAAAAAAAACGGAAAATTCCAATCGCGTTCTTGTACTTCCACCTATAAATTAATGCCGACAATAGTACGTTTTTTGCGATATTTATAATTTATGGTGCTCAAATTGTTAATGACGTTGACCTCATCTATGGGGAGCTGCTGAAAATAAAAGATCTGGGAGGTCGTAGGCGAGACGTTAAAGAAAAAAGTTGACACCGGATATATTACGTCACCGTCCTTGTCTTCATCATGTGCACAACTTATCGCAGATACCAAGACCGATATTTCGGTCCTGATTGCGTAAGGTAAAAGAATGTGAGATTAATAGAATTACTTCCTACGCGCCACTGTTGGTATTTAACTATTATCAACATACGATAATGATAAGGTTTAAAGTATTTAAATGCCTTTCATAAACAATAAATTGAGAAATGTATGTGGACATTTAACGGTTTTTATCAGTCCATTTAACTGCAAATATTATACAAGGAGCAAAGAAAGGTACGGTTCGATAATCCGATTGGTTTAGTCATATTCAGGGTGCGCAATTCAATTTGACCTGTTTTTGATATTTGTATTGCAACGGACGACGTGGTGAAAACAAAAAGCTCATTAACTGTTGAACTAATTAAAACGTCCTGCTCGATTAAGATGCACCAATTGCGTCCAACATTAAAAGCTCATTAAGCAAGACCCAATTAAAAGCTCCCTTTGTTACAAAGATTATCCAAACGTGCAGATTAAAATATTTTGTAACAAATAATGGGATTTTACTAGAAAGCCGAATTAAAGAGGTCAATATGTCGAAGTTCCAAAACTTATTTTTCAGGAACGTGATCTTCAGCATCTATTGTAATTTTATTGTAATCCAATAACAACGATTCTACTGTTGGCAATTTTTCACTATTTTTTCATATCTACGTCGGCCAGACAAGAATGCAGCCGAAAAGCGGATACATAAGTCACCGTTGTTATTGCATTTAAAAAACAAACTTTTTATTCCATAGTTACTTGTCTACTATGTCTAGCCTTGGACTTTGTTATCAATCATTATACACCAATGATAAAAGTTCAAGTTTAAATCTAGTATGAGGCAAAATATAGCAAAACGGCTTATCGTGTTTCATAGTTTTGAAAGATTATCTGTAATGCTTGTATGGTACCTTAAGAAATGGGACACCAAAATATGCAACCATAAATCCATTTAGTTCCGCGACGAGATTCTAAAAAAAGGGGTTCTCTTAGGTGGAGTAGCGGAAAGAAATTGTCCTCTTTCAAATATTAGTGAGGATCTATTTTTCTGGCTGGGAAAAGATACTACCGTTGTATATACATATGCAATGATACTACTCTTTATTTCACTTTCACGCAGCTAATACAATCCACATATTCTTCCTTCCATCATCTACTGATAACATTGTTTTTTCTTATTTTAAATTTGCTGGATTAAATAAGTTGCCCCTGTTTTGGCCTCCATGGTACGAAAAGCGAACTTTCTGTTGGAGAGTATGGGTGCATGTGATGTTAGCCCCTCATTTATAACATTTTGCAAATATTGTAAGTATTTGTATTTTCGAAATGTAATTTTAAAATTTTGCAATTTTGTGATTATGAAATTTTAACAAATAAAAAAGGTAAAATGTCAATGTTTTGAAATTTAACAGTGCAAAATCCGGTTCAAAACCTTTGAAATGCAACAATGTAATTAATAACTGATGAAGCTGTGGGAGAAGTTACATTCGTAACGATTTATTTTCTCCATTACAAAGCATTATTAATGTGCACGGATTATTATTTTTTGAAAGATCCTCGTAATTGTTGAATCCATCTATTGTTGGAATTTCAACAACGCAATTTTACCGCGCAGTGCGTGTCGATTTTCACCTCTTTCTGTCGAGAACCGTATCTAGTTACACTTCATTTAATTAACAGCTGACTGCGTAAGTTAGAATGCATGGAAATTTAATTGCCATCATCCATTATAATTAATCTCTGGCGATTGGATTAATTCAATTGGGGATTCCGCAGTAATTAGGGCAGATTCACCTGTAACCCCTATAGTAAGGATTTTAATTGCGTTTTTCGTTCTTATCGTAAGTACCGCCATTTGCATTTCCCGTAATTGAAGTGTACCTTACTTTAGCTTCGGCTGGTATTTGTGTCTTACAATTTTTCATCGGCAATTGTTGCTTCATCTACAATTAGCCCTCTTATTTAAGAGGTGTGTGCATTTTATGACATCAACGGAGAGGGTTATCTTTGATTTCTTTTAGGGTTTTAGTTTTAATTTTAGTTTTAATTGTGCCAGTTTAATTCCGGATACGTTACATTACACACGAAACTGGTTAGACGTACAAGTTTGTGGCATTGGGTTAAAATCACCGATACAATCCCACACAATATTATGCACAGAGAGGTAGCCATATGAAGATCTTCTCTTATCTCATGAAAAGTTATTATCCGGTTATTGCGCACCATCTCGTCAATACGAACCACCGTTGATTCCGGCAAACTCGGCCGCCCCGACCGCTGCTTATCGTGGACGTTTTCGCGGCACCACTACCGTACGTTTCTTAGGTCCATACACTTCTCACCGTACACTTCCACCATCGCCCATCAAGATTTCTAAAAATTTCTCTAATAAGGCCATAAGGAAACTAAAAACTAAACTTAATTTGCTTATATAGCAAACGAAAAGGTTCTAGAAAAATCACGGAACATTCTCGAGAATTCTCGATCAACCAAATCACATTTCCCGGAAAGAACGGGTCACATTCACCTTCATTCTTTATCGCCGGTGACCAATCTCGTTAGAGATGCCAGGTGGCGATCCGATTTCTCTCTGGATTTCTAGAATATTCGCTACAATATGTAGTGGTTATTTTGAAAACTGGGTTTACGATTCGTTTATACATTTCTGTTTCACTTCTGCTCACTGCAATAATACGAAAATTGGTGTATGGAATGTTGTGGCATATAGAATTTTGGAAAAGGTCAAAGAAAAAAATTTGCTAATTCTAAGTTTAATTATAAAAAGGTCCTTTCGGATTCGCAAGACAGGTTGATATAATAGTACATTATATATCAAGGTAGAGAAGTACAGTATTATTGCCTGAGCACCAAGATTACATCTCGAGGCGCTTGCGCCGAGGGGTGTAAGGTGCGAAGGTAATAATAGACTTCTCTACCGTGGTATATATAGTATTTTTTTCACTCCTAGCACTTGAAATCCTCTAAATTAACATGTTATATTCATAAGAATGTGAACGGTTGGACAGAATTTTTTGTTTGTTGATTTAACATGTCAATCAAGTGTGTGGAAGTACAAGTCAAACAGGCCGTATTTTGTTCTGTCATTGAGATATTTTCAAAGAGTAATTTCGTTCGAATTTTTTCAAAATGTGATAATTTTAGGTATGTAATTTCTCTGGAAATGGCGGATGGTGGCAATTATTCATTTTAGAGAACTTGTCCAAACGTTCATTGAGCGAAATTTCGGGTTGTGTTTTCTAAAAGTGACAGCGTGACAGTTCTCATTATTGACTATACTAGTTAATAATGTCCACATTATTAACCACTTTGAACAAATGCCGATAAAGCCTACTTTACAAGTGGAAAAAAGGTTAATAATCATGCCATCAGACGCTAGTACCTAGTGAAAAAAATAATTTCGAAAATAATGTTGAATTTATAAGTGATACGGTAGAGGGTTTTCGATACTTGTACCACTATAAGATTGGCAGGGAAAAGCTTAAGCTGTGCTGTACTACTGCGTGTATTATGTTGTATTATTGGGTACATGTGGAAGAACAGCTATGGCAACAAGAACATGTTACTCCTTGGGGTTGTACCAATAAACGTACTATAATTATTAAAATTATCTGAAATCATCAAGATACACTAAAAAGCTGTAGGTAGTCTGAAGGGGATCTTCATGACACTATTCTTGGTACCATGCTATTCTATTTATGTTTTCACTCATCAACAATTAACTTTAATTGCCTTGCCGAGGAGTAGTGATTTCACAATCTATGCAAAGGTGCTTCGCAGTCGTAAAACGATGGGCTTAGAACAAATAATTTGGCAAATAAGCTAAACGGATGGATATCAGAATAGATAAGAACTAGTTCAGTGTATGCTTGAAACATTCGTGACAGTTTTAGTGTGTAATTTTCCCCCAAAAAACGTCATGTGAACTCCAATTGATCCTATTAGATAATTATTAAACTCTAGATAGGTTCATTTCAGTTCATTTGAAGAAACCTGATCAAATCCAAAAAAATTCACACTGGCGTTAAATTGTATATGCTGGAGAATGTTAGTTCTTAAAAAAAAGCGGGCAACTGGGTATAGTATAAAGACTGCAAAGAACCCGTTTTTGCACATTTTAAACGGAAGCGAGAATGTATTAAATAATTCACATATTTTGTAACAAACAGAATATGTAAAATATACGTTTATAACAATAAGGGGTACGTTAGTGAGAGGTGCAGAAATGAGGGGAGCCGTATGCGTCTAACTGTATGTGTGTGAAAATCTGTAAATTTAATAGGGGGTCATATTTTTGCATCAACTTACAAAAGACGTAGTACGCATTTCTTTTTCATTATTATAAAAATAAGTTATACTGCTCGTATTCTTCCCAATGCAGGCGAGGTTTTTCTTGTTTGAATGTTTAATCTCATCATTGTATACGTTACGCATGTAATTTAGTCCCTATACTTCTTTTTCTCACATTATTAACTACAATTACGTGTGAGAATAAAAAGTACGTCAGTACATATGCATAAACAATACATTTTCGTATAATTCCACATTGCGTGAAAATATCACAGAAGAAAATTTCATAATTTGCATAATTTATTCAACGCGAATCGGTGCACCTTTATGAATCTTTTCGTATCTAGTAATTTACCGAAAATGATCGACTAACCATGGACTTATCAGGTACTAAGATCCTTCGAATACATAAGCATCGATTTCATTTACATAAACATGTTCGATTTCGATTTCAGTACTAACAGTTTTAATAACAATTACTGTGAATTTGCCGCAAAATACAAATTATTTTAAAGCTGGTGTGAGTTCGAAAGCAGTGGTGGAGCAATGTAATATAGGTATGAAAAATACTTAAAAAAACTCGCAATTTTTACAAGAAAATCAATTCATCATAGTACCTACTTGATTTTAGTAATTTTTTGCCATAATTTCGCAAAATATCCATGACGATCAGACAGAAGAAAACAGACAAAATCTCATGGTTTGAAATCTGGAAATCTGTGTGTCACCAATGACACTTGTGACAGAACTAGATAGATTGGGGTTTTAATGAGTCGGAGTCGCCCATTTTGCGATATGATGTGATCGACAAAACTGGGCTGTGCTCCGTAATGTCGCTTGCAAAACTCCATATTTTTCTAGTTTAGGATCGGCTGTTCATTGTGCTCACTGGCAAATTCAGGTTTGGTTCTGCAAAAAATAATCTTTCGCATGTAATATTCTGTGGTCATTCTTCTACCAACTTTCTGAACAACCTATAACAAAAAAAGTGGGGGTAATATATTTTAATGGTATAGGCATCGCAAAATAGTACCTGACAGAACACATTTCCGGAGGCAGAAATTTAGAGTCTGCTAACTGACGAGATTTTTTCGATTTGTATTAAATTCTATTTTAGTTAGTTAAGCACTTATCTAATTCTTCTTTAAAAAATGTTAAACTAACGTGCATGCAACATGCAACGAACGAGGCCACACTACCGCCATCTGCGGTACGATCAGGCAGTAAGCTCACAGCTCCCCACCAAAAATTAGGGTATAAAAGGGCACGCAGCGGCGCGGCAGCAGCGTTGCCAGCATCAGTACAAATGTACTGAATTCAGTACTTTCGATCAGAATTTAGTACGTCAGTACGCCATCCTTAAAATCAATACAATTTTTAACGTTCAAAACGGGAAAATTTTTGTAAACAACATTCTTTCCTTTTATTGTCCGCACGTGAAAACAAATTACAAAAGCGCAAACTGTAAACGTAAAGACCGACACAGCTTCGCGCCGACGGCGGCGGGCTGCTTGTGAATCGGGATAGAGTATCCTTGTCTTTCTAGTTTCTACATTATCTGCTTCAGTATGAAGTGAGGTGAAACGGTATGACGGTAGTTGTAGAGTAACGAGAGAGATACCCAGACCGCGAACGGCAAGTTTGTAGTGATATGTATGACTCATTTTTGCACCTGAAGTAAAATGAACAGTGAACTGACCACCATGACAATTATAAACATCAATACTTTTTTCCTTCCATCAGTACTTTTTTCCATGTCTCAACAGTACCTTTGACTACATTCAACTGGCAACGCTGCGCGGCAGTAAATTCAGTATATACTTCAGGTAGGTACTCATAGAGAAGTAGAATCGCCCTATCTACTGTGTTTCATCGCGTAGGACCCCTAGCACGTACTGTTCGTCATCGTGTAAGTCCCCCAGTTGCTTCTATTCCTCATAACGTGTAGGACTAGGACTACAGCACCAACCGCTCCGTGGTTTTATCACTGGTTAAAAAGAATCTTTAGTTAAAGCTCCCTTAATCCAGCACTCAACGACGGAAATCCTTACCTGCAACACCCAAGCGTCATTGCAATGAGGAGTTTCCTCAGAGGTCGTCATTATCATTTTTATTATCACTACTGCCTACAACCCATCCCCGTCACTCCAAAAAGGCTGATTAACGCAAGCACGGGCGCAACGTGCTGTAACGCCGTTTTCCCTTTGTGATGTGCCCGTTATTGTACATTGTGTACATTGTGCCTTAGCCTTCGTAGCAAATCCTCCCAACTCTTGAACCAATTGTAGGTGGTAGGGATGAAATTTATCCTTTTCAACAACAGTTCCCTAGTTGAAACGTTTGGATTTTCCAGTACCCGGAAACTTCCAATTGATTTTATTCTCTAAACACTCACATCAGCGAAATATGATGTTCGTATTGACCCCTGCCTTATCGGCGTTCAAAACGATTACTAAAGCGATCAAATCTTCTCTTTCGAAAAATTCATTTTAGATCAATTTAATCAAGTTAAAGAGTAATCGTAAACGATTTACAAAGAGAACCATGTTCACGTTAACAGTTTTTTTTGCGAAAACAAGTCCGAAAATTGGATCCAAGCGTGACCAATTCATTTTTAGCGCATTTCCACAAAAATAAAAAATGCGCTATTGTGGCCACTTTGTCCGTCCGTCCTTCTGTTCGTCCCTACGGCTGTGTCGCTAATAGTTCTTGATCGTATACTTTTTTCGTTCTTGAGGCTTGCACCAAAGAAGAATTTTTTTCTGCTTTTCTGCTTCTTATAAAATCAAATTAAAATGACGTGCCAAAAAGTAGGTTATGCATGTGCTGTGCTAACTTTCTTATTTATGGACGGATTTTTTATAATTTCCAGTAGTGAAATTATAAGTATATCTTCTTTACAGTGTACCTATCTACTACCAATCTCTATTTTAGCCACTTTGTCCGTCTGCCTTCTCTACGCCTGCGCCACTATCAGATCTTTTTCTTAAGAACTATTGTCCTTTTTTTCGGTATTTGGTTCGTTACCACCAAGGAAGGAATGTTTTCTATGTCATCTATTAAAGAAAAACCCAATCTATACGCTATTATTTATTATGTGCAGATGTTCAAAAATGAATTACGCAAGCGCAGATCGAACCTTCGTATATATGTGGACGGACTTTCCTAAAATTTTAAGAGAAACAATGAAGGAATTATTGCGCATCAAAAAATAGATTGTAAACATGACGATTAAAAACGCGCAAAAAAATTATCGCGCATGCGCAGACCTACGCTACTTATTTCTGAACTAATTCTTCCGAAATTTCAGCGTAAGCTGCTTTTTATAAAATCAAACTGAAAAATGTATAAAAAAGGGATTGCACAATGTTAAAGTCGAGCAACAGGTCTTAAGATAAAGATCTAGTAGCGACACAGCCGTAGGGACGGACAGACGGGCGGAAATGCGCTAAAAGCAATAATTGTGCTACAAAGTAAGAATTTGGTCTAAAGATTCATAGAATATTTGTAGAATAGTGATAAGTGTTCAAATTCAAAAATATATTCGGTCCCATTTGAAGAAATTGAGTACTTAAAGTTGCCCAAATTCGTGAATCTGACCATCGTCAATCTCTGCCTAAGGCCCTTATTGACTTTGTTACCATTGTGAAAAACATTAACTTAGCTACCACCTTTGCTTTTAAATGCAAGAACAACGGCACTGATTTTAAGATAAGCTAGAACAAATTTTTTTTCGACAACTGTATAATTCACTTTACATAAAAGGATTAATAACCGAGCAACTGTTAGAATTACGAAAAAATACCAAAAGGTAGCAAAACAAGTTGTAAATCAGCATATGCATGATTAAAGCGCATTTTTGGTAATGCAGGTCAGTATTTTATTAGCGAAGTTTAAAATTATCGATCTCACGAGTAATTTCGGCTGCGTTAAATAATTAATTTTATTTAATTTCTATTGACGGTATGTACGTCGTCATTTTGTAAAACAAATCACAAAGTAAATAATAAGTTTTTATACTGGTAGCGCTATCTAACGGTAAAATTATAGCACCTCCGAAACCCATATCGAAATTATTTTCTTCAATTATGGATCTCACAAGTAATCTAACTCAAAATAGACTAGTGCCTGCACATCTACACTATAGCAGAAAGCTTTTAGTGAAAATTTGAAGTCTCTAGCTATTGTAGTTGTGGAGATCTAACGCGGACAGCCGGCCTGCCAGCAATGACGAATATAATAGCGTATTTTTTTCAAAAATGCGCTAAAAATATATCGGGTGTTACAGTTGTCGTTTTTATGGAACACCCTGCTTGTCTAAATAGTATATTAAGATACAAGTGTATAATCAAGTCTTTAAAGCACGCGCAACGAGTTTAAGGGCACGACGCAAAGCGGAGTGCCTTTAACGTTGCAAGTGCTTTAAAGACCAATTATACACGTGTATCTTATAGTATTTTTTATTATACCTGCAGTATAATTTAAAAATAGGAAATACAATGAAATCATATTGACGTTATACTCGAATACATGTCTAATTAAGTGGGCTGGGTGTTCGTAATTTCACGATTGCCATGGAAATGTCACTTGACGTTTGCTTATAAAAATCATCGTCTTTGTGAATTAAACGATTTCCGTTGAAAAAGATAATACACCGTCCATTAAATCGCTTGTTGTAAAATCTAAACAAACGTTGGTAGGTGTAAAATCTCAATCCAGTAAAGCCTATTATCAAGCATATGAAAAGTTGTTTTCATGGATGAATAGGAAGTTACTTACGAATAAATTCTTAAATGCATCGATAATGCTGGCATATATGAAGGAAATGTCAAAGGTATTTAAATCTTCTATCTTTTGGTGCATTCATTCAAAACTTCACTTATTGATGGGACTAAAAAGTGGAACAGATTTGGAAGCATACCCTAAATTCCGCGCGTTTGTGAAAGCTTCAACCAAAAGATAGGTACAAGCCAAAGAAATGTTCTGCATTTACAGAAAGCGACCTAAGAGGATTTTTTATTTCATCCAGATGACAGTTTCAAAAGTCATACTTGAAGTATCGTTACTTAGCAACTTTAAAGCACGTGTGTTTTAAAGGCCTTTTTTCGCACGCATTTGAGTGTTTAAAACGGAGATTGTGATTCAGGTATAATAAATAGTTATTTGTATACTTAGGCCGCGAAGTCATTCTTTAACGTACCGAAAAGAAGATTGACGCCGAGGCCGCTTGCGGCCGAGGCAAGGCAACTTTGAGGGCGTTAAAGAATGACGCGGCCGTGGTATACACAACATTTTTTGTGCAATTGCGTAGAATCGTCAATAATAAAAATGAGATTTCAAAATTAATAATTTTCTTCGCAAATAGAAAGACGGCCAGTTTTCATTTTACCATGGAAATGAGATAAACAATGAATAATTTTTCGTGAAAGAAAAGTCAAAATGTGTGACTCCGAAAGTGATTCTTCGATATCCGGAACTCCTCCGGAAATAAAACTTGTTGTGAATTCTGCTGTGTTGCAGTTATGAGTTAGTACCTGAAAAATCGAAGCGGCAGTACGAAAAATGCTACAAGGACTTCAAGTGTACCTGTCAGTTTGAGTTCTAATGAAAATCAAAATGTTACAGTTTCAAAGTATAACGCTTCTAACACTTTAGACTTTATTTCAGGAGTAAGTATAAGTAACAATACGAACTGTACGATTAATATTAACATTTATCCAAAAGATTTGTAATTACCTACATGCTGATTGTCAAAATATATGTGACATTGTTTTACTTTAACGGCCGTCGCTATGACAGCGGCCGCGAAAGTGAATTTCGCGGCCGCCATGGCGAACGCGAAGTTGTTGTTTCGCGTCCAATTGCACAAAAAAATATTTTTAAGTAATAATGCTTCTCGTACCATAACAATTTTGCATAATACATTTTTCTCCAATCTCAACCATTTGGCCGCCATCGGTCACCTACGCGGACTCGCCCTGTACACAATTACTATATCGTGTGGCATCAAACTGAAGTGAAAACTGAATCAAAAAACTGTTTTTATTTCATTTAATTTTCTGTCGAATTCGCCACTAAGATTTGAACTTATTCAAGTCATTATAATTGGCACGTGAAATGAAGTAAGGGTAATAACTGCAAGTTACACTGATAATTATTTCAAGTTTTGTTGCATTTACTGGCGCTCAATTTCATCGTCTAAAGGACGAATGCGTAATAAGTGATATTAATAAAATTAATATCCGGGTCAAAGTTGAGCGAAAAGTACGCGCTCGTGATCATAAATGCGGTTGAAGTAAAAATTGTGGTTTTAACAGATAAACTATTATCAAACCAAGGATATTACTAGCACTTCTATTAATATCAATGCCTTGCCGTTAACGATCAACGTAAAAATACGTATTTTTACAATCATTGTTCTGCATTCACTCATATTGCAATTCCAGGTACATTCAATGATATTACACGCTTTATCGTATTTTAAAATTGCATTTTTAATGGTATTAAAATCGCTCTCCGACCGTAGCAAGATGTTTCGTAAATTGCTATATACCGTTTGTATCTTCTACATTATTTAAAAAAAAACGGCACCTTGGTATCTCAAATATGACAGTTAACGTCCGCAGAGGATATACTAATACGACCCTTTGGTTGACATCTTCAAGGAAATACATCCTAGAAAATGTTGTTATTTAAAAGATTTATACAGGGTCGCTGATTCTGGACACGATCAATTGTCGGGAAGATATACGAGTACAGTGATACTTATTCAAACGTAGACACAGGAATATAGGTTTATCGCTTTTCCCTATATCTACTTTTAAATGACAAGATTTCTTCTGAAGGGCGTCTAATTTTATGCAACAAAAATAACTTCTTAAAACAAATAAAGACTTGGCTGTCATATTAATTAATTTGAATTTTGTTGCTATCGCTTCCGTATTTTTATTTTCGTTGATATTGGAATAGTGCCGGTAATAGTTTATAGGGAGCATAAGAGATTTTTTTTTGTGTATCCAAAGCAGTTATTTTGGTTGCACCCTTCAGAAGACATTATGTCTACTTCTTAATTAATATCACTGTATATACAAGATATCATAAAACAGTTTTATAGATTTTTGGGGTTCTTTAATGTCAGTGATAATTTTATTATTATTTTATTATACATTTTTTTTATGGAACAACCTGTATATTATTGGACGTTTAAATATTCAATTCTTCTCTGGACTGATTATTATTATTAATATTAGTATTGGCGGAAATATCGTAGGACCATATTTCATACACGGAAATTTAAACTCTCCTCGACATTTGGCACTTTTGCAAAAATCAATTGTTCCAAACTTTAGTCGATGATTTCCGAACAATAGTGATCCAAATCTACCAGCGGAAAAAATACGGTTTCAGCAGGATGGGACGCTCCCTCATTTTATAATTGAGGTACGGGGATATCTGAATCAACCGTCCTGGTATCCCTGGCGTCTGATTAGACGTCCCCTTGTTAGGGTCCCAATCGCCGACGAAGAAGGGCAGACCCACATGCTGGAGCACCCCGAAGTAACTACAAGCAAGCTGCCGAAAGGCAACTAAAGGTAGCGATCTTAGCTACCAATAATTCTCTGGAGAGGTTCAGTATCTTTTCGTCTTAAAAGGCTCTACATTAGCACCCATGTTCAGGCGTTGGAGGTACTCGGGCGAGATCCTAAGGATATCGAGCGAAAAGAACCATTCCCTGGAAGGAGGTGGTTGAAGCAGGTGGTTGGCAACCTTTATGGGAAGCCGCACGCCTAAAGGTAGTGCTAGAAGACTGCCTTTCCAGGCTCCTCAAGGCTTTGGGCGGGGGAACCTGACGATCTTGGAGGAGCACAATTTCGGGGCCAAGGTAGGCAGCTGGTGTCTCGTCCACACAGCCGTGAAGGATTAACCTAAGGAGAAACATTGAGAAAAAGAACCAGACTAACCTAATCGCTGGGGGGTGGGACTCCGTTATGGGTTTTCCTCTCTAATGGTGAGGGTTAGTATCCCTGCCAAACCTGAGGTGGAGAGTACGTCAGTACAAGCACCACAACAACATCAGCTGCTGCTACAGAAAACAGCAAAAGGGTTATCGTAACCCCAAGCTAACGGATATTCTCTATTACAAACATCTCCTTGGAGAAAAACATAGAGAGCACCCTTTCGGGGGAAGCCTATTGGGGTCCTGCTGACTTACAGCACAAAGTAGGTAGATCTTCTTACCAAATCCATTATGGAGTTAATTGAACAGGTGACTGCCAAGACGCTCAGTTGAGCAAACTGTTCAATAAGGCAAAAAGTTTCTGCAGGTCTATAGAATCCACCTGCTCTGCATCCCACCTAAATAAATGCCAACGAAATTATTATAATCCAGGTAGCCCTACAGGCGAGAGGATGGTTCCTACACGGACAACCTCTCAGAGATAGCCGAGGTACTGAGAGACGCCCACTTTCCCGGAGCCACCACAGCGCCATACCTCAACTGGCCAGAGGATTGAGGAACTCTCTCAGTCCCACGGATAATGACTGAGCGGTTACAATGCAAGTCAGATGGTGGATGTGGCGAGGGTGACTTGGGTCTGAAATTGTTCTCATCATACAAACCACCGTTATTGTCAACTACGTAGTAAGAATATACACTGTGTCCAAAATAAGGATGTCTATCGTGGGGATCTCGGAAACCATAGAAGATACGAAGATGGTCAAATTAGGGAGAACTTGCGCTTTATTGAACTTATGCCATTAAAACTAAAGTTAGCTCATGTTCCATAAATTAACAAGCTTTCAAATAATCGTCGTGATTATAAAAGTTATGACAAAAAGTTTAAATCTAGAGGTTTTTTCAGGTTGATATAGGAGAAAATTCAAAAATGTACAATTTTCATGAGCCCTCAATAATATGTTCACAACGATTTTAAACAAGTTGTAAATCAGCATAATTATGCATGAATAAAGCGCAGTTTTGGTAATACATGGGTTACTCACTTTTCCTGGGATTTTGTTGAAGTTCGTTCTCACAGTGAAATTGGAGCAAGTTCCATTTATGATGCCTACATAACAAAAATCCTGCTGATGGTGGATAGACCATCAGTTGTTCAAGCTCAGGTCAGGTAATTAACAATATCCCTTAACAAAATAAACCTTGTGCATGAAGCATTAACCCATTGTCCATTGACGATAAATAAAATACAGTGTAATCATTCAGCCACAAATACAATGACTCCAGCGGTCTCATTCTCAGGTCAGGTGTACCATACTATCCCTTAGTTAGATCATCATTTACTTTGATCACGAGTGCTTGTATTCCGAACATTGCTGATATATTGTAACGTATGCAATGAATAATTATGGTATGTTTCATTTACCTCTAAAGCATTCACCTCGACAGGTTACAGACATGAATTGACGTATTAACATTCTTTAGCAACACATCTACTGTAGTATGTAGTAAAATGTGTATTAAATTGTGCATATGTACGGATAACAATGCATCCTAAGGATAGGAAATGCATTAACAATTATCATTCAACGTGTTTGTGACTGTTTCTTGGAAGGTAGTTATTGTATTTACAGATTACTTTAAAACCGCTATTGGTCATGGCACCCTGTAGATGCGACTAATTGTATTGTGAGCACTTATCTTTTAGAATCATCGGATTCTGGGGAGCTTCACACGTCGGTATCGCCTTTCTACCTGCGCAGGTAAAATTAGGTATTCATAAATATGGTCAAATTATATTTTAGATATTGTCAAAAGTAAGAGAATAGCCGAACGTCTCATAAACTGACAGAGCGTGCCGTGTTCACGAAAAGAACTGGTTTGTTCCAATTGAAACTGGCAATACTAATAGAAAATAAAATGTAACGTACATTAAGAGATTAATGGTACATTATAATAATCTACTTAACAAGATAATAGCTAATATTCTCATTTCGTCGCCCGAGCTCTTCTTACCCTCGGGGCGTTATCCTTGGGAATTAATAACTATTATTAAGTTGTTCATTATAGGAATGGAAATTAATATTACACTGTGCACATTCTGAATTATTCGTGTTTCTCTATTATTAGTTCTTTATTTGGGATAGGTTGGTAATTGCTTGAACAGTTTCTTCCAAATTTCATTAAAAACCCACATTTTCGTTTTCACGTGATTCAGTGTCATAGGTTTGCGGTTTTCGAAATGATTATACGTGCTTGTAAAGTCGATGTTATATTAATGAAATTGTTGGGTTGGTTTATAAGAACGCAGGAAAACCGGAAGGGAAGTCCTGTTCAAACTGTTAGATAAGTTTTATATTTATATCAAACTTGCTCGTCATACAAAAGTTGATAACAATATAATCAGCTGTTTTGTAGCTGTTGCAGTTCTAAAGGTACTTCAGTTACTTCTGGGTATGAATACGACCCTTCGACATTAATAGCAAATTGAGTTCAAAGACACCTTTTTTTCAAAATTCAGATGATTTTATAATTCCAGCCTGAGGTCCTGGTTCACGTAAACTTGACCGTTCTTTGAAACTGTAATTAGAGTTCTGTAGCGCCCCCATAAAGTTATAGAGTTGCGACAATTAAGTCATAAAAAATCAATTTTGAAATTATGGGGGACTAACTTCACACAGTTCCATCGCCTTAAGTGAACTTTTTTTAAGAGTTCTCGAATAGTTCTAAAGGTTCTGATAAGTCATCGAAATAGTACCGCGAAAAATTAATGCACAAGACCTTCTCTAATGTTTTGAAGGAACTCCAAACATCTACTACAGTTTACTAAATAGACATTTTACGGCAAAATCGTATAATTACTGTGGCCAGAACTACAAAATGAAATATTGAATATCATAAACTGTTCTCTCCTCTGGTGTTTTCTTATTATAAGTCGCCATCAGCCTAAAACTTATTAAAGAAATGGTTCCAAGTATTCCCTTGGCGCTTGGAATAAAAAAACCACCTGTCTGATGGACCTTCACAGATATTAACACTTTTTATAATAAAGTTTTGCATTTAACCCTAAAATATAAAAACGGTTTATAAGTATTTAATATTTCACGCATTCCATAAGAAATACAGGGTGGGCGGGGTGGGCCGATAGTGTGTGGATGGATCCTTGTGGGTTTATTGACGTACATTATTAAAGTTCGCCGTTTGGACATGGGGGCTACAAACCTAAAATATTTTCACTTCGATGGCAACCCATATACAGGATGAGCCATATCAAAGTACCCCCTCTATTAAATTATTGGATATTTGGATGCCTTAATGCAACTTTATGTGTCACACTTGCTGTATCTAAAATGATCGGTTTAGCCGCAAGGCGCAATTCGATATTTTTTATAAAACATATGTCTGAAAAAATGGAATATCGCAGTAATTGTCAAACTTAATAAGCTGTGACCTTTTGGAATTACATACTTACCATACAATGTACCAATGTCTGGAATTCTTTTACGTTTTGGAATCGATTTCCCAATTTAGAAAATTTCATTCATAAATAACTAATTGATCTTTTCAAATGCAATCCCGCATTTTTTTTACTTTGTTAATTGCGAAATTTCATCAGCTCTCTAACGCGATATAACGAGCTATTGGCATCTATCTTTGATAATTTTTTCGCATTTTTTAATTAATTTGTTTCTTTTTAATTTTTCAGACATAAGTAGATAGTGAGCCGTCAAAAAGAAACAAATGCCAAGATTGACTTTGACATTTGTAATTATTCGGTCGTGCGTTAGATAAAGGTTCCCAGTTTTAGTTCTGTTATTATACGAGTACTTATTTGTAATTACGTTATGGACAATGACTAATTTTCCCGCAAATGAAATGATTTACAGAAGCAGGGAATGTTTGTTATCCTCAAAAGCAGAAATCTGTTTCAATCGAAGTACTGAGAGATTCATAATTAACGATTTGCATCATCAACTTTTTGGGTGATACATTAATTAATTTTCCATTTTCACATTAAAAGTACATTAAAGCTTAGGCATCGTCAGAGAAATTGTTGTATACGTACAATGGTTTTTTTCCCAGGAATTAATTATGAATTTAATTAGAAAACATAGATTAAGAAAGCAGATAAACATGTAACCACGTTCGAGAATTGTTCTAGTAAATTAGATAAGAAATATGTTAAACTGATCAATTATCCTTCATACACTTGAGATAAAACTCTAAAATGTTTTCTATACAGGGTGGCCCACTAAAAGCCGTCAATGCCAATTTTGCCAACTTAACGACAGTTTTGTCAGAAACGCTCGAACACGTCAATTTTGGTTTTGAGGGGGGCACCTAGATTAAGTAACTATTTACATAACTTTAACCCTGAGAAGGGGGTGAAGTGCACCCCAAAAATGGGAAGGGGTAGTAAATATTAGATAGGTCAAAAGGAATGTTCATTATGTTTTCAGAACTGTTTTTATTTTACAAATCCGATCAGTAGTTCCAGAGAAAACTCGATTTAAATGGATTTGCAGAGCCGTTTTAAATGTTTATTAAGTAGGCGTTGAAATTGAAGTA
This sequence comes from Photinus pyralis, assembly GCF_008802855.1. NCBI lineage: Eukaryota > Metazoa > Arthropoda > Insecta > Coleoptera > Lampyridae > Photinus > Photinus pyralis. The sequence continues at coordinate 11,854,830 of NW_022170511.1, forward strand.
ATTGAGAGCTTGTGTCAGAAAAGGACATGTGACATAAGTGCATAAGCAAGGAAGCGAATTTGTGAAGGCAGAATCGCCATTTAAAAAAAATTCCACCCTTTGCGCTGTAGTGTAAACCGTCATTGTTTTTGAATTTACCACAAAATTAAACAAGTTAGTTTAACACACTCACAAATTCGCTTCACTGCTTGTGCACTTATCTCAGATGTTCTTTTCTGACACAAGCTCTCAATTCTTTCAATTTCAAGGCCTACTAACCATTTAACGCGGCTCTGCAAATCCATTTAAATCGAGTTTTCTCTGGAACTACTGATCGGATTTGAAAAATAAGGACAGTTCTGAAAACATAATGAACATTCCTTTCGACCTATTGAACATTTACTAGCCCTTCCCATTTAAAATTTTTGGGGTGCAATTCACCCCCTTCTCAGGGTTAAAGTTATGTAAGTAGTATTAGTTAATTTAGGTGCCCCCCTCAAAACTGAAATTAACGGGTTCGAGCGTTTCTGGCAAAACTATCGTTAAGTGGGTAAAATTGGAAGTGACTGTTTTCAGTGGGCCACCTTGTACCTATAAAAGTTGTGAACAGTAACATTCAGATGGCGGTATACAAAAACGGATAGGTAAGATGCTTCCTAATGAAAGAATAATGGTGGAAGATGCCCATTAGGTCAATGAACAATTAAATTTTACTTAATATAAATAGTGACTTTAGTTGTTCAATGATGATCACTGGTTTGCTGCCGAAATTCATACGTTTATTGTTGATTCTTGGTGTTTTGTGTTTCACAAAGCTCCACGTTGTGCCAAAAGTGCACTTTTTTCAGAACGTCCATATTCAAAAAAAATTAGAAAATACATTTGATAATGGCCCCAGAAAAACCGAAACGTCGAACTTAACAACTAATTATGCCATCTTGTAGGAGAAAGAAAGTTACTATGAGAAACTGTCAACTGTGCTTAATGTTTTTTTTATTGAACAAGACCACTCGTTTTTAAGCAAAAACTAGTTTTCTTTAATATTACGAATAAAATCTACAATTACGATTTCGGGTTGACCCATCTATAATTTCTTTTTTTTATGGCGGCCATTGTGGTGGCTGGAACCTCACCAATCGCACCGATCAATGTATTACATAGTTTAGGAAAAGGAGAAGTATTCACTATAGTAGTCGTATACAGCGTGGAATACGATATTCATTACCAGCTTAATTACGTTTTGCACTGCCTGATGATGAGTAATGAACACTGAGTGTAAAAAATTCTAATTTAATAACTTTTTCAGGAGTAATCATTACAATCATGAATACAATAGTAAAAAAATCGACTAAAGGTCAATTATGATGGATTGTAGGTGTATCGATAGTAGGTACTTATTTGCTGTAGCAAGAGTACCTTTTTCAGTAAGTATTTCTTATGGAAACTGCGCTTTTAGCACATCGACACAGTTACGTACGGCCTGTTTTTGCAAGCAAATCTTAAACTGTACTGACAGTAAAAATTTAAATAACATCAATATTTGTTTTGCATTTACTGACGTCTTCAAACAAAACAGTCCGTGGGATGTAATTAATGTGCAGTTTTCGTTGTATTTACGTCATTTATTTCCACTTTAGAATCCTTTAGTGGGCAAAACAAATTTAAAAGTCTCGTATAGGTAACGATGATTCCATGTTTTATCGACTGTGACAGTTTCAATATTTTACCAAATTCAGCTGTTATAAATTATCTTTTCTTATTAGGTTTGTTTTTTGAAAAAGGTCTTACGAATAAAAACCATTGGTAATTATAGCTAATTGGAACTACTACTTACAGTAACTAAATAATGGTTGAACAACACAATCTTCCAGTTTCCAAATACGATGATTAATTCAGTCTCTTCGAAAATCATATTGAATTCTATCGCTACATTATTGTCGTTCGTATTTAGTTAACGTTATTTGAAGAGAAATAATAATAGCATAGAATTGATGCTATTTGGGTAATAATAAAGATACAATTAATCAGAAAGGTATTTCAATTGATAAAGTGCCTAGTGATAAAGCAGGTACAATGATCAACTAATATGTTATTATCTTCAACTGTGGTTTAGTTATTATGGTTAGGAATTTGCCGAATAAACAATACAAATCCCAATGAGTTTCTAATATTGGCAATCACATTTTATAACCTGTTCACAGTAATTAAGACAAACGAATTAATTTCTCTTCAAAGGTCATTAAATTACAATTTTACTCATGGCATCATTACCTCAGAGTGTAGTAACTATAATCTCCAGATAAAATTGTTGTGTTTGAATAAGACAGAAGTAAATCAGCACGTGCATGATTAAAAAGCGCATTTTTGGTATTACGTACAGATTAGCAAACAAAGTTTCCCCTTACTTCTCCAAAATGAAATTATTTTCTTAAATTATCGACCTCACGAGTAATATAACTGAAAATAGACCCGAGGCTTCACATCTACATTACAACAGAAAGCTTTTAGTGAACATTTGAAGTCTCTAGCTATTGTAATTGCACAGCCAGTCAACCAGCCAGCCATAACGGATATAGTAGCCTATTTTTTTTCCAAAAAATACACTAAATAGCCCATAGTTTATTCTTATTTAAGTATGGTCTCCTGTCACATGTGTAATTCCGGATGAATGAATTGACAAAAAGTCACTTAACTCATAATAAAACTAAGGAATAACTTTAGAAGTAAAATCTTTATAGATCGTTTCCTTATTGTATTACTTCACATTGCACACAATTAAAGCTTTTATATTTTCTGGAAAGTCAGTCAGAACTCTTGAATTAGATCAAAAGTGTTGCTGAATTCCTTAGCGCTACTGGAATATGAAAAACTTATTAATTTATTATAATATTTTCAAATAGCTAACGTCAAAATTGTTAAGGGCCTCGAATATTTCCCTGGGCACTTGGGAATTTAAGGCGCCGTGTTCAATTTTCCAAAAATATAATAAATTCTACGAAACGAAAGGTCTTGAAAACCTAAATAATTAATAATAAATGTCTAATTTTTCTATTTGACATGGGGCTCGTTTTCCTTGTTAAATTGGTGCACAGATAGCGATTCTGATCTCCTCGTTTAAATGCATTTGGTTATCCAAAATGCATAAAACTTAATTCTTCAGCAAACTACTTCGCCCAAAAGCTACAGTAAAGAAGAAAAACAAGTATAAATTGTGCACAACTCTTGATTCGAGTGCACCAAAGATATGTCCTGTCCAATCATTTTGCCTTGGAGAGTACTGTCCTCTGAGAAACCGTTTTCGAGATATTAGCTCTTAAAATTTTGACATCACCAATGGATATATTTCTTCCAGACGTCCCAAACGCCCTTCCGACAATCAGTTCTGGAGATATAAGGGCATATATCTAATCACGATAAATTCCAGCCTGCGCATGCGCACATCTGATTTTTACAATATGCGATATGTATGCTTTTACTAGAAAGAAACCTGTGGTCATAATATAAACAAAATATATTAATCAATACCTAGGAATGTGGAGAATGAGCAGCCTGCGTATGCGCACATTAATCCTCAAGATTTTTCTTGACTCAGGTGCCAGAGCTATAAGCTACCGAATTAAAAAAGAAAGAACTAAATATATTGAAAACTGAAACTGAAAACTCGGAAGGAAGCAATAGCTCACTCAACTTCGTTGGAAAATGCGCTAAAAAGATGTTACAATGTTGGATACAGAATTAAAAGTCCTTTCACTCGAGTCCTCCATTTGAAATTGTTGATATGAGGGTTGTTGTGGGGAGGGAGTTGATATTTACGTAGAAATATGTCCCTCTGAAAACCCAAGTTGGCGTGTTTCGCGATTTTTATAGTCTCAAATTGACTTAATTCAGGGTGACCCGTTTTAACTGGAATGCACTGTATAAATACCTCTTATGTTTGAAACATTTGCAACATTTTCAAACACAAGTTTTGTGAATTTATGAAAATAACCATGCGACCAGTTTCAAAGAAGAACCGGCAGTAATTTATCGCGTTTCTCATCTCGTCTAAATAGTTATTATTTTATTAACAATCTCAACGTTTATTATCACAGTTTGGCTTGAAGTATATATTTATAGGTGAATTTCTGCGAAAAAAAGGTCAAGTGTGTGATTTGGATGGTCAAAAATAAAAATTTATGATTCACCAAGTTGGTTATCATTTGAAGGACTATAAGTTGACCTATATTTGCACAATAACACGATATTAAAATTGCGGAGGAAGTCTTGATAATCAAAACCAATCCTTCCAAAAGTAAATCATAATAAATTGTGAAATGCACGATATATGTTCTGCCTTTCCTTTTATAATGAAACTTTAACAGTAGAAAAAATACAACATAATAAAGTTGTTGCGTGTTCCGTTCAACACAGTAATTGTAAATTACTAAAGGATAAGGAATGGGGCTCGAAAAAAGATGGGGTGGTTTTAAAACCGATCACAATGACCAGCGACATCTCAATTGCTAAAAATTATAATCTGTGGCTCTGCTTGTGAGTTGTGGATGTCGAAGACTACTAAGGAAATAGCGAAGATGACGCTGGCGATTAATTAGGTATTAATTGTAGGTATTTCAGTGTTAAACCGCATATAAATATTGTGTAAATAACCAAACTTAGTAAAAAATAATGAGAAGTGATCACTTCTTTTTATATCCAATTCGACTAAATCAAATAATTACAGTTCATCTTTTGACGAATGTTTGTCAGTTAAAAGCAGGAATAGGATTTCATAAGATATGATAGTATTTTTAACACAATAATGATTTAAGGATATAATATTTCATCTTTCCAGAAAACTTTTCTTGTAAGATCATATGCAAAACTTGAAATTCTAGCAAACATGCTTTTTTTATGATCTTCGAAGGTTTTGGACATTTTAATAGGAAACGAGGTTTTATTAGTCAGAATCTAATATTAGCTTTGAGCCATTTCGTTTTCCAAACAATACAATTTCAGATTCTACTTCTGAAAACTTGCTAATCATCAATTAAGACAGCAATGTTTTTTTGAAAATGTTTAGATTCATGGGAGATAATTTTTTTCGTGAAAAAATTCAATTTTCGCCTATAAATACGTTATTAACTTCCCGCCATTTTGTTTTTCAATAAATTTCGTTTCAGATTATTTACTTATTAGTGACCTCAAAAATATAAAGTAACCAATTTCTGGGAGTAACTAATGAGAAATTCTGAAAAGAACTCAGTTTTTTGGGAAAATTTTGGAGCTTTTTTTTGAAATTTTACTTTAGTTCCTCTCATGATATATCAAAATAGGCACTTTGTTTCTTTTCCAACCCTAACCTCACCCTTTACCAAAAAGATGACATAAACTTTAGTTCCTCTCCATGAAATCAAATTGTTTTCAGTTTTGTTGTTTTTCCAAAGAAAATCTGTAAATAATTGAAGATTTTGTCCTACCAACTTAATCTCCACCTTAACCAAAGAGAGATGGCACAAAATTTAGACCCTCGCCATGAAATCGAATTGATTTAATAATAATAATAATGATAATAACGTTTATTATAAACCATCAGCTGGTGTATAAAAGGATAGGGTTCGCCTAATTGGCGATCTTCCACCCCTCCTAGAACACTAGTACAGAATAATATAAACAAAGAAACTTAACCAAAGAGTTTCTCGGAACATTGGGGTTAAAATTATGGAAACGTTTTACGAAAATTGGCAGTATAAAAAACTTAAGCCGATCTGACCCGTTTTGACATAGATATAAACATATAGATAACAAGACAATAAAAAACAACTTTATATATAAATATAACAATAAATATGTATAACAAATCTAACTCAGCGCTTGGTAATTAATGCAAAAACGTAAATAAATGACAAAGTTAATAATTCTTAATATATTCAAATAGTTTCCTTTTAAACATACTCAACGAACAAAGCATATTGGTATTATTTAAAGTTACATTGTACACAAATGAACTTTTATACATGTTGGATGTATGACGAGGTATAGTGTAAGTATTATGACGGATAGCTACTGTATGTGAGTCTGATCTTTTTTTAAATAAATTGTAAAGCTAGGCAGGTTTTTGGTTCTTAACTAGCTTATACAGAAATACGACAAATAAGTATTTCATTCATTCATTTTTTTTCCGATGAATTGTGTAAATGAATGAAGATTTTACTTCACCAACTTAATCTCGACGTTAACCAAAGGGAGGCGTCACAAAATTCCCCATGAAATCAAATTCTTTTGTGGTATTTCCGACGAAAATATTGTAAATAAATCAAGATTTTGATCTACCAACTTAATCTCAACCTTAACCAAAGGGATGTGACATAAAATTTGGACCCTCCTCATGAAGTCAAATTGTTTTGCCGTTTTTCCGACGAATTTTGTAAATAATTGAAGATTTGCTCATGGTACGTAGTATTATATTTCACATAAGGATTTCGTTTCTTATTTGAGAATATACCCGATCACGATAAGAGGTCGAGGAGGAGGGTATGGTTGGTAGAAATTAATTCCTTTCGTTGAGACCTTTCATTAGAGTACCATGAAGGACGGACGGCCAAAACGCCAACAATAGCACATTTTTTTAATTCTTAAAAAATGAGCTAAAAATCAAAAAATCACCTACGCTAACACGATTGTCAATGAATGTGAACGCAAAATAACATTCCACTCGTGCTCGCATTGCACATTCATGCCGTAAGGAGTGATGTTAGCGATCTTGCAATCTAACCAAAACTAATAGCAATGCCTATAGAATCGAAAAGCGACAGAAAATTTGTGACATGACTTTTTAAAGAAGGAAAATACAGGAGCATTTTTAAAGGAAAATCTAATTTAAGATTCACCGCAAACTCTTTTATTGCCCTTGACACATTTTATTCAACATTTTCTGAACCCCAAAAATAGAAACTTTTAGAACTGTGAAATGTGTCATACAATGCAGACACAAAATGTATACTGGGTAACATTCTAAAAAGTTCTAATTAGCCTTTTATCAAAAAAATGGGTCCTTTGCATATTCGTCATTATTTAGTTCCAAGGATGTCGTATTAGATACCCCTTAACTTCAAAGTATCAATACCTTTTTTGCTTTTGGCACTGACCCCAAGTACACCAAGCCTAGCAGTTTCAACCCGTGGGAAGCGAAACTTAATAGCGAGTATGATGAAATTACAAGTAAGCTCATTTATGACATATCCCATGACCCATATAATGTTCAGTATGAATTAAAAGTAATCATAATGGTGTGCTTTGTTTCAAAATACCAATCAAGGCGCCTGCAATTTCACCATGAGGCTCTGGATTCCTAAAAGAATCTTATCATTAATTTAATCAAAAATTGGCAAGTAAGGTACTAGTCAAAAATGTGCTTGCAACAGAAATTGGCGAGACCGCGACCAAGATGAGGTTACTATCCAATTTCGGCGGCCGAAATTATTGTTTAGGAATGTTCGGATTCTTAATTACAGTTACAAACGTAAAAGCTGAAAATCACCCATCGTTCATATTATAAATGAAGGCAGTTATTAAAAAACACATTAAATTGGGATAATGGAGTTAGTGCAGCACGTCTATCCCCTTTTATTGATTTATTTTTCTCCATTGAGTTCAATAATTACAAGGTAGAATTGGTTCATTGTCGGTATGTAACTACAAAAGAATGCATGTCGAAATTCTCCCTGTCTACATTTAAAGTACGCGTAGAAAAAACGGCTTTGTTGTTCTGGGCCCCTTTAAATGTGTGTAATAGTAATTTTATTACGTAATGACAATTTGTCACGTTGCAATATTAAAAAAATGAACCTATTTCTCTATTATCTTACCTGGCAAATATTTGCAAACGATATGATATAAATATCAGACAACAGGAAACCATCTGCTGGTTTGCAAGGAAGGTGAACTTGGCCATTTAAACTTACCGTATGCAAATTCTTGGAATATCATTTTAATCGAGTTGCTTTTTTATTATATGCAAAAATTGCAATTACGTTTCATTCGCCTACCTCCACGGTAGTTCATATACGGTTAATTTTTCATTTACATTAACTTTTAATAAGTCATTTAAATAAAAAATGCTATCAGAACTGTCACAGATTATGATCTACTGTTCCATAGTACCACAAATAGGACAGAACACTGTGGAATGACCACGGTTTATGGCATAATGAATTCGAAATCCCACGAAAAGCGAGTTACTTGTGCCGTAATTTCATATTTGAGTTTTGGTCAGATACTTTTCCTAAAATTGCCTGTCTTGCTACGAAGTCACACGACATGAAACCTATTAATGTGGAATATGCTTGTAAATCTATTATTGATTAATTACTAAAAAGTTTTGTTAGTAATGAAAGTGTAGTTTCAGGGTTATCTGCCCAGATTATGTCTTAATTAAGTGTCAAGATTGATTATCATCGTTTGAAGTTAAAATACTAATGTATCACTCAGACTTAAACATGAATAACATTCAATGACTAAAATCTCCAAGAATTAGGTATCTATCTGAAAGCGTGACGTTTCGAACATTCATTCATAAATAAATTAAGTTGAACGTTCCAAGTTTCGAGACCTGGGTTTTCTTTTGAGATCCACTTGGTAACGACACTATTCGTTTTGATCTCCGATTTTTAATTGGAGATGAAGACAACTGTGAAACGTATCAGTCAAAAGTAATGGCACCCTCAGACACGACACGACAGATCATGATGTCCACAATAATGTAGCGATGGATCCATCTCATATTTGGGATAAAGTCATATTTGTACTCTATCGGCAAACGGCCTTTTACAAAATGAACTTCACATGTTCTTGCACTTCTATTAGGTATAAGAGCTTCAAAATAATTAAGTAAGGTGCATAGACCGTTCCGAATGTACGTGTACATTTGCAAAAATGAAAATCTGAAATTCCATTCTATTACTATAACAAAATTCCCCTTGAAGAATTTTCTCCAAAGGAAAATGCCATTTCCAATTAATTATCCAAAATAAAATTTACAATCAATGGTATTGCCATTTTTAAGTATTGTTAAGTACGTCAAAAGAAATTGGATGGTAGAGAAGACCAAAACAGATTTTTTTTTGCAAATAAACTGAAGTCCCAAATGCTTCATTTAGGTGCCTCAAAATGTGCGTTTCTTCTTTAATTTTGTCCTCACTCACCATAACACATGGGAGGATGGAATCAACGGATTTTTTTTAGATTTTTGGGTACGTCCTTCTAATTTTGCAAAAAAATATTTGGAAATTCATAGCCCAAGATCGCTCCTAAAAGGGGCATTTAAAAATAAAATACTAATATTTCCATTGCATTTAATGTTAAGTGCGCGTTACGTCCATGTGATCAAGTGTCCACGTTAGCTATTTACCTAAAATTCGGAAAATGACACATTAGTGGCGAAGAAATATTGAGGTACGAGGCCCCTTGGGGCCGAGTACTTTAATTTCCGAGTTAAGTAGTGTCACTTTGCTAACGAGTTTGGTATTCAATTTTACCCGAAATTTTTTTAGGGAGAATGTCGGAGCCGGTATTGGGTATATTTTTATCGATTTAAAAGTTTCCAAATCAAAATCATATCACTGCCTTGAACCTCGTGTTCCTCAAGGAATGTCTTCAAATTTCCATTTTCTCCATTTTTCCAAATACATCTTATTAGGATATCATCACATGTTTTTAAATAAGCAGATTGACGGCCAGTTGCACAAAAAAAAATCCAGGATCATTGTTTAATCCGGTATTAAGACATTTGATTGGCTTTATACTGCAGTATAGTCGACTTCGCTTATTGGGGCAATCTGGCTATCGGACCCCAGTCCTTGTCAGAACTGAAGATCTACAGAGATTTGAAAGTCTGCATGAATTTTGCCAAAGTGTCAGTCTTTGAATCTTTAAAATCAGCAAGACATCACACCGTGCTTTTTATAATATTAAATAATTCAGTGGTGCCACGATCCAAGCTTTTGCTTTTAAAAATTAATATCTTTAAACCGATCGAATTCGAGGCACCAGTATAAGCTTATCGACTATAACTTTATCTGAATTTGCCATTTTTATGTATACACGTTTAATATTCTATTGGGCCAATAACCTGATAACCAATCACAAATAGAAACTTAACAGATAGAAAAATGATACACGTGCAGTTAATATTTTCGACCTAAAACCGTAAATTCACCTACAATTATAGGTTTTAAAAGATTACAATGAAAACAATAATGTAATGTTAAATTCGCTCCTCAGAGGTACACATTAATGTCAGATCCGGCTTAGTACAAGAATTTTTACTTGCACGAAAGCTACAAAATAAAGATAAAAATAAAAAATTCACGAAATAAATAAATAAAACGCTATCTTTGTAATTTCTCTAACTTGCATTCGACGAAATTGGCGCAAATGTACCTATGTCAAGCTTGATGCAAGAATTTGAGAAAAAAATGTTGGTTAAATAAGTGGTATTGTCAAGCCGTCACACTCGCGCGAATGATTCAAGAGACTACTTTTAGTAAAAATGGCTGATCTGAACCGCAACACCGTTGTAGTGTCATCTGCTATTGTATGAAATTTTCTAACCTTTTTTAATTTTGTGGGATGTAAATAATGGGTATATAACGGGCGCTGAATAATAGTTCTAGTCAGATAACAAAAAAACGAAACGCCTACTACACCAAAATGTTAAAAATGTAATAGCATGCCTTTAATAATAAAGATTTTGGTGTAACAGGCCTTGGAGATAATGTCAAAATAATCCATTGATAAAAGCTTCCATTAAATGACAATAAAGAATCATGTTGAGGCATGCATCATTGTATTCGTAATAAAAAATGCTATTCACTACAGCATGTGTACTTTTTTTCCAGTTCATAGAAAAATATGAAGTTGATGATGGTTTCTAAAAGACGAAATTTTAGTTTTTTCGAATATCTTCGGAACTGATCGGAATTTCTGAATTTTTAAAACATCATTTTTCTAAGCCCGAAAATGCGCAAGCTTATTCTAATTAACCAACTGTGTATCTCTTATGATTTTTGATTTCGCCGTCCAGTTTACTGTTCTTTCTTATTTTGAACACACTGCATATTAAAGAAACAACTTAGGTATGAGTCAAATTCTCTATAAAAAAAAAAACAAAATGCAATATAATAGGTATGTTGAATATCGTATTAGGCATTCATGGGGCCTGGGACTACATTATATTCTAGAAAGGTGAGAGGGCACAACTAACCGTCCCTAAAAACACACGACATTTTTTGTAATTAGCATAAACCTCACGATTGAATAACATGAAATATGTTAATCTTTAATCAATGACATTGCATTGTGTACTATAGATACTGAAAAATGTATTAATTATGTTTTAATTAACAACAGTGAGAGTATCAATAAAAATAGATTTTTCCATTGTTGCTATACGAGTATAATATGTACATCAAATTGACGCCTTGGTCACCTAAATAATGCGTTTTAATATTTTTCCTTCATAAATATGATTTTGAAATATTGTATGGCCCATCACATTTCTTGAGCAAACAGACTCAGACAGAAATTATGATTCATAAAGATCCGCTTGATAGAAATAAAAGTTAAACTTCGAAATTTAGGTACATAAACCTCGACATAAATGTACACGTATATGTAGTTGGCAAATTTTACATTGGTTATAAATGCAACTGCAATAGTCCAGGAAATGAAGGTTTTACACCGGAAATTTTTTCGAAATGAATTGATTAACTTGAAATTTTGACAGTAAGGGGGGAATGGCCTACATAAATAAATATCTACTTGCCTCGTAATTCAGGGAAGGCAATTACAATACAAACTGCCAGGCAAGTTAAGAAGACAGTCAAGTGAATATAATCAGGTTCTATTTACTTGCCTACTTGCTTTCCTTTTCTACCAAATGTTCGTGCAAACCAGTATTTTTTGTCACGTTGGGAAGACGAAAACGCTCTTTAGAAGAGCTGCACTGCAAGTATGATAGTTTTCGGAGTGAAATACGAATATCTGAATTTTCCAGGCCGAACCCACGCAGTTTCTTCTTTTTTTTAGTTATATCATTAACTTCAACTAATAAAATTACTGTCTTTTTAATACGTTGAACATCCATCTCACTAGCACAAAACTTAAATGAACTTGCTCCAACCACTTGCTTTAGTACTTCATTCAAATTCAAGTCGTATAGCTTTTAAAAAAACAAAAAAAATTCTTTTTTAAATTGCTGTATGACCAATACGAACTGAGTTATAGGTGAGCTCTTGTTCGTCAAAAGCTGAATTAGAGAGTGTCAAAGTCAAATAACGGCAAAACTATATGCATTTTTCGACGAAAAGTTGTAGACTTTTTTAAAGTATTTAAAAAAAACCTTCCTTCTTTGTTTAAGATAAAACTTTGCCATAAAAATTAAGCGAGTTATGATGGAAGTAAGGTAGAAAATAAAAACTGTTTTTATTACAAAAAATGCATGTTATTACAATATTATATATACAGGATGGCACAACGAAAACGAAACAGACTGAATAACTCGCAAGAAAATACTTTTTGGAAAATACAGTTTTTACTTCAAAATGTATACCCCTGTAAGAACGGTAAGAAAATGTATACCCCGTAAGCACGGTTGCCACCCCTTCAATAATTTTAAATTGAACGTTGGGTCGAGTGACACATCCTTGGAAAGGGTCTTAATTTCCTACACATGGCTTGTATTATTGATTATTATTATTATATTAAAAATTACTTTATTTAAAAAATGTAAATAACTTAGAAATCACCAATTTTAGATATAGGACAACGTCATATCAATTGGATGAAAATTGTGTCTAGATTTAATATCTGAAAAAAAAGAAGGGATATTCTATTTGAAAAAAAGCGAGTTTTTCTTTAAAAAACTGAAAAAAATATTTTTATAATTTATGAAGATCCTGTAATGTTTTCTGAGAAATCATCTTTGTAATTTGACTAACCAGCATTTTTTATAGGTACCCCCAAAATTTTATTGTTCTACTGTACTGAGGTACAAAGTGTTAAAGTACTGGCCTTATCTGTCGATTTTTTTCTTAAAATACAAATATCTCCAAAACGGTTAAAGATAGCCATAGATATTGTTCTGACTTTTTTTTAAAAAAAGGAACCTACATGTGAAATAATAAAAAATTGGGGTTGCCATTTAAAATAATGAAGTTGGTACCTACTTCCGGTATAACCGGAAATTTTAGAAAATGCTACTATTTTAAAAAAGTAGTTCATGGTCGAGAACCTTTGTGTGAAAATTTTTATAAGCGTATCTTCTCTACTTTATCATATAAGGCTAATTGTCTCTTCCAAAGGAATACCCTGTATACCTTCAAAAATGGGAAGATATTTCTTACTTCTCATTTTTTGTCGCTGAATCGTGTTTTAAGTCAATTGCTTGTTCAAAATTAAAGGGACTATCTCAAAAACGGTGTTTCGGGGAATGTACCTGCTCACAGCGGTAAAATGAATCGTCTGGACGAGCGAGACATATCTGCTGGTGTTGTCAAAACTTTCAGTGCAAATATCTGCAGAGCGGAGTGTCGGATGAAGGTACTCTGAAAACGCGATTATATAACGTAGATTATAAATGTGCACCAGGAAGCCTTTAAATCTTTATGTCTAATGCGCTCCCTCCGCCTCTCCATTTCATTTACTAAGAACGTAAACATGGATAAATACAGGGTGCCCATTATGTATGGAATATAGTATACAGTGCGTGTATCTTACATTGGAACATACGATTTTGCAAGGTTCATCAGGATCGCGGGCTTGTCTTGCACTATTGAGACCTCTCTTTAGACAGCATTTTTGAAAATTATCTGCAGGGCGGTAAATTTGAAGGTAGCAGTTGTGCATTGCAGCTACTACCCATTGGAACTACACCTATAGGTTGATGCGTTTTTTTTTAAATGGAACATCGGGAAACGCCATTGTATGCAAAATGTTCCAATTATAAGATAAACGCATTGTAGGTATATTATATTCCATACATAATGGGTACCCTGTATAACATGCTACTGCCTTATAACTCAGTAATTTACAACAAATACATTTACTGCACAAGAGTTTTCACAATTTATACTCGTTTGGTATTTCTTTAGCAGTTTCATGCTAAACCAATCACGTTCGACGGACCACACATTGCCCTTCCTCGTATGTTCGTTTGTCGCAATAATTCCTCAGATGGTATGGACAGGAAGAGCAGAAAATAAATAAATAAATAAATAAATAAATAAATAAATAAATAAATAAATAAATAAATAAATAAATAAATAAATAAATAAATAAATAAATAAATAAAAAATCCTACAGGCAGCTCATGGCTCTGTTGTACCCTGCGGTGACTACTACCCTGTCCATACACAAATAGCACATCGCTATCGGCTGGCAACATTGTGTAACATCGGTGCTTTCACCACACTAATGATTAATGAAGTGATGAATAAAAGGCAAATTTACCGAATAGTAGATACCTTATTTTTACTTGTGTTTGAACATAATTAATAGTGCATTGCGCCCCCGAGTTTGGGAATCACTTCTCTAGCCAGTCATGCTCTCAGCATGTAAAATTTCTATATTGAGGTCATTTCTTTTGTTTTGTACTTAAAATACCCCGTACTTTGGTGTGTCACTCATAATGACGCTGTTTGGTAGGGTCCAAAACAATCTATTTGCAGGTAATCCTAGCTAGATCTTGCTATTCCGGTTTAATGGCTCCGCGTCGATGACGAGATGTTTTCGTGGAACTAGTACCTACCTACCTACACTTTAAATTGAAAAATGTTTTCCCAATTGCAGATAAAAAAACGTATCTTTATATCTAAAAAAATAGGTAGGTACATATAAATACTCCACGATCAAATCCAGACTTTTACAAGGGGTTCTAATAAAATTAAATTAAACCTTCTCTATTATGTAAATTACATTGTTCGCGAAATTGAAAAAACTGTAAATGTTTATCATCGGTTCTTGTCATAAAATATTAATGAATCAATAAACGGGTTGGTGATCTGATGAAGTGGAGACATTTAGAATATTTTGACAGTTTATTAATCTCTACCGTCAAAGCAAATTACGGTGTACTTGTTACAAATCTTCCGTTCAGCCCTTTGACGCGTTCTTCAATAACGAGTTATTGAAGGTGTACACGGAGCCTTGGAAGGATTAATCACCTTTTTAAATTAATTGGACTGAATTGCAAAAAAAAGCTGACCTTCTTTATGTAAGGTCGAAATCGGAAACAAAAGTAACACGCATAATCGGCAATTGTAGAAGATAAAGGAATTGAAAAAGATAATCGAAAAAGTATTTGCAACATGTAAGTATAATACAACAACTTCCGTTCACATGAAAGCATCGGCACCAGACGCGAAATTAAATAACTTGTTTAATGCTAGGTCGGCACATCAGACTTGTGGAGGCACATGTGCAATGCGTCATCAGAAAAGACTACACCAACATTCAACATATGATTGACCATATGATTCCTAATATAGAAATAAAACCGAGTCAAACACCGACTGTCGACAAGGGATGAGCATTCGGCTCTTTAAAGTTTAAATGGACAACTTTCCCGAGCAATACATCACTTACTTCAACCCCTGACCCGCTAAACTCCTTCCTGTTAGCTAGACATACTAATTATGCCTTAAATTAGAATGAATGTGACGATTTTAATGAGTGACCTTTTTTTAAATTGACAAAAAGCGGTCGGGACCACCGACGATTTTCTTTGCCCGCAAGCTCTTCGTTTTCGCATTGTTTTACGTATTAAAGCGAAATTAAAAAGCGATCGCGAAGTAACGTTATGAATGGCGGCAAAATATTGACGAAGCGGGACATCGTCTAAAGTTTATAGTTCCAAAAGCTCCGAGCTTGAGCGGGAATCTTTCAAGTGGTGGGGATACAGCCGGCTCTCGTCAACTCCAGACTGGGGATTAGAGAAAATCTGAATTCATTCCGCTCATTTCCATCGAACGAGAAACTTGAAAGCATTCGAAAGCTCGCGCAAAACTTCGCGAGAAAAACTGAAAAGACTTGTAATGAAGCCAACTCAAATCATTCCTAAAGTTTAAAGATATTTGCAACCAAAACAATTCTACTTAAGCGCCTGTGATATGAAAACCAAGCAGTGAATTTTTTAAAGTGTTTTATGTGTTCAATTTTAATTGCTAAGAAACAATTCGGCCGGTATTCCGCGAATTGCAAATATGGACTTGATCTGTTGCGAATTACCGACGACCGAAACTAGAGCTTATCCCGATCAAGTATTATTATCGTATCGCGTGTTGAATAATCTCTTGAAGAGCGAAGAACAATATGCGCTACCCGCTTCTTTTCTACGTAAACAAACTGAGGTGACACCCCAAATGCGCAAGATTGTGGCCGAGTGGATGATGGAGGTAAGAATTTCCAGAAACTCGGCACAATTTGTTTCCTCCACGTTTGCAATTCATCGGGATTTAAAATCAGTGTAGCCGCTGCATGTTCGTACTAACTAGTAATGTAGAATTATTGTAAAAACTTTGAAGAAAATGCAGGATTTTTCTTAGGGTGTGTGCCGGGAACACGTCACTCAAGGTACGAATAGTTTTTATTCCTTATTTTCTTATCACCCCGATAACGCGTACAGGAAAGTATGGAAAAAGTACATCCTGGCGGTTTATTGTTCGCACGCATCGCTATTGTTTAAATATTTCTAGCGTGAAATCAGCTGACCGACATATGTTTAAATAACTTGATTACGACGGATAGTTTAAATGTCTATTTAAAAGGCACGTTTAAAGGTAAAAGAATTAAAAGTCTAGAGTTCATTATTCTTTAATTAAATTTACACATTATTATTCCGAGTATTCAGCTCGAAGCGGAAATTAACGCCTTATTAAGCAAACTTTTATACATCCTATGGCAGTTTTCTCATCATTCTTAGAGTTAAAGGTAAAGCGAGGCGAAACAGGTGGTCGCCCACCATACCAAATTTGAATACCGAACAGTAAAAAATTGCATTTAAGTTAGTAACAGTCCCGAATTAGTGTCTGTCCCCTATGGTGGCCCCATTCCAGGGCCGTTGTCCTGAGCGGCCTTGGCGGGTTACGATAGCGAAGTTAAAAAGAAATTTGTGGGGAATAAAGTCAGCAATGCCGTGGGAAAATTTACTTACTTAGTTCAATAACTTCCAATCGATATTTTTAAATGAATATATGTGGATAAGATACCATTAGGCACGGATAAATGATATTGTGTTAAATTTATGATTTAAATTTTAAATGCCTGGAAAGTGGTACTATCTTGCTTGATAATAAAGATATTTAGAGCACCTATTACATAACTCACAGTAAATTAAAGAGTTTGTTGATAAGTGTATTTATTTGTCTAGTTTAGTAATGAATGTAGTTGGAAGTAGAGTTGCCACTGCCACTTTTTATTAATGAAATCCTTATATACGTACTTACGTTCCTAATCGCACCGACCGCAATTTCCGTCATATTGTTTAAATTTGTTTTTGACCAAACCTGGATTAAGGGGTTCACTTACAACGTTTTGCTTTCTTTCAGGTATGCGACGAACAGAATTGTCAAGACGAAGTATTTCCTATAGCTGTGAATTTTATGGACCGATTTTTAGCAGTTCGATCGATAAACAAATCACATTTACAATTATTGGGCACGTCGTGCATGCTCGTTGCTTCGAAACTTCGTGAACCTAAACCGTTACCTGCACAAACTTTAGTGTTTTATACCGATAACAGTATCACAATCGAAGATCTAAGGGTAAGTAGTCACTTGCACCCTTAGCGGTAAGCGCCAAGAGCTGTTGTTATTTAACTTAAAGTAGGTTGGCGCGAAAAGTAACCTTATCATTTTATGTGGGCATTTGGTGACCGTGCAGTGATAAGTAACCCCTTCCGTGTTCCTTATTGCTCCCATTCATTAGAGTAATCTTACCAACCTGATTGTTTTAACTTAATAACCGCAATATATCCGCAAGAATCTTATCGTCATATTGTTCCCAATGACACGGTATTTTAAGTTCAAATGAACTTATGAGATTTTACTATTCGGTTATCGCTGTTTTAGAAACGTCGATCGATAATCCACTTCCTTCTCAAGACGAATCCCACATCTCTGTGAAAGGGAATTGTAGTAATTTATCGAATTAAATAAACTGCAATTAGTAAATTAAACTGGCGGTGTCGATAGACTTTAATTATTATTATTACATTTGGGATGTCCTCAACATTCATATTAACTATATCAAGTTCAAAAAGTTATGTTTGTACTCTGACTCATTACGACTATTAACTTATGTGGATTCCTTAAGCTAGTCACACATTCATTAAAGCTTCAGTTAAATAAAATTGTTTCCTACAGGAAGAATGAGATGATTCTATTTATACTTGAGAAGTTCAAAATTCTCCATCGCTCACCTTTATATAAGCTCGTACGCTTAAGAGCCACCCCATACGTACTCGAATATTGTATGCACTTTTATCTACCACGAGAGTGCTGTCCATCAACACACTTATAACTCCATCCTCTTTCGTGTACCCATGAACCAAAAAACGAATTGTGTGATCAGTACATCAAAAATGTATTGTCGATTACTCACAAGACGGATTGTTTTGTATCGTTTGTTCAGATTTAAATTCGCCCATAGTAGTACAAAATAATATGTATCCATAATGTCCCACGATTTTCAGTACTCTGTTCGTATTCGGAAACACGACTTTTAATCAGACTCATATTCAAAAGCACCGATCCTTGATCTCCTAGAAATTGATCGCTGTCTCTTTTCGTTTTCGAGGAACAGACGGCCAAAACCATCTCATAAGGGGAATTTCTTTTGAAAAATTCTCCTAGCAATAAAAGGACTAAGGACGTTTGGCAATGCAGTACATTTCATAAGGTGCCTTAGCCACCTTGGAGGGGCTCTTACATAAGTTGCACCTTAGCCTATAAACTTCTTAGACAAGGAAAGGTATTTGACGAGGTATTTGAGTATATTGGAAACATGTTTAATATTCGTAAAACGTGCATTTCTATCTATGTTTCTACCACTTAATTTTTTCATATCAGGGCGAGATTAATTATTCAACAATAATCAAAGAGGCGCCGTCTTATAAAAATCCGATAGAGACCCCTGAGCAGATATAAAACAATATTTTTCAATGAGACTCTAAAAAACCACCCAATTAAAAAAATTCTAAGTTCCTCCTTACTGGATTATATCTTCACTTTCCACAGCTCTAGGCAGACATTGTACCTATTTCGGGCTAAGATGATTTGTGGCGTAGTGAGGATTGAGAACCACTAACGTAGATAGTCTGTTTTATGGAAGCTATAGTAAAATGCTCAAAACAATTTCGGTAGTATGCAGAGTAAACCAAATTTAACGCCACTAAAAAAACAAAAAAAAACTGCTCCCTTCCGGTAGTTCAAACTGCATTTTCCAAAAAAAAGCTCTGGGACGTCAAGCGCTAGGCATGCAATTGCTAAAATTAAATTTTCCAAAAATGAATTTGGAATGTTTCTAAAATATGCGATACGGTTTAAAAGTTTCCTGAAAATTCTTTTTATTGCCACCGTACGTAGGGCACGTTTGTTCTTAACAATCTACTGATGTTTTATCAGTGAATGAAGGGCCATTTAAATTATTTTGTCATATGGGAATTTTGATTGCTCTTATATTATATACTACCGAAATCGTTCTATATAATTACGACCCTTTATATGTTAAAAGACAAGACATATTAGACACTGATACCATTCATAATTTATTTGTTACTATAGTTACGTATGTTTTTCTAATTTATATCGTTCATTTGTTTATACTTTCTGCAAAACTGTCCTGTCCTGGTGGGGTGGAACGAAATTTGGGTTTTTATTTTTTTTAAACTCATAGTTTTCAAAATATGCGGTATACTATGAAAAGAGACTATGCGTAATATGAGCAAAAGAAAGCAACTAAGATTGCTTAATGAAGCAGCTCAGGTTGAAGTTCTTGGCCAATTTGCCATAAATCCCTCAATGTCAACATTTAGTTTTTTTTTGTTAATTAAAAATTTTTCTTAAATTGTCTTAATGAATATTGACTTTATTGGTATCTCTGGAAAGCATTTTTCAGTAGCTTTCCAACGTTGTGTCACAAGTATGGAGTCATTTAGGATTTTTGAAAAGGGGGGGCTGGGGGGTTGTGACTCATAACGTCATTCTGGTTCCCCCTCAATACCCCCGAAACGGTTTTGCGCGATTTTCAATATCTTTAGTTTGGAAAATATGGCCGACTGCAAGTTTTAAAATTGACACCCCATACCTATAGCTGCACAATATATCAACATTTTGTAAAAATTAGGATTTATGCTGTGATAGGTATGGACAATCGTCCCAAAAATATGCTTCTGGCTCGGCTTCTGGAAGGTCTCATCAAAAGAAACCTACCCTTTTTCATTTTTGCACCCTGGATGTGATATAAAAAATGACAATATACCACGTCGGTGACTAGTGCAATTGCGATTTTTTTTTAAATTATCTTCTAAGCAATTTGTTATTTGTTTTACTCATTGTTTATGGAATTTTATTGTCAGTAAGTACCTATAACAATTTAGTAATGACTATGTAATTATTGATTCACAGTCCCTCTTCAATAATCATTGAATTAGAGAATTCACTCAACGAAATAATCTCCTGTTTTTAAACATAAAATCCAAAATGGCAATTACAATTTGCCATCATGAGGAATTAAAATCCGCTTTTGTGCTCCCTTGAAATGTATTTTATTTAAATTTTTTCGTGTGTGAAATGGAGGTTTGAATTATCGACTCTCGAATCCAAGAACAATTCAAAAAACCATAAATTGGGACAGTACATTTTAAGTTTAAAACTGTCATGTCATCAACCAACTTCACTGGGGAATTACGGATTCAATTGCATTCCATACATTTTTTCGACGAAGAATTGCTAAACCCCGAGCTAAACCCCCATTTCGAGGAGCCAAAATTTCCCTGTGAAATTCTTTAGTTTAGGTACATGGATATATGACCCCGTTTTAGTGAACTCTTTCCGATAGGAAAATTTAAAAGAGTTCGGAGCACTGTAGTGCACCTCGGGGATTTCAGATAAGATACCTTGAAGAATGCGCCAGGAATAAATTTGAAAACGGATTCCAACTGAAATTCTTGCGGTTGATGTTCTTCTTTGTCTGATCCAACATAAGATCATTTTTGACTTACAATTCTGTTAAACCACGCTGGTTTTCGTACTTCGAGAAATTCACAAACCGTGTCTACGTTGTCGAAGAAATGCAAATATGAAGGCGCATTCGGCTCGCATGCGAAATTATAAGAATCGTTAAGTCGACCAGAATAAATTCAACGTGTTGCCGAGAAACAAGATGGAGTCCGGCATTTTCTACTTTTATGAAGATTTAAATTGCCGTAGCGAACTTTTTTATGGCACAAGACGCGGCGGCATTTAAAAGACCGCAGACCGTGTTTTAAATGCAGTTACGTGAACCAGACTTGGGGAGGAAGAATTGCTGATTAAAATTGGACGGCCGGTAAATATCCGGAATTAAATGCAATTAGGCGACACCGGGCGCCACTTAGAACTTTATTCTCTGCTCCTTCAGGAAATACGTTGTATAATAATCGATTTGGTGATCTCACGAGATAAGATTGCGTACTGTCGGCGTTAAGTTTGCTCTTTTTAGACAAACTTCCTGTGGATAACGCAACGCGCTGAGCAGATAAATCCCAAGTTCCAATGGTGTTTGTTCCTTATGAACGCGAATTTTATTCGTATCGGACTTGAACCCGGACCCGGTACAAAGTAGCGTTCGGTACTATTTGCAATTATGAATGAAAGCTTTTATTATTATTTATGTGATATATGAATGTCAAAGACAGCTGATTGGTTGACCTTTCTACTTGCTAACTGATGATGCCATAGGAATAGTTTTTGTGAGACCCATTCATAATTAGCGTGCTTGTGAGGCTTGCGAGGAATTTCCTTGTACTGTCGACCGTGGCGGGTTTGCTCGCCAATTTTAAATTATGCAAATTTATTCGTTACCTTTGCCTCGTTGTAATATTCCCGGGGTTCCACCTCAAACTAAATAAACATAATTTAGTTCCGTACGAGCTCTCAGCTGATTTCTGTAGTGCTCCTGTTAATAACAGCTGATTAGCCTTAAAGTGCTTTGTATTATCTCCATTGTTTATATGTACATTTCGCACCCAATTTTAGGACGATGAACTTTCTTTTCCAATTTTAAAGCGCTAAGCACTTTACACGTGTTCGTCCTGTCGCCTTTTCTTGTTTCACTTACGATAGTAGAAATTGGTGATTTGGTAATTGTTATCATTTGTTATCGTTGACGCGTGGAGTAAATTTCGTAACGCCTCAAAAATACCACCCATGCCCTGAAATTTCCCATCGAGCACCTATTTATAACGTTTCGCCAGTCAGGGCCCTTTAAATTGTCCAAGAATGAATATAAAAACCGTAAAGTACCTGCCGCATACCTGTTGATATTTAAGAGAATTCTTGGTTTTATAACAGGTAGATTGTACCTGCTGCATCCCTCCACATATATCCACTGACCTACCTTCAGCTTCTCGGAAAAAGGCAATAAGATCTTTTGACTTTGAAAACACTCATTGTTAAATTTCTGCTTATGGTAAAGCGCAGGATAAACATTTCTCATCTTTTGACATTACAATATGTAGTTAACAATAGGTGCATGTAATACCTCCGAAAATACCGCTCTTGTTAATACGCTGGCGCCGTTCCCTTTTTTTTGAATACAGGGTCGACGTTTAAACAATTATTTGTTTCTTTCTCCTAGGCGCCAGTCAAATCGCACTCGTTATTATTTTTGGAATTCGTATCATACATTATCATAATTTGCATTACATTCTCGCAAATAAGCGTTACCAACAGAAATTATATTCTCAGGCAAACAAATTATTTCTTCCAATTAATAATTCCAATTGAACTTTGATTTCGAAACATTATTTATTAAAAAGTTGCAGTTCAAAATTATTTCCTAGTTAATGATGACAGCAACGGGCGCAAAAGCACTTTCGAGCTTCGCGTAGGCCGCCGCATATTTCATAATTTTTATTCATTTATAATTATATTACAATCTTTATTGGCCGAGCAAAACGTAATTTTTCCTGATTATGTATTCGAATCTGAATTACATTCAGGTTGATGACTGATAAGACTTAAGACTATTTAAACCGTTGAAATTTAAAGGCATTGACTCCTTTGGAACAGCATTTATAGTGGGATGGTTACTGCATTCAAATAACGCATAGAGCCGGTTTTATTACGTAAGGATGACGTATACACATTTCTGCATTTTTGCGGTCGCGCTCAGAACTTTAACGAATTTTTTCCGCGGCCGGGTAATTTCGAATCCTTTTGTTGAGAATTGAAAATTACGCTCCCTTTAATGAGCCGGCACTTGCTTATTAATAATAATAACCAGTTCTTCGTAAAGCGTTTCGTTTTCATTTATGTTAATTAATTACCGATTTCTAGTTTTTCTACACGGTCATTTGCATTTTCTCAACAAGGAAAACAAGATAAACTACGCGTGTTCCCATCCCGAAGAAACGCCTGTTACGGGATTCGTGGACAAATGTCTTTGGCAAAATCATTAGTATCTCTCACTTTCGGTTTTTGTTGGTAGAAACGTTTAATATTTCAACCGTGCATTTCGTGCATTCCTCGTTTCATTTGCCCAACAACCTGAGGAATGTGAAAATTTTTCGTGTGGGTACCTTGAGTACAATGGCATCCTTTGTAATTAATCGTTTCATTACTTGAACAGAAGGACACTATCGTATCTAATCAAAGAATCAAACTTAATTAGCCTTTTTGTGTTTCAAAAGAAAGTTAATTAGCTTTCATGAACGTTTTCTATTGTTTCATTGCCTGAATTGGTTCGGAGTTAATTCCCATTACTATTGAACTTCATGGGGTAGCTCAACTAGCCACCATGCTTGTTTTGTGGAATTAATAACAATCAGTTTGTCATGTATTTGTAGTGTTAACTTAGTTATATTTTGTCTGTCTGGAAAGGTTCAGCAAACACTGCAGTTTTATCGGGATAGTTAGCTGTTCACGATCATCAGAAACAGAACCACAGCTTACTGTGACAGAACTTTGGGTGGACGCAGACAGGCAGACTATTGCATTACCTACTTTTTTTAATGCTTGTTGCAGGCTGTTATAAAATTTGTCACTTTCATGGAAGGGTTATTTATTCTTGAATCGTTTATTTGATGACGCCGGTTTTGGGACTAAAATTTTTAGAACATTTTTGCAAATTTATGTGTAAAAAGGTTGCTTTTAATCTCACTTTGGCCGGCTGGCTGGCTGGCAGCCAATGCGGGCCCGCAGAAGAACGCCTGTAGAAAGACGAGGAGTGTACTTTGTACCTACCGGGGCCGTGTAATTAACAACTTTAGGGAAGGGGCTACATGATGTAGGGTCGTCGACATCTGAGCGCCATCCCCGAGCGTGCTATACTAACGGTATACTAACTAATTGGTGTCGGAAAGATTTTGTAAACGCGCACAACTTCTGCGTGACGGAATTTTGTCTTTTCTCCTAGGGGCGAAACTAACCACTTTTTGCATAGCACGCCTCTTGGAGGGTTAGAAGTTCGAGCTATGAGAAGTGTCCAAAAATTGTGTATCTACTATTTTGTGGAGGGTTAATTTTAGCGAAATCAA
The DNA here is from genome assembly GCF_008802855.1 of Photinus pyralis. NCBI lineage: Eukaryota > Metazoa > Arthropoda > Insecta > Coleoptera > Lampyridae > Photinus > Photinus pyralis. The sequence goes on from NW_022170511.1 coordinate 11,879,578, forward strand.
ATAAAATGGGAATTGCGGGTGAACGAGACGTCGGAAGTGGGTACCGACAAAGTCACCCAAAAATTTTAGTTATTTTGGTGTCAAAAAGACCTTCCTATTGTGGAAAGGAGACGTAGAAAGGCATTCAAATAGACAACGCAATAAAAGCGATCAAAAAACGCCCATTTTTTCAAACTTTTCTAAACAACTGAGTTAACCTTTTTTTAATGCATTGTGGCTCCTAAAGGAACAATAAAATCCACTACCCCCCTCCCTAAAGATTGTAGAACATCAATCAGATAGTTCAAAAAGTAACAACAATTTAAAATTGGACCAATTTTTGAGATTCGTTGCAAAAAATGGGCGTTTTTTGATCGCTTGTAAAAAAATTTTGTTTTACGAACATCCGTTCAAGTTACTAAGGCCAGTTTAAAAAATATAGCTCGAGTTTTCAGGCGTCGCTCTAGATTTGAATTGTATCCCTTTCTGTATAGTCAATCAGTTGTTTTTTTACGTCTTGAAGTCACAAAAACAAGATCTTGGGGGTATGACCGGCAGGATTTTACCATTTTTTGGTCTCAAAGACTGAGAAAAACTTAAATTATGTCGAGTAGTGTTGATAATGATCGATTGCCGATTGTTTAAACTTTTAAATCGCCTACCCTTAGTACGTGGAAGTAGATTTACCTTTCTTTTAAAATGAACATTTTCCGAAATTCCAAACGATAACCACTTTCAACGATCGTAATCGGCGAGTTCTTCTGTAAGTAGAAAATATCGACAATAATTTTTCGACATACAATTTGTGCCATTGTGACTGAATGAAAAATTGTTTCCTTTGCTTTCCATATTCTCACGTAAAATGGTGCTTAAACGCAACAAGGTATTTACCCAGCATTTTGCATTTGGATTAAGACGATTTTAAGAAGTAACGTCAAAAAAGTTTTCACCCTTGCGAGTCGCTACTGCCTTTGAAGCACAAGTGACTTACCTACTGGTACATTTTTTCTTCGTAGTTTTAATTTTTTTACCCATTATTCTGCTCCTTTAGAAATCTATTTTCTTGCCGTATCCTTTGTTGTAATGGTCTGACTGTCTATTACTCTTTGTCGTCAAAATCTATATCATCTATCGAGTAGAATCATTCCGCTTAAGCTTCTGAAATCTTTAATAAAAAAATTTTTTTATATCATATTCATTCAGTAAATTTTGAGCGATTCATCGGTTATAGCCTTATAGGTCCTCCGCCATTTTCTTAATGGAATATTTTTAATTTTCTATTGGTTCAACGGTCTTCCCAGATGTCTGCAGCAGCAGCAACTTTTCTTTGTGGAGTCATCTTGAGCGAATGACGAATGCATCAATTCTTGTGGGTCGAGAAGTTCATTAGTTTTTTAAGTAGCTACATTTTTGAAATTTGAAAAATTGAAAAGTTCTATGGGATCCACGGGCCTTTGTATAGCATGAATGCGCTTGGATTTTACTCAAGCAAAATTATGTATTCAAACACTTAATTTTCCAGAAAGGAAAGAAGATGGAAGAAAATTGTACAACATATTTTACCATGTATTAGCAAAAGGGAACACCACACTTTAAGAGAAAATGGTATTGAACCATTTACAAAAAGCGCGAGTTTTCATCTGAACTTCATCGAAAAGACAATTAACTTTCTCCAACGAATTTGATCGTAAGATGACGTTATTCCACCTTCACCCATAGGTACATACCAAAATATACCTTTTGTTTAGTTTTCCAACGAGTATGGGCGTGTTACCTTGTTCTTAAGAAAATTAGATAACTTGATCCAAAATCTTGCTTCTGGCGGGAAGGTCTGGTCGAGACCTATCACGTTCATTCTGACATGATTATAATCCACACTTGATTAGACTTTGATCATATTCTTCCCGCCCGGTGAACATGATTGTAATCTTATATTATCACACCCCCTCCCCGATCATATTCTTCCCGGTGAACATGAATGTGATCTTATATTATCACCCCCCCCCCCCGCCCTTTTAAAGTTGTAAGTGTTTGTCTTATTCACCTTTTTGTTCCTTTGTGTCAAATTGTCAACCGTTTTTTGTTTAGTTTTCGGTGCTATTAGCGCTTATTGCAAATGAAGAAACATGAATTAATAGTTCCTCCCCCGATCATGATTACGTCAAAAAGTTGTTTAAACCCTGTAATTTTAATAAATCTAACGATTGAGGTTATTGTTCATTATTATAATTGGAAGTGTGCTCGCTTATTTCCTAATTATATTTCCTCGGTTCAGCGCTACAGAATAGAAACATTGTTAACAATTATAAAAAATAAACTTCAATAGGCATTTCGAGCTTTTTCATACGTTAATTCTCGCGTTAATTCTTCCAACAACGGCAAAACGAAGAATATGTTTTATATTGATTTGAATATTTGGCTTTTGTTGTTTTTTTTGGGGCGGAATTGTTAAATTATAGGTACGTCGACGTCGTCGCCTATTGAAATCTGAGCATTTTTATCATATAACAATAATTGAAAAAAAGTTGTTATTATGTCGAAACTGAAAGTGCCAGTCATTAAAATTAGTTGATTGATTACATTGAACCGATAGTTCTTTTGTATCGATGATAAGCGTAGGCAGTTGGTGTGTCGTATGTGTCTTTGTATTTATTAGCGATTTGCGAATTTAAAAGAAATGAAGACATCAATACTAACGTTTCAAGGTTAGTGGGAAATAATGGCGCTGGGCATTTAAAGAACTGCGCCCAAGATTCATTATTAGACCGCACGTGAAGTGGTATGAATAGCAGGGTAATATAATGGATTTGATTGAACATCACGAGATTAAAGCGTGAGAACACGATTATTTCAGTTTGACAACGCAGCAAATTTAAGTTCAATGGTGAACCTGAGGATGATCTATTGGAGGGGGACGAAAATTTCTCATTTGAACAATTTAATTAGCATACTAGTTTGTGGCAATTATCGATATGGACCGATTTATTCGTACGTGATCGGTTCAATAATAGATTCTGTAATTAAAATTTTAACTAGGATTGATGATAGTGCACGAGTGGTTAATATCATGCTGACTTCTCGAAATTCGGTTGGTGGCCAAGAATTTCTACGACTTTTTGGTAGGGCCAGCGTAGAATATTAATTGGTGGATGCGCTCAGGTATAGGCCGAGCTTATTGTGCTTGTGACTGTTGCGGCGTTTATATACATAAGCGGCCCTTCTTTTTTTAAATCTTAATAAATAACTGAAATTTATACGCATTCCGCCTAGCTATTAAATAATATCTGATACGCAATCGGGTGGTTTATGAAATGATGTAGGAATTTTTTCCGATTTTTTGGAGAGGAGTGCTTTCGGTTTGAATAGAAAGTGAGCGAGTCTTGCTAGTATTTAATTTTACCAATTTGATTTCTACAATCCCTGGTTTAATGAATCTCGCGAACAGGCTGAACGGGTCCGAACTAATGGGCATTCCGAGCGAGCCAGTGCCCGCGACCTTCATCCCTGCTGCTTTACCTGGCCTTCTCTTTGCAAAAACTAGAATTCTTCACCGTTGTGGCGCTCAAGAACAATGCCAAAAGTAGATAGGTATTGCAATACGAGATCGCACAATGGTTGTTACAACTACCTATTATGGATCGCAAATAAATGCTGTTGTCGTATTAAAACCGTTTATGACCAGAAAATTCATTTTGTCTTTCCTAGTAATTTCATCCAATACTCTTTTGTTTCAGAAATGCGAACTTCTAGTCGTCAGTAAGCTGAAATGGGATTTGACAGTGGTGACACCGCAGGATTTTTTGGCACACATCCTTAGGAGGCTACCTGTTGAATCTATAGGAATAAAGTACAATATGGTTAATAGTCACGCCAAAACACTTATAGCCCTTTGTGCGAGAGGTTAGTACATCTTTACGATCCACTTTGAATACCTACCTTAACCTCCTTTATATTACTTACGCGAAATATAAGCATCTTTGTGGTTTTAAAGATGAATGGCTGTTTAATTTCGTGCTCAAGGTCCAGACGATCGTTTGAGCTGTCGGCGTAACCTAAATGCGGCCCCTAGGAGACTGAAATAATTTTCGCAATTTTCCCACAACTCTAAATCTGCACGTTAAACTTTATTTTGTCTATTTGCATATCTTTACCCCGGCGCGCCTTTTGATGTATTTACGCGTGACAGTGCTTAAGTACATAACCTGTTATTTTAACTCTCAATTTTAGAACCGCAAAATAACTTATTTTACCTGTATTCTGTAGTTTGTGGCGACCATGGTCCATCGCGTGTACCGTTAAAACTGACCGCTGTGACAAAAGGAATAAGCTCAAATTGAAAAAAACTGACCTCACTGAAAAGGTTCGTCAAAACCCCCCTATTTTAGAGCTTTATTTCATAATTTTATCAAAACCATCTTAATTACTTTATGTACATTGTGATATAAGTCGCGCCACATAAGTATAAGATAATACAAAAAAACAAGTCTCGCGATTAGTGAGGCACCACGACTATCATGGTACCAACTATTTTTAATTTTTATGTATCAGTGACAAAATGACTTTGCAAAATACAAAGTCCTCAAGGGGTGGCTTTTTATCAAAAAACAATCGCCATGGTCGCAATTAGTTTGGCAGCCGATGGACTTCATTTTTATCAACACTCCTTTGAAGGTTTTGTTTAATGTACCCTTTACTCCGATGCCAGTTTCCATGGAAGAGTAGATCAAAAGCCATTTCGAACTATAATTTCCCATAGTTTCAATTACAAAGCGATTTTCAATCTAATTGAGAACGGGTTTCTTGTCTAATGACGCATTAAAGTCTCCAAACGACGCTACACCCTTTTTCTATCCCGGCCTCAGTTTCGACCTCTAAATCAGCACGGAACGTTGCTATAGCTTCAGACCGATATTCGGAGATTTCCCCGTGTACGTTTTGAAGGTCTTTTTGCCACAGGTGTCCAATTTAGCCTAGAAAAATAGGTCGTTTCCAAACTGTTTTTTGTGTTAATCAATTTTGACCGACTGTCAAATCGCCGAAAATGTTCCCAAACCCAACAGTGGAAATGACAACACTTAATTATACACATTAGAGGATCATTTTTCAATAGTGTGTCCCATTTTTCACAATTACAGTAATTTACTGGAAACGAAGCAAAGGTGAAAGTGTTCGATTTGATTTTTTTTGCTTCAGATTACCCGCTACGTTACTAAATGTAACCATTAACTTCCTGCAAGCGAGCAACTGGTTTTTTAATTTATTCTGAAGAATTCGTCATCCCTACACGTATTTCGACATCGAACAGTGAACCACAAATTTTAATTTTAAGTGATAATGGTAAACATATCTCGATCGTTTGCCGATTTGAATATTTGGAAAGTGGGCTGTCTGTCTTGAGGTGCGATTTTAATGAAGTTATGAATGGTAAGTCCGCCAATAATGTTCACCCGTATAAGTTTTCTTCTTGTGTGGTGCGGAGAGAGACCTCACATAGAGGAAGGGGTACGCCATAAGTTAAGCTCTAATCATTGTTACGTTTATTTTAATATAACGTGAAACTTCACGTGATGATTTGTAACTGAAATTCCAATTACGCCTACAGTGTTTAAATTAATTTATTCTTCCATTTTTAAAGTGCAATACTTCCTTACGTGCAATTTTATTACTCTTGTTCTCACAGTAATAGGCGATGGGCGGGTGGGCCACCCGCGGCTTAACTTATCGGAACTGCGCACCGCTCCAAAAAGAGGACAAGGTTTAAGGTCCGTCGTCAAAGCGTCTTCCCTTAACTTCTTCGGTTCTTAGTCTGCACCGCAGACCTATAAACTTGCTGCCGCTACTTCAATAAAACAATACACCCACCACAGCATTCTCTGCTTTATAGATTTGCAGGATCAACTAGTTATTTTCCTCTGGAATTCCTTTATGCCAATTAGATTTTATGAACGCTCTTCACATACTCTCGACGTTCACGCTAGCATATTAACGACGTTTTATCTAATTTATACATGCTTTACAATGATTCGTTGGTTTTAAGTGATGCAACGCGATTATTTGAATTAATTTCAACTCGCCAATGCAATTACTTTTAATTTGTACAAAGCGAAACTTGCGTTTTCCATTTGACAACCTTCTGCTGCCGTTTCGTCTACTACTTTACTTTGCCCGAAAAATTTGCATATTATAATAAACAGGTAAATGTTACTCAGTAGTGTCATGGCCGGACGATTGTCCCGGATGACTCTGAGATTCATCCTGAATATAAATGTGTGGGTTTCGCAAACCAATGTCAGACTATAGGAAAAGTTACGTAGCAAAGGAAGTCCGATATCAAATATCTTGTTTTAAACAGCTGTGATAAGAATAACTAAAAGGCATTAAATGCATACAAAAACCGTTACCAACGTAGTGCGGCGAACTTCTTGAACGCTACGAGCAAGTTGGTCATCTTAAAAAAAATCTTAATTTGCGTCAACTTTATGATTGTCGGAATCATTCTACAGAACCCTACAAAATGGTTCAAAGACCTCTGACGTCATCCAGTTAGCCTTGTATATTCCAGACCCACGAAGCCACCAAAATATTTGGCGTACCTCATAAAAACTCGAGTACATTTGGTCACGCTTTTTATTAATGATAATTTAAGTTGAATTCATGCGTGAATGAATTTGTTCCGTAGAGAGGCAGCAGGCAGACATCCTGTATTTTCCTTCATTTTCATCAATTAAACAAATCGTTTCTCCATCCGACATATGTAAGCCGAAATAATTTCACCAGGCGCCCTCCATAATATGTAACGAGAACAATTCATTTGACTGTAAAATTATGAGAAAGCGTATTTAAACAGCGATGGTCCATTATTAAACAGTGGTGTTAAAAGGAATTTCAACACCTGAACACTTCTCTTCTGTCAACTTCGTGAGGAATTTCCAGTTTAAATTGTGCAAGGTACAACTGCCGAAGAAGAGCCAAACTGGGCGGCATCGCTCGGAAACCCTTTCATCACGTTTTCGATGCACTTTTAGTCCGCCGGTCGGCTTACACTAGTAATTTAAAACTAATTTCCTCTCTCCATCATACATACGCTTTTGGCGTAATTAAATTCCTTCTCTCTTTCTTTCCCACTTTCCAGTCTATACCTTCAAATGAACAGAAATTTCAAACATACCTCTTTGTTCCAGATTTCGACTTCACGAGTTATCTACCGAGCACAATCGCTTCAGCTACTGTAGCATCGGCGCTGTGTGGTTTAGGGTGGACTAGTAAAAGTGGCCGAACTTTCAATGACCTCTTACAAATGCTCCACGAAATAACCAACACTGAACAGGTACGTATTGGATTTAAAAACCAAAAATAATCCCCCCAGATTCTCTAACAGGTGACATACTGCCATATGTTAACACTACCGAAATAAAAAAAACTTAACTGCCTTGTGTGTAGCCCACCAATTACTTTTTGCTGCCTAGTTTTTATAACGTACACATAAATTAGTCAAATGTGTTCAGTTTTTCTCTCATTTTTTTCGGCCCAACCGAATTCAAGAGCAAAGTGTCATTGTATTGATCTCTTCTTCCTTTTTTTAATCTCTAACTGTAATGTTCTTTTTTTATTTACAGGATTATATTCTAGACTGCTTTAAACAAATAGAAAATATGGTTAGGGTATCATCGTCGTCAAGTCAAAGTAGTTCCAGTTGCTCGACGCATGGTGATTTAGATAATTTTTCGACTTGCTCGGTCAGGGCGGACGAATTTACGCCACCGCCGTCCACGTCCGACAAATTACAAGAGCAGGAATCGGCGGGAACTCCGACAGACGTGAGAGATATCCACTTTTAAGGGATCATAGTGATATATTTAATTAAGATAAAGTAATGAAGGAAAGTCATGAGTGGCATAAGCGTATTTCTGGTGCAGCCAAAAGATCTAAAAAGTATTTATGTGGTGATCTGCTGGCGAGGCAGAGGAGAAGAATTCATTTTTTGTGCAATTTGCCACAAAAAACGATGTGGAGAACTTATTGTACCTAAGATAAACAGAATTTATGTGCAAGTCATGGTTTCGGGGGGAAGGCAATACATTACGCTTTAATAAGAACTATTTAGTTTAAGAAATACCTACTTATTTGTTTCATTCCTGCTGTATCCTTTATGGTAAGGGTGCAGCAGAAACCAATAAAACACTTAGTCAGTGTAAATACACAAATTGCCTTGCAATCTCTGTTCCTACAACAGAAAAGTGTTCCATTAAGTAATTTTAAGCTAGTTTAGGATTACTTTTATACCCATGTATCGTTTACTTTAGATCGAAATTTGCAAAGACTGCTTAATTAGTAAATAATTATTAACTTTTGTTACTGATAAAATATACAAAATATTAGTACCAATTGCTCACAATAGAATGTCTTCCATTCATCGGTTCCGTTGTGCCCTTATGAGCGGCACATATCTACCTTTACAAATTTATAACTGTAGCAGCAATACATGAACAACAATCAATGCAACGATTTATTAATGTGTTATATTTTTATAGTATTAATTATTGTAATCCCAACTAACGCTGATATTTTTATAATCTGCTTTTTTTGAATTTGTAGTACCATAATGTTCATTCTAATCTACAAATGTGATTACCGTATATACGAGACGATTTGTGATTCAATTTTAAAATCTATGCCATACAAAGCACCTTAGTGTGTTATTTGACCTACACAGGAAATTTGAAATTAACCAACTTATAGTACCTAATGCGCTTGGGCATATTTATTAGCATATATATTATATAATTGTTTTTCGCTGAAATGAAAACTAGTGTACATATTTAAAAATGTTATATAAAATTGTAAATATCCATTCTCACCAACCACACTCACTGCCATTTCAAACAATATTTCATGAAGCTACATTTTGTCATTGCTCACAATAGTATATAAATTAATAAAATATACCTCAATACAGTTCCATAAAACAGAACCAGTATAAATATTAAAATATTTTATTGTAAATAAATCACATATCATATTTTATGCTTATTTTGTAATTTTTGTTATGTAAATAATTATATGGAGAATATTTCTTTTATAATAAAGATTTTCTTTAAAATTTATGTGTATACATTTTACGACCTTGAAAGTTTTTGAAGAAAAAATTTAAAAAAAATGGAAGTAGAACTGGGCAGTTCTTGGGACTGTTCAAAATACCTGGTGGCCTGTATTGAAAGTACTTTCAATCTCTTGTGAGTTTCGAAACTTTGCAAAATGCAAACATTGAGGGCTTGCAAGTGTTTTTCAGCGTACAAAAAGCATAAAGGTGAATAGCAAGACACTATGTATTAAGGACATCGATTTTGTTTCCCATAGGTCTCAGGTCTGCACTATTATTTGAATCTAAATCTCGCGTGTTCAAACCAAAAGGGATTAAAATTGATGTTTTTGGAGTGATACAACTGATACAAGTATTACTAGGATACTCTTTTTCCCTCCGTCTAGTTTCAAATAAGCTTTTATAGTCTCACTAAAATTAGAAGAAGAAATATTTTGATGTGCCAAAATTCAGGATCGCTGATAATATGTCTAGAAACGGTGTATTATCGAGGGATATATACAGGATTATGGAAAAAAGTTTTGAGGTTCTTCAATGTCTACTAGGCAGTAATAATTTTAATTATACATGGTTGGTCATAAAGCGTGAAACACCAAAATTGCATTTTTGCTAATGGAACACCCAGGAAATGAAGGTTTTGCTCTGGTAATTTTTTCAAAATGCATCAATTAACTTAAAATTTTGATCGTAGGTAGGGAATAACCTAAGGATCAAAATCTATATCATGCCAAAGGGCATTTAAGACGTTTAAAACGTGTATATATATATGCAAGCACTACCCTGCTTGAGCCCTTTAAGCTCACCCCTATAAAACTAAGAGTTTTAAAAGGTTGTTTAAAAACATTCACAATTTTTTTCGAAAAATTTTGAAAGAAAAAATCGGAGCATGGTGATTACATGACCGATAGATATTTAGGATATTACACACTAGAAACTTACATGCATTCACTGATATCCATTCCATACACCTATACATTTTCAGTATGTATTGTATATATAATTGTATTTAAAAAAAATACCACCGTAAAGAATACTGTTGATGAACTACCTTTTGAATATCGTTTTGAGCATTTTAATAATTTGAATTTAATGATTAATTATTTTAGTAATTTAGGTATGAGTACAATATGCTTATTTAATTTTTTTTTAAATAATAAAAAAAATTAAACAAGCAAAACAAGACTGTTAACAAGATATTCTGTATTAAGTTAGTATTAAATAAGAATAATGTTTGATCTGATTTTATTGCTTATAAGATTTATCATTTTAAATATCTTTGATATACCATTTTGACTTACGATGTTTAAAAGTTCGAAATTCATTTGAACCTTACAAAAAAAGAAAACAAATAACCCTACGACCAACACAAATAGTGTAATTTGTATTACAATCATGGTAGTTTCCTGGATAGTAGTTTCGTCGTCACCCGGTATGTACTTCGTCCCACTCGTACACTCACCTTTATATTGAGATAACTTTGTATAATAGTTCTAGTGATTAAAAGTAGTTACAATGCCCCCGATATTTGACAGTTTCAACTATAACCTGCCTTTTATATGAAATATTACACCCCCACAAATATAAATGTTAAAATTCAAATTTCTCTCCTCAAATATCAAAATTATAGGCATTCAGTGTAATTTTAATAAATTATCAATTTCGTCTCAATTGACAGTTAAGTGACATATTTATCATTGAATTGACATTGAAACTAGGTCATGTTTTAAATAAATAATTTAGATGAAACGTAATATAAGTATTTAATTTTCATGCTGTAAATAATAGACAAGTTAAAATGAGAAGTCGAAGTAACTCGGGAGTCCGTTTGGACTATTACCAAAGAATTGTACAGAAACTGATTATGGCCCATCAAAACCCAGTTACGGGATTATTCCCGTCCAGCCCAGAAAACCATCACGCCTGGATTAGAGATAATGTTTACTGCACACTGGCCGTGTGGGGTTTGTCGATGTCCTATAAAAAGATGGCCGATCAGGATGAAGATCGTGCCAAGGCGTACGAATTGGAACAATCGTGTGTAAAACTCATGCGTGGTTTGCTAATGGCCATGATGCAACAGACAGATAAAGTAGAGAATTTTAAAATGACGCAGAATCCATTAGATTCCTTACATGCTAAATATTCGTCAACCACCGGGCAGACTGTAGTTGGTGACTCCGAATGGGGACACCTGCAAATTGATGCGATTGCACTGTACCTTCTAGTTTTAGCGCAGATGACAGCTTCTGGTTTACAAATCATATTCAATTTGGACGAAGTTGCTTTTATTCAAAATTTGGTTTTTTACATTGAGTCTGCTTATTGCACTCCTGACTACGGTATTTGGGAACGTGGAGATAAAACAAATCATGGACTTCCAGAGTTAAATGCCAGCTCAATAGGGATGGCCAAGGCAGCGTTAGAAGCGATGAACGAAATTGATCTGTTTGGAGCTAGGGGCGGCCCCTATAGTGTAATTCATGTTTTAGCAGACGAAGCTCAGAAATGCCAAGCCGTTTTACAAGTATTTTGAAATGTTAATTCGAACTATACCAAACTTTTCTCATTACAGTCTATGCTTCCTCGCGAGTCAAACTCTAAAGAATTGGATAGTGGTTTGCTATCCATCATAAGCTTCCCAGCATTTGCCGTCGACGATCCTATTCTTATACAGCTTACACGTGACACTATAGTTGGAAAATTGCAAGGTAGATTTGGGTGTAAAAGGTTTTTACGGGATGGTTACAGAACACCAAAAGAGGTTTTGTGATGCAACACTTTTTGTTGGGGATTTTAATTGAATTTTTAGGATCCTAGACGACTATATTATGAACCTTGGGAGTTAAGAATGTTTGAAAATATTGAATGCGAATGGCCGCTATTTTTCTGCTACCTAATTTTGGATTATTGCTTTCAAAGGAACAAGGACGTTGCTTTGGAATACACTGAACAATTAGAAGATGTAAGGAAATTTAGTAAATATATTAACACCTTTTAACAAGGCCCCAATTTAATTTTCTTGTTGATTGTGTCTGATTTAGGTATTTTTAGATTATGATTAGAACGGAAGATGGCATAAAGTTGGTTCCTGAATTATACTCTGTTCCAGCTCAGCTTGTCAATGCTGAGTATAGAGAACCGGGCACTCAAGAGAGAATAGCTTTGGGACAGTGTCCCTTTTTATGGGCTCAGTCATTGTATATTCTGGGCAAATTGTTGCAAGAGGTAGGTTGTTCATGCCGGACGAAGGGCACCTACATTTATTTACTGCCTTAGATTAATAAAGGTGGTAATATTCTGTCATTAAAGCCCCTCTAATTAGAATCAGAATTTTAATATGTACAGGGTGATAAAAACATTTCAGTTAATTTTTCACTCTCACTTTGGTGGTGTTTTGTTAAGACGATGTTTCATTTTATTTTGCACAAAGGTGCCATTTGATAAACTCATCATTCCCCTCTCGAATACCTTAAATATTGCCCAATCTATTGATTGAATTGCAAAATTAGAAAAATGAAAAGATGCCTATTCATCAAAAACTGTCCATTTTTACCACCCGTACATTAATAAGGGAGGTATTGCATTGGGGTAAAAAATGACTCACCCACTTCTTTACGGAAATACACGTTTTGAAGCACCAGGAATCTGAATCAAACAAATTCTCAATGATGTCGGTCTGTCGTTCACTCTCATTAACGGCTGAACCGGTTGGAACCAAATTTGGTACACATATTCATAAACATAAAAGGAAACGCCGAAAAGCTTTTGGGCAGAATCGCCCTTTGAGATGTGCCCCTTATTGTACGATCTTCTCTTTCTCTTCTTTTCTTTATTAGGCGATGGTAGTATTTTTGAAATCCCCATGGCGAAATGTACTTCAGTACTTCCCAAAAGGTCATAGCTATGTGCGCTATGTTTTTCTTTACTATAGGCATATATGGTTAAAATTTCAAAGAAATATCTTTATAAATAAAAAAGTTGGCACTGACTGCGCATGCGCACATCTAATATTTGCAATATCAGATATGTTTGCCTTTAACAGAAGCATGTGTGAATAAAATTTCAAAAAGATATCTCGATACATAAGACATTTGATATTGCATATCCTGCGCATGCGCACATTAATCTGATGTTTACAATATGCGATACGTTTGCTTTTACTAAAAGCATCTTTGGTTAAAATTTCAAAGAAATATCTCGATAAATAAGAAAGTTAGTATTGCGCAGTCGCACATCTGATTTTTACTATATGCGATATGTTTGGCCTTTACTAGAAGTATCTATAGTTAAAATTTCAACAAAATATATTAATAAATAAAAAAGTCGACATTGCGCAGCCTGCGCATGCGCAGTTTAATCGTCCTTGGCTCAGGCGCCAGAGTATACGCTACCGAATGCAAAAAGAACGAACGAAATATCTTGAAAACTGTGGGAGTAGTTAAGGCCTCGGACAAACAGACGGACGGACAGAGAAAGTGGCTGCGATAGCGCACCCAACTTCGCTGGAAAATACGTTAAAAATGTAAACTTCGTAAATAAATGACTGTACTGCCTGTGACGTCATTTGATTTAAACGACTGCGTCCGTTTCCGTGGTAACGGTGCGGCGTACCAATAACCAACCGTAGACGTAATAAGCGAACGAATAGGCATCGTATGCGAATAGGTCAAGTGACGTCACGCTGAAGCGAAATTATTTTTCCAAATAAATTTAAAGCTGAACATGCAAATGGCTCGGGTACCGCCTACATTTTTTGAAACATCACGTTTTTGACAAACACTACTTCGCATATTGTCGCTAATGCAGATAAAAACATTTATCTAAAACGAAAGGCTAGGCTTTAATGTAAACGACTTAATGGTGTGTGTTGAGCCCCCCGGATTATTTCTGTGCATAAAGAAAAATAAATTATGGCATAAATATTCTTATAAATAAGAAACCTAGCATTGCGCATGACTATAATCATTGTGTATGCACCTCATACTTTGTAATTTTTAGGGATTTTTAGCCCCAGGAGAATTAGACCCATTAAATAGAAGATTATGTTCAGAGAAGAAGCCTGACGTGGTCGTTCAGGTTGTAATCTTAGCCGAAGATTCTCGAATTAGAGACAAATTAGCCGAGCACGACGTAATGGTACAGACAATTGCAGAGGTCGCTCCGATTGAAGTGCAACCAGCGAAGGTACTATCCCACCTTTATACATATCTAGGTATGCACGCACGGACTGTATTAACATCGTTTTATTTTGTTCATTTAAAGGACGCAATAAAAAGTTAGGTCTGTCAGGGCGCAAGTCGCGCGATGTGGGAATTTTGAGCACAAGTAAACTGTACTCTTTGGGAGATAAGATTTTCGCCTTCACTCCGCAGGTTGGTAATTACGATAGTCAAACAAACCCAATTGTTACATACAAATAATTTTGTTATGCAATAGTTCACAGATATGTCTCAAAATTACATTGCGACGGACTATGAACTAATGATAGATATTTGCAAGAGCGAAATTAATTTCTTGAAGTCAAGTTGGCAAAATATTATGGGCCGGCCGCTAGTAACAATTGCCTGTCGAAATATACATTTAGGTATTGACAATGATAGCTTTTTTTGCTTACCAAGGTAAACTTTGCAATCGGTGCTTTGTCGTAAAGTTTATTTTGTAAAAGCACGTTTTGTCTTGACACTAACCTTGTCGGTTTTTGTAACGAAAGTTTTCCAAAACATTGTGATTATTGAATTATTGCATTAGTTTACTAACACACTTAATTAAAATTATATTTACCTATAAAGGTGGAATGTGGTATGTTGCATGTGCATCTTTTCCTGGGGTAGAGTTTTGACATGGAGGAGTATTACACAAGTCACGATAGTGGACTATTGGCGGATAAGTTCACAACAAATCTCGCCTTCTTAACGATGAATTGGCGCCATATGCTTGGTAGACCTATTATTATTCTACTGGCTAGTGGCCATGTTCTAGGTAACATTTTAATTCAATTATTGCTTATGGTAGACCAAATGTGCATATTAGAAGTTTAATAATTTGATGTAATTGCACTTAGTGTAGTCGTGAATGTGATTTACCAGTAGTCATCATCACACCTTGATGATCCATTAATAGGATGTCGCACTTCTTTCAGTAGTACCATTTATTTTATCCACACCGATTTCCTTTGCGATTAACTAACAGTATTGCTTTGTAAGCATGTTGTGCATGTTTCGTAAATAAAATTTATGTTCTTTGTAATTTCACAGTGGTACAAATAGGCAACTCTAGCGTGATGGAAAGTTGTTCTTCCGTGATCATTTTAGAAAAAATAACCGCGTTCGCCTATTTTTCAGTTTTGTTAGATTTTTCAATCAATTGGTGTAGTTTTTCCTTTTAACCATTACAGTAATTGTTAAATCATTTCTTTTCCTTAGAAAGAAACGTACAAAAGGAGCGATAAGATTAAGTAAAAAAAACCAATGGGGTAGGATTTATTTCATTTCTACAGAATGTAACAAAACTTGGGAATGCGCTATTTTCCGCAATTCTAAAGGTGTGTGTATAGGGGAAAAGAGCGTTGTATATCTACACCTGTAATCGGCGAATATTTAAATTTTGGGAATTAAAAATATTGAGGAAATTTTTATACCCTCTGGAATCTGTTGTTTCGTGTACAATTAAGAATTTCCATAACACGCTAGATGTGGACGATACAGGCTGCTACTTTCGTATTTCCTTAGACAAGGAAAGATAGAGGAGGGATAAATGATGATCGTAAAGTGAAGCAAATTTGGGTTCTGTTTGCCACCAATAACATGGCCGCCCATCTAGTCGCCTACAGTGCTTTTTCGTAGGATTAAAGAAGTAACTGTACTGTACCATTTCCAAAAAATAACAATGAAGTAAATTTATATGCTTACATAATTACGCACGGCCGAAAATGCAAACATCTACACGATATAAATTTTGTGTTTTTACCGCACCAAGCTATCCGAAAATTTGCATCCCCCCCCCCTCCATAGTCTAAGCTTATTTCTTATGGGCGCCATATTGGATTTTTACGTGAGATACACGACTTCTGATGGCTAATTTCAGAAATATACATTCAATGTAGCCATGTGGGTTTACAGGATGTTGCTTCTATGATTTTGAGGGTCTTATACAAATGTGGTATTCTTGGCGTGGAGATTGATTGTATGTGTATAATGAACGTAGGTATAATCAATGGGCAGGAATATGTATTCCAGGGGTATCCCTTGGATCAGATCGGACAACAGAGATATCTATGTGAGATCATACCTTTGAAAGTTGATACTGAAGTTTAGTTTTCTGGTTCATTTCTAAAAATCAGATTAACACGCAAATTTCGAGTCTCAATTTATGCGAAGTTTCTCCCCTACCAACAGAATTCCAGAATAGGCAACACTCTTCCTTCCTTTATACCTTTATAATAGTAAAGTTTTTCAAGTTTGGATTTGAGCTTTGCGCTAGATCCCAGAAATTTAGTGGAGACCAACCTCTCAGAAAAGTTACTATAATACGTCGAAATAAGTGCAGGGATTTTCTGTTTGTTGCCTCCACGTTGATTGCGCCAATGATGTTGATTTTTCTTACTGACTGGCTGACTTGTAATTGCTCCTTATGTTATAGCTCGTTATATGAAACTTACCTTTTTGCTTTGCCTATATAAATACCTGTTATGTAGTATGTGGTAAATAAGGAATGTGGTATTGGTATATCCATAACTTAAGGGTAAATTTATGGTAACAAAAATTGGTAACGTATTGCTCTATAAAGCGCCAATTTTAAACATCCCATCAACGTAAACACCGATACGTTACCTGAATCATACCTTTAAATCAATAAATACTATCAAATGCAGCTAATATATCGTCTGTTGTATTTATTATGCAAACGTTATAGGTTACATATAAACAATTCCATGTAATTTTCCTAACAGAAAACATCTATGTTAAATAGATACACAAAACAACGAATACTCTTATGATAAATTGAATTCAAAATGTGACGTCACAGGAAAATGTAGTAAATGCTAAGAGTAAATGCGGTTTCCAACATAATTACGAAAAGGTAAAAACGACGAAAAATGCAGGATTGTTACGACACCTTCAAGTTGATATCAGCATATTAACAACAAAAACTTTCTATGTAGTGGCGATTCTTCTCGTACATGAATTGGAAGTAAGTCATATAAATACCTCTTCCAATATGCTCAATTTCCGTTTAAAATTATTTCTACTCGTTCATCAATTGTTGACATGTATGGAAAAATGCTTGTGGAACAATATTCAGCACTTTTTCCATTAAAGATAATAACTAATTTAAACGCACATGTAAATATACTTCAAACTTGTGTTGAGTTCTTGACGCCTCTCATGAATGTGGGACTAATTTCGTTTACATTTAAATATTAAATATAGCTATTCCCTGTAACGTACGTTTGGTATAGGAAATGTGTATGATAATTCAAAAATATACAGGGTGACTTTTTTTTTTGATTTTCAGTATGGGGATCTCGCAAACCGTTGTGCTGATAAATTTCGCCATTCATATCCCATTATTATGGCAATAATTCCATGGCCGTGTTGATGGTGACTGCGAGACAATAACCAAAATAATGAATTTGGTTTCAATCACAATCAGCTATGGAATTATTGCTATAAGAAATACATTGTAAACTTAAAGACAGAGATTCAAGGTTGATTCTCAAGTAAATTACTAACTGTTTGGTAACACTGGTTTTGTAATTTTTTTTAAATTTGTCAAGTGATTACATTACGTCTATAAGAAATAAAGATGTGATTTACTCCAAACAAACAAGTGATAAAAATTTTATTTTATCACCATCAGAAAGCTGAGGCAAAATTACTTGCGAGTTTGTTAAAATTATTTTTTGATATCTACAATGGGAAAATTAATCAGCATATAATTCTGCATAACTTTTTGTCTCTTACGGTATCCGAGATCCCTATAGTGAAAAAGAAAAAAAATCACCCTGTATATTTAGGTATAACTACCTACCATCTCATGTTTTTGAAAAAAAAACATTACTATAAAGGTTACCACAAATTGCGATAAACTTCCGACAGAATTACAATTACAACTTTCTATATTTCCTTTTTTTTTGCTGCTGAATTGTATGCGGAGATCCCTATCCATAACATGAATCGGTGCCGGTACCGCGAACGCCACCAGGAGATTCTCATATCTTGCCCCTCGTCAAGGACGGTCGGTTCCCCTTGCGGAAATTTGGAAGTCACAGGTAAATAAGTTTGAGAAAACGGACAACTCGAGGGATCTTACACGGCGATCGGTCACTGGCGAATAATCTAAAACATGGCAAAACAACAATTACCCTAAACGGGAGCGGAAGCAAAAATTTCATTAATCAACTATCGCGAAACCAAGGAAGAGACTCCTTAGCAACGGTAACAAAAAGTGTTAAACACCTACCTTGAAATTATATTCAAGGCATTAAGTTATTCTGTGCAATCGTCGACTCATCCTGTAAATACACTTTTCCTTTTTCACTTTCTTTTCTTTAACAATTCCATAACGATAACAATGAAATTATATGGCGTTTTCAGTTTACCATCGATATTTAGTAAGGTATGGCCTGTCCAAACAAAACAGTACCATACCATAGGCCTTCGGATAATAGGCACTCTAAAGGATTCACTGCCTAGGCGTGTTTTTAAAATAATCGCGATATTGACAGCTTTTATGGTGTATTTTATGCACACTGAAGCGCTTATAGTATTGCCAACCAAATTGACACAATTACAAATTTTTTTATTTAGTTGCTCATTTGTCCTGATCGAGTAGGTATAAGACATGGTCTGCAGAAGCTATTGGATGCCTATACTGATTACGTTTATGTTGCTTTTTTGTGTATAGTTAAACTTGGTGATTGTTCTTTTGTACATTTCACACTTAGCTACATCATACTTAGAAAAATTAGCCAATTACTATTCTAATTAAAGACGCATGATAATACAGGGATGAGTGTTGTAACGCTTTTTGGCCCACTAACAACGAATCGCCATTACAAACGCACATCTAATCTTTGTTTCAATCGAGTAGAGAATGGAAAAATTCCACTTGCGATGATAACAACAATGAAGAAATTAAAATCAGGGTACATTAATGGCACCAGGGTAACATTGGGCAATCTGACCGACTTTTTAAGTACCAGCTGTATTACGAACTTAAGCTTCTTGGGAAATCAAGAGGAAGGCTTGCCGGATAGTAAATATCTGATCACATCAAACTGGTCACTGTATACGTCCTTTTTAGAGTTAAATACCCAAGTCAGGCAGTACTTGGAAGAACATTTAATGAAGACACTTTCGACCAAATCGTTTTTGTTAAACACATCCGCATTAACAAGTAAGAAAAGTCGCTACATCAAAAGGAAAATGTCTGTTCGAGGTGCCATCAAGAAAACCAGGTCTATCAATGTTGACTGTAAGTCTTTGTTTATTTCGATTACTTTGCTATTTATCAATTGGGTATTGCTTTTTTCGCTTGCAAGGTCTCACAAAAGGTATGCATTTGGTGTTGTCTGATGAGAATTAGTTTTAATTACTCATTTTGTTACAGCGGAAACGTTGGGAATGGAGGCGGGAGTTCTAGAGAGAAAAGGATCTGTTTATGTTCCTGCAAATGCTTTTCTAGATGTAGACCATGGAAGTATGATGGGGAGGTCCCCATCTCCCGATGATGCCCGAAAGGACGTTCCATTGGAACCAACTCCAGCTGCAAAGTTACTTTTAGGTCAAAAAGATGCCCGATTGAATAGCATTGGACGTAACAGAAATACCTCAGAAACTCACTATGCCGATACCGAGGTTGTGTGCATTTCATTTGTTTTTATACCTACGGCTGTTGTAGGTGGACGAATTGTTTGCGATGCTTCGAGAGTCTGAAGTTTTGGATGAGCAGGGCGATATTTTGCAATACCTTGTGGACACGAAGGGGCTTGATTTTCAGACTGACATGATTGATAACGGCCGAAAGGTGACCGTACGCGACCTGTTAAAAGGACTCTACGAGAAGGCTTGTCAACAAAAGCTATGGGGTTTAGTGCGCCACACTGCCGGAATGTTGGGCAAGCGCGTGGAAGATTTGGCGAAGGCAGTGACTGATTTGTTGGTTCGCCAAAAGCAAATTACTGTGGGGATGCCCCCACATAACGAGCACACAATCACCGCACCTTTGCCAGAGGCCGATCTTCGTTTACTTATTCATGAAGCTTATGGGGAGGATGATAGTACCGCAATGTTAACTCAAGAACTGCTAGTATATTTGGCTATGTTTATCAGAACAGAACCCCAATTGTTTCTGGAAATGTTAAGGTTGCGTGTGGGGTTAATTATACAAGTTATGGCCACTGAACTGTCGCGCACGATCATCTGTGGGGGAGAAGAGGCCTCAGAACATTTGTTAAATTTGAGCCCTTTTGAAATGAAAAATCTGTTGCTTCATATTATAAGTGGAAAGGAGTTTGCAATTAGTAGTGGTAAGTTTAGAAACTTTAATCATATTTGTAAGTATTATTCAACTCTCTAAATAGTTCAAATTATTTAGTACTTAACTCAGCAAGCCAATCGTTTTGGAAGATCTAAAATGGGAATGGGAGGAATACAGGTTTGAACTATTACAATTTAACGATCCTACCTGTTGGGCAGTTTTTCCATTTTCCAGGAAAATTGTGTGATAGGTATTCTCGCACGATTAAAGCGTTGTGCGCGGGACCACCATCCTGTTGAAACCAACAGTTTCAGTTTCCAACTTTTGTCCTTTTGTGCCGTACATCGAATTTATAATAAAAAATCAGCAAATTTCTGTTTTTTTGGCATATCTTCGGATGTAATTGAATTTTTCATTCCAGCATGATAATAACTGTTTAATTCGCAACTTTTCCGAAATTTGACCATCTACCTATCTTCGGAATTCCTCATTATTTTTGGGTATTCTGCATAACATTTGCGTCCGTGTTAGGTGTTATAATTTGTTTTGTAGTGAAAATTTATTCGTTAAAAATAATATGTTATTTCGTTAATTAACGATTAACGGATTACCGCTTTTTTGCTTAAATTTAGGAATAGAATGGATATTATCTCAAAACTAATGTCTAACTTATATTTTAGTTGGCCGAGGTAATTTTTCCATCATCAGTTCGAAATCGGCTCGCGTTAGCAAAGTAAGAAAGATAAATTTCTCTACCATACAAAACTTTCCAATCCTCTTTGTAGAAAAGCCAAATTGGTGGGCTATTGGCAGCTGCCGATTCTGATTCAGAAGACGCAGTCGACTCGGACAAGCAGGGACAATGGTTGAGACGTCGCCGATTGGACGGAGCGCTAAATCGCGTGCCAAGAAATTTTTACCCTCGCGTTTGGTCTGTGTTAGAGCGAGTATGTTGTCGTCTTACATTTATTTGTGAAGATCGCTTCATTTATGTTTTAGTGTCACGGTTTGGATATTGCAGGACGGGTTTTATTACCAAATTTGACTCAAGAAATGACGCCAGGCGAGTTAAAATTCGCACTTGCAGTTGAAACGGTGCTGAATTCCATACCTCAACCTGAATATCGGCAGCTTATTGTTGAGGCTTTAATGGTGTTAACTTTAGTCTCAGAATACAATGTGGCCACTTCCCTAGGGGGCGTCATACAAATAGAACAATTAGTTCACACCGCAAATGCTTTATTTTTAACAGATCAGGTATGATTGTATCTCCGGCAAAGGTAATGTCTTAGCAACACTGTTCTTAGATTAACTGTGGTGGTGATGCTACTTTGTGCTGCGCTAAACCAAAAGACCACAAGGAATTATCGCAGTCTGGCACATTGCTGTGTGGCGGAGCAGCTTACATTTGTCAACATTTCTACGACAGCGCCCCCAGTGGTTGTTATGGGACAATGACGTATATTACTAGAGCAGTCGCCACAATTTTAGAATGTGTACCGAAGCAAGGCGAATTGGATTGCTCGATTAGTTAAACCTTTGCCAATTTGATGTAGCTGTAATTACAGTTTTTGTTTTCCCCTTAGTTAATTAAATCCATCCAATATATTTTTAAATGTACAATAATTGTAGCATTTTTAATTGGTGACCTTTAGGCAGAAGATATTTAGTCGTGACTACTGTCTAAAGCTAGTTTAATTCTGCATTGTTTTGAGCAAAATTTCATCACTATAACGGCAAAAAGTACTCTGCGTCACGGTCAACTTGACATTCTAATAAATATGAAACCATCCTATGAAATCTAAAATTTAGCGTATGTTGTAAGTTTGAACCTTTCTGATAAGTATTCAAATAGGTACTTATAAAAATGTTTATTTTGCAAATAATTGCTCGTCTTGTCCAACTTAACAGAAACACAAAACTTCCTGTGTTCGTGAACACGTGACAAATTTAAAAAACCTCAATTTTTTGTAATGTTTTTTTTGTTTTTGTTTTTTGACAAGAATATAACTTCGGAAAATTTACGGGAAAATTTGATTTTTGTGTGAAATTTCTTTTTGCAATTCTAAACATCCCAAAAATCAACGATTGTTGCGACCATGGTTGCCATGGATTTTAAGCAACGCTTTAATCTTAATGTTTTTCTGAAACTACTTTCGTTCCTAAAAAGGATGAAGAAAATGCGATTTTCCTCTCTAGTGAGGAAAGTAAAAAACAATTGCTGCGTTAATCTTAATAATGACATTTAAAATTGAAACATATCCGAATCTAGATTGCTATATATGTCACTTCATTATTGCATACGATAATTTTTCAATGTTGATTGTAGTTTCAGAAAAAATTATGTGTAAAACTTGAGAAGAAAGTATTTTTCAAGTTCAACTCTCGTTCAATTGGAATTGACACATGAGCGTAGCGAAACTTTGAACTCTAGTTGAAAAACTTCACTTTTTCCTCTCATCATTGAATGCCTCCAATATTTACTGGTGTAATGAAAATTTTTGTACTTAATGAGAACGAGAAATTGCTCATATTAAGAATTATAGGTTAAGTACATTTCCTAACAATTTGAAATAATTTAATTAAAATATGCCACAATAATAATCTCAAACATGTCGTCTCAGGTAAATTTGCGTAATTGTTATTAGTTTTATGAATTTAATATTATTTGTAATTAGGCCATCAAATCCTTAGCGCTTTATAAGAGGGTGACCGAAATAGATAGAGGTCTGGGTCCGCGTCTTCCGGAGGCTTACAAAAAGTTTTATAAGGAATGGAAGCTTACTGAACCGGCCGCAGTTCATAGTATACCGGAGGAAGGCAAGTGGAGGCGTGACGAAGTCACAGGACAAGTGTATGAAAGATATGTGTACTTTGCGGTTTAAACTGATTTAATTTACAGTTTTCCCATCCAGAATCATCCGATACCTGTGAGATATCCAGCTGAATATAATAATCAAATTTGGGGCGGTGAAGGAGTTGTACAAGGATTTGAAAAGCGACACAAGTATAATCGCAGAGTGCCACATTTTTGGGTTCCAGCACTTAAGCGTTCCGCTGTTTATAGTGAAGTGTTAAATAAACATGTCTCGGTTATTATTACAGAACGAGCCGTTCAGCAGATTCATGAAAATTATGGATTTGACCATTACCTACTTAAAGTACTCGCGTTTTGCCAATGGCCAATTTTAATATGCTCATTTTGTAGACGTTGGCTTGTGATTTGAAATCCTTATTGGCACTTTCACTGAAACGAAAAATTCTCCAAGAACTATCACAAGGCTGTCCAGCATATGCAAATAATCCCGAAAAGCAGCAGATGATTTTGAATCGTTACAAAAAATACTTAGAAGCTGTGAGTTTTTGTTATTAACGACAATTTTGTAATGCAATCTCGTAGTATACACCCGAAGAAATCAACTGGTATGGTTATTCGTTTGAGGATGCCTGTACTAAGTACAAAAATTTAATAGAGACCCAAAACCCTGTTGTACCATTGAAAGTTGTATATCGAGCCGAATTAATTGAAAAGTTAAAGACTGCAGCTGAAAGTGCAATTCAGGAAGACAAGGATATTTCGTAAGTTTCTGTTATAACACAAGCGCCAGTAGTAATGTTTTGGTATTTTAGGGGTGCAGCATCCTGGATTCAAAAGATTAATCCATTCAGTAAAAAACATGAGACATAAGCGTAATATACATTGTAGATTGTTTTATTTGTTGCTATTTTTGGTGACATTAATTAAATATTCAACTGTAGGTGTTCTCTTACTTCTTGTTTTATGTTACTGTAATCCCTGACTAACACCAGTGGTATACTGCTGCGAAATAAAATTACTATCTGATTAGGAGAATACAAATTCACTACTAAACTTGGATTTATACTCAGTAGCCGGCTAACATTCAACGTGAGGGTCGTAAAGTTCGGTATTTGCTACTACAAAACTCAAATCTTAAGGGCGCCAGATCTAGCGAGGTAATAAATCCTCTTGATCAAGGAGGATAGGCTCTTCCAAGCATAGCATAATGAAGGTGTAAAAAAAACTAGGTATTGTGGCAGAGAGGAATTTAATACGTCTGTATTTCGATTTAAAATTAAATATGATTACCTAGTATGTAACTACAAATTATAATTGTGGTGTGAAGCACGGTAACAATAATAAAGGAAAAAACTAATAGGATTAATTCGTCCACACCGCAAAAATCAACAGTGTCAACAATATCTTACTACGGTAATTAATACGGGTTCTGGATTCGCTAGCTAGCCCCGCACCCTGTTTATATTTGGGCCAAATAGAGGTTAGTACAAATAGACCTCCCAAACTGAGAACAAAACGAATTTTCCTTCACAGGTAAGTATTATCATGAATGTAATTATCTGTAATTAAATGGTAAGAATTAACTCTTTTGATTTCAGTTTACATAGCCCTTGAAGAGGGTTCATCAACTCAAAGCCACAAAAATTGTAAGTATGTAAATACAGGTTAATTATGATTAATTAATTTTTATTCTCCCACTTTATTTCAGAACAAACGCAGATGCAGCAAGGTAAGGTACCAGTAAGTGCCAGATTTCAGGCAGCGGAACAAAAAAAGCTAGATGTTATAGCGTGCAACTCGTCCGCAATGTTCTCAAACTTATGACTACCATCCTAATATTCTAATTCGACGTTGTTTCCTAACTATATACACTAATCAAATTCCCAATTGGTATTCTCTTCAGGCCGCTTCAAATCTGATAAAACAAACTACTTATACTGATTCCCAACTATACCATCAATTCGATCAGCCAACCAGTATCAGATACAGGAGCTAGGAGATAAATCCTGATAAACAGTGAATTCCAATAATTATAATTCTCTATCTCCCTAGCCGCACGAAAAGCTAACCCAATCTACCCTACCTCGAAAAATATACGTTTTTCCCGAGGTTTTTCCCAAAATTGATATCCCAAGAATTTCCAAGTGGGAAATGACCTTATGATAACTAAATTGTTAAATCTAGTGTTAAATTTGCCTAAAACTATGCAAAATATCATACAGCTCTAACCTGAACTACCCTAACTATCTACTACCTACCCTACACACTATTTCCAATTGCTACAATACACTGTGCTGTGCAGTCTTCCAATTGGGCTTTCTGTTCCTTAACAATGTTCTGAGGGACCGTTTTGAAGAAATGAACACTTTACAGATATAGGTGTACGCCCCGAAACCACTGAAAGTGCTCAAATTCACTGTCTTGATATAAAGGGAGTAGTAGATATATTTGAGAATATTTGGTATATTGCAACAATTGGGAAAACCAATACGCAAAATTAAAAAAGATTTACTAATTCTTGAAATTTACCTGTTTTAGGGTTTATATCAAGGCCGCGACGAAGAAACGCCGAAGTAAACACGACAATTCGCGACGCCGTGCGGTGCGGCCTATCCTTAGAGAAGGAAAGACACAAGAAATCCCACCGGAGAAGTTGCACTTCAACGTTGCCATTTTAGAAAGTGTATATTTGGTTGCCTAAAGGCAGTAAGCTTGCGATTGTCTCTCAATACTTTTGTCGGTGACCTTGATTTTACACTACGAAATTTGGCAAAAAAGTTAGGGGCGGTTCATTGAAATAAAAGACTTATGGACCCGCTATTATAACTTAATTATGTGTGTTGTCAGCTAACGGAGTTGTTAGGCATTTGTTTGGATGTTTTTGCAAAGAATATAACATCAGTCTTTGCAAAAACGTCCAAAACAACACCTACACGGTGTTGACAACATAGTTTATTAACGGCTACATGTCGCAATTTGTTATTATTTAGGTTTTGCATAAAATACTGATATTGAAGCATGGCGTACTTCTTCAAGTTTTTGTTTATGTACCGTTATCTGAAACATACTGCTTATTCTTTGCAGGTAATTATGCCTTTATGCCGGTTTTATTAAGAAGTACTATAGTATAACAAGTAGATGTCGCCCTTCCAAACCGCATCCGTTTTAACAGGAGCGGTAAAAACGCATAGTGTGACACCACACAGTACGATACAAGTTTATGATCAGAGTGTTGTTGCTCTGTACGTTTTGATTTAACTATTTTTTGGAGGGATTTTCCGTTGCACATGTTGCATTTATCTCATGCGCACTGATGCTCTGGAGGGGGGTCTTGTATTTTGATGTTTCTCTGCATGAGCCGTTTGACTATTTCAGCGAAGGAAGTACCTAATTCAGTCCGATTATTCGCTGTATCTGTTGCTCTCTTTCTCGTGCCCGATACCGCGCTGCGCGGTAAGTCAGCAACACTAACACAAGTGGCGTACTTCAAGTGTTTGTTTATGTTTCGTTATCCGAGTCATATTTGTTTGTTATTTTGTGCAGGTGATTATGCCTTTACTTATACTGTTTTGTTAAGTACTTATTTATGTATTCACGATACAAGTTTATTATCAGTGTGTTGTTCCTGTGCACGTTTAGGTTTAACTATCCTTTGGAGGGATTCTTCACTGCATATGTTGGTCCTTCATCACGTGCGGATTGATGTTTTGAAGGGCGGGGGGGGGGTGTGTCCTGTAATCTTTTGACTAGTTTCGCGAAGGAAGTACATACAGTCGGTGAGTAACTAATACGAGAAGGGGGTCCTCTAATTAACATTTCTTCTATTTAGTTTTGCCTTTGGCGATAATAGACTCTAATGTGAATACTACCTATTGGCATTCTCGCGTGCACTTTTGGTACAAAATTAATTGAAGTCGATGCTGGAGTAGAGCGATGATTTTGACGCGTTCTTTTTTGTGTCTGCGATGACCATTTTACGCGTTGTTTTGCGTAAATCGATCGTAGATATGTTTAATGCGTTTTTGTACTAAATTAATTTATCGTATTTACTACTTGGATTTGACTTGACTACCATGATTTGATTTATCGTGTCTTCCACTTACATCTACAGTTTAAGTAAGTGCTCCATTTCTCCATTTCTAAATTTTCATATATACCGGTAAGATTGTAGTATACCTAAATTGATGCAATTTATATTTATCTCTTTTTTTTTCTTGTTATATTCTATACTTCTTTTATAATGTAATTTTCTTCTTTTTCGCCGATCGGAATTCAAATAGCAAGGTTAAGTATAAGAACAGATGGCATTATTTTATGCTAATCTGAACTTCGCCTTGTACTAACTTTATTTTTTTTTAATAAAGGCAATATTATCATTATTATTACTATTATTATTATTATGTTTTTTGTATTTGATTTTCTCGATTTGTTTAACTGCGTTTGATTCGATACCTGATTTTTATTGTACGATTTGAGATTTTTGATTTGTATATTTCTTTTGCATCTCTTTGTTGTCGCAGTTATTCCTTGTATATGTGACTGTGTGTTGTATGCTATGTTTTTTGTCCAACAAAAATGCTTTTTTTCTGTCCTTTTTTGTGCATGCATAATATATTTTATTTGTTCTTGTCTTTTCTTACGCACGCAATTCTGCATTTTATACTATACTCTTTCCGATTATGTTTCACGTCCAAACACAAAAAAGATCCGTCTAGCTAGCATACACAACGTAGGACCTGTTCGTGCCACCCAGTCGTAGCCGACTGCTACCGAGATTCGGAGGTGTCGAGAAACATATCCGTCGTTTCGACGTGAAAATCTGCTTAGGTATATTATTTTTCCCCACAGTTGCCAATTGTACGTAAGTATAGGGTAAGTCACGATCGCAGTGCCGGCTTGGGGGACCCCTAAGATCATTACATATATTCTAAAAATATACAACGTTTACGAACAAATTAACACAAAAGGGGTAGGTACTTACAGACAATTAAACGGAACCGCATACCGAAAAATTGTTGTGATTATATTAGGTTAAAAGAATCAAAGGCCGTGTATAATTAGATGTCGGATAGATCCTTAAAATATGGGCGGCTCAGAAAATGCCGTTTGGGATTGCGAATGCACCGGCGATGCAACAGATTTTAACGGAGAACATTTCTGGTACTTTATTGGGTGAGAATTTGTTTGCGTATCTAGACGACATAATTTTAGTATCAAATACGTTTGAAGAGCACATGACTATGCTTATTAAAAAGTTGAAGCCATATCTCTTTATAGTAAACCAAAAAACGATACGGAGATCAAACGATTTGTAGGAAAGTAAAAAACAGACCCCGATAGAAATTAAATCGGAAAATGCTTACTAATGTTAAAGAAAATCCTAGAATTTTCTAGTTTGGAAAATAGCGGA
Organism: Photinus pyralis; assembly: GCF_008802855.1. Classification (NCBI taxonomy): domain Eukaryota; kingdom Metazoa; phylum Arthropoda; class Insecta; order Coleoptera; family Lampyridae; genus Photinus; species Photinus pyralis. The sequence continues at coordinate 11,908,366 of NW_022170511.1, forward strand.
TCACCCTTTGTACGTGCCAATCAAACATAATATTACCTCGAATTTAATTGAATGGCGAATACCACAAACTTTGCGAATGATACTGGCCCAAGATGAAAGCCGAAACTAAACAGTATGTTAGGAAGTGTGATGTTTGTGCAGCGAGTAAATCCTCTAATCAATTACGACCGGTCTTATGGGTAGAGAAAAAAGGTAGATTTTCTATTGCGTTTCGATTACTGTTTACCGAGTTATTGGCACTGTAATTCGCTCTTATATGTAAAAGAAAATCATATTGATTGGGATGAAATCTTTTCTAAAGTTTGACTGGGGAAATTAAAAGGCTTAATTGAGGAAGAGGTCTCTATAGAATGCGCTGATCTTAAGAATATCAATAAATTATTCTCGTTACGTAGGGAAATTGTAGATAAATTTCCTATTGCATATTTGTGGGCGATTTTGAAAAACTGTTTTATAATAAAGCAAAGAATAGCCGCAAATAGGAAACACGAGAAGAAAGTGCAGTGCACGATGGTGGCCAAAAGTTTAATGTAATGTAAATCTCTCATTCCCTCATCTCAGAAATGTGGAAAAGGTCAAAATCTACCTTGGATTGAGAGCAACGTCAGAAGAAAGGTTGATAAAGCACTGCCGCTTTAGTTTCATATTAATCACATTACTAAAGTAAATAGTTGGGACTTTAACTTCCTTTTTGAATTCATAACTGCGATGACATTTCGAATTTAGTAAAGTAGCAGATTCACTATAAAAAATTACACATTTGTAATTTGAAAAAAAAACGCTTATAGTTTAGTATTTTATTACAAACAAATTTTATTATCATTTATATCTCTAAATAATTCAAGTAATAGGCGCCATAGCTAACAGTAATAATTATACAAATAATTACAAAACTTATTAGGATTCAAACTCCTGTACGGTATAATTTTACACATTTTAATTTACATATGTACATTATAAACACCAGGCGAGATAAAAATACGTCGATTCAATAAATTCTATTTACCTATATACACATTAATTATATTTATACGTATTTATACAGAGTTCGATTAACCTATCAACAAAAATGAAATAAAAATAAAAGCCGATTTTACCGACAAATGTGCTCATCCGAACCTGAACACACCGAATGAGAGGGCGCAATAAAAAGTTTTCCATTGCGGCAAACGCACAGCTGAAAGATTTCATCAGATTTGGTTTGCACGGATCTTGGGGACGATGTGGCGTGAGGTAATTGAGGCATTAGAATGGAACTGGACTCAAGTTTAACTTGCCCTGCGACAGACTTTAATTTGATGTCATTAAGTGACATTAATTTAATGTCTCCGGATCTTGATTCTACATTGATTCCCATTGGAGCGCGAATTTCTAACGATCTTGTCGGCGATTCTAATCTGTAACAGAAGAATGGCGTTAAAGCGACAATTAACTCTTAGAATAAATATTACTTGATGGGGTAAATGGGGATGAATTTACAAGTTACACTAAATAATCTCATCTTTTCCCCGCAACGTTATATTTTTATTCATTGGTTCGCTCGTCGTATTCAAGAACAATGCGCTCGGGATTAAACTTTCACATTTTTCATTTCAGTTAACATTCTTGCTTTGTACAGAATTTAAATTAACGAGTATAAGAAAGTGTTGTGAGTGCAAAGCCATTCTTCTCTTGAAATATTGACGCGCTTTCGTTTGATGTAAGAAGTTCGTGTTTACTGCACACAAATTCTCGAATATTAATTGGAATTCAATTACGCATATAACGTAACAATGGATACAAAACACTGTTTCTTGCTACAATAAATAATTAGTCTGCTTTATATGCAATATGCACCTGTTGTTCATATACATAATTTCATGGTTTCCCCGTACGAGTTTGTAGCGTCAGACTAAACGAAAAGTCTGATGCACTTTTGGTTCCATTGGATAAATTTATCTTATTTACAACTTCAATAATTAGTTACAGTGGGTAAGCAATCAGCCATATTCAATTGCCCTAGAATACACGAACTTGGATCAACTCACATTAATGATTGCATCAAAAACTATAAGAGCGTATTTCATGAACAACACATCAATTACGTTTAATTCAAAGCGCGTTGTTCGGTTTAGTAAATCATGTAGTAACACTCCACGTAGGGTAGATCAAGAACTTAAGGATACGGCGGAGCTATATCTCAATACACACGAAATAATCTTATACCCCAATGACTTCGCTAATTATCCATCAGTGAATCAGGACATGTTGTATGATATTCGGAAAATAATTATTTCCGTTATCAAATTTAAATTACCCCCATTCGTAAAGGTATGTTTCAGTTCAACGATTTACCTGTATTTATTGGCGAATAAAATATCGTCATATATTGGATAATTATGTTAGATGACGCATGAAGTGGGTACTAAAAAGAAAATATGTATGCGCTAGTCAGCTATTTAGAGATGTGCTACATGTTACAAAATGGGAAAGTGAAATCTACAGCCCTTTTCTTTTATTTTGGTACGTCCTCTGCCTTTCACGTTGAAAAGTTGTTACAACCAACAATAATAAAGATAAACACATCAGGGGTCTTACGTATCTGAATACTATTAGTTGTACTCATTTCGTATAAAATGGCATTGTATTTATTCACAATAGGGCAACGGTGTACGGAAATATGAAACGTAAATATTTGCCTGTTCGCATTATAATATTATACAATGGTTACCGCTCTGAACACCTTGGCGAGTGTTCAGTCAAAAACAGTTGACAATTTGACAATGCGTAAACGGTTTTTAAAAAATTGATTCTGTACTCCATGTAACGTTAACGCTAACGAGGCACAGTAGATGTTTTTGTTTATAAATAACAATGAATTGGTCTCCAATTTCTAATTTCATTCGCCATACAAGGTTGCGTGAAATGTAGCAAATGGATCTACATATTTAAAGTCAGTTGAGTGAGTGGTCCAATCAAAGGTTGGACACAGTATTGCTATTTTCCTTAGTTTTAATTCTTCACTTAAACTTGATTATGTCATATAATAAGCTATATCCAAAAAGTGGTTTAATAATATGTAATGAAAATTAGTAGATGCCCTTCCCCCTTGACCATGCAGAAGTACACCACTGACTACTAAATAATATGTTTAGAAAATAATCCTCCTTTATTCGATACTCCAGAAGTAGCAGTTTTGATATTATTTTAGCTTATATACAGATTCTGCTGTGTAAGCTATAAGTTAAGAAAAATTGCGTTATTATTACAGTTGCTTATTCCAAATATTCCGTTAATTTTTTTCGACAATCGCTTTTTTGCGTATTCTGTAGGCTAAAACGTACTGATTTGTATGTACTTAGTAGTGAAATAAACTAATTTCGAAATAAGGACATTTGTGTGCTAGGTATGGAAATGTAGCAAATCATCACGGAGACACGATGTTTTCGTATGAGTTTGTAGGATCAGAATATGAACTGCTAATTCTACTAATTTTGAGACGGATGTGCTATGATCAACCTAAGCATTTCTAGGTAGTAGCATTCAAACTGATTTTAAAATAAAATTTTCTGTGCACGATATAGATATTAAATCCGGTGTTTACTCATATGAGTTAGTAACATCAGAGTACGTATGAACTGTTTGTCAATTTTTTGAACGAAAATATTTACACTTACATTTTATTTGATGACAGGCTAGCAAATTAAACTCTTCTTTGCTAAAAGTCCCGACAGCACCCGGCTGTAAAGTGTATTTGCGTTTTTACACCCCATTTTGATTAATTTCAGAAAAATGCAATTCGTTTAGCGCCGCACAATGTGATTACTTCAGAAAAAGTACACAACCCGCACTTATTCATCTTTTCGCAGCTAAAGTGGAATACGCAATCTGCACGTGTTGTGGTTGGATCGTTTAGAATAGTCGTGTATAGATCATTAGAGAGCATTATATGGCATTTGTATTTCCTCTACAATTTCAATTTATTCTCGCGTTCAGACATAACGTAATTGGCACATAAATCGTAAGGGATACGAGGTCAAAGCGTAAATAGATTGCCTTATTGTAACAACACATTTTACATTTTGATGGTATTTAAAAAGCGCTACAAATTGAATCTTCGAGTGCAAAATTTATGGAGAGTAACAGAGTGTCAGTCGTAAACTTTTCGTTCCTTGTATTTTTATAATAAAGAAAGTGTGCAGAAGTAGTTGAATTTGCATTTTGACGATGTTGATGTCGTATATCTTATAGAAACAAAGCACATCTGTTGCAGATCGAGCTTTGCAAACGAGTAACTTTGACAGAAGGAATGCACTAAGCCATAAAACCGGCGTAACAGACCCGGAACGATTTAATAGAAGAAACATATTGTAAAAACTGGTGCTTGTACACGCCAGATTCCCGTAAAACTTGCTAAGAAATTAATATGCAAGAAGAGTTAGGTGGCAGATGGTGTCTTAATTGTTGGTTATATTACCGTTGAGATATCGTAAAACTTATACAAACCTTAAATCGTGGCCGGACTCGGCACGCACTAGCGGAGTTTGAACGGAGCCGTGGAAAACCGTACCCCCTTCGCCCGTTATTCGTAGCACATCCACCCCCAAGATTACTTCCTTGTGGTCCGCTGAGAACAGTACACTTCCCTTTGTGTTTATTACTTTAAAGTTATCTGTTAGGCACTCGAAACGATCATTTCCTGAAAAATAAAACATTACTTTTTAGTATCTTTTATCTACTGAGGAGGATTTTTAATAAAATTGTTCGTATTAGTGATAGCGCATGCCAAGTTTTGCAATATAGGTATTCGGAGCTCGTTTGAATTTTATTACTTTAGTTATAAAATTCTAATCTCGTCTTTACAGTTGTTGTAGGATTCTTAAAATTAAACACAACGCAATTTGTATTCGAAATATTAAGAGATCTACTACCTACATACGCTTAAAGTGGTATGTGCATTTGGTGTTGTATGCAATCTATTGCTAGTTTGAAACGAGGTCAACCTCAAAACTATTTCATTGATTTTTGGAATAGATATATAAGACCCAGGATTAGGGATATTTCCATTTAAGGGCGGCTAACTAATAACTGAAGCACCACAGTGGATCATGGTCCCTTATACAAGATAACCGTTTAATAAAAGAGAAACTCTGTTACGTTTCTCGTTAGAATTAATAGTATTTTACATTATTAGCCAGGTAAGTGAGTTTTTACTGGCGATAGGAGAAGTTGACTAGCGAGCCGTTAGGCGAGCCTGCTGTCATCTCCTAGAGCCAGTAAAAACTATTACCTGGCGTATAATGTACAATATTTTATTTGTTACTCATTTGTAAACGTAAATAATTAGTTCTTAAATTGATCTTGAAAAAATGTCTAAAATATCATGTGATCCATGTAACAGAGACTTCGCATTAATTCTGGCCAATGAAATTACTAGATTACTAACTTGTAAAATTTTTACAGGTCTGCTGTCAGTTTTACAAGTCTGCTGTCAGTTTTACAAGTCAGTAGCGTTTAAACATGACGTTTACCCGTTTGCGTTTTGTCTTGTTAATCAACGTTTACAACTGAGTAACAAATAAAAATAATAACAAGCGATTTCATATTAAGAGAGTTGATTTGAGTATGTTCTATGTTTTTCATGACTTCCTATTTATGTACTGTATTTGTTTTGCGCAGTGGCGATATTGTAACCGATGAGGTTGTCTCTGTAAAAGAACTCGTTTGTAAATATTGAGCAAGTGATTTGTGATATTTACAATTTTACCCCGGACCATGCTTTTAAAAACAGTCCTTTCAAGGATAATGTTTAACATAGTATTGGTACCTAGCAGTAACAGCATTATCTCCCATAAAGGACTAACCGGGGAGAATACATCCCCGCGGTAACTCCGGCAATCTGAGTTCGCCATCCTCGTCTCTTGAGCAAAGGCTAACGACATAAGTCTCTGAACCCGAGCAAAGAAACCACGCTAGTAAGGTTGGGCACGAGAACACCCAGCCTCCTCGGACGCTCAGCTGAGAAGGACTTCTTAGCCCGCCTCCCGGGCAGTGAGTGAAACAAGTCCCAGTCCTAGATCCGTAGACGCCCAGCGTACAGAAAAAGTAGTACGAGATTAGAAATACACTACCAACTCCGACAAACGAATACGACGACGTTTTTACGCCCCGAGTGAGTGTAGGCCGAACTCCACTCAAGGAGGCCGATGAGAAAAGCAGCAGCTCAGCGTAGAAGTCTTTCAACCTCCACGCATCTGGAAAAGACGATCTTCGCGAAAGAGCACTCGACATTAAAGGGACCGAGACAGGGGGCCGAGTTGCAAGACCACGAGTCCTTTACACTGCACCCGGACCAGTATGCCACTAGGGAACTTGGGGCCCTTAACCCAAGACTAATAATGACAGGAGCGGACGATATGCTAAAAGAGAGCCTGGTCACGCAAAAAGAGGAAGTGTTTCAGGATGGAGCTAAGAGTGACCGGGTGAAATTAGTAGGAAAAAGGCGGCGCCGAAACCCCCAGCGGGAAAACTGGATCAACGAGGTTAATCCGAAAGACTTTAAGGCAATACAGAAAACCGGGTACGTAAATCTTGACCTCATCAGAATATGGGTAAAGGAGGACATTCATGTTAAGCGCTGCTACAGATGCAATAACTTCGGGCACGTAACGACAAACTGCCAGGAGAAAGAAGAAATGTCCACGATATGTGCTGAAAGGCAGACTGGAGAGCTGTACCTCCGAGACCCTGGTATGGATCAACTGCAAACGACTGGGGGCCAAAGATACGGCGCATACTGCTATGGACGGCTGCTGTCCAGCATAGCAAAAACGGGCTCACCCCTCCATCAACAAGGTAGACTATGGCAGATCGCCTTAATTATAGACTACGCTCAGGTACCTATCACACCCCCTCAGCACAACAAATGAATGTCGTTACAGGTAAACACTGGCAAAGGCAGCGCGGCTACTGAGGTGCTCTTTAAAACACCAAATGGCGCACAATTCTATTAATCTAAGAGCCGGGGCATAACATAAAGCACGGCAGCTACGCGGTGCTGGGGGGATCAATAAATCAAAAGTACCTATTGTCATAAAGGAAAACACTGATCTTTACACAATAAGAATGTACGATAGTGGAAGTCAAAAACCAAGAGGGCGGCGGAATACCCATAAATCTTTATATCGGGTCAATGCGAAACTGTAAACTGTAAAGAAATGAACCTCTTAATGACGAAATTGACAATACACGAGGGCCAAGTGGTCACAGCCGCCGACATAAACGCAAAACACCCTTGTCTAACCAAAGGCGCGACAACCTCTCCGACCTACTAAACACAGTAGGCGCAGTAATTTAGAATGACCCATACTTTACTCCCACCTTCGAAACGGTTAATGGTAGACCCTGGGTGGACATAACCGCCAGTATAGGCGTATCAGGAATTAATGGTGTATCCTGGAAGAAGAGTCGCTAAGCGACCATAAGATTATAGAAGCGGGAGCGATATACAAACTTATTAATATAAAACACAGAAAGACCACAGCACAATAGGCTACAATTTGGGACCCCGTCCACCATAAATGGACGGAGTCAAACAGTGAAACAATCGGTACCCTACCTAAGTCTGGTTCCGAAACCCAACCACAACGGGGTCCATCCGATTAGTTTACTCCCGATCCGACTAAGCTATTAGCCTTCTCTTCGACGAAAGTTGGTATCTGGCGTTTTTTGAACATGAAAATCACGAATATGAAATCAATTTTCGAAAATTCGGAAAAAAAGTTTCACTGCAATATTTACCGGACAACTAAAATGGAGAGAAAGTCACGAAATGTGCTGTGTACATACTTTACGAGTTAGGGAACAAAATTGACGAACAGTTTTTAAACCACGTTTCAAGCAAAAGTTACACTCATTTGAAAATTGGCCCTTCGGGTCAGAAAGTGTCTCCCGCCTACTAGTGAGTCATGTAATTAGGCATGCATTTAGTTGAAAACATCGAAAATAACAAAAAATTGACGATTCGCATCCGTTTTCATTAGTTATCGCCGGTGACTAATCTCTTATCGATTTCATGGCGCCTGCTGGCGCTCGGATGCCTGGAATATTCGCTACCGTATTTTCTACATTACGAATCAAGGAAGGAAAAGCTCAAATTGAAAAAGCCAAACGAGGTACTTAAAAGCCTGTATTTCGAGCAGTTTAAACTTCGAATCTATAATAATAATAATAAGTGACATTTATTAGATTACTGGAAGTACAGAAGGAAATAAACATAAAATAAACATTGAAATAGATAATAAACTAAATAATTAAAATTAAATGAAAAATGAAATTAATGTTCTGTAATCTAACGGGGCGAAGTTCAGTTCTATGGTGAGACACCCTAGAACTGCTCTACCACTTATTAGTCAATATTGAAGAGATACTAGAAAAATCTTAGGTACTTACCTAAAAATATCCGATTATCCATTGCACCTGCAACGTTCCTCGTTGTTATGGTAAAGTTTTTACTAGATTCGATTACAATAGGTTGGCCAGCGCGTGAACGAATTGTGCTAGCTATTAACGCATCTAAAACGAACGCTCGTCCTTCCAAACGTAAACCACCAGCAACTATCCTGAGTTGACCCATACCTTGCTGAAATTAGAATAATAAAGTTAATAACAGAACAGTACATTATACAGTATCATAAGTACATACTTTAATTGCATTATGGCTAAAGCAAGCATCTCGTTTTTATTTAGGTACTAAACTGTGTCGTGAAATATTGAAATGGGGAAATCATATGCAACGATTAGCATCCACCGGCGTTACGCAAAAGCCACAAAGACTGTGTCAAAAACAAGGCACGAAGTGGAAGTCGCATTGAAAAATGTACTATGTTTGAAAATGTGAGCTGTTTTACGGAAGCCTTAAGCGAGATTAATGTTCTAGGTAGTTGGTTTTGCTATGTAGTCATAAGTTTCTAATAAGAAACTTTTATTCTTCTTGTTAGTTTCCCTACGTGTCGTTGAAGCGCCAAAGTAGTTTTCTACGTGTTCGGTGTTTTTTGCATTTTAGTTTCGATGAATTAGGGAATAATATAGTCTAGAATTAGCAACTGGAATTAGCAGTAAATCTTTTACTGCGAAAATATCTTCTAGTAGTGATGCTGTTCACATGCCAAAAATCTTGACTGCTACGCCTGCACTAAAACTTCGAGAAATGGCAACCGTAGCGAGCAGCGCCTTTTATCGCGTTTTTATCCCAAATAAAAAATAACGTTTGAAAAACGGCGAAAAGAACACAATGTACCTACATTTGATTAAAGCATAATTATTAAATTATGTTTGAGATTTCATTGCTTACTGTCAATTTTAATCTTTCATCTATGTTTAGGTAATCTAATTCTGGTTATTCAAGGAGTACAAACATTTTTATTTGACGAAAGGTAGGTAACCTTTTGAAGTAAATATGAAATCAATCTAAATGAACATGTTATAATCTTTCACAAGGGTTCTCTCCAAAATGTTGTTAATTTTATTTCAGGCTCCGCGTCCCATTTTAATAAGAATGCCAAAAATTTGAATGCACGATGATTTGTTTTACTTTATCTACTCTTACTGTTAAAGTGATCACTGTATCTACCCTTACCTGTCAAAAAGATACCTAGCCTACTCATCCAAACCGATTAAAATGGCGATAAACATTTAGTGGTGACTACAAGAAAGATGTGTAATGCGAGCCCCGCCTTGCAGCTTAAATTTTTTTTCCAATTTCACATATGAATAAAACTGCATTTATACTGTTTTTGTATCTAAATCAGTGGGTTGTTACCGTGGCAGCGGACTCCACTAATCGTGTAATCGAGGCGATAATGCGAATGTGGTTTCGAGATGGAGCATGGGAGAAGTTTATGCCCGTGAAACGTATTTATTACGGTATACGCGAAATATTCGTAGTACGTTAAAATTATCGATAACGAATTCCGATGGAAAAAACAATTTAATCACGTGATTCCATAGCAACGACATAACAAACGAAAATTAAAGTGTGCGTTCTATCGACGCTTCGATTTTAAGTAAAGTGGACTTGTGGTACGCTTTCTGAATCACCGTGAAGTTATTTACAAACATTAGAATTGGGGGTACGAACACATACATTCAGATCTGTTTTGAACTTCCCGTTCTAATTGTCAATACTGTCTGGAGTCATATCATCTGAAGGGGCTACAATTATCAAGAATGCCGACCTGGCCCTGGCCCCTTTACGTTACACAGGAATGTCTGGTTATTTACGGTAAAAGGACCGTAAATCTAGACAGCTAGGCTTTAAGAATTCAAAATAGAAATCTGCTACCAGTCGGTTCAGCCGTTTATCCGGAAATGAGAGTACAGACAGACAGACAGACAGACAATTACGCACTTTTATTCAACATAAGATAAGGAGACTTGAAACAAGTAGTGCAATATAGGGATATGTAAATCAGACGGTGATACATAACACATCAGTGTGCAACTGTGCCTCGTTTGTTATGTAATACTTGGTGATTAGAGGACGTTGCCCAGTTGTAGAGATAACTTCATAACACGCCGCATGGATCATGAAGTAACTAGTTCACATAGTTACAGATAGGATGCCGTGCAAAGTTAGAATATTGAGGACTTTGACAGATTTCCATTATAACACCCTTAATCTTTACCTAGATTATTCCGCCTTCCATACAATCGTTTTTAAATTACCTAGAATGATGAAATTTCCATTTACTAAATCCGATTCAAGTTGTAAATCTCAATTTGCCTTGGTTTCGCTTGTAATACGCTTCACAGAGTTTGCTTTATTCCTTTATACGTAATCGCCGTAAAAAATATATCTTATTCGGTTTATCGTCCTCCACCCATCCAGCATAGGTACCTTACACACGAATGTCTATTACTTTTTCTTCCACATCTTATTTATTTCTACTTAGTTGAAATGCAATCGTAAGGATTGGAAGATGGAGAGGCAGAGAATAAGAACTTCAATCGTAATGACCACTAATTATTTCCTAATGCGTTAGATCCAAGGAAAACCAATAAGATCATAGAGTCAGTGTTGTAAATTAGAATTACTCAAACCACAAGTGCGAGGATGGTACATCAAGAAATACGATCTGCATGTTATTGTAAATGACAGCATACCCTAGCGGACTGAAATTTCATTCAAAACAGAAAGTGGAGTTTTCTAATTGTTCCCGTGGAGATATTTTAATTGTTTTTGGTAGGGTTCGAAAAGTCGGCACAGTTCCTCAGCTGGCTGCCAAAAACGGCGATGATACCTTTTGTATTTTGGTAACCATGCTGATGCTTATTAACGATCAATTTTATCACTTTTATTTGTTCAATAAATATTCCAGGTGCAAAAAATCGTTTTTCGTAACAGCAAAACATTTTTCTTCAAAACGGCACAAAATCTTAACCCACGAGTTTCTGAGAAGGGAAACCCATCAAGACCTTGATAATTATTGAAAGTTACATGGAAATTTTAGCACAACCAAAAGTGCCATTTAAACAAAGACGAATGAAAGGACATGGCGTCCCTTTCACCACGCTCCTCAGAAACAAAGTAATGTGCGCTTTATACGTTCGCATCTAATGAGAACGGATTGAAAATTTTCTTTGACAAAAGAAAAATTTAATAAAATAAAAATTATTTCAAAAGTACCAAGGGAATTGTTAACTGTGGTATACAATAAAAAAAGGTCCGTAGTAATGATTTGTCACGGACGCTTTTGTAAAGTTTCTGGTATAATTATAACCTGCGGCGATTGGGATACGGTATATAAAACCGCTAATGAAAGATCTTTATGAAATTTTATAATTAGAAGTTTTTTAATTGGGATGCAACAGTTGTCTGAATATTCCCTTTAATGGGAAATAAATAATATATTCAAAGCCGATTATAATAGAGATACGTTGCTTGTCTACACAGAAGAAAATCTTTTTCACATTTTACAGATAGCATTAAACAAAAACTTACCGATGAAAATTCCATTACTTTAAGTACCCATAACGTTAAAGCTAAGTTAATTATAACCATAATTAAGAGTCCTAGTATTAGAATATAAAGGCATCGCTTTCTCCAGCCGTAAATTCCGATTTTGAAGTGATATTTTGATTCAGATTGTCTCGAACTATTTGTGTCTTGCGTTCGTTCCACTTCTTGGGGGTTTGACATTATGCCGTCGGATTTTTTCGTTCTGAAACAGAAATGCTTCATTAAAGATCTCTACGGTTCGTATGGCAATCGTGATAGGACAGTTCAATTTACATTTAGGTAAAATAATGCGTTGTACTAAGAACGTTGTTCCCGAAACCGGGCTTTCTTTGGTTATAATTCATATCGATGCAAAGTGTAGGTGGTATATATATATAGGTCCGTGAATATTCATTACGCACGTTACGTTTGAATGGTTAATTCAGAGACGAGAAAGCCTGTTGCGGTTATCTTGTAAAATTACGAATCGGATAATTGCCATTTAAATTATGTTGGCAAAATACCGTATCAATATATTCGAATCTGCCCTTTATTTCCTAAAAATAGTTGGTTGTGGAAGTCTTAACATCAAGTAGGTAGGTATGTACAAAAAACTAGACCAAATGCATCAATGAACTCCGTCCTCCAGATATTCGCATTTGAAGTTTGTCCCCATGTTGCACTTTTTGGAAACGGATTTATTGTACCAGGAAATTGGTGCAAGATTATCCAATAGTTCCTGAAAGTTTTGCTAGATGGTAAGCAGAATTTTGTAATGACGTCGAGTGCCCGTTCGGCATCTTTAAGGTATTGTGGGCGAAAGCCGTCAATCCCTGGACTGGAACCGGCTGGGAAAGAGGTGATCCCCTTCGCAACAATTGCGTCGAATTCGGTGATTGTTTCCCTGTTCCGTGGCTGCTCGCAGAGATCGTGCCTAGGACCGATCAAGTGGGTGCCCATCATGGAGACGTTGTTTCGGATCATGCGCAGGCTGGTATTAACCGAGGCCATCGCGTTTGGGGATGACGAGCTGTTGGTGCTGGCGGGCGCTTCGGGTAAGAAATTGGAAGCGGGGTGGCCGGAGGTGTGGCAGGTGTGTGAAAATCGGGCGAGGACTAACTGCAAAATCAGAGTATTGTGGCTACTTCAAATGTAATGGGGTTCCCAGAACTTACGATTTAAGTGGTAAAACTAAACCAGCATCAAATATTAAGTCGTTAGAAGTTCTTCTACACCTGAAATTGACATTCATAGATCATGTCAAAATGATTAAACACAAAGCGGCTCGACTCTTTCATATTGACGGTGCAGACTGGGGTGCCACACACTCCGCTATTAGGACAATTTACCTTCATGCATTTTGGCCGGCCATATTATAGGTATGGTGCAGAGGGCCGGGTCTGTGACTCGAGAGTTAAAGCGTCTGTTGATTCCGTTCAGATGCCATTTTCATTACGCATGCTGAAGGCATACACATACACCAAGACGGAGTCCCGAAGTCCTTGGTAATGTTTCGCTGCTGTTCCTTGAGACTAAACGAATTTGTGACACGTATGTCGCGGTGTCGTCCAGTAATATTGAGAGAGCGCCTGTGCCCGCCAATAAAGTCCACTAGGCTGAAAAGGACCTATGGGGGTAGATGTAGAGAGGTCGAAAATCTACCTATATGGAGCATAATGCCCAGGCCACATACACAAAACTGAGAAATTGTTGTTGCGGAACTTCCGCTTCACGGTTCGATATGCTACATACATGCTCACCCACAGAGTTTCATCTTAATAAGAGACTCGCAAAGCGCGGTCGCTGCAAACAAATCGCTTACAAAGGACTGTTCAAAGTGGGAGCGGCCATTGTCGCGACTGAAGTTCCACACATCGCGACGTGACGCTCGTCACACCCACTCTGAACTCTCTCTCAAGTTAATGAAATCGAAAGAAACTTTGCAAGCCTGTTCAGGTCGAGATTTACCTTGTCCCTGTTTGGGAAGATAAAGACTTAGGTAGTACGCTGTTAGACACGGCGGCCCATAGGCGGACCGCGACTTACTAAAGTAAGAAATAAAATGATGGCCGCGTGTCAGCGCGCGAATGTATTGCCACAATAAAATTCGGAAAAACGTAACAAGATGCGGTTTAATAAAAACCACAGACTGCTCGGTGAAGGTGATGTAGTACAGATCAAAAGCGCAGAAAATGATCTCAATGGCAATTAATAGTTATTTACCTAACAAGTTCGGTAAGTTAATTTTCCCGCATGAGCACTTTGTTTGCAGCACGACCGTAGGGAGTGCTGCATTTAGTGCGAATGCGGGAAAATTCTTTCCGAAAGAGTTAGGTACAATATTTTTTGTAACGAATTGCGTAAAAAAAGGTCAAAATTAATAAAGTTTTGTAAATTAGTTTTTTTTAATCATGAGTTGGTAACACAATCATATGTTTGGTTGGTAACATAATTTTGTAACTACCATTGCACTGGTCACATTTAAAACTTCCACATCTTTGGTTAATACATATTTTGCCTTTGCAATGAGTGCTACTACTGGTCACGGCATTGCATCGTTTGCACTAAATATCCTTGGAAGTCTTCAATGTTAAGAAATATGCTTTGAAAAGAGTGCTCTTATTGGTCGCGTAAGTGTACTGATCGTATTTAATATTCCCAGAAGACATGTGTGAAGAAATGTGTTCTCAAATTTGATTTATCTTGAGTTGCGTAAATACACTCGTTACATTTAAAATCCTTGGAAGCTTTGTGTGTGTTAATATGTGCTTTCTTAAACTGCATATGCGAATAGTTGCAGAATATCACAGGTCACATTTTAAGACGTTTTAACAATAAATTTTACTTTTTCTTGAGTTCCAATTCTGAAAAATAATTTGATTGCGTTATAAGTTCTTGTTTATATATTTACGTAAAACTTACTGTACGTCTGTTTCCGATTAATCGCACTAAATACCCTCAACCAACGGTTTAATTGATTTTACAGCAGATGACAGTTAACCATGACATGACGTTCGTTGACTTCAATAAGTACTACCAACCGAAGAACGCGCATAACCCCTTCTCTCCAGCGGAAACTAAAAAACACCGCGATGCGGGAAAGTCGTTTTCCCGTGCATCGAGGATGCTTGGAAACATTATCTTTCCATTCAATGAGTACAAAAAAATATTTATTTCACAGATAACCATTTGGCTTGCCTAAATTTACAAAAGACTCAGAATTTACTGGGTTCATAAACACACGTGATCAATTTTTTTAAAACAATTACAAACACTAAATCTAAAATTACACTCTAACCCTCTCCAATACCTAGATTAAATTCACCCCAAACAAATTTAATGTTCATTAAACACAACATACGAGAATAGGAATGAAAAACTCACATCCTAGTTGTTGAATATAGACGCTAGTGTCTTAATTGTTGGCTGTAATGATCATTTTCAGGGCACTTGTTATTTAAAAAAAAATTTAGGTCAACCTTAAATTGTATTGCGATACACTCGATACCGGTATAACACAACCACCATATTATCTTTAGAAAAAGCGACGATTGAAGTAAACTTCTGTATTCAAATGTCAAATAACGATGATTAAACTGAATATATTTAATGGCCTCAATGCCGTGGGAATGCCTACGCTGAGAATCTCAGAGCGTCTTTTATAATGACGCGTTCACCCCTTCTACATTTTCGTAAGATCGCACTTTCACTTATTAACGTAAACAAACTGTTGTTACTCGTTGCCTTATCCAAACCCATTAACCTTTATCATACCTGTCCATTTTATACAAAAATAATGCCAAACAAATAAATTGTAGACGTGAGACAACTTTACACAAAGTAACACCTGCAACTTTCATTGTCTTAATATGTCACCAATTTAAATAAACCCAATAATAATAATAATCTCGCTCATATTCAATTAAATAAAATGACCCATGACATTGGCCAAAACAACAAAGAAATACAAAATTAAAGTAGTCATATAAGGTAAACAGAAAAAAAATGATATTAAATAAACCCGTAAAGAGCATTTAAAAAAGCGACAGAGCACCTCGGGGTGATTCTACGGGGTCATTGGATTTGATCCATTTTCAATTATTTTATTTACTTATTGGCTTGTTACATGTGGTATGTTAACTGTGCAAAGTTTCAACCAAATAGGTTCAAGCGTTTGGCAGAGACATAGAAGCGTGATCCCACGGGATCATTGGATTTGACCTATTTTCAATAGGCTTATTGCATGTGGCATATAGGTCAACTGTGTAAAGTTTGAACCAAATCGGTCGTTTGACAGTTATCGTGTTCACAGACAGACGGACACCATCGACTCACCTATAAAGCTTGCATCGCTTTGCTCTGTCGCTTAATAAACCAAGAAAGTCATTTGTTGAAAGAAAATTCTTTTTTAAGGACCTGCTTCAAAATACACTTAAGCGCTTGGAAATCTTTCTACTTGACACAAATTGGAACACAATCAAGCAAATCGGTTGCTATAATACAAATTCGTTGGAGAATGGAAAATTTGCCGGTACGTATTCTCATACTATTAGGGCGTTGTGCGCGGGTGCACCATCATGTTGAAACCAACTTTTGTTCTTTTGTGCCGTACAACGCTGTATTCGTAATAAAAATGCCACTCAATTCAGTATGTACTTTTTTTGCGGGCCATATAAAAAAATGAAGTTGATGATTTCTCCGAAACGAAACCTTGTATGAAAATTTATTAACGGTGTCTTGTTAGAGCTCAAATAGTGGCAATGAGAAAGGGTTGTTTTTATATTTGTTCAAATATAAAAAAAAAATAAAAACGAAATGGGCAAATTTCGGTTTGTCTGACATACCATCGGAATATTCGGAATCTTCTGGTTTTCTTTTCAGTATGGAAATCAGTCCTATTCTCGTGTATCTTGAAAACTTTTCAATATTGAAACCTTTTCAAGAAACTTTTCAAGTGACTTTTACAATATTGAAAATTGTTTGTATTCTCGTGCTCACCTTGTAATCGTATGTTTACGTTTTACAAGATTGAAAAGTTAACCATGAAGTTGTAACACAGTGTAGCCAACCCACAAATGTGAATAATGTGCGCGTGCGTAAGTACAATTAGTCAGCTGTTTGGTATAAATACAAGTTGATTTAAGACGTGGTGTTACGTGTATACTCTGTTTTTTAACTAGGAAGACGGATTTAAAAACCTGATTTACACTGAAAATGTCACTAGAATCTAGTAACAAAAATAATAGACTCATTTTATACAGATATGTATTGTGGGTTGCGTGATGTGATTTTCTTTCACATTTGGATAGATTTCATTATTTATGGTTTTGGGTTATTACTTGGTAGGAACTCCTTTATATTATGCATACATCATACTTTTAAAAGCGAATTATAATAAATATGTAATACATTGATAATAGGTAATCATCCTGCATACATTTTTTGGCCTTTGAAACATTATTTTGAATTGTAGTTTTAAATGCTTTATCAGTTGTAATACTACACAATCCGCATTACAATTTACAACAAATGTTAAGTTATTGAACAAATTCAGAACAATGGAATTATGCTCATATTATTAGACAGCACAGTTCACTGCTTTATGTATAAGAGATTTAGTCACTGTCTTCCGAGAGTTCACTAGAACTGTCACTGTCCTTCGATCCGAGTGAAATAATTAAGGGTTCTATAAGTGTATCCATTAGGCCATCCAATCTACACATTTTATTTTCTTCCTTAATAACGTGTTGCACGCAATTCGGCCAATCGTCAGAGCTCACATTTGCAACAGCGTTATGACCACCGGAACGTTTCGAAGGGGTAACAATCCCAGTACTTCGATATCCGGTATACTGTAGATCGTGCAACTCCTAATATGTGTCATACTTTAACAACCAAATATATACCTACATCATTATTTACGTTACCTGTGGTAGATGCAATCTTCAACACAAGGGTAGCAAAATTCATATCCGGAATATCAGACAACATTTGTTTATAATAAACTGCTTCTCGAAGACTGATAAAATGACCCAAGTTTAAGCGATTACGTTTTTCAAAGGAGACAAGCTTGCTTTACTGGTACTTGGAGTTGAATCCATCACTAATACCAGTATACTTAGGACGCGAAATATCAACTTTAGGTCTTAAAAGAACTGTTTTTTTTTCTTAAAATTTATGCAAATGGACTCAGAACACACAAAAACGAGAATCGCGATTAAATTTGACAGTTAAATCATGTCAATAGCAATTTTACCTGGGTGTAAAACGGGCGCAGCGGGAGCCAATAGAAACTAAGGATTTTTGCGGGAACTTTTAAATCCGTCTTCCTAGTTAAAAAACAGAGTATAGTTGACAATGTTTTTTTCGTTTATAATAGAACTGAAAACTTTCTCCTAACTTGGGCCCAGAGGATCTTCATTCTTTGTGGCTGCAACTAGCAGAGGAGCTAAATGCATGTGGAGATGGACCACTAGAGAAGTTGAAGGATGGAAGAAGGTATTTTACCTACTTTAATATACAATTGTTAATTATATTTTCTGACTACAGGTGTTCACTTGGAAATCGCAAACTCGCAAGAAAGCACGGGAGAATAAAGCACTAAATGCTCTCGAAATAAGGTTATTTTACATGGTACTTGGTAGGTAAATGAAGTGCACGAAGCGATTCATGCAGTTGAAAACGTGGAAATACAATATGTATATCATAATTCAGGTATTTTGTAAAGCACGTTAACATTTACTTTCAGGTTGACGAAGAAATACAAGATGTAGATGGAGCGGTAGCCTCACTGGATGTTCCCATAGAACAGATACTCCCTACCCATAAGGACGCCTATATAAACGTTGTTCATTGCTTCAAATTGAATAATTTTAATGATTCAAAATAAATTAATACAACTATTACATTTGTTCCACATGTTGTAATACATCTATTAATAAAATAAATTCAGGATCATTCAGGATCATTCATATTGGAAACGAACCCTAACCTTTAAATTAACTTGAAAAATGGCTAGCAAGGATAATCCGTACTTGCTAAGATTTCAATATTAAGTTCCCAATATTGTAAACTTTTGCAATGACTAATGTGTCACAAGAATACGAAACCGAGATCAAATTGGGAAACTTTTCAATTCTTGTTTACTTTTCAATATCGTAACTATTTCAAGATGCACCAGAATAACACCGAATAACTCTTTAATTGGGCATCTTTTCTCTAATTTAATCATAGTCGTATCTTCTATGGTTTCGGAGATCCCCATGATAGACGTCCTTACATTGGACACCTTTTGAATAGCGCAAGTCTACTTTATTCGTATAAATGAAATTAACAGCAAATTGAGGCAAGTTAAATACAAAACGCGATGACGGTAGTAGAGCAAGCGGTTGTGTGTGTTACGGGTTTCGACAATTCGACCAATCAGAAAATATTCATTCTGTCGGGAATTTTTCGCTATTTCTGTTGGGTGAATGGAAAACAGTTACTAACGAATTGAGAGAAAAGAAAAGTTATTGGAATATAGGTACCGATTACAATATTCTTGCAGATACAAAAAAACCTTCAAAAGTCACTTTATATTTTTTTTCTATACGTTAAAAGTGAGAAAGAAAATAAAACAGTAAAACGTTTGCTTGAATTTTTTTCCAAACAAAAACCTTACGCTTAGCCGTATAGAGTTGTGCTTTATGGTAAATACCTCATACGATAACTTTCGTTCTTATAGTCTCTTACGAATAAAACGCTACAAATGATGTTTTGCATAAAAAAAATGATTAAAGGGCACCTCATTTACTCACTAAACGGTGGCCAATAATCTCCAAAATTTAGATACCTCTATCTGCATAACAGTGGAGTTGCGTAAACTGATTAATCACCTTGCACAGAAGACTAAATAAATTTCACCTCAAGTCGAAGTAACTTTGGTAGCTGCCTGGAAATTGCAATCAACGTCAAGCGCGTTATTTATTATTTGCTAGAACTTATCGGTTATTAATATTTTTGGTGCAATGCATACTCGTAGTCAAACAATTAGGAGATCACGTTTAATAACCCACTAAATATGCAATTTATTGGATTTAAAAAAAAATGCGAAGAGAATAATAGGGTAATCAAACAACTCATGCAAATTTATGGATAAATTCCATGCATTATTACTTAGGCAATAAGATGCGGAATGGTGTTGTCCAACATCGAAATATGACATGACTGGAGCAGTTTCCAGAGGGAGTGAGTACATTTCCTGCAGGTATCTGTCTTACTCATGGGCTCGCTATTAATCATGTCGTCTCAGTTCCACCCGCTGCTAGCGTTCCATTGGGAAATGGCAAATTTAGCACCGCGCACGGACAATATTTCACAGTGTGAAACACTTTCCTTTACGTCAACTTACTTAACCAACTGTGGGAGTTATACGAATGGAAATAATGCATATTTTACGGGTTATTTGATATGTATTATGTTGTTAAGATGATGGAAATTATCTACGACCGTGCGGGTCTATCGATTTCCCACAAATCCTCCCTCGTACCTACCTGATTTTATACTCGATTCCGAGTTTTACTTGAAAGGCTATTTTTTATGTTGTTTTTTTGGTCACGTTTCTATAGCAATACGTTACGACACTTATGTTGGAAAATGCGTTAGTGTATCTGTTTTATAACACTATTAAAGCTGTGATTTTGCGAGACGTGATAAAGCTTTAGAATTTATCGGAGCTTGTAATGTAAGATATATACCTAACTAAGAGGGACTAGAAACTATGCACAAATAATTTCAAAACGAAACTCGACATTAATTAAATTTTGGAAAACCAGTATATGTAATGGAAACCCTTTGATCTACAATTTGAAAGGTGACACAGCTTTAAATTGAGGCCGTCCCACTAACGGTAGATTAATTTAAGTCTAGACTACACTATTGTACACAAATTTACAAACAAGAAGATCTCTTTACAACAACTCACGAAATTGAATGGAGAACGTCGGTCGGTTCAGTATCTAGCAAGATGGTAGCATTTGTAGTTTTGCAGTAAGTTTACACTAAATTTCAGCTACAATTTGCAATCGCGGATACTATAAAATTATGTTTACAACTTAGGGTACCGAAGAGAAAAGAAGAAGTGAAGGCAACCACTCGTAAGTTATCGTAGATTGGATTCATTTTGTGATATTCGAATGTGCGTTGAGGCGTGAGTGCAGTTAAGTTAACCACCTGTAAGTTGCCGTGGGGTTTGTTGTACTAGTTACTAGTAAAAAGAAGAAGACCGAGTTCAGTTAACTACATGTAAATTAGCGCAGGGTGACTTTATATATTGGTGTGAGACCCTAGTGATCAAGAACGTGCATTACTTTCGCTGGCGAAGTTGAAATAGAGTGTGAAATAGAGGATCAACAGCGTAAAATTAGAAGCGCGAAATCAGATTCTGTCGTTTTAACATTCAAGGTGAAGGGATTTAAAAACTTGATTTTGTAATTATTCGCACGCCTGAAGCGGTCTTTGTGCCCAAATAAAATGTTTATATGATATTGACGTTTGCCGTTAGAATCCTTAATTTGGAGTAATCCTGACAAACTACCAGTAAAGAGAGCCATTCATTATACGAGACCTAGACTGTCTTTTCAATTATTTTGATCAACTTATTGTATCAATTGGTACCTCGATTTTGAACGATCAATTTGGTCCAATTCCGTGAGTTAACGTTTGTGCCGAAAGGCTTTCGATACAGCCGAATTGTAATTACTACATTTTTTTAATAGGCCATTATTCCTGCGATAATTATTTTCTGACTACGAGTTGATCCCTTTTTGAATAGTACTCTAGACTTTAAATTTTGATTTTGAGTAAGTGTCATTTCAACTATTATTTGTAACGTTTGGAAACCATTTGTTATATTTTATATTTTTCAATTAAATTGCAATCGCTTTCAGTTATTGTTTGGCTACATTTTTGGTACCACTAACGTTAAACTTAACGTGCAGGTTATCTGTAGAAAACGATATTTTTCCCATACTAAATACCGCAAAATTTCTTACCAGATAACCTGCACGTTAAGTAACGTTTCTGATACATCACAGGGATGATTGTTTATGTTTAACCCATTCAATTTCTTTACCCTTTTTGATTTATTAAGAATAGAACAAGGATCATTATTTTTTCTCTTTAAATTTTCTATAAGACTAAGTGGCATCTATCCAATTTATTTATTAACGAGATCCTAGCGAGTTTATAATTTTGTGGTGTCTGTCCATCTGTCCGTCCGTTAGCATGATATCTCAAAAACGAAAAGACCAGAGGTGGATTCTTTATCAAATCTGTAGATCGGAGTTATTGAAAGATTCTCGTAACAGTCGCAACCTTGGATAACTCCATCTATCGTTGGAATTTTAACCACGCGATTTGGCACGATTTTCACTTTATTTTCTGTCGAGAACCTTATCCAGTGCACTTCGTTTGAACAAACAGCTGAGGCGTTAGTGAAAACGCATGGAATTTTAATTGCCACCATCCATATTTTATTCATCTGTGGCGATTGAATTCTTAATTTGGGGATTCCGGAAATATTGTTAGGACGGATTCACCTAAAAAGTCCAATAGTGAGGATATTATAATTGCTTTTTTTCTGACTTATCGTAAGTACGCAATTTGCATTTTACGTATCTACTTGAAGTGTATCTTTCGTTAGGTTTCAGCTGATATTTGTTATACAATTTTACATCGAGGATTGTTGCATTCATCAAGAATTAACCTTCTCACTTAAAGAGGTATGTACATTTTTGGTTATCAACGAAGAGAGTTACCTTTGATTTCCTTTTAGGGTTTAAATCCTAGCTTGCATGGTTACCTTTGATTTTCTATTAGGGTTTTAATTCCGGGATGCAAATAAGCTGCCATTTTCTGGAATGGGGTCACTGGGTCATGCGCCAGATTTGATAGCAAGCATTCGATCCTCAACAGAGAAACAATTTCCATAACCTTTAAGGTATTAGTATTAACTATTTTGCCCCTTCCAGGTTATATGTTATTACCTTCAATTACTTTGTCACCTTTAATATCTATCTATTAAATATTTTGGCGATCTTGGTTAAGATATGATCGAGTTTAACACGCGTATGTTATGGTAGACCGCCACTTCCCATTGGAGATGTAGGCCAATTTCAGTATCATGCTTGCGATAGAAGCTTAATACGAGTAAAGCGGTGTCCTTCAGGCATTCGTCAATTAATTATATACCGAGCTCTGTGGCATGGGAGATATTCTTTTGCTGGCAGGTTGTGGATCCGGGAACTGAGCTCACTTCTTGGCGTCGTCATCTCATTCAAAGTTGAGGTAAGCCTTGCCTTTCTTATGTTTTACTTGTATTTGGCCTATACGTGCAAATTTGTGCTCGGAATATCAATTTCTATGTGGAAACTTCTCTTAAGATCAAGTAATCAATTTAAACGATTATTCTTGATTGGATGTGTCTGACGTGGCGTGTGACGTAACTTATGATTTTGAATATTTGTGTATTACGCTATCGCATTGTGGAGTTTATTTTTGATTTGACACTCGGTGTGAGTAAACCAGTACTTTGTTTGAGTTGAACTATTATTACTACCCCCGTATTTTTTCAATTTCATACGGGGAGAGTTAAGTTAGAAATTGAGTGGCGCTCAACCCTTGGTAAATGCAACGAAGTTACGAAGATCAGTTTGCCCAAAACGAACTACCGCTGTGTTCTTATTTTGCGTGTCCCTACCCGTTATAGCGGGTCGGGGTTCCTTCCAGATCTTGATTGCAGATGAAGCATATTATAATCTGACACCTCTGCTTTTGATGGCAATATGGACATTCCTCAAACAATATTACAGTGTTTCGGCCTGCAAGTACTGGTCATTCACCTGAAATTAGTGAATTTTTTAAATCCAATGTGCAATCACAATAGCCAAAAAAGCAATGTGCCGTTGGTTACCTCCCACTCCGTTCAAAAGTTCTGGAAAATGCGATTTTTTTAATTTTGACAAAACGGTAAATTTAAAAACGTAAATTTATAGGGAATGTGTATCTTTTGTAGCTCAAATGCACCGAAACGAAGATATAAGCGAAAATAGGTATGAAGAAAGAGCAGATTTTTTCGGTTCTTTCGGCGGACGCGGAGAGGGAGGAATTGTGCATTTTTAACACTCACTAACCACCCTAGACAATGTATCAAAAATTTTGAATACCAGAGCGTTTGCAAGGTAATCCCCCTCTATTCACTGGTAAATAACAAAAACGATATGTATTGTAATTGGAATCTAAATTAATAAACGGTTTTAAGAGATGTATGTTGTAGATCAGATATAAAAAGCAAGGACCAAATTACTTAAGAAAACATGAACTCGTCCTACAAATGCCGTAACAAAACAAAACGAACGCTAATCTAATCAAACAATAAGCGGAAAGCATGAAATATTTTTAAGAATACCAAATTGATATTAAGTTTCTTCCATCACGGATGTTCGCGTGTCAATGAAAGCTTCGACGTGAAAATGTTTGCCCTTTTCTTGTAATTTAATTTACGAAAATCGCCTAAGAAAGTTAACCTTATACTTGCGAAATCTCACTAGCCAATATTTAACCTAACTTCCGACCAATTTCTATATATAAATCGCGTGTTTTCCTTCGTGGAGCTTGACCGATAGCAGGCGAATACTTCCTCCTGGGAAATCTGCCGATCACAAAGCTCGCTACTGACCAAATTACCTTCCTAATACTTCTCTCCCGGTGCTCGTTTATTTGGTACAAATTGTATTGTGGGTTCTTAGTGGGAGCATTGCGGACTTGTCGATAAGAGCTTTAAAATAAGTGCTCGCCCGTCTAATACTATCGTAAGACCGCTTTTCCGTTTCCGGAAGTTAATGTTAATGTAGTAAGGGATGAGTACCTAACGTAACAAAAGGCCATTATTACTTGCGGAAACTGCGAGAAAGTTTACCGGAGATATACCGTGAATGTACAGGAACCAATTAAGGTGGCTGGTGCGATATACATACACGGTAAACATAATACCTACACGTACTGTATAATGGAAGGAATACGCTTGGACCCGAACACAAACACATTAGATACGTACAGGTAGACCCCAACTCGCATCGTGCCATAATCAGATATAGGTACCATTCCTATGAGCTACATATAGGCAC
Organism: Photinus pyralis; assembly: GCF_008802855.1. NCBI lineage: Eukaryota > Metazoa > Arthropoda > Insecta > Coleoptera > Lampyridae > Photinus > Photinus pyralis. The sequence goes on from NW_022170511.1 coordinate 11,933,509, forward strand.
TTGAAATTTGCATTAGTAATTGTTTAATTAAAAGTGTCTGTTCAGTATCTTTAATTATGACGGGCAATATAATTCCTAACGACCTACGTAAGGGAGCCACAACTAAGCTTTGTTGTACGTTTCTACCCTTATCACCAACATTCAATTCAAAGGAAGGCTGTACAATTTTATTTTATGGGAATAAATAAAGCTCATTTTAGTTTATACAATTATCGTAATTAAAACGTTCATTAGTGAACCACTTTTAATTTGTACAATGGTTACTTTAAATGAAATAGGAAGCAAATCCCTACTGAAAATGGGATCGTGCCACATTTTTAATCATACCAATGGTTTTAATGATCAATTCAGTTGCTAAAGATAACTGCGCTGCAGCAAATAAACAGCAACTACGATCCTAGTTTCGAAGCGATAGGGTGAATTATTTTAAACTTACCCATCGACATGGGAATAAAGTGTCTTAAATTATGCCCTATATCCTCCTTATATTTCCGTATTTATTCCAGCAGGTTTGAAAAGCCAGAGGACAGTCATTTACCATCCGCTGCGAGTATTAAGAAATGAATCTCTTAAAGCTGCTTTCAGCAATTACACTTAACATTCCATCAAAAAGCGATAAAAATAATTGTTTCCATTTATGAGCCAAATTGCCAAAGTTTAGCGACGGATCTCGCTCGTGTGGAACATAATACACGGGGCGTGATAAAAATCTAACGAGAATTTTCATTTTAACCTAAAGGTGGTTGTTTATTTGAAGGTCGGGGGGAAGTTTCACACCTAAATCGATCCCAGATAAAACGTGATGAAATAACGCTTAGGATACGATTCAATATGTGTTATCAATAATCATCTACACGATACTCATGCCAAATGTTATTTCATTTTTTTCATTCAAGAGTTCTTTTTCTCAGTGCGACATTGTGGTTAATACATCTGTATTGTAAATATACAAAATACCCAAAAAAATTTAACCGTAAGCACGCATTAAACTTATCAACGGCAAAACGACATACGAGTATATAAGTGGGAGAACTTTACGGTTCTATTAGGAGATCTTTAATTTCTGAGCTCAAAAGAACTGAGTACATAGGGTTCGTGATTGAATACATCTACTCAAATGTTTTTTTTAAACTATCAACTGAAGTAAATAACATTGTTTCTTTAATCTCAAATGAAATACGTAGGGTTCTGAATCACCCCACACCAGCCTCCTTAGGGTTTGTAATAGATTTTTTATTATCTTAGTTCTTTATTTTCGCTGTTAGAGTTCTTTTACCTAGATCTTTGTCTTGTTGCTAGAGTTCATGCTCTGCACCTTTCTGCACTTAATGCTATCCCGTCTACTGACTTTTGTCTACCTGCATAAGGAATTAGTGTTTTGGCTTGACCATTTATTTTTGGAGTGGTTTCTCTCTTTATTTTTGATGTATGTGACTCCATTGAATCGTTTTTACGGATCCGTATTTGCATATAAACAATACCAGGGCGTTTACCTTTACTTAACCCTCAAGTTTTCCATCATAGTTTACCTTCACTCAACCCTCAAGTTTACCTTCCCTCAAAGTTTCTGAGTTTTCTTTTCGATAACCTTCTACGTTATGATCTACTTGAATATTATCTCTTACCAACGCCGTACGTGACTCGCCATCTTACTAGGAATGACAATTGCGTGCGTCATGTGATGGATGAGTACCGACTTAGAAAATTCTACCTACATTAACCATGCGAATTTACTTCATTCTACCAACATTACCACCGACGAAGTTTGTACTTGGAGATGTACCGATTTGCTCCTGTTGTAACCGCAAGTATAACGAGCGTCTGGCGATTAACGATCTTGATATAAATTGCTCCGATACGTCTGATTTTACTTACGCTACGAAGATATAGTTCCGAGCCCCGATTGTGCCTACGTTACTTTCTTACTATGAAGATTCATCCTGTGCCGTGTTACTTGAGATACTAGCTACCCTTGCTTTGTCAATCAGTTCTTGAAGCTGCCGAGACTTGGTTCGAAACCGATATCAACAATTTTTGTTACGTTATTTGTTTTACTCCTAAGATTTGGCGCATTCGATCTTGTTTACATTTTCAATTGATTAGATCAATAGAAATTTAGTTATTTGTGCATTGTAAAGTACTTTTCTTGAATTTAACGACACGTCTATGCTTTTATACACGATGTTGTAAGGATAATCCGTGCTCGATCAAAATCTTGCTTTTGCTAGTGTAAAGTCATTCGAATTATTGATACCTATTGAGTATTAATTACGGTTTTAGTATACGATTGTCTCCGTGCCAGACGTTGCTTACGCAATATTTTATATGCCACACTATTCACTACCCTCTTTATTTGTTTGTTGTGTTGTGTCTGTTACAGATTTGATAGAAAGCGTCCTTGAGCTCAACAAGGTCGTTGCGACATGCAGTTCAAAAGGTAATTTTTATTTTGGACGACTCCTTTATATGACGTTTGATTACACACTGGTTTTCGATACAAACGAATTGTAATTGTCACATTTGCTTGATATTCACTTATAAAAATCACCTTTTTTGTAAATAAAATGATTTCGATTAAAAAAGATAATACACCGTCAATTGTTGCAAAATCAGTAGAAACATTTATAGGAGAAAAATGAAAATCATTAAGAATATGAAAACTTGTTATAGTGAATGAATAGGAAGCGTCTTACAAACAAAATGCTGTCATATATGAAGGAAATCACAATATATTTTACCTTTTGGTGCATACATTCAAAATTTCAATCAACGCTGCGATTAATAAATGCAACAGATTTGGCTGCATACCCTATTAGTCCAGGCTATATAATATTTTTTTACCAAAAAAATTAGTTACCTGGCGAAACCGGGTTTTTCAGGCAGGTGAAATGAATAGAAATTGGGAAAAAATAATTAAAACAGCTGAATTTTTCCGCGGGTGAATTCACGGGGGTTGAAAAGGGTGGAAAGGTGTGTTTTGAAAATTGTGGCAAAACTATTCATTTTAGACAAAAATGTAAAAGTGATAGAGATTAAAAAAATGAGCAACTTTTGTATCTGCACTATTTTCACATTACCTTCAATTTTCCTAGAAAAACCGGAAAAACTGTTTTTTTCGTTTTTTATTTTTATTCTTGCGAAAAAAAGTCGTAGGAGTTTGAAATTTGGAGGAAACATAGCTTCTTTTACGATAAAAAAGAAGATAAACAAAATAAAAATAATTTTGGACTCGTAAAGTTGAACCGTTTCCAAAATCTCACGATTTCTGAAAAAAAACACCTCTTTTTCAAGGGGATGAAAAATCTATTTTTTTTCATCGTATAGTGGTGCGCGGGGTAGCAAAATTTTTGGGAAGACTTATATTTTAATAAACAAAAATAAAAAAATTCGAGAAAATCGCCAAAAACTGGAAAAACAGTTTTAAGATGTAGGTACAAGGTTTTTGACATGATAAATCATGTTGAATGTTAATAAAATTTTTTTCAAAATCTGTCTTCTTGCTTCTCTTTAATGTTTGCTTAAATATTCTCTTTTGTTATATTATGCTCAACTGTTTTAGTTAAAACATCTTTATTATTTCTTTTTTCTGCATTTTTACCGCAATAAAAGCAATTCGAAATAAAATCTGATTATCTTGCTTCCTGATTCCTGAACAATTTTTTTTTGTTCACTGACTCTTCTTCCTGCCTGTTTTATAGCTGATGCAATTGCGTCGGGCCTGTTGATAAACTTGTAAAATCTGTAATAAGAACGTTAGTTTTACCGGCCAATGTAAATGATTTGAGATGTAAAACCTGGAATAAACTTTATGAGGATTTTATTCATAATTCCTGTAAATTAACGATCAACAGGCCCAGCTTAATCCCATCAGCTGTAAAACAGACAAGAAGAAGGGTTAGTGAACAAAAACAAATTGTTCAGGAAGCAAAAGAATTCGATTTTACTTCGAATTGCTTTTATTGCGGTAAAAATGCAGAAAAAAGAAAGAATAAAGATGTTTTAATTATGGCAGTTGGGCACTGGGAAACAAAAGAAAATATTTTAGCAACATTAAAGAGGAGAGAGAAGACAGATTTCAAAAACTCTTTATTAGCGCGTTCCAATACGTTAATTTAGTTGCAAAGAAGCTATTTACCTACTGTCAAAAACGGTATATTATCTTAAAACTGTTCCCCCAGTTTTTGCCACTTTTCTTCAAATTTTTCTATTGGAATAAATTTTTTTAATTTTTGATTATTAAAATGTAAGTCTTTGCGAAAATGTTGCTATCCCGCGCACCTCTGTACGATGAAAAAAATAGATTTTTTATTATACCTGAATCACAATCTCCGTTTAAAACACTCAAATGCGTGCGAAAAAAGGCCTTTAAAACACACGTGCTTTAAAGTTGCTAGGTAATGATACTTCAAGTATGACTTTTGAAACTGTCATCTGGGGTTGAAATAAAAAATCCTCTTAGGTCGCTTTCTATAAATGCAGAACATTGCTTTGGCTTGTACCTATCCTTTGGTTCAAGCTTCCACAAACGCGCTCAATTTAGGGCATGCTTCCAAATCTGTTCCACTTTTTAGTCGCAGCAATGTTTGAAGTTTTGAATGAATGCACCAAAAAATAGAAGATTTAAATACCTTTGACATTTCCTTTATTATTCACAAAGACGATGATTTTTATAAGCAAACGTCAAGTGACATTTCCATGGCAATCGTGAAATTTCGAACACCAATCCCACTTAATTAGACATGTATTCGAGTATAACGTCAATATGATTTCATTGTATTTCCTATTTTTAAATTATACTGCAGGTATAATAAAAAATACTATAAGATACACGTGTATAATTGGTCTCTAAAGCACTTGCAACGTTAAAGGCACTCCGCTTTGCGTGGTGCCCTTAAACTCGTTGCGCGTGCTTTAAAGACTTGATTATACACTTGTATCTTAATATACTATTTCATCCCCTTGAAAAAGAGGTGTTTTTTAAGAAATCGTATGAGATCTTGGAAACGGTTCAACTTTACAGGCCCAAAAAATTATCTTGTTTTTTATCATGAAACAAGCTACATTTCCTCCAAATTTCAAACCCTTTAAATCACGTGCGTTTTAAAGACCCTACCTAAGTATCTATAGAAAGTTTGATGTTTTTATTGACTGGTCTAAAATAAAGTCGTAAAGAACTTGGGTAACCCTCTCGTCAAAACATTGATACGAAAATGAAATCCATTTAAGACACTTAACAAATATTACAGTATCGGAAAACTGCAAATGAAAATAGGTAACTCAAATTGCAAACTAAAGAAATGCGGCGTGTAACGACTAATGCGCAATAACCATGTAGGTAGCTAGACAGTTCAAATGTATTGTAACGTAAATTTAATTACGTGATTCGATTTATTTATTTACAATTAATTCACAATGAATTTTTAACAATGCTTTAATAGATTGATTTATAATAGATATTATTATTTATTACTAACTTGCACTCGAATGAATAACCTGTAGATTTATAACAGACGAGCTCGAACCACTAGTCATCAATTCCGCATAGATGTTGGAACTGTCATTAAACACAACTAAATTTGCATAGGCAGCAAACGAAAAGATTCTAGAAAAATCATGGAATGTTCTGCAAATAAACACTTCATATTTCCCGTCACATCCTCTTTCGTTCCCTATCGCTGGTTGTTGATCTTTTATCGACTTGCCGATGCCCCGATGGCACCCGTATGTCCCTGGGATGCTCGCTACAGTACCTAAATATTTCCATCGTAAACAAAAAATAAGTATAGTAATTTTAGGCAACCATACAATGTTAAGTATTCCCGAACACTTTCAATATGTGTGTGATCTGAATAATCCTAGCCCAATTTATAGTGAGTCTATGTTGTTAGTAGAAATCTCTAAAACTTCAGTGCAGGAGGTGAGTACATCCAAAATAAAACTGTGTTAAGATAAATTTCGATTAAGATAAGTCTAAGACATATGAAGAAGATAGTTTGAAGTAAATATGCTCCTCTGAGATAGGATTACCTAGACGTTGCCGTACTCAAAGGCTTACTAGCAATTTAAACAAAACTTCGAATGATCTGTAATACAAACAAACTCTCTCACCTTTCGAGATTCAGCTACGAAATGCGGGGTACCTACCACCCATCACAGGACACAGATAATAGTGATCCTTTTAAATGTAAATTAAAGTGTTTATCTGCGCATATTTTTTTGTTCGAAAACGAAAACACGATTACAATTGCCCACTTAAAGAATTTTTCATTTAAATGTTAATTTGGAATTTAAACATACCTAAATTAGGCAGAAATATTTATTTTTGTACATCCATGTTCGTCATTTAAAGTGCTTCGTAAACGTCTTCACCTTTACCACTTACTTAAGAAAGTAATAACTCGTAGTCCCCATTAATTTCAGTTCATTGAGTTGGTAGATTGTTCTTAAATAAACAATGTGAGGTTTAATGTTTAATCAACGTTGTTATTGACATTAAGTGCTAACATCAAAATATAATTGGCAATCTACAAGTGTAACAACATTCGAATAGTCAACTACCGTAAAATTGTTCCTAAAGAAATTCCAATTTATTTCAGGACCGAAGTTAAATCTAACACTGAATCAAATGGGAGTTTTGGGAGTCCTACAGCGATTTACTTAAAATCCTGCCAGAGGAAATATACATGTGCGTTTGCAAAGTAAAGTAAAAGAAGTGGGTTCCTAAATTTGATGATCGCTTCACTGTCAGAACTAGGCGACGGTAGCACTTGTTAATGCTGAAGTGAACATCAATCTGATGAATAAGTGGTTTTATGCGTGCCGAAAGTAAATCAAGCTATGCAAGCACACGACAAGAATTTACGGAGTGACGAGGTGGTGTCCGGGGTGTTTGTAACATTTACCCGTCCGTGCCATTACGGAATTCGAAACCCGGCAGCAGAAACAACCACTTTACATCCATCGGATACTCAATGTCGACACGAACATGAATATTTCAGGGTAATGGCTTTCGCATCAAGCAGTTCTTTTTGTTTTATTTTGTAAATATTGATTTGTAAACATTCCGCGGACAACTTCTCATGTAATCTTCGTCTCTCCCATTTATTACGAGCTCCCTCAATCACGACCACTGAATTTTAAAGGCAAACAGAAAGAAAACGTTACACATTGAATCTCGTACTCGGATTACTCCATTTATATTTAATGTGTGGGAACATGAAAGAGAGGTCGCTCGTTATACATGATCCTTTAGCCTAAACATTAAAATTCCACATCTCCTTCGCTGCAAAGTCTCAATTGAAAGCTCTTCCCTTCAAAAATCCAAACGGTAATGTATATTCATAATTGCGGTTCTATGGAGTGAGTGTGGTGTTGGTGGTTATCTTTCTGAAAACCCCCTCCGCTCGAGGCATATCGCCCATATCTTATACAAACTATATTTATTGGGATCCTTTCAACAGAGGCTTTTGTTTGAGCTTCCTGGGGTAGCTTAAGTGAATTAAACTAATCTAACCTTAACCTATAGGCTTTCAAGTAATTTTTTTTGTATAAAAGAAGCGTTTCATGAACTTTGATAAGACATAAATTGATTAAACGTCGTGAATCGCTAAGATACTGCAAAATTTGTGAGTGTATCGTGCAACTCGTTTGCGGTGATGTTTTCGGTGGTTTTTCTACGGTGACTGAATATGGGCAATTTAGATAGCAATAAAATAAAGCCGTATTCTACTTTGCTTCCAACGTATTTAGTACACGATTTTAGTGGCGAATTAAGTTTATTGCTTTGGGGTCCTTGGCTTGGAGGTTTTTTTTTTTTGTAATTGGAGTGATGGATGCAATCCCGTTGTCGCTCACTATGTTTATCATTTTTAAATGCTAAAAGGGCTGATTTCACCCCGCGAATTCCATTGAAAGCCGATGAGATACTACATTGTTGTTTCGTCTGCACCAATTGAAACCTATTGTAAGTCAATAAGACTGTCAGCGGATTCTTCTACGAAGAAAGGTTATTATTGTGATAGCCACTAATGTTGATGCTGTCTGCCAAGTACATTTTACATGTTTCCTCATATTTTGTGATGTACCTACACTGTCGAAAATAGAAAAAAATTTCCTTTTTCCTTTGTGTTTCACGAAAAGAATAAATGCGCAGGTATTTCCAAAGATTTATAAGATATTTAAAATCAGGATGGGTCATCCTGTATGTGAATTCCATTTATTTGTTGACGTTAAATGTTGGTTGAATTTGAGATTGGACACAAGATTCGATCATAATAGTTGAATTCGAGGTAAATGTTGATTTTGTGTCAAAATATTTATTTGATGTTTGATTTTGTTTAAATATTTGTTTTGTTTATTTTGTTTTGGTAATTGTAAATTTAAATTACGTGTTAAAAGATTCAGTTTATTCATCTGGAATTATTTGAGTTCTATTTTAAAAGTTGATGTCATGTCTTTTTCCGGTCATTGCGATAAGAAGTTTTGTTATCGCGGCGTAAGCTAATTAGTTTTAAGTTGGCGACGTGTTATCGCCAAGTTGAGCGTATGTTCGATTTGACGATGCGCATTATTTTGACCGTAAATGTGGAACGGAAAAGCAGTTTGTTTTAAATAGGAGAGTTGATCAAGTCTTTTTGGTTCAAGCTCTTTTTTGGGTTAGTGGCCGTTGAAACGCTTGGCGTATTTGAGCGTAATTGAAAATACAGTCTACCTTGTTTAAAGTGACTGCTTAAGTGGAATTAACACGTAACACGAGCATTTCATTTGAAGCAGGATTTTTTACAGGATTCATTACAGGAAGCGCTAGGTATTCAGAAAGTTATTTGAATAAAGGACAAAGTCTCTAAAGAAAGTTTCCATAAAAATTAGGTCGAAACTAATTACAATTATTTGTTCCTTATTTGTTGGAGTTGGGATTTACTACACCCTGATTTAAGATTTCTTTAAATTAAATTGTTCCAGCGATCGCTAGTAGCGTCGGGTTTGTTTTTTCACCATGAGACCCTATTTTGCTTTTAGCTTATTGGTTTATGACCAATAAATTTGTTTCTGGTTAGTTTTGTGTTTAATCGAGCCCAAATTACTACCGAAATTAGAGTGTTCATGTTAAATTTGTCTATTTCGTACCCAGAATTACATCAAGTGTTAATTAAAAATTGGTTAATGAAATCTTTGGACTGTTGGCGGCGGTTTCTAAGAACACGGGATTTTGATAAGGTTTAATCCATTTGCAAAATTGTATATCAATTACAATAACGAAAGTTTTGGTTTATTATCGCAAGATCCAAGAACATCTTCACTAATACAGTCGGTGATCCTGGAGACTATCAAATTGACAACACGTGGAAGTGGAACACGTGTCCTACTGGGAATGATCAGTCCACCAATAATTAAGGAACCACACAAAAACAGAGAGGATAAAAACGGTTACTACATTTGCCTTGGTACATGAGTCAGTATAAAGCCAAACTTTTTTCTTCTCCTAGAAACTAAGACATACAGGATGAACCAAAATTAAATGACCAAACTGCTAGATCAGGTACTTGAGCACAAAATAGGGCGATTTATACATGTGTATCGAAATTGATATAACAACTTTAAGGTGCCAAATCTAAAATTTAGCGATTTTAGGTGTTGAGTATTTTGTTATTTTAAATTTCACTTAAGTCAATGCGGATGAGTTGTGACCGGTTAATGAAAAGTTATCAGCGCTAGTCACAATACGAATGTCTTTTGCTTACCCAAACAGCCGAATCAGCATTACTCAGGATGAGCATGGAGCGATGTGAGAAGCGCGAACTGAGCAATCTTAAAATCTGGTCGGTGTTGATAGATGGGGCTTTATATGCATTTCATTGGGTAAGGAAGCCGATTGATTAATGATTAAAGATCAGCGCTATTTTATGGGCGTGTTGAAAAATGTAAGGCATTCGGTTTTGGGCCACCAGAGCGTCAAGTGCGTGATTCAAAATAACAGTTCTTTCGAGAAACCGTAAGCTGGAAAAACCACATTTTTTTTAAATGCTTGAGGAATCTTGTGGGAGTTCAAGTAAAAGAACTTAAAGATCCTGTAATTAAGGTTAACGTAAAAGCCGCTCGTCAGTGAAAATCGTAGGAAGAGTTCGAAAAAAAATTGCTTTGTGTTTGGTGAGTAAATAAACATTACAAGAGGAATATTTAACGCATTTAATTATATGGCGAACGCAGCAGTTTCGTTCGAACACTAACTAATTGGACGTTTTGTGAATTCCTTCGAAAAGGATTATTGTTGTTGATGTGATTATCAGTAAAAAGTATACTCTTTCGGTAAAACCAGTTTAAACTACGAAAATGAAAATTAATATCTTCAACCCTGACGAGGGATGGTCATTTGCTCCACTTTGGAAATCTGCCATCCGATTGGATAATGTGTCACTTTCGTCATATCTCATGGCGGAATAAGTTTAAATAACCAGGTTTAGTAATCTACTCTTAGATGTTCCAACGTGTGTTAAGTAGTGCGTGTTACTCCCATTTGTTCATTGATAAGAGTTTTTATATTTATTTTATTTTCGATTTTTGTTTCTTGTTCTGATAAAGCTCCTTATGAAAATGTTGACTGTTGATGTTCCATTACGAAGCATTATTATTGTTTACGGTTTACTACTTGTTGAAGAAGTCCTGGAGTTGATTTGATAGATGGCACCACCTACTGATGGAACCTAACCACGCAAATTTGCCGCGCAGAGCCAGCGTCTTGATTTTTGGGTATCAATAAGGTGACATTTGCTAGTGTTGAAGAAAAACTGAAAAACATGTCTTTTGTTGAGAAACTTGGACATTTCTTACTCCCCCTACGATGCAATGCACTTACGAGTTTTTTTTCAGTCCTCGGTGTTTTGAGCTTAACCAGAAGTCGCACGGAGCTAATAGGCAAATACGGTGGTTGTGAACGATATTTGTCGCATTATAGATGAAAAACACGCTGCTCTTTTTCCAAAAAAAAAACTACAGTGATTTCGGTACCAATCGAGATTTGACGCGTCTGGGGCCAAAAACATTCTTCAAAATTTACTTTAGTGATCTTTTTGATATGCCAATATCATCAGCAGAGTTTTTTTATTGTTAATCGACGGTTTGCAAGTACCAATTCCTTGATTTGATTGTGTAAATAACGTTAATTGGTTAAGTGGAAGAGCAGGTAAGGATTTTTTCACACCTGAACTTCGCCATTTGGACACTATCATGTTTTTTTGTTTTCTTCTTTGTTTCTTCTTGTTATATTGATATCTTGTGTCCAATAAAGTCCTATTATTATTTTATTGACGTGTTGCTCATCAGTTGATGTGGATGGTCGCCCGGGACGCTCTTCGTCCTCAACTCCTTGTTTGCCTTCATTGAACATTTTGTACCAATCAAATGTTGTTTTTGATAGAGCTTGATCCCCGTAAGCCTTCTGCAACGTTCTCAACGTTTTCGCAGCGGTTATTCCATTCACTGTATTATATACCGAGCCCTGTGGCTTGGGAGGTTATTCATTTTGATTATTTTCAGGTTTGGATGCGAGAATTGAGCTCACTTCTTGGCGTCAAGGTCTAACTAGCAATTTCGTGTACAAGGAGATATGAGAAACTGCATTTGCCGAGAAGTACGGCTATCTACCAAGGCATCACATCGGATTTGCAGATCATCAGGTTGTGACTTCTGATGACGCCTAGGTTGTCCGGAGAGTAGTGGTAGCTACTTAGATGTTCTTCCAGCAAATTGAATTTTTGAAATAAACATCAACCTCCAGGAGAGTGAAAAAGTAACATCTGATCCCAGAAACTCACCAATTGGCATACGGTCATTAGATCTCGGAAGAAATATTAAATACCCGGCAATCGCGAACGAACTAGTCTGCGACCGCAGGGTGATAAGAGAGATCATCGAGATTTAACACTCCTGCCATGATTGGTCCGAAGAGATAGTCGAATGCAAACGACGGGCTGAAAAAAAAGGACATTGATTTAAACTTAGAGAGGGGGAAATACTGTCCGTCACCTGGAATCAACTTGTCAAAACCCAGCCAAACAAATTACCTACCCAACTCGGAATGTATGACAGCTATAGGTTTCGCGAATCTGCCGAGAGGTAAAGGCAGGGAATATTCATCGAGGGACATTTCAATGTTGAATTTGTCACAGCGAGAAAGAAACAACTTATCATGTCCTGGGCTTGTCATCTTGTTTTGAAGATAGCCGGAATACAGTTCACAAAGAAGAGAAAGCCATCTGAGCTTGTAGGTATCCCGAAAAAATACAAGGTCACTTTTGGAATATTAAAAATATGAAATTATCGGGATCTGGTTTGGAGCAAGAGGGAGAATTTATTTTTGAAGGGGGGCAAATTTCTTCAACCGTTAATTTTAAGGATAAGTCTTATTTTTATTGTTTCTTGTCAATTTATTAAAGATGATGTGTCCTTAGCATGGTATATAAATTAATTAGGTTAATATCTGATTGGGAAATCTTGGAAGTGGTATCAGGTTCCATTCCTAAGCCCCGTTTTTGTGACAAGAAAATCGGTCCGAAAATCTCCCGTGCCATTTTTCTAGCGGAACAATGAATTAATGTTGCATATCGTTCGATTGGGTAACTATTAATTATTAGTTACACTGTACATAATATAGATACATGCATCTTACTAAATTATTAAACTCGTGGAAATATTGGAAAACCTCATGGGTCCCAAGCGTACCTAAAAGCTTAGTATGCGATGTCGTATCGTATCTCTCGAAGTTTCCAAGACGCTTACTCTGAGCATCTTATGGGAAACTTGGTACATTATTTCCGATGTCATTACGATTACGTAACCACCTATTAGTGAATTATTAAAATCTATATTAGCGCGTAATTCTCATTAAATTACCCATTCCTATCAAACATCCAAGCATTTTCTTTTGTATAAATTGAAACGTAATCCCTCAATAAATATAGAAGAGTTTCCTTCTGAAATGAGTTCAATAAAAGCAATTTTTACCTAAAGCAGTCCATTAGATACCATTTCCTATACAGCGGAAATTAATTGCTACTTAAATTACACATTTCAAACCGCCACATTTGGCCTCGATTTGGGCTTTATTTATTAGCGTTAGATTGTAACTTATGAAGCGTCTAATTCGATTATAATCATTTGTGGGATGTTTGGACAACTAAATAAATGTTATTCTTTAATTGTTTTCACTCTGGTTTACGGTCAATAATTAATGGCGATTTATTCACGAGAAACGGTCCGCTCTAATTAGTACGATTTTCGTCGCGTTTCATTAACTTCATGTTTTATGTTTATTTATGGGATGTGGAAGGGGAAGTCGTTAAAATAGATGTAGCGTAATAAAACGGGATAAAGAGCATGATCGGATAAAATCCGTGAGAAGACAATTGGCAGACATTTTCGATGCGATAAATTTCCTGTGAAATGCAAAGGTCATGGCAGGTCCAGGGTGCCATTTTCAAAAATCCAGTAGTCGTGATGAAATCCCACAAGCGTTGAACGGAACGGAAACTGGCCTTGTAATGTCCGAAAGTCGCCTTGGAGATGGTTAACCCCTGGTTTATCTAATCTAGCCTGAACCGAACACTGTACTGTCAAACGAAAACAACAAAATGCTCGTTTCTTTGATTAATCCAATGGCATTTGTCATAAACTGCTTGATGTGGTTTAGGGGAAGAAATATGAGCTGTTAATCCTTTTGAATGAATGCGCGAATATGTGCTCAATCTATGATCTAAATAAAACAACGTCATTAATGCAAATACCAATGCCACCCACAAAACAGCTGTCAAGCTAGCTCAAATCAAAACAATCTTTAAATTTAGAATTGTAATTGAAAAAATCTCGATGTTGACTTTAAATGAACAACTTGGGAGACTCAGTAGCCACGATTAACTTAACACCTGGCATAATTCATCAACAAGAATAGAATCTGACATGAAAACTATATCTGAGTCTCACTTTGGGTTCGATTAGGCACAGTTTAAATGACAAAGGCACAAATTTATTCCGCAAAACATGAAGAACAAAACTAACCAAGACGCTGGAAGAAAGAGGGATTTTTAGCGCCTGTTTTTACACATACTCTGCGTGCAAGCGTTCGACAGACAATTAAATAAAGAAATCTTAATTACTTAAAGTTATTAAATAATCTAATCAATCAAGCGGTAACAAATTTGCGATATTCAGGCACACTAAAACTGTCACACAAAGAGAACCCTATAAAAAAGGATTATTAAGATTACTTCTTCTGCATACTTTATTACAATACTGGCAAATTACGTTTTCATATAAACAGACTGCGTAAAGGAGTGTACCCGCTCTGAAACCGTCGCGTCGCACTAAAAGCAAAAGAAAAACTCTTCTAGTCCTCTCCCGCATTTAAGGCAACACCACTTCCACCATAGAGAACTCCTTCATAAATTTTCCAATGAATCGCCAATTACGATTAGATTCGATATACGCCAGCGAGGACGGAACGCGCCAAATGTCTCCCCTTCTCCAAATGAAATGCGTAATTCTTCGTAACCTCTGCATTCTCATATCAGCGAAAGAACCCCTGGGTTAATTAAATTTCGCCTAGCAATAAAACTCCTTATCGCAACAACCAAATAAAACCTTTTGTAAAACACGCAAATTTGACCAGATGTGTCTTACTTTTAACACCTTATCTAAATAGAACAATTTACAACACCGAGAAAATAAAAACGAAAAAATTACACATCTACACACATTTCTAAAAGGAAATAACAAATACTGAAACACAAATTCAACTAAAATAAACCAACTTTGTGTTGATTCGTAAATAAACCACTAGATTTTTTCTTAAACATTGAAATATACCACATAAAGGGTGTCTCATTCTTACTACCGGCCAGAATAACTTCTGTAAGACGTAGATGGGCGTCGACTTACCCTCCCCTTGTTACAATGTGGCATTTACTTTCATGTGTTAATTTCTCGGAGTAGTTTCCTTTTCGCTTTGGAGGTGAGTATTTTTGTTTTTTTTTGCAAATATTTCTAAGGGGACCGAAATTCCAGGAACGGAGATTTCGGAAGCGTATTGTAAGCGCCGGTGCCATAAGTGGGGCATGGAAGTTTGAAACTTTTGGTTGCGAATCTTCCGGAGCGAATTTTATGGGCGAATTCGTCAACCTAGCCAAGCATCCATCTATTGTCCGTCCAAACCTCCAGGTGCAGTAAGAGCTTTACACGAATTTAGTGTAAGAAGTATGCCAAATTTACCCATCAGCAACAATAATTGAATAATTTGACAGTAGAAGGTTATACCTGATATACATTTTGGCAACATGATGCACTAGGGGGCTTGGATGGGGTATAGTATGTTGCACTAATTGCATTTGTACTTAAAGGATGTTTTGAAAAAAAAATCGATTATTGTATGTTCTGGAGTCGTTAAACTAAATTTCATCGCATGTGTTTTCTTTTCTTTTCACAATTAATTTAAAAATGTTTGTTAATAAAATGTAAATGAATTAGTTAAGTTGAGGTTGCAGGATTTGGATAAGACACTTACGATGAAACATCATGTTCCATATACTTGTTACCCGTTCCAATAAAATCTTCTTCTCTCTATAGCACCTGATTTACCATAGGTGAAATGGAAACAGTATTCAACTTTTAAAGCCCTTTTTAGAGGGTGTATTAGAAATCACTATTGAAATAGAAATGGTGGGAGAGCTCAGAATGGTTGAAAAGTACGGCGTAATTATGCATAATTATACCATTTAAAATAATATGCTCCAAATAAGTGTACCCATAAATCCCCCCACTTGTTCAGAATATATTTGTAGAGCTGTGCAAGTAAAACTGAAGGTAAGTACCTAAAAACGTAATTGGAAAAGTGTCTTCCGATAGAGTAAAGAAAAGGGTGAAAAATCCTCACCTGGAATTATCCTGATTATTATTGGATATCTTGTGATTGCTCGTCGCCTGTAACAAAAACACCTGTTAGTATTAGATTTTGTGAGTATTTTCGACATTTACAAATTAGTCGAATCATAAACGAAAAGTTCGTGTTTCCGAAGAGCTCTTCAGAAACCTATTGAGTGCCGACAAGTACAATAAACTCTGTTAGCTCACCTGCAGCTTCCAACAGAAGTGGATTCTTTATTATATTGCATTACGAAAAAGGCAGTTAGGTACAATCCTAAAGTGTTTACTCAGTTTTGTTTTATCGGCCTAGTAAAAACACATTTTTGTTTATATCAGAGTAAGATCGAAAGGCTCTGCTTATTTTATTTCAATTAAAGATAATTGGATCGCCTGAGGAATATTCAAATTAAATAAATTTATCTCTGCTAGTGCTTCGGCTAAGTATAACAATGTTCTTAAACGAGGATTGTTTCATTCAAATACGTTCGGCCATTATCAAGGCAACGAAATTCGTTTGAAGGATATTTATGCACTAATGAGCTACTATCAAACATCATCAAGTCTACAAAATCATTTATAACCCATCCAAAAATACTCGGTGGGTAGTTATTAAGTAAGCGAACTTTCTTAGACATTAAGCATCGCGCTAGAAATACAACAAAGACCTAGGCCAAGGAACCTTCGTCAACTTGACCTCCCGACGATCATTCCGTCGTTCCGAAGGGTTTAAACTTCGCTGTCGCTCCCTAATTCAGGTTTCCAAGGAAAACATCGTAACTGCTGTTGAATTATTTATCCACACTCTACCCAGAGAGATTGCCGACCCCATTCGTCTAGAAAACGCCAAGATGTTGAATTCCTTAAATCTAACATCAGCAGATTGGAGTATGTTGCTCTTCGGAATCTTCGCAAGAATTCCAATTTGGCCATCGTCTTTGTAGAGAAAGGCAACGCCACAGTCATATTAGATGAGTCTCAGTATGCTGACATAGGTCCAAAATCTTCTTAAAGGGGATACCTACGTCGTCTTCCGTTCAAAATCGAACGAAGCGTTTCAGCTGTATCAGGTATTCTGCGCTCCCCAACGATGCCCAACGTCGCCTTATTCCTAGCGACTGCCGAGGTTGTACGGTCTTTCAGAACCATCAATTCACCCACCAACAAGCTTCCCAAGTATCTTGAAGGATTTCACAGCTCGCACGTCACCTCACAGTCTGAATTCCGGTCATTTTATTTAACGCATCTCCGATGTTCGCTTGGATCCCCAAGATCTTCTGGTCACGAACGAATTACAGCACGTCACCAACACATCAGGTTTTCAGAGGAAAATTAGTTTATGACATATTATGTGGGGCCATATAATTGCGGAAATACCGTTCCTAGAAATTTCAGATAGGTGTTATTTGACTACCATGAGGACGATAATGTTACTTTCCTTAAACGTTGTATTGCCGGCTGGACTATCGGTACCAAAATTAGCGCCACAGACACTTCATTCTCTCCATTTAAGCAAAAAACCACTTCCTCTAATAAACACAATATCGTTATTCCATCTACGCCGCCAGGACTGATAAAACACCTGCATTGATTATCTCGCAAGTGACATTGTTTGCCGAAAAACTATACTATATGGTCTAAGCGAAAAACTGATTAATTCTTTCCCGATAAAAACCTTTTGTCAAGACCTTACCAGATAAAACTTTAAACTCACGCCAAAAAATTTCGATTAAATGTTAATGGTTTTAAATTTACCATAGAAATTAAATACAACAAATAGAATTAAATTAATTAAACAATTACCTACTAAACAAGAACAAGAAAGTAACATTAAAATGTCTTATGAATTAAAATGAATTATATTACATACAGGATGTCCTAACCGAGATTACGCGTTGCATTGCATTGCGCGTAAGTTGAATAGATTTCCAGCTTTTTTTTGCTAACTAAGGTTTGCAAAATAAATTTTGAGGTTGCTTACTTCATTTGCTTTTTTTTATGACAATAACGTAATGTAATTCAGTCAGTGGGTATATTAAACCGTTTTTAGTGTATTTCAAACTACTCGTTTCTAATAATTTTGTTTGCAAAAGCGTAGAATGCCAGGCATTTGTAACGTAACCCCTGACAAGACTGATAACTGACTTCCTCATAATACAGACCATTAGCGATATTACTAATCAAGGCATAGGCCAGCAACTAAAAGCAATTAAAACGGAAGTTTGCAATCCACGTAGAGATATTTATTGTAAGACGTAAGCTGGTACAGAGGTTAAAATGGCATGGGACGTAGTGATCTGTCTTCAATAAATGTTTTGCTAGGACTTCCTTCGAAAATGATACGTTTTATCCATGTAAGTCGGATTGAAAATTGTGCCGCTGCGCGTCGTACCATTAAATTCGTTACGCGTGCTTCAAAGACTTTATTAATGATTATGCACTTGTTTGTAGCGCATTTTTGCAAATTTATTTGTAAAAAAGGTAGCTTTTAATCTCACTTTGGCTGGTTGGCTGGCTGGCAGTAAATGCGAGCCCGTAGAAGAATGCTTGTAAAAAGACGAGGAGTGTACATATACCTATCGGAGCCGTGTAGTTAACAACTTTAGGGACGGGGCTACAAGATGTGGGGTTGGCGACATCTGAGTGCCATCCCCGAGCGTGTTATACTAACATGGAGTTTTTTTCTATCTTCTTCTACAGTAACGGGACGTCGGAGGTGAGTACCGACAAATTATAATTCACGAAACTTGTGTGTCGTCTAATTGCCTTAAAATCAATGCATCTCTCAGTATTCATTACTGTATTTACCTAAAGACGTGGTCTTTGTCAAGTTATGTATCAAACAATCGTTAATTATCATTAATTAAATTTATACCGCCCGAAATTATGCGATTGACGAACGTCAATTATTTGTAATCGGAGTTTGCTCAAATATGCGACCGGCTAAGGTATCTTATATGAAATTTAGCAGAAAGGATTAAGTATTTTCTTTTGTTTACCTTAGTGTACTTAACGTATATTTTAATTTCATCGTTTGGTCAAGTATTACAGAGAAATTTGTGCTGGTTTAGTTGAAAAAGGTTTACTGCAGGTGTCAGTGAGGTCAGAATTGAGCTTAAATTTTGGTTCTGTAAACCGCAGGCTATTTCAAACCCCGAAACCAGTTCGCGTTTCAGTGCCAAATCGGTCCGAAAGTTAAGGTCTCAGTCGGCGAAAAAGAAGTGTATATACCCCACCAGAACCGCCCTCGCACTTACCTCAAAACATGAAATGGCATACAAAGCCAATAAGATTTGGCCCAAAAGATGGAGGGGGGGGGGGGTCGGCGGGGAGCCTCGACACGGTGGTAGAAATCAATACTTTTGGAATTTAGTGGCAGTTTGACTACAGATTGGTCAGATTATTTTGTTGAGCTACGAAAAATTGGTTCTTACCTACCAATGCATTCCCTGAATCACGATTTTGAATCATACCTTTGGGCATAAACTATAAATTATTGTATTACAGCGTTAAAACACAGATGATCCATTTCGGTACGTTGTAACAAAAATAGTGTAGGCATGACACCTACGCGCATACGTTATGTTAAAAATAAAACATAAATAAATGCGCGAATTGAGTAGGTAGGTCAAACATTCGACGTATTTTACAGCCATTCAGGAAAACCTTAACCTAGAGAATATAATAGGTAGGTAGGTACTACGTGGTCTGGACAGAGCAATATTGTTATTTGTATAACACGGAAACGTACATAATAAGCGACACGCACAGAAGTCTGTGTTGAGATATATGAACATGTTCTATTTTTAATATCAGCATGTGTTCCTGGCGGAATAATTCAAAATTAGAACATTTTGATATACAGGCTGTTGTGATCTTCGCATTAGGGGGACCAAACAAATTTTCAGGTGTTAGGTACCATTCACAGTATTTAAGAAACGTGTATAATGGTGATTGTTTATACAGACGCTTTTGTTTATCCAATACAGTAATAGCGTTCGTAAAATTGTAAGCTTTAAGTAAATCTTTCTGATGTATCTTACACGTACTTGTTTTTAATATCGTTAGTTCTCTTTTATACGCTCTTGAAGGCTCAAAATAAACACAACGTGTTTAATTTAGCATTTGTAAACGTAAACTATTTTAGTGATTTATTTTCTATGTCAACTTCGCCCAAAGCCGTTTTACAATATACCATACCATTGAATAAATTTAATTTTTTATTCAATGACCATACGCAAAGGTTTAATGATTACATTGCTTACGTTGTTTTTCCATTTAGAAGGAATTTTCATCAGTGAAGGCTGTTAAAGTATATTTTAAAAATCAATCCTATAAGTTCACATTAATTTCGGCCATAATGAACTAATACCAGGGGTTACTTCCAAAGATAAAAGTGATAAAATGCTGAATTAAATATCCGGTATCCCTGGAGTAGAAATGTCATGACGCACTTAGATAACTCTCTTGAATAATTTAAGATGTACTATATTATTTACACCCCAGCTATCAATAACCATTTTGTAAGTAACGTTTAGGTAGAATAATAAATAATCCAACGAAAATAAAATTTGATTGAGCGTATTCTCCGACGTTTTGTTTTATTTCTGTGGTTGATTTGCATACCAAACAGGCTTTCGTTATGTATGTAGGTAATAATTTCTTTTTAAATGTGTTCCCATTCGCCGAATTGCCATTTTATTTGATAATTTAATATTACTCCACTGAGTTAGAGCAGATATATCAACGTGTTATAGCTATCATTATCCATGTATGTATGAGTACGTCTATACGTGAATGAACCATTTAAGGTGATTTTCAGACATAATTTGACTATATAAATTTTATTTATTTATTCGAGAATTAAATACCAGGGGTTACGTGTCTTTTGTGCTTGAAGGGGTGTGCACTTCATTCAAAGTGTATATGTGTTTCATTTCCTTCAGAATGGACTATTAAAACAGCGTGGACAAGAAGAGATTTAGGTATGATAGTGCGAAATTTCAGTACGATGGATTGCGATTCCCGTGCGAGTCCTTGGCCTTCCAAGAAAAACCCAGCGATTTCAGGCAAATTTCTGTACATGTATGGCGGTAAGTAGATCCCCTTAGCCGGTTTTGCTTTCTGCAGCTTTCAATGGTTGAAAGAATCATAAACCATTTTGAATCTCTGCCCCATTTCCGATTGCTCTACAAGCGCCACAAAAAAAGGGATACGCGCCTTGGCGGCCTTGGTCCTCTTCTTTGTCAACTTCTCAATTTTTTTCGACAACCTTATTCACAGTTTGTCTTCCACTGGTGCACTTATCTTTTTTGAGGACTTCCCAAGTCTTGTTGTTTCCTTTGATTCTTCATCTGTTATCATTGTTTTTGACTATGTGGCCAGCCCATCGCCATTCCATTCCTTCAGCACGAGCCTGAAAGCCTTATCGCGAATAAGAATACAATCGGTACGAGTGACGGCGTGACCCTTACAACTCCCACATTTTCTCAATTTCTGACCGAGATTGAACATGGTGTGTAAATGGTCTGTGGTGTAGTGTTTTCTGAATCCAATCTATCATTAGAGATCCTTAGAAGTCTCTCAGATTTTTCACAGTATTCCTAGGGTCGTCTTGGAATCTTCTCTGAATCTCAGTGTTTGTAGAATCTTCTTCGGATTATCTTATTATCGTCTATAGCATTTCTGTCATCTTTTCGGAAACGTCTTCTATGAAGATCTCATTAGGTTGTCAAGAACCTCCATACCCTTCCGAGCTATTGAACTCATTTACATTTTTTTAAAGAATTTGTAGAACCTTTTTAGGGGCATCTTAGAATCCTTAGAGCCTTTCTTTCATGTATCTTTACAATTTTTAGAACTTCAGAATCATTGCAACCTTGTTAGAAAATGGGCCATCTAGAAATCCTTTTATCTCCCTGGAATCTACTGTTCTTGTAAGATCTTGGGACCCTAGGATCAGTTCGGAATCTTCTTCGTATCTGATAAAAATAGAGAACATTTACAACTTTTGAAATCTACCAAGTTTTCTCTAATAATCACACCATAGTTAAAATTTTCCTATAGTATAAGTAGAATCTTTTTAGAACCTAAATAGATCGATTTAACGATAATGAAACCTTCTCCATAGAATCTTTAATAAATTGAAATTATGCTACATGTTCCTCATGTCCATGTCACGGCCAACTAGAATACTGGGTTAATATTAAGTAATAAAATGACGTATGAAACTAAAAAATCTGTTTAGGTGGCTTTCTGTAAGTGCAAAAGATTTCTTTGGCTTGTACATATCCTTTGTTTGAAGGTTTCACAAACGCGTGTAATTTAAGGTATGTTGCCAAATCTGTTCCATTTTTTTTATCGCAGCATTGTTTGAAGTTGTGAATGAATGCACAAATGGATAAAAGATTTAAGTACCTTTGACATTTCCTTCATACTATGCCAGCACTATCGATACAATTAAGACTTTGTTGGTAAGACACTTCTGGATTTTGTAGGTAACAACTTTTCTTCTGCTTCTGCAAGGTCTTTACAACAACAAAACTTGAAATTCGGGTTTCACATCCCCAAAAACATAACAACAAATAAAAAAAACCACCATTTGACTCCACTAGTATTTATAATAAATTACAATACCATCCAACCTTGCAGTTTTCAGTGTTGAACCATATTCATTGTTAAAATTATCCCGAGAGACATCAAGGCGCCATGAAAGATTGATTTTAAGAAACGAAGGCGGATGTGACGCCTTTTTTCTGGGAAATGTGACGCTTGTTCTAGAACGTTCGGGAGCACTCGGAGAGCATTCTAAAACGATTGTTATTTGGTAGATAACAAATCGAATTGTGTTTCGAGTTAGCGTAGCGAAGTGCAGTAGGGTGTGTTATGTTATAGGTCGTGAGTGATAAGTAATAATTATTTACTGATATAAATTAATCCGTTTCACAGCTGTTATAAATTTATGGTTAGTTAATTGTAAACAAATAAATCACGTAATTACATTTACGTTACAGTATAAAGGTCTTTACAACGGAGTATGCATGAAATATATTTAGGTATATATGAGATATTTAACAAGAATCATTTAAAATTCCTTCAGAAAGCTATTTGAATCAAACATATACATTCCAAACCCACTGTGCTTTACTGTGAAATTGTTTCTTTTAAGAATTTTATTGGGAGGATCTATAAACAGGACTCGTTTGGCGTTTATTTTGTAGCAATAAGTAGTAAACTGGAGAAATAGTGTCTGCTCCAAAAAAAAAACACTTCGATATACTTGTAGCTTGTCAATTGAAGTCTAACGCTACAGGAACATATTTACCTTAATCCTCCACAGAACTTGATATTGGCGAGGCTGAAAGCATTTTCGAGCGAAGCAGAAACTTGGGAAATTTCAAGTAGTTTTATTAAAAATTATATGAAAACTTTAACAGAAGTTTATTCGGAAAGGTTTATCTGCACTACTTCGATGATCACTTATTGCGGACATTTTACGAAATGTTGCAGTTCATCGGGAAGTTAAAAATTATATGTTGATGTAGTGCGTCTGTGTTGAACATAGAGTTATCCGCGTCCTACAAAAGTTAGTTGAGGTCAAGCTGTTAGAAATAAATGCACGAATAAAATGTAGGTACTTGAAAATAGTAAAAAAGTTTTACATGTATAGAGGAGTACATACAAAGTGGGGCATTTTATAAAACTGCATCACTTTACTTTTGTACTTTGTTGTTGTGTTGTTGAATTTATATTTTTCATTTCCTCGGAATAGGGGACATAGTTGCGATATATAATATATATAATGTTTGGAAAATAAGAATGATACAAAGTCAGAGTACATTTTATTTTTTGACTCCTGAAGCTCAATGCACTTCATCCATCGTTCCACCAAGCCCAAAATCCTCTATTTCTTTCATCTCGCGGTTCGTGACAAATTGTTTCCTGTCAGATAAACTTTCAGTTTTGGAACAGGTGGAAGCTTGGCCGAGCCAAATCTGGCGAATAGGCATCAAGTGGAATCGTAAATCGGCCAATATTTGGGAAACAAGACCGCACGAATGTATACGGATGCATTGTCGTGGTGAAACAATATGTTCTTATTCGTCCGTTTAAAAGTGCTGAATAGCACTGTCCGTTGATTGTTTTACCAATGCGAAGGAAGTCGACTAGCAGAATACCATTTGAATCCCGGAAAAGGGAAAATGTGCTTACAAACATAATAATATATTTGCACGCTGAATATTTTGGCGAAGTTACGATATTTGGGCAAACCAAAGTCATGATTTTCTGGCTGTATTCCTATGTCATGGCTTCGCTAATTTCTTTTCCCCTCTTTACTGACTTTCGTTTTTCATCCTCCATGTCCGCAGCCTTACCACAGAAAATGCACTCCTATTTAAAGTCAAATTTTTTATCTTGAGACCGAAGAGAAAGTGGAGGATCGGCTTTTGAATTCATTTTTCTGTTAAGGAATCCGAGTATAAACTGACACGTCTCGTCAAGAAATGCGTGCCACATTTTATGCACTTCAGCTCTCTTTGCATCACGAAATATATCATCAAGACATGTTGGTTTTGACTGCTCGGTTGCTCGTTATGAAAAAATAAATTTAATACCCCTTTTTCTTTTACAGTAATTTTTTCTTCTTAAAAATGTATAATTCGTCCCAAAATTCAAATCAATTAAGAGCACTTCCTTTGGTACCTCACACCATTTTAATAAAAAAAAACACTGAAACCTTGATCTAACGAATTTAATGTTTTTCTTTCCAACACTTCCCCTAAAACACAAAATTCTTGTAACGAATAACAGATATACCTACCTAATATAACTTCTATCCAATTTAACAACTTTACCAATAGTTATCTTAAATTCTTCCTTCAATTTGTCCAAAAAATCTTCAATGATTTCTTGTTTCGTGGCAGCAACAAGACCATCGTCAACATAAAGAATAACCATCAACTTATCATTTTCATCTAGACGAAAATATAAACATGAATTGGCTTTGCTCCCTTGTAATCCAAAAGAAATTAGAACATCCTTAAAACGTTTGTTCGAACATCTTGGTGACTGTTTCAAACCGTAGAGACCTTTTCTTAATTTGCAAACTTGTTGACTACCATCCTCATAACCTTCGGACTGCTGCATAAAAATTTCTTTATCAATGAATCCGTATAAGACAGCAGTTTATACGTCAAATTGAGCTACCGTTCCTTTGCTGCAATACTCAAAAAGATTCGAATAGTATTAAAATGTACCACTGGACTGAATGTTTCTTCATAATCGATGCACTCTCTCTGATTGAAACCACGAACAACCAATCGTGCTTTATACCGAGCAATTTCTCCAGTACAATTTCGCTTGATCTTGTAAACCCAACGATTTGAGACGTTTTTTTTTACCTTTCGGTAAGTCAACCAATTCTCAAGTTTGATTTTCTTCAAGCGAATCCAATTCCTCTTTCATTGCTTTATTCCAGTGTCTCTGTTCTGCAGATTGTGCTTCAGAATAACATTTTGGTTCTTCTATTTCAGCCATCATAATTTCTAGTAATCGTTCTGGCGCTTTTAATGTTGTACTGTGTACATCTACTGGAAGTGGTACTACTTCATTTCTTTCGTGACTGTTACCATGACTATGATTTTCATTCGGAAATAAAGTCAACAATCTTCCAGTCAATTCCGGCCCAAAAACTACATTTTTAGGCTATCATCACAAAAACGTTGATTTTTAGGCTATCATCACAAAAACGTTGATTTTGTGGTCGCTTTTGCGGCCATAAAGTTTCACTTTATTGTACGCTTCTGTCAAACTTTACTTTATTGTACACATCTGTCAAACTGTACTTATTTGAAACTGATGTGTGAGACACAGTAATCTGTTTGATACAAAGCGTCTATCTGGTCTAGCCCCATCAAGGATAGGGCCATCCACGTGTGTTTTTTTCATTTTCGGACTTGTAGGAATGTTTCACACTATTTTGCATAATCACAATGTTCACATTTAAAATTATAGTTTGACGTTTCAATCTTTGCTGCTTGCAGACCTTTTTAAAGTGTAGAACCAAAACATGAGGAAGATGTTATTGCTTACATTATTATACGAAGAATCACCAGCAATTAACCGAAAACACAAGTGGCTACCTATACCTGCCATCAAAGTAGGTAATCAGGTTTCTAATAATTGTACAGCATGTTAACTATAAGGTCTTGGAAGCCACAGTTACGAAGGACCTATTGCATTTGACATTATTAAAATCTTGTGTAACGGAGGAAGTAGCGATTGTACTTTTACTCTCAAACGCCTGCTCTTATATCATATATGACTTAGGGTCGCAACGTTTGCAGCTTCCAAAATTTCATTTGGGGTATCTGAACTGTCGCTATCACCCATTTTGATACGCACAAAACACACGCAAAGATGCTAATTATAATTACATATGACAGGAAATGCTTTGTTTTTAATTGTCTAAGATAACTATGATTTTCAGAAAAAATATGTTTATGAGCATATTTTTGAATTCTTTTTTGATGATCGCCTAAAAAATGTTGTGTGCACCTTGGCCAAAAGTGATTTGTTAGGCCTCATCTGAATTGCGGCCTCGGCTGCCGCCTCGGCCACAAACAGCAGCTTCGGTTAAAAAAGATCACTTTTACGGCCTTGGTACACAAATAACTATTTTAGGCTATCATCACAAAAACGTTGATTTTATAGTCGCTTTTGCGGTCATAAAGTTTCACGTTATTGTACGCTTCTGTCAAACTTTACTTTATTGTACACATCTGTCAAACTGTACTTATTTGAAACTGATGTGTGAGAAACAGTAATCTGTTTGATACAAAGCGTCTATCTGGTCTCGCCCCATCAAGGATTGGGCCATCCACGTGCGTTTTTTTCATTTTCGGACTTGTAGGAATGTTTCACACTATTTTGCATAATCACAATGTTCACATTTAAAATTATAGTTTGACGTTTCAATCTTTGCTGCTTGCAGACCTTTTTGAAGTGTAGCACCAAAACATGAGGAAGATGTTATTACTTACATTATTATACGAAGAATCACCAGCAATTAACCGAAAACACAAGTAGCTACCTATACCTACCATCAAAGTAGGAAATCAGGTTTCTAATAATTGTACAGCATGTTACCTATAAGGTCTTGGAAGCCACAGTTACGAAGGACCTACTGCATTTGACATTATTAAAATCTTGTGCAGCGGAGGAAGTTGCGATTGTACTTTTACTCTCAAACGCCTGCTCTTATATCATATATGACTTAGGGTCGCAACGCTTGCAGCATCCAAAATTTCATTTTGGGTATCTGAACTGTCGCTATCACCCATTTTGATACGCACAAAACACACGCAAAGATGCTAATTATAATTTATTACATATGACAGGAATTGCTTTGTTTTTAATTGTCTAAGATAACTATGATTTTCAGAAAAAATATGTTTATGAGCAAATTTTTGAATTCTTTTTTGATGATCGCCTAAAAAATGTTGTGTGCACCTTGGCCAAAAGTGATTTGTTAAGCCTCATCTGAATTGCGGCCTCGGCTACCGCCTCGGCCACAAACAGCAGCTTCGGCCAAAAAAGATCACTTTTACGGCCTTGGTACACAAATAACTATTTTGCTGCGTTCAATTTTGTTTTCTGATTTGAACCAAATCCAAAATTCGTTCACGTTATCAGAATACCTAACAAAAATTCCACGTTTTCCTTTTTTATCCCATTTCTTTCGCTTTACATTTGGTACATGTACATAGCAATCTGTACCAAAAATGTGAAAATTATTTAAGTGGATATTCTTACCAACAAACAACTCATAAGGTGTTTGTCCAGGAATACTACTCTGTCCTGTACGATTTAGAATATAAATAGATGCATTTACATCCTCATCCCACAACTGTTTCGGTAAATTCTTGGCAAGAAGCATTGTCCGGGCAAGTTCAACGACACCTCGTTTGTCCTCTCTGCACAGCCATTTTGTTCTGGACTATATGGATTCGTAACCGCCAATATTATACCATCCTCCATCATAAGTTTCCGTACTTCAGCGTTATCGAACTCCAAACCACCGTCGCATTGAAAAATTCTGACTGCTCTCCCAAGTTGATTCTTCACAACTTTCAACAACTCAGCAAGTTTTCTTACAGTCTCGGATTTTTCCTTGAGAGAATAAACAAATAGGCATTTTCGAATAGTCGCAAGTAAAACAATAGTTATTTGTATACTTAGGCCGCGAAGTCATTCTTTAACGTACCGAAAAGAAGATTGGCGCCGAGGCCGCTTGCGGCCGAGGCAAGGCAACTTTGAGGGCGTTAAAGAATGACGCGGCCGTGGTATACACAACATTTTTTTTCTATTTCGGTGTCACAATGATGATTTTGTACAACTGTTTTCGGCCGAAAACAGTTGTACAAAGACAGTGATTAAAGTCGTTTTTTTTTGGTAACTCATCTCTTAAGTTGGCAGTTACTAGTTAGTACAAGTAGGTACTTCGTTGGGTACTTCCATGTTTGAACATCAAAATGTCAGTCTTACTACGCTGCCAACCTAAAACTTAACGGCATAAAAAGTGTTCCCAACATAAAACATGTTAGTTCTAATGTTCCCTATAGTTCCTGATAATGATTTTTTTAATTAAATTAAAGCACCGAAATAGAAAAAATAGTATGAAAAACGCGTGTTACAATGCTTTATTGTAATACTCCTATCTTGCGGACACTCGTGGCTACGCTCGCGTCGCCACTCGTGCCACAAGATAGTCGTATTACAATAGGTCGCATTGTAACACTTGTCTTTCAATATACTATTGTGCAATTGCGTAGAATCGTCAATAAGTAAATAAAAATGAGATTTCAAAAATAATAATTTTCGTCGCAAATAGAAAGACGGCCAGTTTTCATTTTACCATGGAAATGAGATAAACAATGAATAACTTTTCGTGAAAGGAAAGTCAAAATGTGTGACTCCGAAAGTGATTCTTCGATATCCGGAACTCCTCCGGAAATAAAACTTTTTGCGAATTCTGCTGTGTTGCAGTTATGAGTTAGTACCTGAAAAATCGAAGCGGCAGTACGAAAAATGCTACAAGGACTTCAAGTGTACCTGTCAGTTTGAGTTCTAATGAAAATCAAAATGTTACAGTTTCAAAGTATAACGCTTCTAACACTTTAGACTTTATTTCAGGAGTAAGTATAAGTAACAATACGAACTGTACGCTTAATATTAACATTTATCCAAAAGATTTGTAATTACCTACATGCTGATTGTCAAAATATATGACATTGTCTTACTTTAACGGCCGTCGCTATGACAGCGGCCGCGAAAGTGAATTTCGCGGCCGCCATGGCGAACGCGAAGTTGTTGTTTCGCGTCCAATTGCACAAAAAAAAAATTTTGATCCTCCTAACGAAAGACATTCCATGGGACCGCAAATATCAGCTGCTATTACTTCTCCTGGTTCGGTTGCGCGTTGCTGACGTTCCAAAAAATTACTACGAAGCTGCTTGCCTTCAACACAAGCTCCACAAAAATCGTCATCCTCAATGAATTCAATTTTGTGCTTCTTTAGCAACTCTTTCACGTGACACTTGTTTTGATGGCCCAATTTTTCATACCATATCTGCAACGTCTCTAGATGAAATATTTGCTTCACTTACCATTGGAATTTTTGATGGCTTTATGCAGATGATCATTTTGAACAACTGTCCCATTCTTACACCACAAGCGTTTGTAACTCCTCCTTTTGAAAATTTACACTCTTTATTAGTTGAGCTAATGTCCAAAGCAGACGTCACAGAAAAAAGATTTCTTCGTGCTGTTGGTACATACAACACGTTTTCAATGTGACATGCGTTCCATATTCTATTGACTAGCGCATCAAACTGTATAATTCCTTTGCCTAGCTAGGGCATTCATCGTAGACTAGCTCCCAATGTGAGTCTTAACAGGTCCAGAGTCAACAATCCAGACATTATTTTCTTCAGCACTAAGAACTTCTCCAACAAATGCTGCAGTTTTTCTTATTTTCTGTTTTCTTCGGACAATTATTTCGAAGATGGCCTAAAACATTGCATCGATGGTATGATAGACTCACCAGATGTACTGCAGTTATAACTTTTACTATGTTTTTTCTTACTAGCCATAAGTGCAACTAACTCATCTTGTTTTTCAATTCGCTGTCTTTGTCGCTTATCTTCCGTTGTCAAAAGTTCCACTAGATTGTTGAAAGTTTGCTGGTTTTCTGACCTTGCCCACCAAGCTTGTCGTAAACTTTCAAATTCATCAGGAAGTGAATCTAGTAATTTAATAACAATCGATGACTCGTCTAGTTTTACATTTAGTTGCTGCATCTGCAAAATTAATTGTTCAAACTTGGCAATATGCTGTACCATGTCATCAACCGGTTTTTTTTTAAATACAAAAAAACTCTGACTGTACAGTATGTGCAGCTTGCTTGGTCTGCTGTTGGTAAACTGAATGTAGTTTCAACCACATTTCTTGTGCTGTTTCACACGCAACCAGCAACGCTAATACCTTAGAATCCGGAGAAGTTATTGCAGCTGATATTTGCGGCCCCATGGAATGTCTTTCGTTAAGAGGATACTTAATTGCCCGGATTGAAATTTCTAAAATCGATAGGCCTATCGATTTTTTAATAAATAAATAAAACTTAATGGGACATTAACGGCGTAAACCTGTAAAACTGAAATTAATGTAAAAGTATACCCAAACAGGCCAAACATGCAGCAGAACACGCAAGGGATCTTTAAAACCGGTATAGCCCAATTATTTAATTTTACCATCATTCTGACGTTCGAAGTCAAACTTGAATCGAGTTTTGGTCAAAAAATAAAAAAAAAAGATTTTATAAATGCTCCAATTTTTATGTTACGCCACTGGTGCAAATCAAATCAAATCAACGAAGAAAGAATTCTCTGACCAGGGAATTGAATAAATTATTACGGAGCGCAATTCGGTAAATCTTGCCCTTTTTAGTAGGTTCAGCTGATCGAAGGGAGTCGCCAACAGGTCACCCGAAAAGGAAACCATTTTTATGACAAGACATCATTATTGCTACTTACCACGCCCCCTTTCTTATTTATTAAATTACACAAGCGCCTTACACCCACCGACGCGACGGTCTGAATATTGTGGTGAACATTCTAGAACGTTATCTAGATTCCCGAAAGTTGATACAGGATTAGTCATCGACGATAAGGAATACAATTGGACGTGAATCATTCTTTCTATAAAATACCGACTTTCGAAAATGCTTTTTGTTTGATACATTATAAGCAAATTGTATTGCGCTTAGTTTCAGTTTTAGTTTTAGTCTTAACATCGAAGTCAAAGTGAGAAATAATGAAACATGCAGTCGTAGTTAAATTTAGGTCTTATAAATGTAACTGCAAGTAAGCTGTTGCTACTATAAATCAATTTATTTCAGGACCATTTTATATTTAGTTAATAGTGTTAGTTCCTGTGAATATAATAATTAATTTTATATAAATAAACACATAAATAACTCGCGTAATAAATTTACGTTATAATATGTTTCCTAGTAATTTGTCTAAGATTGGAAAAACACGGTATCAATTTTGATTTAGCTAATGTTACGCACAGAATAGAACAACACGAATACGTACACACTCTTCCATACTACTTCCACACTTTTTATACACAAAAAAGTCAGCGTAGAGGTACAAAAAAGAGCACAATGAGCAAACTCCGATAGAAAAAATTGAATTTGATGGAAAATGTTGGTTGTCACCTCAAATTAACAATTCTCCGTTAGTGATGTGGAAAATATGGAAAAAGTACAAGGCAAGTATTGTGTTTTCAGTTTAATCTGGATGTACTAGTAACCGTATTGAGCAAAAGTTTTAAAACATGACTGCCCACTATTGACCGACGAAGCTTTATAATGGAATCGAAAAAAAAACACATCGCGAAGCGAGGTAAAATGCAAAAATTAATAAGATCGGACCTTTACTCTGTTTGAGTTCAGGAAAATTAAAAGCAAATCTCATAAAAATACCTTCGTTTTTCATGTTTTTTTGTCGGAGGTACCATATGCAATATTCCAAAATCTGTAAACTTACTCTTTCGCACTTTCTAATGGAATCCAATAAATCCACTTAGCATTCACTTAATCACTTTTTAGCACCACACTGATAATTAACAACACGAAAATTACCGCCCCATTTCCATCACGCGTGCATGAGAGGAGGAATTCGAGTGAAAATTGACTGACTCAACGTACACTGACCACAGAATGCCGAAGTTAACGTATTTCAGAGCCTGTCCTACATAAACCTCGCAGATTCACTAAGGACTATATAAATAGCTACTTGAGGTTCATTATATATACCTACGTCTGTTGAAACTACGTGGTTGCTGTGTTAAGCGTATGATCTTCAGGATTTATTTTTAAGATAGAGAGCTTCAAATTTGAATGATGTCTTTTACCCTCAAGATCTACGAACTAAAAGCGAACTGCATAAAGAGTTTTTATTTTACCAATGTTTATTTTTATATTCCCATTTTACTCCTCTCTCGCAAAACGGCAACTTCATTATTTCATACGCCTTTATGTAATATACGAGTAGAGTTTTTGTCAAAATAAAAAGTAGGTTTCGCGACGTAAATTGCGAGATTCAATCTTAATTCTTTGTTCGTGCTATGATGAAAATATACAATTTTCAAGCCAAAACGTGGGTAATGGTCTTTCGGTTCGTTAAATTTTAATGAGTTCGAATTGGAAAGCGGTGACTTTTAAATTGGTATCTATTTAAATGTTTTACTATACCTAATTGCGGATCAATTACGTGTTAATAACGGTTAATCGAATCCGTTCGGCGAGGCGTGAGGGTGGGAATATTTCTTAGGTTATTTCAATTCGGAATGGTTTGTACGCGGATAAAGGATTAGAAAATATATGAATGGAACGTCGAGTAAAACCTATTTTCACAATCTGTTTGGTTCGGGGGTTAGCTATGTAGTTTAAGATTGCTTGGAGACTTCTTAGTGTGTCTATAGCTCTGGGGATTTATTCGATTTAGTGACTTTAAAGCTGAGGTTTATTTCTTTCGCAAAAGTACAACACTATAGCTACGACACCTTAGCATAAATATGCTATCACCTCGAAACCTACTGCTTTCAAAAGGGATTAAATAAATTACAATACGATTATGTTCTTTTTCTATACTTCCGAAATAGAGAATTCTTCGTGTTCTACAAGTTACAGCCGCAACTACTGGTGAGTTTTATAGAAGGCTCGAGTGGGTTTGATTACTATTTTCATATTTCGTGCATACCTATTTTTCATATCTTCTTTTTCTTATAAGGTTGGTTTAATTATATTTATTACCTACTACATTCT
This sequence comes from Photinus pyralis, assembly GCF_008802855.1. Classification (NCBI taxonomy): domain Eukaryota; kingdom Metazoa; phylum Arthropoda; class Insecta; order Coleoptera; family Lampyridae; genus Photinus; species Photinus pyralis. Next base: position 11,966,807 of record NW_022170511.1, read on the forward strand.
ATAAGCATTTATTGGACGATTTCTGTTCTGTCCTTCGCCAAATACTGTGGATACCATATAGGAACTACTTGAGGCGTCAAGATAGCTTGAATTACAGCCTTTTTAACGGAGGTTTCGTTTGTTAGGTCAGCGTGCATGTTTGAAATGACCTTTAAAGGCGTTTAGGATCGGTAGTAAAAAAGACATTAACCAATAAAAATTTAGAATGCTGAGTCGTAATCCGTCATTGGGGGCGTTCAAAATTTTACTCGACAATTAAGAGGCGGATTGTTTTTGGCGAATTCGCGTTTTGCCATTTGCGGCGATCAGTACGATCTTCTAGTTCTAGTCGTTGGGGTGACTAGATTATTCACGTGGTATCAAGTGACCAACATTTTAAGGTCTCGTTTAAAAACGTTGAACCCTTTTTTTGATTTTTTACTCATTCCTTTGGCTTACATACGTACATAGGGGGCGTCAACGAGGAAAAAATAAAATACACACATAAAATATAAAAAGAAAATCACATATCACACAGGTAGGTATATCACAGTAGTTAAGGCACTTTCTACATCCATCCACATATTCGTCAATGGTGTAGAAGCAGTTGCGTATAAATTTTTTTATTTCCCTACGAAATATACCCAGGGACTTGCAGGCCTTAAGTTTTTCCGGGTGCAGGTTGTACATGTGAGTTCCGGCAAACATGGGGGACCGTTTGTAGAAGGCGTAATTCGGTTTTCACCGGGAATCATAATTTCCGAAATTTACGGAATTTTCAAAGCTCGTGGAGAAAGTTAGTGCGTTATTTGGTGGAAACGCGCAAAATATTACCTTTGGATATCTAACCAGATTCACCTTTGGTGTTAAAAATGTGCAATACAGTTTGGTTATATACTTATACTAATTAAGAACTAGGACATATTATTTTAAATATTTCCTTTGTAATCTGCTAGTTTGAAGATGTAAGTTAATTTCTGTAGTAGATTTCTTATTATCTTACTTATTTGCCGCTAGATGCCAGCCGAGTGGTATAGCTTTCTTATTATAATAGTTCTTTGTTTCGCCGACGCAGGTCGTGTAGATGTTTCCATGTCACTAACTAACTAATTCTATCCTTTCCTTTCTTTTCATAAGGATTCGCTGCACTTCTTCCCTTCAGTGAAGATTCTGCCGTCGCATTGGTTACATGCAAATATATCTCTTAGTACGCCACTACTTTTACTAACTTCGTGTGTTACCTGTAAAGGGATTATTGTTTTGGCCGTTACCGTATATCTTTGGAGTGATTTCTTTCTTTCATTTGATGTCTGTGGCTGTACTCCACTGAAGCGTTTTTCCGGTTTGTATTTGCACGAGGTATGCTCGATTATTATCCAGCGTTTGTTTTAATACGTTTTTTACGGTTTTATTCTTTCCTCAAGTTTCCCCAACCTTTTCTTTTAAGTTCGCATGGTTCTTTCTTTTGGATTACTTTTTACGTTATGATCTACTTGGATATACGAGTAACATACTGCCTAAGCAGTACGTGAATGACATCGCAATTTTACTAGGACCCGCCATCTTGTTAGGATTGACATTGGCGACCGTCACGCGATGGATGTTTTTACATTACCGGCTTGAAAAATTCTACCACCTTCGTTACCTACACGTCGATATTTGCTCCTGAATTGTAACTGCAAGGATAAAGAAACCTTGGAGATGAACGATCTTGTAAATTGTTCCGATATATCCGATTTTATTTACACTACTTGTTTCGCTACGAAGAATATATCTTCCGAGACCCGATTTTGTGGACGATTACTTTTGTGACTCCGAGAATTTATTTCTGTTTGAGCTGTGTTATTTGAGATATTATCTACCGCTGGTTTGTAAATTAGTTTTTCAAATTACCGAGACTTTGTCCCAAGCCGAGATTTATAATTTTTAGTTACGTTATTTGTTTTACTCCGGAGGATTTGTTCATACCACCTGATCTACAGTCTGAAGTGGTTGGATTGCTACTGAATAGAATTTTAGTTATGTGTGCATCGTAAAGTAGTTTTCTTGAAGTTAACACCACGTTTATGCCTTTATGCACCGATGTTGCAGGGATAATCCGTGGTGGAGTCAAAACTTTGCCGTTGGTTAGTTAACGTAAGTTGAATTATTTAACTCTGATTGAGGGGTAATTACGGTTTGGTACACGATTTGCCTCAGTGGCAGACATTAGAACTCATACGCAATATTTTATGTACCGCGCTATTCACTACCCCTTTTATTTGTTGTGACTTGTAGTTCAAATGGTAAATCTTTTTATTTTCCTCCTTGACTCCTGGATTACATACTGGTTTTAGATGCAATCGAAATGTAATGAGTACCTTTGTTTAATATTCATTTAACAATTAAGGCCCCGTTAATTTTCGGCAGAAGCCTGCTTTGATATTAATACTTTCTCTGACTACGTGTTGATCCCCTTTTACTAAAAATTCATTAAATCGTTTGTCAAATTGAATAAAGCAATCATTTCACAAATCAATCTGGCCTAACGTAATCAATCAAAAATGACACCGTCTATGGAGGGACTAGTCTTTTCCAAAAACATAAAAATTACACAAACTTGCTCTTCTTGTGCCCGTGTACTTTGCTCTTGTTTTCTGGGCTTGGTTGTTGGGTTCCTCCTTTTTGTAGCGCTTTTTGTAATTCTTCAGCTTCATGCGTGTTGTTGGTCACCTTTTTGATTCTTGTGTTTCTTACGTCTGCTTCTTGTGCTTTACGTGTTTAATGATTTTAGTCCTGCATCCGAAGATTCCGGTTTGATTACTTCTTTATGTGCTTTTTGTGTCCATCTCTCTTCCTCGTTCTTCTCTTGTCTCACTTTATATTGTATGCGTTTCTGGTGCTTTTTCTGGACTAGTTTATCCCGGTCGTATTTATCTGACCGGCCTATTGCTTTATACGTACATCCCGTATCCTTACATTATTATTTTTGTCTTATTTTGTACATTTATTTATGTTTCTATCATTGCTGGTGTTTCTTGTGCTCGTTTCCTTCTTGTTTTTATAGAACTTCTTGCTATTTTGTAATGCCTGTATTTATGACGTTTGTTCTTGCTGTGTTTGCTGCTTGTGAGTATTTTGTTAAACAGGAAAATGTAAACATATACCGCTTCATAGCAAACATGAAGTGAAGTATGTTTAGCGATAACAAACTATAACAAGAATCTTATTGGGGAATGCGAGCGCGGTTGTCACGGTTTCTTCAAACCTAATCGTTTTGTTCCGTTCTGTTTAAAGCCGAGCACTGATCAAAATGCAGGTTTACTATACGATTAAAAAGGCACGCTAGTCCAGGTGGTTGCGTTCAGAAAAAAAAGGGCGAGATTCTTGTTTGATATCGTGAGTCGAAAAGTACAACTTTACGTGCGTTAAAAATGAGATTTTTGCTTGATTTCGCGAATCGAAACGCCCCATTTAGGGTGCGTTAAAAATAAGATTCTAAGCTGGTTTTCACGAGCGTTCATGTACTACGTTAAGTAAGCGAATTTTTCAGCGAAGTACGAATGCGAGTCAGTTCCAATTTGGGAGCGACCACGTATAAATATCGGTGTGTGAAACAATTATTTGGCGGTCTGGATTTTTAGCTGGATTGCAAAAAAAGTGGCAAGACCTCCTAAATTTCGAGTACGTCGCGGAGAAATGGTTAAGCAAATTTGGATTTGTGAAACATTGTGGGTTATTTTTTTATTTACAAGTGATAAAATTTTCACGAAGGAACATTTGCGAGTCAGGGAACCGCTTTCCAAATAAAAAACGAGATTAAACTGAACTTGATACTTATTGTGACAAAGAATTTTTTTTTCCTTTTTGTAGGATTGCTAATAGTAACGCCTGCTTCAAAGTTGACTGACGTCATTGGATAGCGACTTGCCAGACAAATAAAATTTTTTGTACAACAGCACACGGAGGGAATTTAAAGACACTTACTCAGTGTATAACCACGATCTCGAGTAGGTATTCAAGCCGGTTTGCTTAGATTCGTACTACCACAGACAACATAGTTATGTTGTCTGTGGTAATACATATGGACATTTTTTATCTTGCATTCATCACGAAGATAACGTTGCCAGGGTGGTACAAAGAAGTCAACTGTACCATAGAAGCGATCTGTATACATATTTTTAAAGGAAGCGACATTTTCCAACGAGACATAAGATCAATTTTTTACCAGAATATTACCCACGCCAATAACTGCAAGTTATTTTAAATTTTTTGACTTGTATAAAGTAATGGTCTGTTATTTTTAGGAATTTGTAAAAGAAATGTTGTTCGAAGTAATTTTGATATTCCTAGAGGAGTCGACCAGGGAAAATTATTCTCATGAAAAAGAATTTGTATTGTATTTATTGATATGAATTGAATCCAAACAAAGGATTTGGGATTATTTTACTTCATTGATTGGAATTTTTGTATTTAATTTCAGTGACACGGGACGTATAAAAAACTATGGAATTTGATCACCTTTATCTTCATTAAGTATTTAATCAACTAAAGTACTAATCAAATCAGAGCATTAGATTTAGAGGTACAGGTTTTAAAGGGAGGTAAAGGGCCAAACTTCCGCAATGAATGCAGCACATCACTTGCATGGGGATCGCAAAGTTTATATCCTCGTGACCAGGTGGGAAGCTTGGACGTGACTTAAGTGTTAAGGATTAAGAAAAATTTGGGTAGTCTTTTGCTAAAAGTGCGTAGCAAAAAGTGTATGCACGATCCTCTTTCCTAAAGTAGGTATGTATCGATTAGGTAGTAGACTATTTAACCTCGTATTTAGATATTTATCACTCTCATATTCACGTGCTGTAACGATTTTCCTCCCAACCCACGCACTACATAATGAAGTGGCCCTAAGCGAGTAATTTGACACTTTTATTTTAATTTGAGGAATTATTAGTTTCGTTATCAATTACAATTTCAATTAGGTTTTATCGTGTGCGTGTTGCCAAATCACTTAACCCTCGTTTCGCCACAATTGAATATATTATTTAGTTTACAGGAACAATTAGTTGACACTTGCGCTACGTATTTATAATAAATCACTATAATCACGCTATACGTACTTTCACTACGAAAGCCCACCCTCCGGGCAACATTTATTAAAACTCCTAAACTTTTAATGAAATTTATTACCGCAAAGCATGAAATAAGCTTCCGAGCTTAAATACGCCTAAACAAGGAAATCTTACTTAAAAGTGCACGGGAAATAATTGTAATTTGTTTTAGCGGGGAAAGTAGGGATCTAAATTTTCCAAGGGATACGTTGGAGGAGGGCGATGCGTACTGTCGCCGATTTCCACCTGTTGCTTGCCGAGATAGGAGGATAAGTGCTGTAGGGGATGACGTAGACCTACTTGGTGCAAGTTAAATAACGTGGAATACTGATTAATGTGTTGTTTGTAGATTATATGTTAACAGTGTTAAACTATTATAAGTTATGTTTAAGCGTAATCAAGATAAACACGAATGCATGCATAAGGAGGCTTATGGCTAATTTCCGATGCTATAAACTAGGAGAGCTGAGTAATACTAAGGAAGGCAAGCAATTTCGTTTTGCTTATCCGTGGTAATGTCGGAGAGCAAATAAGATTAAACTTATTACTTGTAAGTAGTACATTTCTCTTTTGATCTACACTTTGAACGCATAAGGCTAGAAGAGCAAGTTAAATGCATCCCCATCTAAACTAAAATACAGAAATACATTGCAGAATACGAGAACTATGGCGGACAGTTCTACGCTGCAAGGGACTAATTTAGACACCCCTTATAATGACGACAAATCTAACAGCCCGCGTTATATTTATAACCCAAACACGTTGAAAGGAAATTGAATATCGTTTGACTGAAGATATTTTTGGATTGTAGCCATTACCGTCGTATCGCGCTGTACAAATCTCGAATGATGGATCTTGTTTTCTGTTCAGTTTGTTGTCTACAACAAAGCTGTTGTCAATAAGTCCATTGATTGATTTGAATAAAAAATTGTAATTGAAAATTTTCTTTTCGGATACTAAAGCTTTACATATTGAATGTCGATGTTTGGTCATGTTAGAATAGGAAGCATGGAAAATACATGATCCGAACATTATCAGAAAGTACTTGAAATAACAATCAAAATGGCAATTGTAAAAACCGGCGTTATTATGGCATTGGTCGATTTTCAGCTACTACGCTTAAACAAAGCGTAGGTTTAAAAGGTGCTAGTTGTGTTCTAAATGTTTCGCTAAAATTTGACACTCTGTTGGGCAGTTAGAAAACCTATATTTACTTAATGTAGGTATTTGTGAAATATCTACGCCTAATTTGACTACCATGCCTTGGAACATTCGACCGCCATCTCGTCAAACTATATTGTCCCTGCTCCCTACTTCGATATTTTTGATTTTACTTACGCTATTTGTGTCGCTACGAAGAGATCCGATTTTGTAGACGATTACTTTTGTTACTACGAAGATTCAATTTATTAGTGTGATTACATTGCAGTCTTCAAATTAGCTTTGTTATACACGATATTAGTTACCGTTGCTTTGTAAATTACTTTTTGAAGTTACCGCGCGACCTAGTCCGCAACAGATATCTATGATTTTTAGTTACGTTTACTTGTGTCAGTTCGAAGAATTTGTTCATACTATCTTATTTACTTTTGTAATTAATTAGATAACTTATATTGAAATTGGGTTATTTGTGCCTTAACGTAGTTTTTCTTGAGTTAACGTTCATGCTTTTATACACCATGTCCGCGGTCGAGCTTTTGTTTAGTTAATCTAAATTGAATTATTGATTTTTTTACGGTTTTAGTATGCGATTTATTTTAGTGTCAGACGTTAGACATTCCTATCGAAATATTATATGCCGCACTAGTCACTATCCCTCTCGTTTGTTTGTGTTCTTATCTGTTACAGATAAGGCGGAATAGCGCCCTTTCTGAGCTCGGAAACATTGCGACCATTGGTTCAAAGGTAATTTTTTTTTCTTTTTAGATGATCCATAATATTGCTCATGCGGATTAAATCAACACTGAATTAATTTGAGTTGAACGAATGTGTTCTCGGCTGAATGATTACTAACTTGTATTTTCTTCCAGCGGGTAAGAGCCGGTCGGTAATAAAAGTAACCAAATATAGGAAACGAATCCCATTCCCTGAGTTAGAAAAGTTTAGCATATTTTGACGCGGAGTAGTGAGGCTCGAATTAGTAAAGTTGCATTTTTGGACCTATCAGTTGAGTTCAAATTAGAAAAGCAACTACCGTTGCGCACGGCACTGGTTCTGATACCACCGGAGAGTATGAATGTGCCTAAAAGCGCTCTATTTTCTGTACCAGTTGATCTTAACGTAATGTGAAACAATAGACTTTTACAGTAATCAATAATTTGGCAATTGATCGTCGTATACCAGCATTTTTCTTAGTTAGCGAATTTTTCAAAAATTGTGTTTCATTATGGAAAAAACTTTCTCCTTTTTCTTCATACGCGTATATTCAAACTGCAGCCGCGCAATCGCTATTCGAAGGATCCTAGACATCCGAAGAAGATGAATTCGTAGAAAATTGTGATAGCGCGGCATATAAATGCGAGACAAACGTGGGGTAACTCGAACACGAAAAATCGTAATTAACATTCAATGGAAAGCAATAATTCAATTTAATTTACACACGAGTTTTCGGTACAAATCTGCAATATACACGGTGTCCAAGATAAAGATGCGTATCAGATCGTCAGGTAAATAATTTCTATGTAGGTCAGGAGTAACGCATCACGTGATCGTCTTTTTCATAAGATGGCGGTCAAGTAATTTGTGCGTAGATCGGTATTTCACAAAAGGATGTCGATGTGGGTAGCAATATTCAGGTAGACAACAATGAAGTAACAGGAAGAAAACGGAATAACCCAAAAATAAGGGCCTAAAATCATTATTCAAAGTCTAGGATAGTTCGCAATGGTTAGCACATACCATAAAGGGTTTAAGTAGAAGTAGTACAAAACTGAATGAATTGTAACTTGAAAGAAATCTCATCCAGGTCAGTTACCGTAAGTTGTTATTTTTAGGAATTTGCATATTGATTTTGTTGAAAGTAACTTTGATATTCCTGAAGAAATCGACATATTAGAATCAATTTATGTGATTCGTTTCAGTAATTGGGAATTTTATGTGCATTTAATTTCAGTAATAATATTCCTTTGGTAGGACTGAAATTTGATTTCGTATTCGAGGTAGTTAGAGCAGGAGAATGTATGTGGTAAAGATAAAATCTCTAGATAAGAATCAAATTTAGCGGAAATAGGCATTGCATTTTTTATATTCCTGTTTATGAATCAAACCAATTTTTGTATACAGGGACGTGTAAAGAATAATGGAACTTGAACGCCTTTCTGTCTATATTCAATCATCTGAACTTCCGAAAGGCACGGGATATAAAAACGATTTTATTTCTGAGCTAGCCGTAGGTAAATTAAAATTAATTGTTATATTGGGATTTCTGCCAGTTCCGTAGAGATTAAATTTAATGTTATGCAAGTGTAGGTGTAAATGCAACAAGACCGTTATACATTATACCACTCACTTACCGAGAAAAAAGATACATAAAGAGTTTTAACCGAAATATACATTTAATCATAGTTGAAATTCAAATAAAAGTTTCAAATTAAAACTAAAAAAAATAAACGGAATTGCGATTTGTTGCGTAAATTCACAAAATGAAAGACCACAATGAAAACTAATGAAGGATTTTTAATTCCGGTGGTTTCCCAAAAACGATCAATTCGAAAAAAAAACTATAGCACTAATATATTCAACTGTTGCAATATGCTAATTTGAGTTTAGGGTCGAATAAACGAGTGGCATTTAATTTAAATTCGAATCAAACAGAACGGTACACAGAGATCGTCGTTCTTTAATAATGCATAAAACGATTTTAGAATATTAAATTAACTTCTTTTAGCAGTTTTCTTGTAAATGAGGGAAATGGAAAGTTTCGTTTTCATCCTTATGCCAGAATAATTAACGCGACGGCATAAAACTGCAAATTTTAGTTGAAAAGTTTACTTTTCTTACTAGACAAACGTAATGAAAATGTGCCTTGTCAGATAATGTTAAGAAATTACGTAGTGGGATTACCATCAGTAAGAAATGAAACAATCTAAAAACTCATTAAACCTTAACTGACGCAGTCTAATAATCGAATTACTTTCGTCAGATTACTGTGGAATTTAAAGAGACGCAACTAATCTTCTGCCTGCTTTATACAGGTAAACTATTACTGCAAGGAGTATACACATCCACATCCTGCTGATTATTCACATTTTGAATGAGGGTTTATAACTCATCTACATCCTGATCATATCCTGCCTTGTAGGTAAATCATTTCTGGAGAGCGGCGTGCTTTTACTTTGTCTGCGTCTGTGCCATGCGAGGACGGAAAGGTAACATTATAAAGGGCGCACCGCGCATTATGATCTTGTACTTACATGTGCTAAGAGCCTCTTTGCAGTTTAATTATATTGATTTATTCAAGGAAACTAATTCTGAATAAAGGCCACCCAAATCGGTATCCCCTTAAAGTGTAGGTAACTTGCTCAAAAAGCACTAAAACCTAAATCTGTAGCATGTACTCAATAAAAGCTTAGAACGCACAAAGCCCTTTATTGTATATTTGCAGCAGAGTTAGAATTCTAATTATTAGTTCCCACGTAATGTACTTTGGCCTTAGATCGCAAGTATGCTATCACACCACTTCGCAATTACCGTTGTGCTAATAATATCGTACTATGACGTTAAATTAACCGACAAACCCTCACATTTGTGTGTATTAAAACTTCCTTGCCATGAAAGCAGACCCCTGTGATTCAAAGCAAACCATCTTATAGTCGTAATTTTAGAAAAGATTGGATAGCGATGGGAAATCTAGGTTAAATGTATAGTAGCATTTATTTCTGCACCCCATCCACACTACACAGCCATTTGTAATATGTATCTCCATCGAGTCAACATATTCCCTTACGCAGTTGCAGTTCTGGTATCGAGGGTCCCGGGTTCATAAATGTTACTATTTCTATTTCGAATGTTTCCAAATGTCAATTCGAAGGTGTATGAATTATAGTCTGGCAGCCAGACGAAAAAGCTGGAAGTAAGGTACGGTGAAAATTTTTTTGCGGTTTTGGGTCACTAAGTAGGTCGATTTTAAGAATCGGATTGATGCCACTTTGCCACCCTTGAGCATTTTGAGAAATTCAAGATGGCGCTCAAAAATGTCTACAAAAAATACAAAAATTAAACGTTTTAACAATATGGGCATGTAGCACATCGATTTTGGGGTTTTTAAACCTTCTGAATTTAAATTTTTAGTTAAAAATATTTTTGGGGGCGTTTTGGAGGAGTGGGGTGTGTGTGTGTGTAGGATTTATTAAAAACTCATATTTTGACATCAAAATTGTAATCTCCACCCCAAAAAACCTATAAAAAGACGTATCGCACTTGTTATAATTATTATCTTTTTATTAAAATGATGTCGTTGTGCAGCGCGGACCTCCATTTTGATATGGAATTCGGGAACCTTATCCATAAAAACTTATAAATCGATGTACGAAACGTTAATATTGAAAAAATATAAAAACCAACCCCTCAAAAACACCCCCCACTCCTCCCAAACTCTCCCAAACATATTTTTAACTAAACATTTAAATTCAGAAGGCTTAAAAACCCTAAAATTGATGTGCTACATGCCCATATTTAAAAAAAATTAATTTTTGTATTTTTTGCAGACATTTTTGGGCGCCATCTTGAATTTCTCAAAATGCTCAAGGGTGACAGAGTGGCATCAAACGGATTCTCAAAGTAGACATCCTTACGAACTAAAAACCGTCAAAAAACCTTCATCGTACCTCACTTCCAAGTTAAGCCAAAAATCCCAGTTTGGCATCCAGACTGTTATGTACATTTTTGAGGAGATTCTTGTTGATCCGATTTTACATTCGCAGTACCAAGACAAAGATCGAAACAAGTCTTGAGTGCTTAACTCTCTTTGAATGTTTATGTCGATGTGGACGTTGAGGTTAGGTCCAGACGCCTGAATTAGTAACGGGTTATTAATTGTTACTCAAATTTCATTTTCAAATTGTCTAATTAGTCTGGTAGATTTTTTTGCGTGTAAACACGGAGCGAGTATTGCGTTTCTAGTTGTATCCAAGTGGTTTGTTTTTTTTGTGAAAGAGTAATTTCCTAGAATTGTTAAATGTAGGGAAATTTATCGTTTATTTTTGTAATCAATTTTGCTTTGTTTAAGTGACAGTTCTGTTTGAATATATGGGCATTTTTAGTACTTTTGTTAAAAGGATTGGTTGTTGTGTTGCTACGTGTCCGTGATTTGGATGAAGATTTTCGAAATTTGGAAAGAAGAGACGGACTTTAAATGAAGTGGGGGGGCCTCATGTCAATTTCGAGGTCGGGGTACTGCTCGTTGAGTTTTGAGAAGACGCAGAATTTTCGTCTTCTGTTTCGAATAGTCATCGTTTTATCGGTTCTGTGTTTGGCCACTCAGTTTAATTACGTTCCTGTGTTCCGAAGAGGAGTTAAATTAAAAAAAATTTTGCGCTACGTTGTTGGGGCGTTTGTTCTCAGTTGTAAATAGTGGTTTTTGTTCGGATTTGGAACAGAAAACTGTAAGTAGGCTAATGTTTCATTGTCTTGTCTAATTTCTATCAACCGCTTATGCGGGGTGTGTAAACCGGACGTTGTTATCATTTTGTTTGCTAGAATCTTTGTGTGTTTAGAATAAATTTTTTGTGTTGATTCATGTAAATCGTGTGTCTATTCGAACTCTTTTATCGATCCAGATAAATGCCTCATGCGTAATTGGCATTTATATTGTTGTTCCGTACTCAAAGTTTATTTCAGGTGTCTTGCATTTATTTTTTATGCGTCCCAAATGTTAGAGTCCCAGCAGTATATACATTCACAGGTGCTGATTGTATTTATTTATGGAAAGATTACGGTTAGATGAACTTCAATCTTCCGTATTGTTTTACAGATTTTCATACTGAGCTTAAACGCTTGATTTTTTAACTCTACGAGTCATCAAGCATGTAGAAGAGAATCAAATGAAGAACGGTGTGCCCAAGACGTGTAATGCTGTTTTTTTTCGGTTATACCCTGTATATATGCTGGTTATTAATGTAAATCCGTGCATGCGTGCGCATTGAATCCATTGTCGATAAATGAAGGACGTTTAATGGCGTCGCTTCGAGTTATCATCACGAAAACGTGTGTAGTTGGCTATTGTATCACTCGTGTTAAATAAGTGCTATGTTGGTTATAATCCGGATTGATGTTTAAGCGAGTATTTTTCTGTACGACTTAGTTATTTGCACGTTACAGGCTTGTATTTTTGTATATACATATTTGCACGTTACGAATACCTAGCTTTGCTTTACATCATATAAAAGGGTAAGTTCACTCTTTAATTAATCAACTGGCAACAAATACAACAATAAATTTAAAATACCTTTCATTCAGTATTATTCGAAAACGTTATAGAAATCTAGAGATTCCTGTGTGGTGAATAAATTACCCTAGGGAAGGTCAGCGGTCTTTGGTGACTGCAGCTCATTTTCGAGACATCTACTAATCTCAACAGTATTGACAATGTAAGAAAATACGACTCGTCCCAGGTTAAATAAGTTCTCGCGCTCAGAATCTGACGCCAGGCCAACATTTCAACTTTGTTACGTTGACTTTGGGCAAATTAATTTGAGAAAGGTATATGGTAAGCTCAGGAGTTTTGGTACACTAGCAAAACGAAGCAGAAAGGGAAATGCAGTAAAAGTAAACCGGATAGGCGTCACTTAATCTATAGTAAATTTCAAAAGAGAGGAGATAACACTTATCAAAAGGGAGAAACAAGGAAGACTAAGAGATCCTTGTTCTGGTCTTGACAAGCTAAAAAAAGAAAATACTTAATAGGGATAGAAATAAACAATAATTGACGTTACAAGGGTGACTTAATGAATGTTCTCGAAAATATTACAAATAGGACACTGTAATATGTAATGCCAACTTTCAAATTTAAATTAATTTTTAGTAAAAAGGGGATCAACACGTAGCCGGAGAAAGTATTAAGGCTTCCCCAGAAAACAACCCAGCAATAATCGTTACATGATTCTCAAACAAAGGTAGTAATTACAATTCGATTGTATCGAAGATCAGTATGTACAGTATGACGCCAACACAAACAAACAAATAAAAGAGCTCGTAAAAGAGGTAGTGAGTAGGGCGGCACATAAAATATCGCATAAGTAATACTAACATCTGACATTGAGGCAATCGGATATTAAACCCGTAATTAATGCTCAATAAGAATCAATAATTCAACTTAGGTTAACTAACCAAAAGCAAAATTTTGACTCGACTGCGATTGTCTATCAGGTAGTATAAACAATTGGTACGGATTAAAACCAATAGCGTAACTAGAAATTGTAGATATTGGCTTCGGACAAAATCTTGGTAACTTTAAAAACTTTATTTTATTTAGTCACAAAAGTAATCGCAAGTAAGGTAGATCAAATCGGGTCTCGGAAATATAATCCTCGTAGCAAAACAAGTAGTGTAAGTAAAATCAGGCATATCGGAGCAATTTACAAAATCTTTAATCTCCAAGGTTTCGTTAACACTAGCAGTTACAATTCGGGAACAATTATCGAACAAATTCCATGACAGTAGGATTGAAGTTGGTAGAATTATTCAAGCCGGTAAAGTAGAAACATCCATGACACGCGCCAATACCAATCCTAATAAGATGGCAGGTCCAAGTAAAAGTGCAATGTCATTCACGTACTCCGTAGGTAATCCGTAATGTCCAGGTAGAGAAAAACCTAAAATGTAATACAAAAGAAAGAACGATGACGTTACAACATTTTGTTATTAGATCGTTGCTATGGTAACCACATAATTTTTTCCGTCGCCGAAATTGGACGTAGATATATTTATATACTAGATAAATGCACTTCTAAATACAAAAAAATAAAAAACAAATCTGTTACTTCTGCGATTAAACGATTGCCCCTTCTTCATAAATTAACACGCCATTTGTTATCCGACTGGAGTCCCCCTTAAACCAAATTCAACGTCGCATATTATCTATAACTTGAACATAAAAAAACTGCAGTTGCACAGCGAAATTTAAATCTCACGGGTGTCATTTTCTTATTCTTTGTGTTTCGCTATTTATAATAAGCCACAGACGGAACCAACGAAAGTTCTCCCCTTAAACCAATATTCGTACCAAACGACATAAATGTAATTTTACTCATATATTAGACGCCGGTCACAGAACACTTTACGCCGTATAACGCGCAAGCTGCAAAATGCCAGGCGCTACAAAATACCATGTGCTTTAATAAAAAAAAAAACACACGCCGCTGACCGGCCAGCTAGCTCTGTTGACCAAATAGTAAACAGCGGAGAGAGCAAGACAAATACACAGGGTAGTGGGTGACAGAATTAATACCTTTGGTAATGGCTCATCATATATCATCGATTCCAAATAAATCTTCACTACTTACTTTTGTGGCTTCTTGTAAATTTCCTGGGCGCCACCTAATTCCAATATAAGTTTCGCTTACACTACCGGAACTAGGAAAGGTAGCTTTAGCTTTAAAATAGGCAACTAATGACCCACAAATAAAAAGTTTTATTCGGTGCACTGCACCATGAAATAAATTCAAAATTGCACAACTTAGATTCCCCACTGGGAATTCATAATCTTATTTAAGGTAAGCAGCAACTCAAAATATGAATCCTCCCAACGTTAACAAAAGAAGGGGTTTACATAAAATTTCCCATAAAATGTTGAATAAAATACACCAGAATCTCTGGAGTTAACACACAAATATCGTTACAGTGGCAAAATAATGAATTAAATTGAAAATAGATACCTTAATTTATAGCTTGAGTGGGCAATGAAATTATTCGGTTCTTACGAGCTCGTTCGTACCTTACATAAATTGTTATCACTCCATAACGAGAGTAATCTTTTGACTAGCTAAAATATTGTACCCCAAAAATGCCAAGCTTACCAATTAACAGTAATAATCTTGGCTCTATGCAGGCCAATTAGCAATTGATCACCACCGAGGTGGGTCAAATGCAAACACACAAATTTACAAAAAGGTTTAACAATGCTACATCACCGTACGATCAATATTTAGGTCTTCTTTTCCACAGGTCCTGGTATATGGTTGCACGTTGAATGACAAATGCTGCTCTAAGTGTTACACAAAGTGTCGGAAGTAAGGTAGCGGCTTCAAGATATGTACGACTCGGCCATTAAGTTATTTCAATGGTTTGATGCTAGATCGTACACACTGCACTCCAGTACTTAGTCGATTTACTTTCCTATGCCCCCTTATCCGCAACACAATGTGGTCTATAGTTTCGTTTCACAGGTAAACAGTCGGATCGTAGTTCTTGACCCCAATACGTGAACTCTAAAATAATAAACTAATGGGTGGTACGTTTTTACACAAGAATAAATGCGAACCTCTACATGGAGAGAGTCAACGGAAAATAAAAGAGCTTCGTGAACGTACGAAAGTGAATGGAAGTTATCCTACGATCGTTGTCAGAATGCTCCCCTAAAATAGAAATAACGGTAGTGTGGATTCGAACACACAGAGAACTTACAATTATGCTTACGTTCCTTTAGAAGAACTCCTTTCGGATTAAATGGTTACCATGCCCAAAAAGAAATGGCAGGTACAATGATGGTTCACTTGTTTTTAAAGATGCTTTCGCCAAATTGTTGAAAACAAATGAACAGGAACTAAATTAGCACTTAAATCAGGATGAACCGCACGACCGTTCTCTTCGGGTTAGCAAGTAAAACACGCTGAATTTTTCCATTTCCGGCCCCAATGAAACAACGAAGTTTTGCTCCAACCAATAACGCGGTCAATCGAAGCTTACAATACCATATATGGTTACGGTATCAAATTACATAGGTTATCTAAAGCGGAAATTGGCTTTTAGACCAATAATAGAAATATAAAACATTAAAACGGGCAGGTACGGAAATAAACGAATGTGAAGGTTACAAAAGGTGACTACCACAGAATAGAAAAGTTATAAACAGGGTGATTGAAATGGAAATACGAACAAAATGTTGATATACAGTGCCACCAAGCTCAGAAAGTCCCTGACAGGGCGTGTCCGAGGGCGCTAGAAATTTAGGCCGTACATTCTGATGCAAAATTTGATTTTTCGTAAAATATAAATAAGTAGGCCACGCGCTATATGAGTTGCATAACATCAGGGGGAAACATTAAAATCATTTATTTATACTTGGATTTACAAAAACGTAAACACATTTAAAATTGTTAGATTTTTAACACAATTTTGAATTCTGATGCATTTCTGGTGTGTAAATATGGACAGTTATTGAAACAATCATATTGAAATTAATAACACTCACATTGACTAAATTAACACACAACCTTTAACTTTTTTCATTCATTATCATCACTTGACAACTCATCCTCATCAGAACTCCCGGTGTTCACAACAAATTCTACGCTCTCAATAAATTCCTCTGTTAAATAATCAGCTTCCCACATTTGTTCTGCAATATGTTTCACATGAATGCAATGCTTTTCCCCTTCCTGTTGCGTAATTTCAGCACAAGCATTTTTTACCAATTGAACAATATTACTATTACTTTGCCCGACATTATTCATTGCTACTTTCCTCTTCATAGTACTCCAAATTAGCTCGATTGGTTTAAGCTCACAGTGATATGGTGGCAATCGTACAACGGTGTGTTGATGTTGTTTGAGTAGTTCGTCTACATAATCTTGCTGTGAGAAATGTTCTTTACTAACATTAACAACTCGGCCTTCCGCATGTCTTCTGTCGTACTAATGTTGTTTGATTCTAACCAAGATCGTATCACCTCCTTACGATTATTCATTGTTGGCGGCTTATTTATTTGAACACTATGGTAGGGTGCGTTATCCATAACCACAATTGAGTTTGCTGGTAAATTTGGTATCAGCTGCTTCTCTAACCACTGCATAAAGTTAGTATGATTCATATCATCGTGATAATCCCCCGATTTACTGTGCGACTTAAACATCAACAAACCATCCTCTACAAAACCAGAACGACCACCAGCATGGACTATGATGTACCTCTGGCCAGCCCTATTGGATTTATAAACTCCCGATACTTCATCTGATTGCCAGCATTTACTCACTCCATACGATGGGTGGATATAGGTTTCGTCCAAGTATATAATGGGTCTCTTATCACCTT
The DNA here is from genome assembly GCF_008802855.1 of Photinus pyralis. Taxonomy (NCBI): domain Eukaryota; kingdom Metazoa; phylum Arthropoda; class Insecta; order Coleoptera; family Lampyridae; genus Photinus; species Photinus pyralis. The sequence goes on from NW_022170511.1 coordinate 11,984,122, forward strand.
CACGTTGTTCATTTTCTCTTAATGTTCTTAAGTAACGAGAACGCCATGCTACGATGTCACTTCTTTCCATTAACAACCTACGTTTGTCATGACACTTCTTGTATCGAAAACCAAGTTTCCACAATTGCTTGCGAAGAGTTTCCCTTCCACCTGTATAGTTGATCTTCTCTTGCATTTTTTCTACGAGCACATTCAAAGTTGGTACCTTACGTTCAACTGTATACATTTCTTGGACAGTTCTTCGTAAAATACACTGATCAGCTTCATCAAAATCGATCTTGTTTGTTGGCTCCACGTGACGTTTTTTCTTAGGAGATTTTAACTTGGAGGGCCCAGCTTCATCCGATTCTTTGCGAATTTGTTTTATAAAACTAACTGACTTCCCAACTGCAGCGGCAGCTAACTCGGTTGCCTTTTCTAAAGGGAAACTCCAACGACCTGCATCTTTTTGTCGATCAAAGAATTCGACCACTTTACGGATTATATTACGAGCTTCAGAGTGAACAAGTTTCCTCTCCAAACTCATGATTTAGGACTTCTGTAACAAGTTTTACCTCAATTAGCACTCTAAGATTCATGTAAGGTTAGGTACAGTTTTACATTTAAAAACACTTTAAGGGAATTACATACCTTATCAGATCGTAGATCCAAGCTATATGCGTCTTGAAAAAGACGAGTTTGTATAAACTGGAGACGGAAAACGTAAAATAAAGCAAATACAAGAAGCAAATAACGTGAAGCGCAAACTGTCAGAACGGAATAATTAATAATTATGGCGCGGAATGTACCGCGTCGTTTTGCAGGCTTTCTATTGGCCAGCCTGAATTATTTCAAAATTAGTTCGCATATTTTCCGGGGCTTTTCTGAGCTTGGTGGCACGTGTAATAATAAAACTGTTACAGCCGGTTTACAACCGTATGGTTTAATATGAAAAACATACGATTGTAGACCTCAGTCAGGTGGTATGTGACCGGATTTCTCTCCTGGCAAGCATTATATAAAAATTTGGAAAATAATTTAAAATGCAAAGTGGGCTCCGGTAACAACTTTTTTCCATATGATTTGTGTGAATATAGAAGTGTGCTATCAGAATCAATTTTCGGGAAAAGTAATTTCCTACAAGCATTTCCCAAATACAATACCGATCCGGAGCGGCAATAATTCGCTATTGCGGTCCGATTCGGACACTTGTTTACTCACCAGGGTAACCATTAGTTTGGCGCGTTTCGGCTGAATTCTATTTCAGAAAGCTTGTAATAGGTGCAAAACACTACATAAAATAAAAAAAGTTAAATACAAACCGACGTAAATTTATTATGACGAGGCAAACTTGTATTGCAACCTATAGAATGCTTTTCCTTTTCATCCCTTACTTTCCTACGATGCAATGTGGAACGAATTTTACGGTTCTATGTAGAAGGCTAACTAATTACTTCATAACTATCCAGGCGTGCATTCTGTGCAAATTAATTTTTGGAGTAGTTACGTAGGTTAAATTCCGCATAGTCACGTTGAAGTTAGTAGCGGCCGACGTGTTCAGTAAGTATGCAAGAACATTATTAGGGATAGTTTTAGATCACCACTACAGTACTTTCGCGTATAAACTGAGAAAATAGTTATTTATTTTGCGGAAAAATCGGCAAATTACTGTAGTACTTTTCGTTTAGGGTTTGGGTACGCCGTTGGCGGTTTAGGGATAATTAACACTGGCCCGCCTTCGGATTAACTAATGTGTTCTCTGTAATGTAATGCATTTAATACACTGGTTTTGCGGTGTTTAATTGGATTTAAGGATATCATTATAAATGAATGGGATAACAGTCAAGCAAAACAATCATTATTAACGAACATCTCATTGGACATCAAGTAAAAAAATAGATCAGTAAATTAGAAAGTCGTAATGTAGGCACTAGAACTTCGTTGCGCTAAAATTTAGTTGGATGTAAGATAAATACGTTTAATGTGGATTTTAAATAAGTATCGCACATGTTATAACATTTCGTTCGAATGGCCCTTTAGATTTAAACAAAATTAGCGTTCGCAAAGGGAGGACTGCCACTTGAACAAGCATTACAAAATCAGGACGATATTTACTTACGCTCTAATTGTAAGTTTCAATGTTGATTGAGGAAGTCCCCTAATCCGATTACAAAATAGCTTTTAGTGATATTCAATTTCGCAAGTTTAAAACTAACTACATCTCGCTTATTTGAAGTTGTAGGTACGTTGCAGTTGGTAAGTAAATATCACTTTGACACGAGTGTAATAGGTACACGAACCATCCGTATACATACATACGTATAATCATATTATAAATATTACTGTGATACCACGCATAAGTTTAGTTTACGCAATTATTTTTGTTTTATTGAGAAAGGTTTATCACGCTATGGATGGTTCGTATTTTGTGAAGTGTAGTCCATTATTGGTAAAAATGCGAAGTTATTGCTTTTATTTAAATTGTAGATGATAAAGGTACAGGTGTGTTTCTTTGTATAGCATTTCCGGATTTTCAGAAATCTTTGTTAAACATGTTTGGCATGCTTAAATGGATTTGGTCTACATGCGAAAATACTTGATAATATGTTTCGGTGAGAAGATAAGTGGTTAGTTCACCATAATATTCGTTGTACGAAATATTGCGCATTTTTTTAAGAAGAAAGTGCAAGTGGTTCGCATGAACACTCGTTCATAAAAGGAGCGTTGAAGGAAAAGCATGAGCGCTTCTTCGGTCTTTACGTTCCGTTGCGCTTGAGGAGCTCCCATCATAGTCATCAGACTCCTTAAAATGTATGTCGTCGTGGCTTTGTAGAATTAAAAAGTGTTGCTGTGTTTCAAGATAAGTACGCACAGGAAAAAAATAAAACGGCACCAAATTATTGTAAAGTAGAAATATACAGGACTGTGAACAAGAATAAATCAAACGATTTCGCTCTTGGATCTTTGACATTAACAGCTTATGACAATTCGACCGTTTGGGTGGCAAAAAAAACTACCAGCTTACAAAATTCTTCACTGGTTTTATTTTTCAGTGTAATACTAACTAGTGTTTTTGCCAATCGTAGTGAACGTCAAAGCTTCCCTTCTTAAAATTAATAGAGTATAGTACAGTCTTGATTTAGTCAAATTCGTCGTTATAAAATTGAAGGTCCACTTACATAGTTTTGTTTTTGGAATTAGGTGCTCTAAAGATCGTAATCAGAACCCGCAATTAAGGCGGCGTCTGAATTCAACGAAGAGGAACGTTAAGATCATACAAGTGTCTGAAAAGTTACATTGTTTATTATTATCGTCTGTGTTACTTAATTAACACTAAATTTGTTTAGATTTAATTTAGGTAGTATTGGGGAAAGATTGGGTTTGATATTAGATTTAAGATTTTGCCACGTGTGTTTACGAACCCAGTAAATTTAGAGCGTTGTGTAATTCGCGCAAGCTGAGTGTGTGATTTAAAATTTGTTCGTGAAAACAAATGCAACTACATTTGGTTTGTAAATCTAATTTTTGATAGCTCTTACCAGCTTTAAATATCTCTATCTTTATACCGTCACTACCTCATCCATCTTATAAGTTTTTTAGCACTTCTCAGCAACATCCATCTATACAAGTATTCGTCACATCCTCCTTCTTTCTTCTTGTAGCCTTCACTAATTCTTCAATTTTGACACTTTTATCTTCTCAAGCTCTCCATTATTCTTAACCCAGTTTTCTGCATCGCTTTTGGTTTTTTTGTTACTTTTTTTCATTTTTCAATTTACACTTAATTCTTTAATTTTTTTGTAATTTGTAACTTCATTCCGTTTCAACAAATTCGCCCTTCGCACAATTTTTTTTTGTCATATACCCAATTTACCATTCACTATCGCGCTTTACTAGTCTTTCCTTTCTTCCTTTTGTTTTTCTTTTTTTCTCGCTAGCTTTTCTGTCCTCGCCTCGCATTTCTGCGCCCTTCCATTAATCCTCTATATTTCTGATTCACGTTTTTGTAATATTTAATTAATGCTTCTCACATGTCCTTAAGAGGCACATTAGCATCCGTCTCGTCATCCTCAAAAGCTTCCATTGATTTTTCTATGTATGCCACACTTTCTTGTACCACATAGCAAATTTTTTATTGATTATAACCGATTATAATTACTCTTATAGCCAACCGTCTTTGCACTTATGAGTAGTTTCAAGTACCTATAACTGTTATTGTTTCACTTGTTGTGAACTGAAATATGTTTGGTTGATAACACGGTTTCATAACGGTCAAAATATTTCCCACTAGCAGTCTCGGCGAACTTTCTCCCGCATAAAATCCTGTTTTTCTGGTTCCCGTTCCAGTAGGAGTTTCGGAAAGTGTTTTACTAACTCAAAAACTTTCGCGGGCATGCGTACCGCTATCGTATGAACGGTTTAGATAGACATAGGAGACGGATAGACATTTTTATTTAGATGGATAATAGCAGAACTGACGATCCTTGTGTCCCCTACCCCGGCTAACCTCCTGTATATGGGTACAATGACATTGCCTAACATGCAAATTTTAAATCCTTTGAGATTTTGTGAGTTGAGAGATGCTGTTTCAGGATATGGTGGTGATGTGTTGAAAAATCACACTGTGCACATTTTAAATATTTAAAAGTATTGTGAGTTAACACTTGCCAACTTAACTTATGGGACCGGCACATAAGAAGTCTACGGTTGGTTATGCGCAGATGACTAATTTAGAACCTGTAAATCGCAAGCAAGCGCAAGAAGCCACCTGGCTCCGTGGTGTACTAATAGGTGCAATTAATTAGAGTATGAATAGTGTGGGTGCGCAATCTTTTTACGGGTTATTGGTTATTATTAAACACCACATTTACATTAATCGAAATCGCGAATAACCGATATCTACCACTTTTTTAATTTGACGGTTGGTAAGATTGAAAACATTTGATATGATGGTTGTGGTCATTAGCTCTCGTATTTACTTTTGTATTAATTTTATTTATACTTTTTCGTATTTTTTTTGATATTTTAATGTTATGTAACATTGTATATGTAACATCCTGTATATACGAATTTAAAAGAAAATAAACAAATGATTTGGATAACTTACTCATTTGTGCACGGCAACGAATTTGATATTTATTTTCTGTAGGAGACATTACCCTTAGTAGTTGTAATTCTGTTCAAATATTTTCCGTACAGTTTACAGATTTGGTGTTCCCTTTATGCAGACGGGGGATGAAGAATCGTGGCAACTCAGGAAGAAAAAGTTAAAGCGGCGCTTACTGATTGTGGTCCGACCTCCGGCATGATTCTTGAGTGATGTACAGGTGATGAGCTTTAGCTTCTTTTTTAATTCTCAAAAAGGAGCTTATAGTGTCACTAACTGTCACTCGTCCGGGTGCCTTGTAAGCTCTTTATAAATTGATCGAGATCTCGGCAACGGAATATCGTGGAACTTTTGGGTTTTCGGTATTATATTACTACTATCGTATTATTCCTGCATCGCTTAGTCTATAGCTACCTATGTGTCAAGTCACACACAAGGCCGTTTGTGCCTTAGTTCGAGCATCTTTTATAAATTTACAGATATCTAGATAAAGTAATATTGTAGTGCGTTAGGGTTTTCAGAATGAGTTTCGTACTGTCGAGTTATTCCTGCATCGCTTAGTGTGAAAGCTGAAAGCTATTCCTGAAGTTTATTTTCTATTTTAACCTTACCCTTTGCCTTATCCTTGTTTTATTTGGGGAAGGTGCGAAAATTTAGGATTTAGGATTTCTTCTGGGGGTTGACAAAACCAAATACTCTTGACCTTGTCTGTTTTTCAGTCATTACAAGTCCATCTAATTAGCTATCTAAACGTTTCATTTGTACAATCTTTTAAGTTCTTTTTATTGCCGGTGGAGGTTTCACCTGTAATTGTAATCACGATGCGTGCGCGCATGCGCAGAAGTAAATCTCTTATTTGTGGGTTTGAAAAATAGAAAACGATGCGATGCGTAAGAAGTAAATATAACAAAGGCACGGTACTGTTTTTTTTTCAAAATGATTGAGTGAAAGGTTGAGACGAAAAGACTTTTTTTTCTTGTCCTCCTCGACTCTCTACAAGTGATATCGATCGCACACAAGGCAATACTTATACGAATAAAATTATCAATGTATGTACCAATGAAAAGAGGAAGTTTACTATGTTTTTTTGAAAAGACAGTCTGGCTAATTTAATTGTAAAATTGTGTAGAAGAAAGGTAGAGAGTATTTAAAGAATTTTCGTCGTGATAATGTTAACGTTAAATCGAGTTAAGCGGAACCGTGTTTCGCCGTTTACAAAAATGTTCAGTCGGAGTGCTGTGGGTATCCAGAGTTTGTCGCTGATGAGAGGCCTCTCTTTTAACGTCTTCAAATTATCGGGAGTGGTAAATCGCAGTTACGACCGGAGATTTTGGATTAATGACACTTTAAGGTAGGTAATTAAGATTTCTTTAATTCATTTTAGCAATCGCGTGTTGCGTGGTATGTGTTATTTTGGCCCTGAGTGTCTGTTTCTCTTTCATCTTGTATGATTGTTTTATGTCGAATGAATTTGTTCATCTGTAAAGGGTTGGGTTTGTGAGTAGTTCAGCACAAATTACGACCTAGATAAGGATGTTCATGTCAAATTTTTCTATTTCGTACCCAGAATAAACATCAGTTGCTAATTGAAAATTTGTAATTCAATTCTTTCGAATTTTAGAGGCGGTTAGGGCTGTTGAATTTCTAAAATTAATAAAAACTTGGATCAGAACTTGAAAGAGCCCAATATTAAATAAAAACATTTTAGTTTCCGTATTAACCTTAATTTCCCTTTAAAGGAATAACCCGTTGATTTATTTCCATCAACAGGAATGAACAACATTTAGTATACTCGAAATGAAATTTTCTCTCTGATTACATTGTTGTAATGTAAGCATCAAAACGTACAAAATGACAGCTTGAATAAGCTTTACATTTGATAAAGGTGATCAAAGGCATGAAAAAATTTAGCATGAATGCTCTGACGTAAAATGCTCCGAAACGGCCCACTGCCACCTCTTCTACCCGATGTGTCTGTTATGAATGGTTGAATATAGTCACCTTTTAGATTCTGTAGTGCTAATATTTTGAATTCAAGGGGTTTTTTCAATGTATAACTTCTCTGATTGACAGATTTTCCGATAGTTATAAAGTACACGGAATGGAGGTTATATTTAAGATGACAGTTCCGGTACATGCAGGGCTTGCAGGTGTAAACGCATAGACTACGTCAGAACAGCGCTGAATATTGGAGGCAAGAAGACATTTTTTGCCAAGTAACAAAAATGAGGTAGATATTTGAAGCGATCCCTTAAATTACAGTAAGGTAAAATTGAATCAGTTTTAATATATTCATTTTCTTTCATGTGAACCTTACCTAAGCCCTTAATTTGCATATACAGTTGGAAGACGAGTCGAAAATTGCCGGATGTAACTCTATTACGAACCTCGATGCATGTAAATGCTTTGATGTATATTCACTGCAGCATAAAGCTAATGTTAAATATTGCTCAATTTGTATTTCGCAGACATGCCGAGGTGACTTTATACACAAAATTTAAAATCGAGAGATTCATTAATTTTCCCGGCATATTCCGAACGAAATCCGCACGCGCTCTCCCACTCAAAAATTCCCAGATCAGATTTCTGCGCGACTAAGTTTAGACTTTTGTCAGAAACTTTGTCAAGATGGATCTAAGATAAGTAAGTAATCGAATCGATTCAGAGGCAAAATGTACATCATGATCTAGGGTTATATGGAGTCGCGAAGGTGAAGGAACCTCAGGAGACGTGACTGGCGAGACCTGAATCTTAACGAGTTTGGGACACGCACTGAAAACCCACAATCCGTTCTTGTTTCTTTTCAATTTTTGATGATACCTTCGCGCATTTGAGGTATTTCGCCAGCATCTCCAACCTAATGGGATAAGGCTCCCGTAAGACGTTGAATGTGTACCTACTCTACCATCGGTCAATCCCATTTGAGAAGCTAACGCATTCGAACCCAGATGTTTATTATGTTGAAATCCCGAGTTCGTAACACAATTCGATTGTGTGTAGTGCCAGTCGAAATGTCGCAGTATATAAAGAACCTACTGCTTTACCCAAGTTACAAGTTTCGTTTCCAAATTAAACCCTATACATTTTATAACGCAATTTTCGTGTCATATACGGTTTATAGTTGTAGAAGTCCTTAAGTTTTATGATTAGTGGTTGTGTAAGTTGATGAGGTAAGACGAATGAGATTATGTGTTTATTACTATACTAAGCGAGATATATATTGTAAAGGCGCTATCGAATACATATCTAAATTAGTAGGTGTTTGAAATGTTTGCGTTTCTGTAACATAACCAATGCGTGCATATTCAATACAAAAGTCCCATTTATTTTTATTGGATTTTTATTGTCTTTTGAGAATTATGGTTTCTGTTTTGAAGTTAGTATCATTTCCATTGCCGAACCCTGAGTGCAAGACATTCTGTAAAGTACACACTTTGATCATCGAATTATCTAGAGGTAGTGTGGTTATAAGAAGAGAAACGCATGCACAGATATTCAGCTCTGTGATGTCTCACTAACGTTAAACCTAACGTGCAACCTAATTTGTCCATTTTCAATAACGTTTTTTGGCAGTTAACTTGCGTGTTGAGTTTGACGTCACAGGGCTGATTGCCATTTGTTTTAACGTGCCCCTTGTGCCACGATTAGTTTAACTCAGCTGGTAAATTCTCATTAATTAAATTTACATTAAAACTGAAAAACACTTTTGCTTTTTCTAACCGAGTTAACACAAGAAAAAAATATATATAGTAGAAGTCTTCTGTTGTAAATGAACGTCCGAATCTCTAAGGGATTTTGGTGGTTGCGCTGGTGTTCTTAATTTTGCGCGTCATGGGCAAACAAACGGCGAAATTGCACCCACACAGTCGAGTGGAATCTCTTGTTCAAGATGGACGATCTTGAGCAACCCTTGTGTTTATTAAATGATTGAAAAACAAATAAAAAGGCTACAGTACCTATGGGTAACTAAATATTGAGCGCATTTGTCTCTTTATCAAGAAGTGATAATAATATTAATATTATTATTATTATTATTATATTTGTCTCGTTATTAAGAAGTGATGACAACAAGTTTTTCAACTATTTCCGAATCGCTGTGAAATTCTTTGATGAACTCCTCGGCAAAGCGGAACATGGAATAAAGAAGCAAAATACTATGATGAGGGACGTATATCAGCATACAATTTTTAATTGTGAACAGTGCACTTGCACAACAAAAAATTGGAGATATATACAGTGTAGATCGGGTGGGATTGCATGGGTAACTTTCTTATTATTAAAGATGATAGATAGAGAACTGGTTAAATGGACGTTTTGCAGTTTCAGATGATTATTTAAAATTTCCTTGTGGAAATTCAAAATGTCGAATAGGTTCGACGTAAATTCAAAAGCTAAAATTGGTCATTTCCTTTAATGTCTTATATCATCGAAAGTATAAGATATATAAAAAAAAGTTTTATATAAAAGTTCCTGATACGCCTAATTTAGAATTGATGTAAAAAAATTCAAGATGGCTACCTTTGAGGAACATTTATCAACTTCCTAAAGTTAAATAGGCGCCATTTTGGATTTTTAGATTACTTGATAGATTTTATAATTATCTTTTCAATGAGTTATCACACAAATACAACTTACTGAATAAACAAGTACCACAAATGATACAACACATACGACAATCAGAGATTCACCTCTGAAGCAAGCCACATTATCACAACCCATTAGTATTCAACCCAAACGCGAAAACCTAAACAGCACTAATGGTTCACAACATATTGTAATACCTTCACCAATAACCCAAGCAATCAACACAAAAACAAGTTACTGAACAAACAAACACAATAAATATAAGTAACGCAACATGCACTACAAAAACAAGTCCACCCAATAAAATTACATGTCTTAGCACAGTTAAAAAACACAAAACTCCTTCTTCACAGAAATACAGAAACACATCATATTACAACCCACTCGTATTCAACCCAAATGCAAAGCCAAAGAACCGCTTCCACAATAAACTCCATTTAATAAAATTGCTAAACTTACAGGAATTATTATAATTATTTTTTGTTGTTTTCCTTTTTCCTGATAGCGTTGGCTATTGTGCCCATCAATAGCTATGTATGTTGGTAAGTATGAATTACATACCTACTATCCCTAGATTTCCTTTATGTGCGTGTATGATTTTATTTTATTTTTAAATAATAATAATAACGTACGTAACTGCGCAAAGCCGTTCTAAAGGCGTGTTATAGCATCAATGGCAACACGTTGCCTAAAGTAAACTGTCTTGAAGTGCGTTTCAATAATAATGGCCAGTATTTTAAACATCTGATCTAAACATCTAATTATTTTCATTGTTTTGTTGTCTCGAATAGATTTTGTTTTGTTTTTTTTTAATTCATCACAGCCTACTTGATTAAAATATAAAAACCGTTGATATATCTGGTGTCTTATTTTCATTCTTATGCTATACCTCGTTGAAAAGAGAATTAAGAATCTATCAAATAATTTCAAAATCCAATATGGCGCCTATTTAACTTTAGGAAGTTGGTAAATGTTCCTCAAAAGTAGCCATCTTAATGAAGCGTATCAAAGACAGTAACTTTTATACAAAACTTTTTTATATCTCTTATACTTTCGATGATATAAGACATTAAAATGTTATTTTTTTTTAATTTACGTCGAACCTATTCGACATTTTGAATTTCCACAAGCAAATTTTAAATAAGCATCTAAAACTGCAAAACATTGTCCATTTAACCAATTCGTTATCTTTAATAATAAGAAAGCTACCCATGCAATCCCACACTGTATACGACGTCATTCTTTAGCATACTCCGCTTTGAAAAACTTCAGCTGCAATAAGTGTAACTACGATACAATTAATCACTTTCGTTTAAAGCGTCATCTTTTAACATGCAAACTTTTAAAAAATTTGATTTGTGATCAGTGTAATTATGCTACTCACGATAAGCAGAACTTAAAGCACGGTATCTTAAACATGCCACATTCAAGGATGTTACGTGCAAACTGTGCGATTATGGCACAAATAGTAAGAAAAATTTCAATCATCATTTATTTAAGCACGCCACATCGAAAAATTTTGTTTGTGTTCAGTGTAATGCAATTATCATCGACATAAGAGAATGTCGGCGAGATGTAAAATTGTACGACTGGACTAGAACTAATAAAATAAAATATTAAATTGATTTCTGATTAGAAAATTAAGTGAATTGCGTTCAAGCTAATTCAAAACAGCTTCGATTTCTTAATAAAAAGGTCTTTCAGGTAGAATAAGATTAAAGGGTTATAACCTCGTATTGCGTTACATATGTCTGAAGGTCTAACTAGTGGGTTTGTTTGCGTTGATGGTGCTAGAAATTCTTTCGGGAGTCGTAAGCTTTGTCCATTTGCCATATCCGCCGCTGCTGCTGCTGCCTTGATATCCCCCTTTCAAGCATTTCGTGTCGCTAGAGGACTATTGGGAGTGCTTTTCGTGCCAACGCTGTGTTTGTTGTCTGGCGGTGACCTTCACTCCTGGATGCGACAACTGGTGCAGGTATTGGTGTACAAATTGCCTAAATCTCGATGTCACAAACGCTCTAACTGCGGCTTGCCAGACGTTACAGTAGATGGGTTGCTTGTGTGCTGCAGCTGTATTGGCTCTGAGCTGCAGAGACGTGCCTCCTAGGATTTTCTTCGCCTTTGGGTCCGTTTCCTGGTCTGCTCCTAGGGCGTTGAAGTCGATTTCTTGCGAAACCTGCTCGATTCGTGATAAGCTGTGTGCTACCAGCATTTTTCGTATTATCTTTTACGTATGCAGTTGCGCTGCCGCTTTCGTACCGCTGGGCTCGGCTTGCTGCTGCCTCCACTTGTTCGGGTCGCTATCTCTACTGCTAATTTTTTTGGTTTCGTGAACGGAGCTATCGTGCTGGAATGCGTCTACTGCGTGTCGGCTCGTGCCATGTGTGGCGCCGGCGAGTTCGGCTGTCCCCCCAGGTTGACTTTTTGCTTTATCGGTAGGATGGCTTGGATATTGTGCGGCAGTCTACTGTTCCATATAGACCTTAGGGGATTGTCGGGTCATAGGAACTGAGACGGGTTGCCGTCCAATAGTTCTTCGCGTTCGAGTAACTGTCTAATCCGTGCTGAGCCGCTTGATGGGTTGCGACTTCAGCTTTTCGTAGTTCTCGTCGTCGGTGGTTTGCTGAGAATGTCCCGGTACTTGGTGTCGTCACTCGTGATGTCGCTTATTCGGAAATGACTCCCACTTGAGCGAACTACGTTTCGTGGTTGGATGGCCAGAATGGTGGTAGCATTGATAGCTTCATTTGGATGCGTTGTATCTCCAGGTGAGGGTCGGCAGTGTTCCCAGTCGAGGTCGTGCCTTCGTTCGTCATTTTCAAACGTCCGTCGGTGTCACCGCTTTGGTGGTTGCGATGTTCTTAATTCTCTTCTTTTATTGAGTGACTTAAACTTTCTCTGCCTCTTTTCAGCTTCTCGGCTCCTAGCAACAAAGCAATACCTCGTGTTTTGAATATGATCAGGGAGATGTTACATTTGATGTAGTCTAAAAAAATGTTTATTGTGCGTCGCTAGTCAACGAAACCAAAACTTATGATATTGAACAAATGATAATGATTGTATAAACCCACCATTACACTTCAACGTTACGACTGTGGTCCCCCACGTAATTTATCACGATTTAGTTTGAATTTTTTCACCTAAAAAAGCAAGCTGTACAAATTTCGGGCGACTCACAAGTAAACATCCGTTCTCCGGGAACTTTTGTGGCTACCCGATACTATTTAATTATGATGCAAAATCCACCACCTCGCTGTACTTTTGCAGGTGGTTGACTTAATTAACTTTTCGGAAAGCGAAATACGGCGATCTAACGCGAAATGGCCTCCGTCTCGCTCTCCACTATCTAATTAATTGAAACTAAACCCACGCCCATGTCCTAATCTGTTCAACCAATTGTATTCATTTCTTTCAGCCAATAATATCTCTAGAAGAACAGTTTGTCAGTTACCTTGGCACTCTTAGAAAAAGTATTGTTCCTAAGACTTGCGCAAAGTGTCATTACCACACATACAGCGATTGATTTTGCGTGCGGGAAGTATCACTTTTCGCACTGACTCAGAAAATAACTATTTTGAAATTCCAATGCTTGCTGTTCTGGTCTAGAGCCGCATAATACTTTACAACAGGGATGGTTGCTTAGGCTGTCTATTTTTATACTATAACAATTTACGCACTGCCTATAATACAACTTCAATAATATTTGATTCTTAGTTCACGACATCACCTTTTTATATTTTAGAATTGTATACTGTTAGTAGGTGATGGTAGCGTGATAGAGTTAATGAACCTTTTTTTCTAAAACCATACAAGAAACGATGTAAGAAAATGTAAAGTGTCGTACGGCTTTTACGCTACTAGTATTTCTCGTTGACAGGTGCCCAATGCTTGCTTTTGCAGGCGTTACACATAGAACACCCATATAGAGTGATGTCATCTACTTACCATAACCTTTGGACTTCTTGTTAAAGGGGAGTATGAAGAGAAGAACTTACCTACAACAAAGCACCTTAATTACAATTTTAATAATAAGCAACTTACTAAAGCATGTTGATATATTATGTTTAAGCATAAAACGCAATATCAAACAAAGTTTGAGATAGCACGCTAAACTACGTTAACTAAAGGCTCAGTAGGAATTATCTATACAGGGAGATCAATAATAATCATATGCTGCGCCGCTCTTATAAAATATCACATTAGTAATCATTTGCCGCAACCAGGTATATGTGTACCAATACAAAACATAACCTATAATTTCACAAACCAAAACTATGATTTGTGATTCTTATTAGAATACTTTCGTCCCTTTCAAAACGGCTTTTTTCAAGACTACCAGTTTCTTTCGAATATTTACAAGGTGGGTAAATTACTTGTAAATTACAAACAAACGTTTTTTTAGTTGTAGCGTGTAATAGGCAATAGGTTTACTCCGACAAGCCTTTTACTTTAGAAGAGAATAAGATGCGTTTGCTGTCCTGTTTCCGTAATGGGACTAAAGACGAAAGTGGAGTTTGGGAGTACTCGATAGGATTGTGTATACAGGAGTTTCGATAAACAATTGTCAACCATGACGAGGATTACAACAATATACGCCGAAATGCTCATCGTTTACTTGAGCGGTTTAACATACAGGAAGTCTTGCTTCTGGGAAGTCACCTGGCCGCTTAGTGATTGCTAATAAGGAGGTTGTAAAAGATGCTCTTGCTCGTCTTGAGCAAAGTCGGAAAAAGCAGCTGCGACAATGTGTCCCACTAACGGGCATCTCATACGGAACGTGTGACGCTATTGCCTGGAGAAAATTGTACTTCTATCCTTTAAAGTAACCGTAAATTATTGCATGCAAATTTACGAGATGGCAACGTATTCGAAACCGTTTACACACCATTGCCGAATTACGAGCAGGTATAGAAGCTACCGTTTGAAACATTACGCAACAGCACTTACATGCCGTCTTCGAAAACATGAAGAAAAGAGTGGATCCCTGTCTTAATAATGGTGGCAAGCACTTCGAACAGTTGTTATAGTGTGCATGTAATTTATCCAATTACCTACTTCGCTATTAACGAGTTGTAAAAGACATAAAATCGTTTCAATTTTTGTAGTAATTTGCTATTCGTGTAGTTCCACATAATTTGGAAACTTACAAGGTGGTTAAATCGTTGATTTAGGTTAAATATGGTTAAACGTCAAAAGTTTACTTTAAGGTTATGTTTTAGTATTGGTGCACGAGGCCTGTTGCGGCAAATGATTACTAACGTCATAATTTATTGAAGCGGCGCAGCAACTCAATATTGATCGCACTGTACTGACTATGCCTCGGACTATGCACAGTTGAGATACCTCGAGTATCTACCCAGTCAAAATGGAAACTAATATGCACGTTTCGTAAGGTCACAAGAGAGTAGTTTTATAAACATTAGTTGATACAGTTGATCATGCGATATTATGACGATTTTTTGAAAAACAAAAGAACGCCAATAAATTTTAACCGGGGAATCAAATGCAAAAATTGGAACTAAGAAAAGTTGTTTGTTTTAATGAGTTCTAACTGCCGTTTTCGGGTGTAACGACTTAATATTAATTAAAATATAAATTCTCTTAAGCTGTATTCCACAGACAGACGGACAATATCACGAGGGGGACCATCGGTAATTCGTCAAGTTTATTGGTGTTTTCTTCTATATACAGGAGGTGGCGTCCAAGTACATTAAGTACCACGCATTATAACTTACTGTTATCACCGGTCCACCACATAACCTGGTCGTGATACTTAAATTTATAACGTTACGTTAAGGTCAACGGTTTAACGACAACTTAAGTGATGGTTTATTTAAATTTACGCGTTATACCTTTGCATAGACATGGTTCGGCAGTTCAACACCAATGCAACTCTAATTTTAACTGTACATTTTTAGTAAATGAGACTTCGTGCCATATATCTCGCCAGTTCTAGAAACAACTAATTTTACTCTAAAACTCAAATTTCAACAGAAAGGTATATTTGGGAAATGCTGTTTTATTTTAATAAAAAACGATATTGGCACGCACAAGCTAGTGTTTCTAATCGCAAAGGAGCGACGCTAGCTACAAATAATGTTTTACGAATAGGAAAGTCAGGAACTGGGAGAAGACTAATGAATTACGTGCTCTTCTTGCATAATTAATGAGATGGGATGCATGAAACCGTACACTACTCCGTCTTAATATAGTTAAGCCGAAAGTCGCGAAAACAAAACGCCGTAAATTTTCCAAGAGTGTAACCGGATTAGTTGCAACACATAATTTTTATGAATACATCATGTGTACGTCATTTTAATTCGATTCAGTTTGAGTGTTCCGTCTGGGATGTAGTGCGAGTTTTCGCAGGACGAAGTTTCCTGTCTTAAACTTAATTTCCAAGTCTGCATACCTTGCCGTAAGGTTTACTTAGAAACTTAATCAAAACTTTAATATTTATATTGCAAGTTGTTGGGGAAATATCGGGACGTTTTTCTAAAATGAAAGATGTGTATCATACGTTGGTATAACGTACGAAAAATCAATCAACGCGAATTGACACCTTTCGTCCGTTAAATCGGAAAATCCAATCTAAACGTTCTGAGTTGTTGTGATATATGTGTAGCCGCATTCAGTTTATTTCGAAAATGTCAAATATCCTCCGAGGCTATAAACTAACCAACTTTATAATACAATGTACGTAAAGTTAGGCCGTTTTCGAGACATCGGATTTTCAAGAATCATTTCTGTATCGTAACGACTGCATTAAAGTTACAAACAGCGAATAGCGGAGAATGTGGAGCGACACGCATTGAATCCCAAAAGGGGTAGGTATATATATTACAATTCGGCTACGAAGACCGATTTATGTCATCATGGAAGATGCTTGAGAGAAATACCTTTGATTAAGATGTATAATAGAATACGTGATTAGAGGCGAGAGTTAATTGAGTCGCCATGCGACGACATAACTGCATATAGGTACGTCTTGTAGAACACCGAGAATAGCTAAACTGTAAGGGTTAAAGGGATTCGAATTGTGGCCACTCGACCTTTACACTGATTGATGTCGGTTCCCCTTTTACGAGCCTGAATAGACGTGTATCGACGACCAGAGGTCGAAATGTGACTTGAGCACAGGTGTACGCAAATAACTACTATTGACCACTGTCCTTAGAGATTTCCCCGACATTGTTAGGAATCAAAGGGCGTGTGTACCAAGCTGTTCGGAAATTTAAAGTAAAACACACTTTCCCAGTAAATTTAGCAACGTTTCCGTTTACATCCAACAAGTTTTAAGAAATTCGATTTTCACCGAAGCTTATTCTTTTATTTTTACTTCACCTACCTCTTTCAGAAGGCGGGGCAGGAAATGATGGGGCACGCATCTCTTGTAACCGATAGTTACATTATTCAAATTGATTACTTTAAAGTTTCTTAAAATATGGGTTCTCCCGACTAGCTCAATCGAGTGGGAACTCTTTAAACTTACCTTTTGTCACGAAATCACCTTTTATGTACGCCTTGACACAGAAAAACTGATTGTTCTTGACCTCCATTATCATAGGAAATCTCTCATCGCATTGGTCGATAACAAAAAAACCCAAAAATACTAAAAAGACAACACATTTGGATATTTTGGATAAATTACAATAAGAGATTATCATTAAAATGATTAACAACATTTTCCAATTCGTTTTCTATTTGAAGCAAAAAAGTCTAAGAAATAACGTCAACTATATTACATACAGGGTGTCCGGATTGCTATTTCCGATATTTAATAATAATAATAATAATAATAACCATTTATTTACATTCTTGTTGTAACAGAAACCTATAACCTATGTATAATAATGTAAATGTAAAAAATGCCCAAAATGAAAATAACTAAAATATCATTTGTAACGTCCTTAGGTGTAACGACTAAGTTAAAAACTTGTTGTCACTACACCCCAAGGTGTACGTAGATAACGCTTTTTGAACCGATCACAAGTTGAGAGTGATAAAAAACAAAGAGTTAGGGTAGAGTATCCGTTAAAGACCGAAATTACGTTAACAACACGTATTTTTACACTACGAGGTGGCTCCGGTGGCTCGCTCTCATCTTCGGCATTGTTTACACCTAGAGAGTAGTATTGGTGGTCAGGGGATTTTGCTAGGCGGGAAGAGTAGCGTTTTTTGATAACGCCAACGAAATATTTCCTGGGAATCAATTTCAAACCAACATGCCCATGAAACATCACAAATATGACAAAGCTGCTGAAGATATCAGAGCGTCATTCTCTTCCTCTTATTTGCTCATGTGAAGGTGCACATTAAATTCACGAGTTTTTTAAAAAGACGAGCCTCTACAGTGGCTGAGAAATGGGACAGACCATACTCTTCGGTCTTGTGATGGGTAAATGTCCGGATTCAGTTCAGTCTGATCTGTGCCATCAGCATGAGGATTATGGGTACGAGATGTGAGTACTGAAGATGGAGCAGGAATATATTGAAATTAAATGTTTTTCTGTTTTGTTACTAATCTTCACAACATATAAATGTTATCAGTCTTGTCAGTAAGAAATTATTTAATAATTAACAATGTATAATAATAAATGGTCGGCAACTTGTTTTGTTTTTTATTAAACGGGAAATTGCAACGAGAAAACTGTATCATAAAAATTGATAAAAATGCCTCCGATTAGCTCTTACGGTTCCCTATTAAAGGTTACCTTTTTCCTGAAAATTTTGCTGCAAAGGGGGTTCATTGACTTGTACGGTCCAGCAAAATAAAAACCGAAGTTACAAATTGTTTCCGTTTCGTTAAAAATCAGAAAAATATTGACTGACCGTGTCGATGGTGACTATCTATGCGAGACAATAAATCAGCCATGGAATTATTTCCCTAAGAAATACATTGTAAACTTCGAGACAAAAATGTAAGGTTGATTCCCAAATGAAATGATAAGTGTTTAGTAGTAGTAGTTTTGTAATTTTTTTCTCTATCGAGTGACATAAAAATCCATTATGGCGTCCATTTAAAATAAGGAAGTTGATGTCAATATCTCGGAAACAGCCATTAAACAAATTTTCTACGTTCATCGCAATTATCCCACCGAATCTTGCAACTTTTATTTGAAACTTTTTCCGATAGCTCTCTTTGTTACTAAAACATTTGAACTTTTTAAAAATTTTCACTCTTTTTGAATTATCTACGAAACGATTTATTGTTTCAAAATATCGCATCGGAATATCCATCAGCATCAAAAACTACACAACTTTGCCAATTTAACCGAATCTGGAAGTATAAAAATAACAAAGACTCAATTTAAGACACCCTGTATAAATGTACAGTGATTTACTATACCTATACAGAGAGATTCGACTCTTTTCTCAGTTAACCTGTTAACTTCTAACAGATAGTGGGTCAAACCAAATACCATAAACTCCAAACTGAACTGCAAAATTTTGAATAAATAAAGTGGACCTTGGGCAAGTATCCAACAAAGACACAGGTAAGTTAGAAATGAAGTCGTGAATGAAATACACCGAAATTAATGTGAAATGGTACAAAAACACAATTATGACAAATAGACCAAAATTATGATATAATTACTTACATTACTTGTCCGGGAATTGAAATATCCAAATAAAAGGTATCCGTACACAGTCCACAAAAATTTTAAATTTTCAATTAACACAAATGACACTTTACACTAACGAGATCGGGTAATCGCAGCACTTCAAACTAAGTCACGTTGAAAACCAACTTAGGAAGCGCCGACAAACACCTCTCCTTGCAGTACCTTTAATGGTCCAAACTTTACGATAATTCTCCAGCCGATAAGACATAAAAAAACTTCGGCGTTAAAAAAAATTAGCCGCGAATTCGGCTTCCGGTTTCACAAACGAAACTTCTTCAATCTTCAAACTCGCATTGCACGAAAACTTTCGATGTTGGCTGTGGCTTCAAATGAATAATAAACTGGCCGTAATTCAAGGATGGAATTCGCCAGAAGCGATAAAATCTTAAACGAAACGTAACTCGGCGCTGAAAGTGGCAAAAAGCTGACTTAAATTTTTATTGAAACGTAGTTCTGCGTTGAACGTGGCAAAAAGCGACGCTTTTCTTTTTCTCGGTAACGTCCTATTTAAGGCGAAACCCTTCTTTCGAATACAAAAATTACAACAACCAATCATACACAGTTGACAACAAAGACTATCCTATCAACGTACGTTATTAGGCCAACAAAAATGGACGTCTAAATCAATTTGTTATCATGCATTACGGGATAAATCCAAACTTAAATTATAGGAAAAATAAAATTTCACCTCTCTTAACTACGATAAAGGCGATAAATCACATCTACCTGTCTATTAAATTAAGCGTTTACATTGATAACAGGTAAAGACTCAAAAATTCGCGGAACTTTCTACGTTTCAATAAAATGTAAACAAAAACAACCTTGACCGCTTTCTCGTATAACACAATAATCTCCATGTCCAACGACAATTAATAAAATTTAATCAGGAAAGTTAATAACACAAAAAAGAGACCTCCCTTGTCTGTTAATTAAGATTTCCAAAAATTTCATCCTTCCGGACGAAATAAACACAGGAATATTACGATCTAGTTATTGTGACCTTTTGTCATTTTCAGAGACGAATAGGGGAAATGTAGTTTCATTTATTTCTTTAACTGGTAGCCCCGAAGTTCTGCGTGAGAGTTCAGCATTTTGTATTTTTGTGTGGGTCATACTGGCCAGCCTACCTTCATTTTGGGAACACCCCGAAATGGTAACACCAGGATCTCGTCTTTGTCGTCTCAGGCGGATTGCCCAGAATTTCTAAAATTTTCTCTGAAGAGTATCTAGAATCTCCGTCATGGATTAAATATTTTGTGAAAGCTATTTTTGATGAGGGTATTCGAAAATTCCCTGATGGACATGAAATATGGATACCTGCGAAAAATCCGTAAGGATCTGTAAAAACCATTTCAAGAATGAAAAGTATCCTTGAATATTTATTTATTTCTTTAACCAGACACCATACAGAATAAAAATCCCAATTACATGGCACTCGAGCTCTGAACATACATTAGGGCCTAAGATCTAATTCATTCACTGAGGAGAACTTATTTAAAGTGATCAGTGTCGCTAACTGCAAAAATTTAGATACTACACAATTGGGATACTAAACACAAAAGCATTTTAATACAACGAAATCGAATATATAATATACCTACCGGCGTGAAGATTGAGGCCCGTTTTAACATTTAAATAATTCGAAAATCAGTGAAAAGTCAAATTCCTTAGAAGTTTAGACCGATCCAAACAAACGCACTACTGGCTACGGAATAACCACCTGTTTCAATCGAGTTTAACAACCTGAATGAGTAGGAAAAAGAATCTCTCCAAATCCCCTCTACAATCGAGATTAAAAATTACATTTGGGAACACCTTACATAAGCAACCCTTATTTCACAAAGGAGGGAAAAGAAACTAATTGGCATATTCTTTCGTTGTAGGACGCGAGGGATCTACATCTAACATTTGTAACAATATATGCTCAATTGAATACTGTCCTTTCAGTTGACATTTCTTTTAGTCTTATATCTGTAATACCCGGATGTAGGTGGACTGTGTGGGTTACTTTGATGTTAGTGAAGATACATATTAGGTTAAATGGAACAAGTTTTGCAATTGCATGTACCTAGGTACTAATTAAAATTCAATTTTTAGAATGAGAACATTCGATCCCGATTAAAAGTTATTAAAAAAAACTGAAGCACTGATGTTCAAAAACCAAAATAACCCTGATAAATAAAAGTTAGGGAGGTAAACCACACATAATATCAAGGTGATGTACAAGATGGCAGTTACTCTCATATTATGAAATGCAATTACCTTTTGTTAATATTGGTCTACTTCCAACTACGTGACCTTAGAAAATGAATTTTGAATTTCAGAACAGAAGGTTCCACGCCCAGAGTGCGGGATAGGATCGTGTCAATGTTAAACGCGTCATCGGGACAAGAAAAGAAACAAAGTAACAATAAAAACATAGAACTCTTACCAATGAGCCGACGAGAGCGTCACGCATTATTACTCCACTAAATGGCACACGGAACACTGAAAAGAGAAGGCTAAACCTAACTATTTCAACCTATTCAGTCGGGAGAAATTGGAGAAAGTGACACATCAGTCAATAAGATAAAGATAACAGCGTAAGTGACGCTTAGGTTACTTTAGGGATAGGGATGGTCGTCGCTTATGAAAGAAACGCGCACTACAATTAAAAATCGCCGTCTTAGCCTATTGGTGTCATTTTGTGAGCGTTTTTTTTGTAAAATAAAAAGTAGGGATGAAATAGAGATGGTTTGTGTTTCGGTCACTAAATAAGGTGTTAGCGGGAAAACCACCTTTTTGGCTCTCGTGAACTTATTACGCGGGTGAAATAATACTATAAACAAAGTTAATCTGGTAAGTCGCGGGCAAGCGCGTCTTATCTAAATTTGTGTCAAATCAGAAATGGTAAGTCGTAAGTTTTCATACCATTTTGCATCCTACCGTTATAATTAATATATTCTCAATTTGTTTAAAAATGGTCTTCTGGAAGATTAATTGGCATAAATAATTGTTTAACAACCAGTAGGTACGTAACATAAATTAAGATGATGGAGTTTCCATTTATCTTCATAAAACGCATATGTTGTTCGATAATGATTTTTTCGATTTGTTTATAGCATGAAAGACACTTAATCTTCACATAGTGTAATAAGGAAAACAAGAATAAGATGTACGTAAGTACGACGAGTGAAGAATTATATACCACTTGCAAGTTGCACGAACCCTCCGGTTATTTTCTACATTAAGGTAATTAAGTTTATTGTGGAATCATTAATAAAGTTGTATCTTTTGTTACGTATTTCCTTTATAATTCATAATTAGTGTGGTGGCGGAAAATTACGTTTCCTTCATTATGTCCCGACGTTTACTTTAAGGGAATGCCTAAAGACATTAAACTTGACACTCGATAAAATGTTTATTATATAAACTATCCTCAAATTATAAGATTTCCATTGATTTTAAGAAAATGAAAAACATCTAAGACTCCACTTGCATTAATATTCCTGATGTGCAGATGCAACAAATAATAGACCAGTAAAAGGAAAAAAATATATATTAGGAAAAGAAAAACACATTGTATTTGTAATATCAGTAAAACAATGAAAAACCGTAATGTCATAATAATAACGTTTCTTGACGGACAGATATAAATACATTCAATTACAGGTCAATCTACCAATAAAGCTAAAAGTAACGCACATTATAAATAAAAAAAGAAAAAAAAATTATATAAGAATTTATAGAAAAATTATTAAAAATGAGAAATGAGAAATTAGTTAATTATAACGGTTCCTGAATGTCACGCCTATTTGGAATGGGAAAGAAGTGCTATTAGAAAGCTTTCAATACTGCAAGTACTCAAAGTATTTACAATCCCTGGGTCAGTACTCTACCATTGCATAAAGGTTAGGATCATCTACCTGTGCCGTTTACGCCGCAAAATTTGTAAAAATATTATACCAATACAGTTAATAAAATAAATTAGGGAACAAGTATCTTCTCATTACAGGCTTTTAAGATCCTAAAAGGATTAAACCGAGCTCTTAGAGCATAAAATTTGAATTTAATGACATTTTAATAGAAGTCAAATTTCATAAAGAGGGAGGATTGTATTTAATGAACCCATTAATCAAAATGGCCCATGTCGAAGCGACTTTTGAATGACAAAACGTTTTCAAGAAAGGGATCAATCAAACAAACATTAATATATCCGACGGACGACTTCCCTAACTGCAAATTGTGCACCCATTTATCAATTTCCGGTATCGCTAAAAGCACGCGGGAATAAAGAAGTTAACGGGAAAGAGCCGTGCATAATATATACTAATGTTTATCTACATCGTCGTTGACGTAGACGATGATCACATTTTGTTGTACACTCAATCAGATCCTAACATAAAGCGCTTGATTTCGCAGTATTTCGTGCGGATATAACTCAATTTCGCACGCATTGTTAGCAAACAACTTTATAAACAGGACAAAAATATAAGGAATAACCGTATTCTAAATGTCGCTTGAAAAGCTTTTCGTATTTCGAAAGGGATAAAGACGCGTTTTTGCATCGTTACGTCTATTATTCGTTGACGAATCACTACAAGCGGTATCTACCTTCTAAATAGACACTTATAATTCCCCTCATTATGTATGTATTCACGTGAAAAGTAGGAAAAGGATGTCACGGGGATGAACAAAAGTTCAGCGCTGAGAAAGGATCTAATCCGGGATCACCGGTCACACCTCACTTACGTTGCACTTCTCAGATTGTTCAAAAAGCTTTGATATTACTACCCTTCGCGATACTTTTTTCGTTTAATTACTGAAATAAAGCACGTAAATGTATAAAGTTAAATGTAGAGCGGCGCTTGGTGTATAAAAAGCGCTTTTAATAACGCACTCGAGATACTATACGGATTGAAGTTTCCATTTTTATTGTCTCTCTCTATTTCGTCCATTAGTTACGTACATTTTGTAATTTATTGGTAGAAAATTAATTCAAGCTCACGAGAAAATCTCATTTGATCCAACATGCAAATTTTATTACGAGCTGTGATCTAATACCACTAGTCTGCAGAATTATTTTACATCACTTACTTTTTTTTATAAACGCGACGTAATTAAATGAAAAGCTCTTCTCTTGCAAACACTCTAATATTACCACTAATTAAAAATCCGATCATTGGAACCATTCCGAGTAGTAAGTTCCGGACTTTGCTGAAAAGGAGTAAGTATCCAGCGATGAAATGGCATTTCATTTTTAACAGATTTTATACTATTACATTGAATAATGATATGGAATAAGTAATTATATATGTATAATTACTTATTCCATGACAATAGCGACGACCCTTGTGATGTGCACCATTTATAGTTCATTTGTTTGCACATTTTCATTTTTCGTTTGCTACGCAAGTTATGAAATTAAATTGGAGGGGGAAGTGACCAATTTCGGTTTATGTTTACTTGTTTATCTGTTTACCTGTTTATCTTTTTTCTGTTTATCTGTTTACCTGTTTATCTATTTACTTGTTTATCTGTTTACCGGTTTATATGTTTATCTGTTCATCTGTTTACCTATTTATCTGTTTACTTATTTATCAGTTTACCGGTTTATCTGTTTATCTATTTACCTGTTTATCTGTTTACATACCTGTTTATCTGTTTACCTGTTTATATGTAAACAAGCGGTTTTATTGAATAGTATACACCTTGTTAAGAGTGTAAAGAAGTGCAAGCCTGGCGCGTCATCTGACTGTCTAGCTCAGGTGGTTCTACTATTTTATTACCAATTACCTTTCCAATTAAAAAGGAAAATAATGCAAAACATGCAGAATCCATCCAAAAGAAAAAGACGAAAATTGTGATTATTTTCAAAATTCTTCACAAGATGTCCAATTTTTGATCTAAATACATATCAAGTACCTACTTACGTTGTTCTTTCAGGTGCAATTCATAGATCTGGACAAAATTTATCCCATTAATGTGAATGGATTGGTTGATCAAAAAACTATTATTTTTTGTGCAGGTAAGATTATAGTAGAGGAGTAACAAGAGAGTTCGGGGACATTTTTCGCCAAAATCCCATGTCATTTCTTATCGAAAATTTTACGGTTCACTTTGGGTAACTTTTATACCAACTAGCACATGCGCAATAGGTTACTGAATGCTAATGATGCGTAAAAAGTGTGGCACATGTTGTGGGTCACGTGGCGTGACACTTTCACCCGGGGTGCCAGTTCATATATTGGCAGTAGAAGCAGCCACCTTAACCGCTAGGCTACCGCGGGTTATTGAATACACACTTTAGAACGCCATAGAAACAGCGCGAACGTTTATGTAGAGTTGGTTTGCTTCATTTGAATTTGTATATGTTGTTCTTCCTTTTAAAAATTGTGCGAATGCGTGATTCTTGTTTAATTTTTATCGCTTTTGTAATTTCATCAATTACATAAGGTGTTACGGTAAGACACATCTGGTCGTTTATAATAAGGAACTGTATCGGGCGAAAATTAATTAACGCACGTGTTTTATCGCTATTCGGACGTCAGGTGTTTTGAAGAATTTTTGGTTCCATATAGAAGAAGTGCGTTTGGCACGTACCGTAGTGAATGGAGGAGTTCATTTTATAGTGGAAGTGGTGTTTCCTTAAATACTGGAGACAAAAAAAACGAAGCCGCGGCTGCTGTTAGTTATTCGCGACGGTAAAAGAGCGTGTACATTTGTTTACGCTAAATTACGGGCAGTCAGCCTTACTTGTTTTGTTGAAAACGTAGTTCGTCATTTTTTACTTTGCGACTACATACGAAGTATGTATAAAGGAAAGCATTGTAATCGTGATAAATTTTCGATATGCCAATATTGCGTTTTCTGGACGTTTTGAAGCCCACAAACTCCAAAAAAGTGATTTTTAGCTTGACCTGTGTGGGTGCGCTAGGGTGTGTCTGTATGTGGTTCTCTTTTTGTGAACACCATAACTAGAAAACGCCTGAACCTATTGGGACAAAATTGAAGGTGCATATAGGCTGGGTATGGGTTTTCATTGGTAATCATCTTCATGGTTGTTGAGGGTGTCAAAGGTTTAAATGAGTTATATTGAAACGAATTTTTTTAATTTTTCTCGCATACACTGGCCAAAGTGGCTTAAAAAAACAAAAAAGTTCATTACAGTTTTTTTGTAAGTTTCTTTGTTTTTGAGAAGTTTTGAACTGAAAAGTTAAACTATTTGATTTATTTTTCTAAATTTGCATTCTTTTCGAAAACTAAGCATCAGATTGAAAAATGTAAATTACAAAAAAGGCGTGTCTTGATGAGATCTACAAAAATAGTTATTTGTGTACCAAGGCCGTAAAAGTGATCTTTTTTGGCCGAAGCTGCTGTTTGTGGCCGAGGCGGTAGCCGAGGCCGCAATTCAGATGAGGCCTAACAAATCACTTTTGGCCAAGGTGCACACAACATTTTTTAGGCGATCATCAAAAAAAAATTCAAAAATTTGCTCATAAACATATTTTTTCTGAAAATCATAGTTATCTTAGACAATTAAAAACAAAGCATTGCGACCCTATGTCATATATGATATAAGAGCAGGCGTTTGAGAGTAAAAGTACAATCGCAACTTCCTCCGCTGCACAAGATTTTAATAATGTCAAATGCAATAGGTCCTTCGTAACTGTGGCTTCCAAGACCTTATAGTTAACATGCTGTACAATTATTAGAAACCTGATTTCCTACTTTGATGGTAGGTATAGGTAGCTACTTGTGTTTTCGGTTAATTGCTGGTGATTCTTCGTATAATAATGTAAGCAACAACATCTTCCTCATGTTTTGGTTCTACACTTCAAAAAGGTCTGCAGGCAGCAAAGATTGAAACGTCACACTATAATTTTAAATGTGAACATTGTGATTATGCAAAATGGTGTGAAACATTCCTACAAGTCCGAAAATGAAAAAAACGCACGTGGATGGCCCAATCCTTGATGGGGCGAGACGAGATAGACGCTTAGTATCAAACAGATTACTGTTTCTCACACATCAGTTTCAAATAAGTACAGTTTGACAGATGTGTACAATAAAGTAATGTTTGACAGAAGCGTACAATAAAGTGAAACTTTATGGCCGCAAAAGCGACCATAAAATCAACGTTTTTGTGATGATAGCCTAAAAAAAACTCTTACACACTTTTTGCGTCGGGTTCAAAATAAAGGCGCCAGAGGGCATTTTCTAAATGTTATACTATGCCCAAGATAATGACTCTATTAAAAGTAGTTGGAAAGTCAAGTCAGGAGTTTACCTGACAACTATTTTCAAATAAGTGAGGAGTTACTCTACCAAAAGTATTAAAACATGCGTTTCTTCTTTAAGTTTTTCTCAGGAACTATGTAGGATAAAAGCATGGAACTTTTTGGAAGCTGATCGAGAAACTTTGTCAATATTAGGATTTTTCTTCTAGCAGATGCCGGATGCGTACGAGGAGAGAGTATAAATTTCTAAGTTTCAATTTTGATTTGTTTTGCGCTAGCTGAATGTGTGTTTTGGGGGTGGTGTAATGACGAAGCCACCGTAACGGTGGCTTCGGTAATGACCGCATGCATTGCACACAGTAACGTTTATCGGTAATTAAATTTGTAGACGGGAGGATTCGAACCTTAGTACATTGGCGTCGAAAGCAGCCACAACTTCGCCAACTTATTGAAAACAGACGTTAAAACCGAAACTGTACTTTTAATTACAATTACAATTGTTACTCGAAAAGATGCAGGAAAAAATAATATCATAATAAGGGGACAAAAAAGAGAGTGTTAAACCTTCATTTTGATTCTTCACATCGTACTGCCTTTTGAATCTCCTGTGAACCCCCTGGAAACGCCCATTTACGATTTCCAATATATAAGTGTATAAATTACTTGGAGAAGCTGTGCTTACCGCCCGCTGTTTGGGAGGTTCTGGATTAGAATCCCGTTACCGACAGGTATGCCAGGAGTTTTGTTTAATTTCTGAGTCAAGTAGTACCATTTTAGTGATGAATTTTGTACTACATGTTTATTTTTTAATATAAAATTTCAATTTTACTATAGAACTTTTGATTAATATCGATCTGTCAGTGATGAGAGGAGTCATTACTCATTAGACATTATCAATGTGACAGCGGGCAGGAAAAGTGGTCAGAAAAAGTGTTACTGCCACACGGTCATGGCACCTAAAATTTCTTGACATGCATACATGACAATTTCAGGAAAACATATTGATATTAAAGTTGAATTAATATTTGTGATGATCAATTTGCAGGCATCCAGACTAGGTCCAGTAAAATTTTAGTTATTTAATAAAAACAATTTCTTGGTGGCATACATAATGACATGCTCAGATGAAAATGTAGGCTTTTCTATGATACTAGTCAGTTAAACCTGTTAATGTCAGGTGCATATTTGAAAACAATGTTTGTTTTTTTACAATAAAAATTTGCTCTTTTAATGTTTTGCAACCTCAACATTATGCATCACATAACAGTTATACAGTGATTGAAATTTGTATTTGATTGTACATCTGTGTATAGCAAGGATTCAAACAAATTACTTCGATAAATAGACGACTTGTTCAGGGTTTTCAGTGCTTGAAATGTTCAACATTGTCTCATCTCAATGCCAATGCTCTATGAAACTCGTTGAAAGGCTTTGTCACAAAAATTGGCCGGAATTCAAAAGTAAATTTCAAAACAGCTGTACAATTGTGAAATTGCCAATGCTATTACGAATGATTTAATGCAATTTTAGTACCTAACTATATAAATGAGAGACTGGTAGGTATTTTATTTTACAAAATGAAGTACTGCATCGTTTTTGTACTACTACTTGGAGTGTCATCGACTCAACAACGTTGAGAATTCACCGTTCATGAATAGCCTTCGTCGTTCGCATATAGATCTCTATCGATCCACAACAAATCAAGATGTCGCCGTACAGTTCGCAACATCGTTATTGTTAACAAGCAGAACGTCAACACCACACATCATGAAGATTTCGTTGTAACAAAATCGACAAAATCGTAGAAAAGAGCAATCTTCGTCATTGCAATATCGCCTTCGTTGTTAATGGACTTCGAAACAACACGTACGTTCCTTTGTTTACATTATCCTTTCGTAACTTGCCATTTTTCTAGTAGCGTGTCGTGCCTACGTTAACCACATTCAATAGAAATTCATTTACTTTGTATTTTTTATAATAAACACGTTTGTGTCTATATTCTTTCATTTCCAGCATAAACAAGGCCTTGGATGTAATTCATAATTACAGTCTACTTACAATGAAATTCTTTGTTATCGAAGCCCCCTTGTACGGTACTCGATCCCTTTCTCCAAGCGCTTCTATCCAGGATCATATCCTCATCATCCAAGTCTCGTTCTTCCATGGTTTCCTTATTCCTTCGTTCCAGGAGCGACATGGTCTTCCGCGTTTCTTTTTTTCCTGGAGGTTGCCATTGGAATATTCTTTTCATCTTCTCGTAAATAAACAATTGGAATCGGGAGCAGCGATTAGAGATCCCAGTTACACGGACGGCACTCTGTACACTTTGATTTTTGAGGACAGTGCATATCAGTGCATATAGTACATCAATCCGCCGCCGAGGCTTGCACCAAGGAAGGAATTTTTTCTGAGTTTATTGCTGAAAAAGTTATTGTAAAAAAACCAACAAACCGTTTTTTACATGTTCCATAATTACACTTTGGTTGCTCGTTGGTTAATATCCCTTTTCTGGCCTCAAGGATAAGGGATAAATAATAACTCAATGATCTTTATTAAAATTTGAATGGTTCTTATTTTTCTTAAAATATCGTTTTTGCTGTAAGAGAACACATGTGGTTGAGGCGGGGGAATGGTTTAACCACATTCATTCGCAAAAAACATACTTCGCATTGGTAGGAAATATTAAGAAATGTATAATCGTATGTGAAACTAACTCATTGTCAAATGAATCATAATCGAGATTACGAACAATTGATGTTCACAAAACACCAACTTAATGCAAATCGCAAGTAGCTAAAATTGTCTTTACAATTATATATACGATGACTCTGACGCTATTTTTAATTATCTATTTTTAATGTCTACAACGGGGCAAGCTATGATAAGGCAATTCGACAATGAGGTAAATTACGGCGCAAATAATTGTTCATAAATACCTTGATAATTTATACACTAGGAGTTCTCGATGCGCTTTCGTGGAGGCTTCAATGTGAAGAATGGTCTGGTCCCACCCTCAGAACTTGATGTAGTTGTACGCACACGGATCGACCAAAATACCGGCGTGGCTGCTTGATGATTCAATGCGGGAATGAAATTGACTTTTCAGGTGGGATTTGCACGGACCGCTCATGAAACAGATGCGATCCTTTCTGTTGTGGAAATTCTCTTCTCGAAAGTGCTGCTCAAAATCTATTTCATCTGTACGGCCTAGGCTGGCGGTCGTCAATATCTAGTTCTCGGCAAAATTTCGCCACGAACACGATTTGCTTCACAACGCACGGTTCGACTCCGTAAGGTTGTCCGTACAATCACTTAACTTTCGAACACGAATTTAATTATATTTATACTCCTTCTGTTCAATCACAGATTAATCTAATCTGTAATTAAGTTCCGCCTATCTCACTACTACGAAACGTGTATAAGTTCTGCGCACTTCTTTTACAGGCTTTTGTCAATTCGACTCCGGTATTGAATAGATGTGTTTAAACGAACCCCCCTTGCGGTTATTTTATTACAATGATTCAATTCAATACTGATTCCGAATATACGTACGTAAAACAGTATTTATGGTCCTATTCTATTTACATGTGAAACAGATTGGCATTTCTAACTGCTATTATTACTTTACAGTGCTAATTCCCTTTTAACCACCTCACGGTAAAACAATATACCTAAATAAATTTTTGTACAGAGAAATCCCGTTACAACTCAACAAAGTGATTCGTGACTATGTCCGGCTTTAACCCACAAAATCTCAAGTCGGGTTTGGTTCCGGGTCCGGATTTTACAAACCAATTACGGGTCCGGGTTTTACCAATAAGTCCAGCTTCGCGTCCGGGTCCGGGTTTTACCCAGACCCTTCGTAGTAATGGCAAAAAACAACAATTAAGGGAGAATGTTTTAAATGATAGATTTCCGTATCTTCCTGTACTAGCTCTAAGACTGTTTCGTTTGCTTAATCCTATTTCTTCTCTCTTTCTACTACAATTACTATGTCATCCGCGTATTTTATCATATGTATTGTTTCACCTCGCACTTCCACCTCGAAGTTAGGTTAGTTTTCTTAAATAAAAAATTTGACAGGCGGCAATTGCACGTTTTACCATTGTTAAGTTAACAAAATTATGCATCACATAACAGTTATACAGTGATTTAAATTTGTATTTGATTATACATCTAAGCCATGGTCATTTCTTGGTCTGTCAAACTCGTTGAAAGGCTTTGTCACAAAAACTGGCCGGAATTCAAAAGTAAATATCAAAACAGCTTTACAATTGTGAAATTGCAAATTGCCATTACGGATGACGTAATTCAAGTTTTGTAGCTAACTATATAAATAAGAGACTGGTAGGTATTTCATTTTATAAAATGAAGTACTGCATTGTATTTGTGCTACTACTTGGAGTGTCTCTTCAAGCTCCCTCGGAAGATGCGGTGGTAAGTATTTGGTGACATATAATTTCTTTTAACTTAATTGAACAATTATAGAAGGCGTCTAAGAAGATAATCCAGGAATGTGCGGATCAAGAGGGAATTTCCAAGGAAATCGTGCATGACATTCTGTCTACTGGGAAAAGACCAGACTATTCCGTGATGAAGTGCATGGATAAATGTGTGATGGAAAAAACTGGAACATTGAGTTCTAATGGAGTAGTTGATGACTCCTTAATAATTACAAGTTGTGCAACTCTTCCTAAGATGGACCGGTCTAAATGTGAACAAATCGTTAAGGATTGTCCGTACGTGGATAAGGGAGATAAGTGTCTTATGTACTATGAAACCACAAGTTGCATAAATAGTAAGATTATAAAGATCATGTTAGAATAAAGGATTTATTGACAGGTGCTACGGTATAGGTACCTATACCATTGTAAACCTGACCAGTGTCACTTTAATAAAGTAATTGCATACAAAGATATTTTATAGGAAAAATTGGGTACGCAAGTACTTACTAAAAGTAAAACCTTCGTTTTTACGAAATCCCTTACCGACACATTCTGTACCACTTTTGAATAATGCACAACAATATATCATGCAGGTTGTTTTTTGAATCGCAACGTAATGACGTTGCTGAACGGTGGGTACAGTAACGTGGCTGTAATGAAACAGTTTCAGAACAGCATAAGTTAAAGGTTTTCACAATGGAAGGTGCGTTATTTTATATATTTGTTTATATCACCTTATTTACCTACTAACATCTCTATTAGAAATGATGGAAGTTGGTTAGCACATACGGAAAAAAATTTCCCCATCCCGTGCACTGAAGAAAAATGCCCAATATGTGGCTTTAAGATAGAAAATTACAGTGAACTAAATTTCAGAATATATATACGCTATATAATAATGTAACATGTACTTATTTTGCATTTTAAAAGGGAAACGTTTGAATATTTAGATACATTTCTTTGACATTTTGTAATTTTTTTGACGTTTAGCCAACGTTGTCTGAAATAGACTAAATCGCTTTTGAAATGATTGACAGTAACCATAAAAAAGCACTTATATTTATTATAAAACAAAATATTTGTTTTATATGTTTTGCACAATCTAACCACAGAAAAACAACAAGAAATATATGTTATAAGCAAGGGGTGGTAAACACGTGTAACGGTTTATTTTTTTCATTACAAAGCAGCCAATATTTATTTATTGAAAGATCCTCGTAACAGTCATAACCTTGGAATTTTAAACACGTAATTTTAGCGGGCAATTTTTTCGGCGTTGCGATTAGTAGTTATCGATTGTGTGATTTGCCCTAACTCCAATAGTAAGAAGGATATCGTTGTGTTTTTTTTGTTGCTTCTTTGTAAGTATGCCATTTGCATTTACACCTACTTGAAGTGTATTTTTTTAGGTTGGTAGATATTTGATATACAGTTCTCCATCGACGATTGTTGCACATTCATATATAATAAGAGGTATGTACATTTTAAGGTTATCGACGAAGAGGGTTACCTTTGATTTGCTTTTAGGGTTTTAATTTCAAGTTATAATTCTAATTTTGAATTCAAGTTTTAATTTCAAGTTCAAGTTTAGTTTTAATTGTTACCAGTTTAACGGACCAGCTTGAGTTGGGAGATGCTTTACCTACCATTCTGTCGACGTACGACCTTTCCATCTGCTGGTAAGGACCCGCGCATTTGCTGAAATTGGGCCACTTGGTCATGCGCCGGATTTGATATCAAGGATTCGAAACATAAAACAATTTCCGTAAATGTTTATCGTACAAATTGAAGATTATTTTGCCCCTACAGGGCTATCGGATTCCCTTAATTTGTTACCTTCATTACTTATGTTTGCGAACTCCGTCAAGTTATGGTTGAGATATACACGCGAATGTGATGGTACTCTTATCTCTTACTCTTCTCTTACTACAGGTAAGGCGACACCCTTCAGGAATGGTTCAGTTCATTGCATTTCGAGCTCTGTAGCTTGGGTTTTTCTTTTGTTTGCAGGTTTATTGATCCGAGAGCTGAGCTCATTTTCCAGGATGACATCTAAGTTACATTAAGTTAAGCGTTGTTTTTTATGTTTTGTTTGTATTTGGGCTATACGTACGCATTTGTCTTCGATAGATCAATTTCTTTGTGAAAACTTGTTTTAAGATCAAGTAATCGATCATTCTTGATTGGAGCTTTGTTAAATTGGTATATTTCAATTTCAAAGACAAGTTACCAAAATTGTTCTGTGAGGCACTCACGGGAGTGGTAAATAAGTGTAACCATATTAGTTACAACACCCAATGCCGGGACTGTCCTCAAATCTCAGCTATAGGCTAGGAAATACCGAACGAGGGTCCATATTGCTACCTGTTTCAGGGATGGAACTTTGCTAACACAAAAAGTCTTCGGTTTAGAATCTTCGTGCGATACGTAGGCATTGGAATTTTTTTCGATATATCGATAGGTATCGATAGTTATCGATATATCGAATAACAATAGGTAGAGCTAAAAAAATCGATATATCGATATATCGATATATCGATAATCGATAACTATCGATATATCGATACTTATCGATAAGTATCGATATATCGATACCTATCGATATGTCGATAACTATCGATCGATAACTATCGATATATCGATATGTCGATAACTATCGATATGTCGATAACTATCGATATGTCGATAACTATCGATATGTCGATAACTATGGATATATCGATATGTCGATAACTATCGATATATATGTCGATAACTATCGATATATCGATATGTCGATAACTATCGATATGTCGATAACTATCGATATATCGATATGTCGATAACTATCGATATATCGATATGTCGATAACTATTGATATATCGATATGTCGATAACTACTGATATATCGATATGTCGATAACTGTACGATTAAATTATGTTATTGTTGAGATTTCAACGAGCGCTACTATTTTTATTAATAAAATCCATTTTCGGGTTTACTCTCGTGTGAATTTACTATTTTTAGTCGCTCGACGTTTCGCAAACTTAACTTTGCTCCCTTCCTCAAGAGAAGCGCTACGTCACATCATCATCCATGCCAAATAAACGCAGTAATAAAATCTTTAGAAAATAGATCTTTTCGTCTTACTGACGATTGCTCAAAAAAAGAAGCACTTCAAAAACTTGAACAAAATGTTGCATCAAAATGGCTACTTTTTAGATAAAATAAAGAAGACAATCAAAGGGTGTAATTATGGCCTATGTATCGGTATCTGACTGATGGTTACAGAGGACCAGTCACAAAAAAACAGGAAAAGCTAAGAACACTTCAAATTTAGATATACAGTTTCAATTGATTGACATTTACGAAATCTAATAAAAAACTCTTGATAAAGGTAGCAAAGAAACGTCGAGTAACGAGTAACTATTTAGTCACTTTACACGAGAATAAACCGGAAAATGGATTTTATTAATAAAACTCGATAAGATAACTATCCCTGTCGATAACTATCGATACGTCGAATATTTCTCTCAAATGAGACGTGCAATTACCGCTTAATTACAGCGGTAATTGCATTGTAGAAAGCTAAAGAGCCCTGCGATAATTGCACAGTTAATAATGGTAACTCCAATAAAGTTACAAGAACTGCATTCGGTTATTTTCATATTTTGTTAAAAGAGCCCTCTTGTCTTGTCGGGCTCTTTCGCCAAAATATAAAAGTAAACTCATGCAGTTTTTAGACACGCTTTCAAAAAAATTCCCGGTAATATTATATCGATACCTATATATTAAAAACTATCGCCATAACGAGAACTATCGATACCGATACTTATCGATATAGCGGTAGTTATCGATCTTTCGATAGTTATCGGCATATCGATAAGTAAAATATATCGATAGGTAAGTACCCGATACTTATATCGATAGGTGAAAACAGTTATCGCCCATCCCTAGCGATAACTATCGACTATCGATATATCGATACCTATCGATAGTAATCATATATCGATAACTATCGATATATCGATAACTATCGATATATCGATAACTATCGAAATATCGATAACTATCGAAATATCGATAACTATCGAAATATCGATAACTATCGTTATATCGATAACTATCGACATATCGATATATCGATAACTCGATATATCGATAACTATCGATATATCGATAACTATCGAAATATCGATAACTATCGTTATATCGATAACTATCGACATATCGATAACTATCGATATATCGATAACTATCCGATAACTATCGACATATCGATAGTTATCGATATTTCGATAGTTATCGATATATCGATAACCATCGATATTTCGATAATTATCGGCATATCGATAAGTAAAATATATCGATAGGTAAGTACCCGATACTTATCGATAGGTGAAAACAGTTATCGCCCATCCCTAGATACGAGTTGCGATTCACTAATTTTCACATATTTTGTTGTTAAAGTTGAATATGCTCTCCAAGTCTATGCATTTTTCCAAGTTGCTTTTAACGAAAGGATCCTGTTCACTTCACCGTTTTTGTTACATGCTCATCCAAAAGTTGATTTTGTCCTTGACTGCAACTAACTTTGTGTATATGCTTTTACTGTTTACTTTAATCATTGCTTAAAACTGATGATAATTTTACAAATTACTGAGCTCAATACATTGTTTTGTATTTATTAATCAAACGCGTCAACAGTGATGGATAATTCACACTTGGAATTGAGTTATAATAATTAATTTATACTAATCTTTTGCCACGTTTCTTTGTTTTGGTGTCATGTTAATTAACGTTGTGCTCCTTACACTGTTTGGACCTGACACACCGTAGATGTATTAATGTGTGTGTACTTGTTTTTGTGTCTTAGGAAGGAGCATCCTTGCAGTGATTGCTGATCGATTTTTTCAGTTGACCCTTGACAAACAAACAAATTTATTTCAAGGAGTAAAACAAGAAAATGGGTTGTTTCACGATTGATTGATTGATTCCAGAAGAAACTTTATTAATCCAAAGCAGTGAAACTTCACGCTGGACGAGATTCACATCTGTTGAGACACATTTCCCGACCCTGCCTCCACGTTGTGCAGAAATCTTGTTCAACCTTTACACCTTTCGGAAACTGCAGTTACCGACGAGGGAAAATTTGCTTCCGGTGTCGCTCGAAACCGCCCATTTTTCTCCTAATATCGATTTGAATTTCATTTCTGGGCGTGGAGCATTGTATGGAGAACAGACATATATATTCACATGCCACAGTTAAAAAACAGCTCCAAAGCTATACTCTTGAGAGTCTTATCGTAATTGATCAGCCAATATCATTTGCAATAGCAGTATGATAAGACAATTGCCTTAAAAAGTTGCAACAACTACTTTTGAATTTAAATTTAAATTTGGCACTCCTGTGAACGTAATCGGTACATTACTACTCTTCATTTTAATAAATAAATAATAAATTAAGTAGAAAACTTCTGAATTACCTAATATAAAGTAAAAGAGTCTGTATCTGGGAATGACTTAGGAGGATTACCAGAGAGAAATGAGAACTCCAATGTCTTGTGGAAATCTGTAGTAGTAACAGTAAGAGAGAGTCGTTTTAGATGGAGAATCATAGTAAGTAATCTGCATACATATGATTCTAGCTGCCGTTTTCTCGGGATTTCCACTTAGCGGTTCGCGGAATGCGATACGGAATTGAAAATCACTGTTAATGACGATTGGGCAAAGTTTTTATTCTGGAACCTAACGAGTCTTGCAATTGAAGCGCCTTTAATTTAACTTGACGGGGGCGAGACGACCTCAAATGAATTTAAAACCCCTTCAAAATGAAAACCTAAGTAGTTCTCCTTTGACATTCTTATTAAAGAAGTGAGATATCAACATTATAATCATTATGTAATTAAATTTTAATTGTGTGATAAGCGCTTCATATTTCCAACTTAATAGTGTTCCATTAAAAAAGACAACAAATAAAAGTACGCGTTTGCTTGGTGGTGTTGAAATATAATTAATTTTCAAGTGCCTTCGTGAAACCGCAAAATCATCCCCAAAGTTAATTATTTTATCAATATTCGGGACACATTCTTTGTAGACTTTTTTGTTCATGTAGTAATTCAATTTGTGATTTTATAATTGCGTTCGCTTTACGGTATGTCCCAACAACTATTTTTCATATTATTGGCGAACCTCCAAATAAAATGCTTGGCAAGACTAAAATCTAGCCTTTATTAATATAGTGCACAAAATTCCACATGAGTACGAAACATTGATAGTCATCGCATCTATTTACAAGATATAACACCCCCTCCCCCCTCGCAGTCCTTGGCCGCTTGAGGATCCCCTTGAATGCTCAAGTGTGTGATGAACTGATGATATATCTTTTCGAGCGTGTGCTAACTAAGAACAGAATGCACAATAGGGTGTCCGACAAAACAAGTTAATTGCGTTCTTCGTGAGTCGAAGTATGCACTAGGTAATAGTTTTCATCTGCTATGGATTTTTCTTTTACGCTCGAGGAACTCTACACCAATTTTTCCGTTGTCGCACTATTCGCCATCTTTAGGTTCACTACAATTCATGTACTCTCCGTATTCGTAACAGATCATGATTTAAATCGGCATTTTTCCCACTTGTGTACCTACTTACCGAAAAGTTTTAAGGGGCAATCTTTAAAAGGGCGGCACTTTTACATTAAAATTTAAAAACGCAGTTAGCAGAAACCGCGAGGAACTGGGGCATTTTAAGGGTACATGCAAAAAGTCCCAGGAACCCACTCAAAAATAAAGGCAAAATAAAATAAGATAAAATAAAATTTACTGATTCATCGGAAAAACTAAG
The DNA here is from genome assembly GCF_008802855.1 of Photinus pyralis. Lineage (NCBI taxonomy): Eukaryota > Metazoa > Arthropoda > Insecta > Coleoptera > Lampyridae > Photinus > Photinus pyralis. The sequence goes on from NW_022170511.1 coordinate 12,022,906, forward strand.
CAGAGAAAATAGTCTATACGTATTCGTAAGTCCCCAGCCAAGACTATTACCATGACATTTTTTTTACCGGATCCTAGAGCATCTTTATTGATGGGTTGCTTAGTGGAAAACCAATGAGTCTGCTGGTGCATACGGATGCGAGGAGGAGGGAAGTTTTTAATTAGGTCTGAAACAGGAAGTATTGAATGAAGATATCACGATCACCAGTAGGTGCGAAACATTCGCTAAGACACGGTTGGGTAGAAATCTGCAAAGAGGAATTGCTGCGATTATAGAACCAAGTGTCAACGATGACAGTATTGGACGAGAGATATAATTCCTACAACCAAGCACAATCCGATGCAGACACCCTCATTGATATTCGTTCTGCTTTTGCCGCATCCCAATCGTTTGACTCTGTTACTAGTGTAGCTGAAGATATCGACGTACTTGTGTTGCTCACAGCTTTTGAAGCAAAGAGATCAAATATATATTTTTTGAAACCGTCAAAGGGACGTATAGCCGAACAATTGTATTCTCCGTCAGGTTTTATGCAGGAAGACGTCATTGTGGATAATTTGCTGTTCCTCCATGCTTTTTCAGGATGTGACACAACATCAGCAGCTTACAACATTGGAAAACTAAAATTTCTCACAAACCTGGAGAAACATCCAGAGTTAGCAAGTGGAATAAAGTTGTTCCTCAATAAGAGAGTCGATTCTGCTTTGCTCACTGTCATTGGTGAACGTTTTTTCATCGTTTTATATGGTGGCAGGGGCGGTTTTATACATCCACTCGGGCGTGAGTCGCAGTCTGGACAATATACACGATTCCTCCCCCGCCGGCATTATTTTGTGTACCTATTTTATTCAATTTTTCCGTCAGGTGGTTTGTGGTTAGGTCTATTTAATTCGATTATTATGTAAACCTAATGAAATAAAAAAACAATTGAGCAGTATGTTTGGGGGGGGGGGCGATCGCCCCTGTCGCCCCCCCCCCCCAAAACCGCCCCTGTATGGTGGCAATAAAGATGATGGTTCTTTGACAGCATTAGATACAAACGATTCGCCTAGTCAGTGCAAAGAGTACATTCAACTTGTCTTCACTTCCTCCAACGCAAGATACAGCCCGCCTTCACAGCTTCCGAGTCTACCATCAAGCCCAGTCGTGGCTGGGTAATTACAACGACCCTGAAGACTGGGGCTGGAAAAAATATGAACAAATGTTGATGCCAGTACAAAGTTCAAAACCTCCAGTACCCCCTGAGCTTCTGAAGTTGATTTTCTGCCGATGCAAAGGAAACTGTGGAGCAATGTGTTGATGTCGGAAAGCAGGTCTCAAGTGTTCTGCAGCGTGCTCTCATTGTTCGGGGGAGACTTACAGCAACATAATGCACATATCAAAATTAATTGAAGAAAATGATTTTGAAGATGAACCGCCGACAATGACGCCACTTCATTCTCCGGTTTTCCCTCAACTATTTGATATTGAAAATCAAAAAAATCATGATCTGCAGCCTGGTCCATCAAAAAGACCAAGGAAGTATGTAACAGTTTAAAATAGTATTAACCTTTGTAGTCATATTTCTATTTCCATTACCCTGTATTACATGTTCGCGCATCGTTGAATGCAACCAATATGTTAATTCTCTAGTTACTTTTATATTTTTGTGTTGCCTGCCCGTTTTAGTTTCTCGATCTACCGATCAATGACGTCAGTTTACTGTAATTCGATACCTTGCTGTCATTGGTTTTAAATTCGTTTCCTTTATCGATAAGCATTAGATATTACCATTTATGGTATTGACATATCCATCGGCTCTCGTGGTTGGTTGGAATTATTCGTCGTCGGTTGCATCGTGACCGGAAACAAGAAAGTTAGCGTCTTCTTTTCTCGCCACCTGCTTTAGAAAGACGGTCGATTTGTGATCCCGAGTTGGGGGTGCTTGTTATATCTTCCAGTGGTTGATTTTGGATCGAACACCCTTGCGAAAGCATCTTTTAACCAAGTCAACCCAAATTAATGTTTGCACCAAGCAGTTTCGTTTTAATGCCTGGGGACAAACTTCCGTAAGGAATTTTTTTTTGCATTGGAGAAATTTCAAGCCACCTTAATCGTAAGTTATACTCCGTGTGATCGAATCCACTTTACCTTCTTTCTATTTCTAGGGGGAATCCATCGTATTTATGGTATAAGAAGGCTACCTTACTTTAACGAAGTTCTTTTTTTTGTGTACTCTCTGCTTTAAGAGGTTAGCGCATTATATTTGGTTAACCGTGGCCATAATTACATTATATTTTAGAGTCCTTGTAAGGAGTCAAAGTCCAACGATTCCGTAGCTTCTACTTACTCTCTAAGCGAAACACATCTACGTTAAACGACAACATGCAGGAGTTCCGTGTACTGTAAAATCTGCCATCGAAACGTTACTATCTCTAAGGCGCAGCCAAACAGATACTGCGGACACCAACCCTTTTGACACCTGTTGCGGTACATAGAAAACCGTTAGCCGTTTACACGTACACCAGGAATCTTAGGAACCAGAGACCTACCTATCGTAGTGGTGATATCTTATTATTGTTTAAACTACTATTGCCTTTGTGTATTTGCATTTCGTTTAACCCATACTTATGTGGTAAATGTTAACTGGCCGAACACTAGAGCCACCCATATTACTCTTAATTAGTACGCTTGAACTTGAAAGGGAATAATTTGCGTTAATTAACTGCATTTACTCATGTGAAGTAAATCACCTGTGAAGTACAGAGCTCTATACTATGATTTAAACTTCGATACCCTACAAGCTACCAATCAAGGTATTCAATCCACTGTCAATTTAACCCATTAAACTCAATCACTGTGCAACGGTAGTGGGTGTTCTATACCTACTTTCAGGATTTTTGGTGTGAACTAGTTTCAGCTACTAAATTTATGTAATATTTCATTGGGGGAATTTTATGTAAACCTTGGAATTTGGGATAATTATTTCAACACTTATACTTGGGGTTGTTTAGTTTTTACATAACGTGTTTATTATACTTTATTGATTTTTGATTCCCATTTGGGGAACATAACTTTTGTGTTGGTGTTACGTATGCAGGTGCAATTGCACCCAATAAACACTTATTTTTGTGGGTTATCAGTTACCTACTTTAAAGCTAAAGCTACCTTTCCTAGTTCCGGTAGTGGCAAGCGAAACTTAACTTGGAATTAGGTGGCGCCCATAGAGATTTTAATTGAAGCGACCAAAAGTAAGTACTGACGACCTAGGCTGGATCGAGGAGTTATAAGTGCCAATTACCAATTGAGTTAATTCTGTTACCCACAACCCTGTACATTAGTCTTTCTCTCTCCGCTGTTTGCTATTTGGTCAACAGAGCTAGCTGGCCGGTCAGCGGCGTGTGTTTTATTTATGAAGCACATGGTATTTTTGTAGTGCCTTGCATTTTGCTGCTTGCGCGTTATAAGTAATAATGTCATGCCATTTAAAACATTGAAGTTACGTTAAATCATTCATATTTATGTATAGTTTAAAACTGGAGCGCTATAAAATCTTAATGAATGAATAAAATTGAAAAAGTGTTTAATGAAAATTATTCCTTGTAAACTCCTCTATTAAAATGCTCTGATGTCGTTTTTTTGTAAATTCACCAGAAAAATAGTTATAACGACTAATTGAAAATTGTTTACAAAATGTTCATCAATTTTCGTTTATAACTTTGTTATTTTTGGTTCTACGACTAAAAGTTACCGGACCAAAGTTTGTGAGAATTTTATTTTCATTCAAAAATTTCTGAATAAATCTTTTGTGAGACCAATAGTTTGTCAGATAAACCATAAAAACCATTTGCACCCCATTTTACAAGATGGCGGCCGCGGGACAAGGGGTGCAACCCCACAAACTTGGATTTAACTTTAGACTAACCTCTCCTTGATACCTAAAAAATAAAACCGCGACCAAAAAAATGTAACATTTCAATGGACTAAGATTGACTTGTTCCAAAAGATAAATTCCCACTATAAAGCTACCAGGGTTTATGTAGGTACTACAGACGTTTTTACAGAGATTCGCAAACATCGCGAACAAAGAAGGAGTTTCGAGTGGAACGGCAGCGTTCAAATGGCGTTTGAACAGCTGAAGGTTATCCTAACTACGTCGCCAATCCTTGGATATCCTGATATGACTGGCAACTATGTTTTGGATACGGACGTTAGTAACGTGGGAATTGGAAGATGGACAAGAAAGGGTAATCAGTTATTTAAGACGTTATCAAAAGAACAGAATAACTGCGTTACTAGAAGGGAGTTATTGGCAATACTCAAGTCCTTGAAGCCTTTCGACGGAAGAAAATTCTTGCCAATGATCGATCATGCCGCTTTGGAATGGCTACCGCAATTCAAGAATCCCGAAGGTCCGGTAGCAAGATGGATCGAACAGAAAATTGTGGGCATTGTCGACGAACCGAGGAGAAAGACGAGTTGGTCCAAGGAACTCAGGTGGAAGATGAAAAAAGGCAACTTACGGAAACGGCTAAAGAAAACCAGGAAAATCCTAAGTTAAACTTGTTAAAATCCTCCTCAAGCGAACCCTAAAAAACGAAGAGGAAGCTATATGTGGGGGGAACGGCCCGTGGGAGAACTTTGAAAAAAGTGCGGGAAAGAGTTTATTGGACCAATCTCAAAGATGATGTAGCAGAATAGTGCCGCAAGTTTGTTGTTTGCACTGCAGCGAAGAACCCATACAAAAATACAATGTTGGAAGTCCCTTCGAAAGGGTTGCAATAGATATAACAGGACTATTCCCAGAAGCTGATGGAGGAAACAGGTATATTGTGGTTGTGATGGACTACTTCAAGAAATAGGCTTCCGTCGCCTCGCCAACGATCTTGTGAGTGAATGGATTTTTCGATTTGGAGCTTCGGCTGAAATTAATATGCACCAAGGCAGGAATTTAGGGTCTATATTATGTTATTACAAGACGTCTGAAGCGGGATGGGTATCCCAGCCACAATCCGATGGAATGGAATGAACAGAACAATTACCAGACGTTTCTTCAAAGTTGTGTGTAACAATCAACGAGACTGAGACCAACATCTACCATGATTCCCTATGGTTTATCGCTCTTCGGTGCACCAAACTACCGGACACACCCCTTCAAATATTAAATTTGGACGAGAAATAAGGCTTCCATGTGACCTACAATTTGAAGGCAAGTCTGGACAGCGCATGCTGATGATGAGTATGTGAGAAACCTCCATCGAAAATGGATGAAATTCACGACAGGGTATCTACGTAATATCATCGAAAGAGCCCCATGAACTGTATGAAAGAACGATATGATCGCGGAGGTAATGCAGGTGGATATCAAGCTAAAGATTTTGTCTAGTTTTTCAATACTCAAAGAAGACGAGGCTATTCCCCAAAACTACAAACGTCATGGGAGGGTCCCTACGAAGTGATAAAGCGCATAAATGAGTAGTTTTACTTAGTCCTTAGTCCCAGGAAGAGGGGCCGGCCAATACCAAAGAGCAATGGCAGGAAAAGCCAACGTATTAGTCAATGTGTTTTGTTATAAAGTCAGTAAGGACCTAACTTGTAGCTGAGGGGATCAGTCCCGCAACATGATGGAAGTCATTTTCAAGGACATGGGCATCGAAGTTTTGGGCGTGGAAAGGGCGCAGAACTCCGGAAGACCGTTGATTGTTACTCCTTCCAAACTACAGGATGTCAGAAAGAAGTTACCTGTCCATTCCGAAACAAACTTTTGAGGGAAACTGGAACTGTTCCTGGACGGTGTTACGCACTGTAATTTGACAGGAAGTCAGTCTATCTGGAAGTTTGGAGTTAGGTGTCACGCTGACAGGTAAAAGAATATAACTCTCGATTTGAAATAAACAAGTTCTTATAGTAATATGGTTAGTTTAATAATTGTTTAGTGAAAATAAATAAACGTTACATTATCTTCTTGAAATCCCTGGTATAATTGTTGTGTAGTCAGCACACGCGTGGTAATTTAATTTAAATACATAATATGTTATGGAACTGAATAAATTATAATTTAATATAACTTATAATTTAATTATATTTGGCATTAAATATATTGGATTATTCTCTAATCATATCTAATGTAATATAGACAGTAAGATATTATGACTGAAAGTGTCAAAGCTGTGAAAAAATCAAGTGAAATTACTAGCCTATTATCGAAGTTTGATTGTATTACAAATTGTTAGGTGCGCGACACAGAGAGGATCCCAGGTAGTAAAAAAATGGAAACTGTAATCAGTTTTTGAAAAGGTGAATGAGAATTGCAGATCGCACATGTGCGGAAGATTTAAATAGTGTGGAAAATTCAAATGGAATCATGGTTACCGCACATATTCTTTAAAAATTCTGAAATACTTCAAAATTTAACTTATTGACGTTCTTCAACGTAAAAATGTGATCGCTACCTTCAACCCTCTAGGAGTGACAATTATCCACAATTTTTTAAATGGGAACTATGGGCATGTGTCTCTTCGGTCTCTACCTAAAATGCTATTTTTTTTCAAATTTATTACAAAAATTAACATAATTTACTTAAAAGTCAGGAGAATGACACATTGCTGACGAAGAAATGTTGAAGCATAATGCCCTTTTGGGGCCAAGTACTTTAATTTCCGAGCCGAAAGGCGAGGCGTGATGTTCTTCAATTTTACAGATCAGAAATTCAGGTATTATTGAACAATTTACTGTAACAGAAGCTTTCTAATGGGGATTGATTTTTGGTAAAGTTTGATTGGAGAGAGCCTACAGGGTGGTGGAAGTAAAAAGAAAAGAATGAAAATTTCAAAATTTTACCACATTTAGATTTGTGGGGAAGAGACTAGTTCCCATTTAAAGTTAGCGATCATATTTTTTTTCTACGTAATCGAATTCTATAGCGTGCTCACTTTTTTGTTGCTTTAGGAAATCGTGGGCTCCAGCGGCGGTTGAAAGTACACACAGTACCGCTTATTTCTAAATAGTTAGTTACATAAGAGTCCAGAAAATGATACATTACTGGCGAGTCAAGTAATGTCATTTTACTGACGAGTTTTGTATTAAATTTTATCCGCAATTGTATTTTAATATAAAATTTCAATTTTTATGTAAAACTTTTGATTAACGTCAGTGATGACAGAAGTCATTATAGACATTTGGAAATGTGAAAAATGCGGCCGGTAAAGTGACGGCGCGGCCGATAAGGTCTGTTCTGCCTCGGTCGTGGAAACTAACAGAAAACTGCCAGAAAGTAGGCATGAAAATGAAGGTTTCAGGACGATTTTGGGTAAAATTTTTTTTAAACAATTCTAAAATAGGGCTTTATTTATTAACACGAAAAAATTAGGTAAGTATATATCTTGATGTAAAAGAAATGTGTCTAAATCAAAACACGAAATATTCTAAAAGTTCTCCCCCGATGATTTTCGATGTTACGATATTATGCTAAGTACGAGCCTTCGAAAAAGAAATTCCTATCGGATATTCTGCTGAATAAACGTACCACCTAACTTTTACGAGAAAGCCCATTAGCAAAACTTTACTTTCTTTGAACGTTAAGAAAAAAAGTAGAATAAGCCTCTGGATTTTAAGAACATCCGCAACAGTGAGAACTCGAACGTAGGTATCTAAACGAATATAATTCAGAACGCCCTTTTTCTGGAGGTTACAACGTTCACTGAATTAATAAGCCTCATTAGAATGTTATTTTAAAGCTTTAAGGAAGGAATTATTGGATTTAAATGGAAACGGATATTGGTTTTCAGATATTGTTCTGTAGGTGGTTATGTATAAAGAAAATCCCATATTTATATAAATGTCGCATTTAAATTGAAAATTTCGTACGCTTAGGGAAGGAGGTGAAATTTCCACGTGTCCTAACAGGTATAAATATATATAGTCGATCAATACAAATCTTGCAGGTCGCCTTCCAAGGGCTCTGTGTATGGCTCTGCATAAAATGTTCCTCCGTTAAGAAATTAATTACTTTAAACAAAGAGTGTCTCCAAAATTGCGCATGGACTGAATATTTACGAGCAAAGTTTTTATCATAGCCCCTCCATTTTCAATGTCATTAATGTTTCAATTCATTACCGCATTGGCATAAATGTCACTAAGGTTTCCATATTGAGACATACCTTTTTTTTGTAAGTTTATCAAAGTTTGTAACTTATGTTGACAAGCATTACTAAACCAACATGTGGATGGCCGGAGAAACTTTCAAGCATCCGACTCTAAATTAACAGCTCCAACAAACCGATAATAATCCACACAACATGTTCGCGTCACGACACTACGAAAATATCACCAGACCGAGGAAGAAAAGAAAAACTATTAAGGGATAAAAAACCTAAGGATATTAGCTGAAGTTGGGTAAGAGATTAAAATGACCAAAAACCTATTCCCAAATCTCTGAAACGGCAGTTATTAAGATACTAAATAAATAAAGACGATAGGTTTTCCCCATAAAAAAGAAATAAACAGTCTTCGGGATGACATTTATTTCCAGCGGAACGATAACGTGATTAAAGCCATAAGCAGCAACTTCATTAACTGGACTTCATATATCGCTCGTGAATTATCTATAACTGATTCCTTAAAACGGCCTCATAACTGCCACACCTGCTTTATCGTATTAGCTTTTCTATTTCCGCTCGCTATAAAAAAATATTCCCAGTTGTTATATTAAGCTGATTAGATGCTACAAAGGGATCATCGGGGATATTTGTATTAGCCGGTACCGATAAAGTTCAATTAATACACGCCATTCAAAAATAAATTGGGGTGTAAACTTGGATTACAAGGATAATTTAAATAAAGTAAATATTTCTTAATCACGTATTAATTATGACTTACCATGATTTAAATTTAATTAGCGTGATTTCATTTTTATTGGCTCTGTGAGGTAAGCAGCACATAAACAGCAAACCATGTATTACAAATCGTAGTTACCTTTAGCATTAAACTTAGCGAGTAGTTAAACGTGTACTAAATAGGGGCGCAGTGATTTTAAAAATATCAGCATTTCCTTTGATTGGCTTTATAAATGGAATTGGAAAATTTTAATGTTGTATGTCGGTATCTGATCTTATATGAATACTTTATCGTTTGATTATACTTTATGTGCAAATTAAAAATAATCTTATACCATTCATAACACACCAAATAACTGTTTATCATTTTTTGTTTAATTATTTGTTGACAACGAGGTTTCAATGCTCATAAATTTGCTGTACGCTCCACCCTGAGTGTAATAATAATCTGATCTAGTCAATAGGCCATATATTTTTGATATAAAGAGAAGGCAAGGCTAAGTGTTTTTAATGAATTTTCAATTCTTACTTTCGTTTATATTCAAAATACTTATGCTATCTAGGCATTTGCTTTGAACACCGGTTAGTTGAGCTGTAAATTATTTCTGTAGTAGATTTGTTATTAGGTCAGTTGTTTAATTTATCCGCTAGAGGCCATCCGAGTGTTATAGGTTTCTTTTACAATAGTTTTTTATTTTCGCTGCCAGAGGTCGTGCAGATGTTTTTCCATGGCACTTCTAATTCCATCCTTCTTTCATTTGATCTTGCGTACGCTCGTATTTTTTTCCGTTCCTTTCGCGCAGAGACGATCTTACCTTGACAGTGATTGCTCACAAATTTTCTGATACGCCATTACTTTTTATTTGACTTATTGTCTACCTGAATAGCGCTTTGCGGATTTGTATTTGCAACTAAATAGTGTGAGGTATGTAAAGGTTTTGCCTCGGCAATTTTCTTAATACGTCATTGTTTTAGAGTTTTATCTTCCCTCAAAATTTTCTTTGTCCGTCTGTCCGTCCGTCCGTCCGTCCGCTCGTTCATTGAGACGCTACTAGTTCTTTATCTTAAAGCTATTGTTCTACTTTTTTCGCTATTTGGTTCGTTATGGTGTTGAAGGTTGCACCAAGGGGGGAATTTTTTTCTGCGTTTATTGGTAAAAAAGTTATTGTAAAAAAATCAACAAACCCTTTTTTACATGTTCCATACCACTTACACTTTTGCCGTTTATTATCGATCCTAGAGATGGTTTATAATTTTGTATTGCTGTCGTCTGTCTGTTGGTCTATCCGCTTGTTCCTCTGTCTGTCTGTCCCTCTATCTGTCCGTGTGAACGATAACTGTGTTTAGAAATGTCCGATCGCTTTTAGATCTCCGTTAGTTATGAACTGAATTGCATGAAATTCAATATGGGCATAGCTTTAGCCATATAATACGCAATGTCAAAAGTTGAGTCGAATCGATTCAAAATTCACCGTGACCTTTTCGCATCTCGACCATTTATAAACCGAAGTGCAAACTTAAAAAAAGTATTTGAATGAAATTTGATATATAGGCACTTGGAATAAATGAAAATCTAACGCCAATTTCAAAATTTGGTTTTGCGCTTGCGTAGTGTCAACTTTTTTATTTATGGAAGAATTTAAACGAAATTTGATACATAGGCACTTGGAATAAATGAAAATCAAACGCCAGTTTCAAAATTTGGTTTTGCGCATGCGCAGCTCCAACTTTCTTATTTAGAAAAGCATTGCAATGAATTTCTTATAAACTGAAATTGAAGTAGCACGTCAAAAATGGATTGCATATGTACAACGCTATCTTTCATATTTGTGGCCGGATTTTTACGATTTTAACAGAACCTGCATGTTACAAATGGGAAATGAATGCAAGTGGAAATACGCTTTATGTAAATGTTTACGATTACTTTTTAACTTATTTCGTTATTATCTACACGTTACCGAACCCTAGTCCGAAACCAATATTTACGAATTTTAGTTAAGTTACTGGTGTCACTCCGAAGAATTTGTGCATACTACCATATTGACATTTTGAATTAATTAGATCATTGCTGTTGTATAGAAATTTAGTTATTTGTGCATCGTAAAGTAGTTTTCTTGAAGTTAACATCACGTTTATGCTTTTATATGGATATATCACCGATTTGTACGCCCGATCCGTGGTCGAGTCAAACTTTGCTTTTGTTCAGTTAACGTAAATTGAATTATTGATTCTTATTGAATATTAATGACGGTTAGACGTTAGACGTAGTTGCTATCAAGTTGGCCCACGCAATTAAAAAAGTGCAATAAAAATTTTTAAATAGTGCTAGTGTTGTGCTAAATTCTATTGATCACATTTTAATTTGTGCTGATTTGGAAAATCAGTTTTCCTCGAACTGAAATGCGGGGGCTAAGTTGACTCTCTGCCCCCACGTTTTTAGGACACTGTAATTACTGTTGGTGGGACAAGACAGCCATTTTGTTTATTTACAATCCCCAAAAGTAACCAGTGTCTACGACTCTAAAAGTAAATACTCTTGTAAACATTTCATTTGCAATCAATGTAATTCCACCTTAAAAAGGATATTTTAAAAAGTCGATTTTATCACGTTAGGATAAATTAAAGAATCATCGTCTAACACGAAACATTTCCGAAGTCTTCAATTGTGAACAGTTCAATACATACCAAAAAAGAGGAGATACTACATCATTCTTTGACACACTTCGCTTTGAATAACTTTGCTTTGCACTGCTGTCAGTATAATTACGCTACTCACGGTAACCAAAACTTAAAACGCCATATTCACATTGAAAGATGTTATGCGAACTCGTCGTTTATTAAAACACGACACATCGAAGAATACGTATTGTTTAAATTGTGGTCAGTGTAACAGTGCCACGGATAGTAGGTCAGGCTGTTTAAAAATATAATCAACCTAAGGGAATGTCGGCGAAAGGTCTTTCAGGTAGGATAGGATTAAGGTTAAGGGTTATATTTTCAAGTCCCAAAAGCGACAGGATAAATTCAATTCACCTTCAAATTAGTACAATGTCAATTAAAAACCTGCCAGAATAACCCAATGTTTACAAACTGCTCTCACCAATACACACCATTTGTAAATTGCATCAGAGCCTCTAGTGTTAATCTGAATCATAAGTAGTTGTTTTCCATTGAGAAATATTATATATTTTGGTTCGCGATCTTGCTAAATTGTGTAATATTTAATTTCACGCGCCTAATTTACAGAAGTTGATCTTAAGGAATTACAAGTCTCACAATTTCAAACCAGTTTTGTGATTTTCGTGCTTGCTTTTTTTTAATCAAATCAGAATTGTAATTATACGGTGCAAAAACTGAGATTACCTCCTTACTGTGACTTGGACTTCGTGTGGGTAAAAATAAAAAGTGAAATAGCTCAAGTGAAAATAAAACAAAATTAAACATTAAACTTCTTATGGATGCTGTTAGGAAGGTTTCCGCCAACGACAAAAAATGAATCTTTACGTTATCAAAGAAGAGAGGATGTGCAATGGATATTTTTGAACAAGCGATATTTTATATTATTACACAGACTTGGAATAGATTTATTTGAAGACGGAAATCTATTCCTGACTCCTATTTATTCACGTTGAGTAAGCAGCCCGGTACAACAATTAATACTGAAGTAATAGTTTCGAATATACTAGAAATGATTTAAAGTTTGATCAAGGCATTTCCGGTTCTTCCTCTAGTTGCTGCTGTGTGCTTATATAAATTACACGTTCCTTTTTTTACACTTAAATTATGTCAATCTGTCTGAAAGTTTTATTTTCATGAATACTTTTTGTTTCATAATTAGGCGCAAAACTTCCAGATTTTCCTAAAGTGATTTCCATTTTACGTGAATTGCTCGACACAAAAAAATTTGATATTTATTTTTAACTAATTATGCGTCAACTTTTTATATTAAAAGGTAAAGTTTCACAACAACGGAAGTGAATTTTTATCTACAGTCAAGCTTGAAATATATATTACGAAACTCGAATCGATATTCAAAGGGGTTTAAAAAAATATTAGCATAATTGCTTTTAATATCTAGGCATTTACGAAGAGAAAGCGAAACCAAGCGATGCGATATTGATTTTTACCAAAACGTGCACTCTCACCTCGTTCGAGTGTGTTTATTTATTTTATTGGCGCAAACTAAAAACGACAACATTGCCGTAAGAAGATAGTAAACAAAAATTTTCGGGTCCACTAAAAACGTGAAAGTGTACACAAACACTGGAAGCATAATTTAGAATAACCACCGTTCCTTGTTTACTTTTAATTATTTCCGACACACTTGTATCCAAAGTGTAGCACATTCTCGGACATTCTAGAACTCGTGAGAACTATGTTCTTATTGCGCTCATGTGTCGGTCAACTTCTTTCACTCGAAGCAAACGATTCATTTTTGTTAGAATAACAGCGACGTACACTTCTCTTACTCGAAGTAACCGTAATTCTATCATCTATCCATCCTTCATTGTGTCTTCAAATGCAGCCGAATGTGTCTATTATTTAAAAGCTACATATCACATAGCAGTGCCATATTGAATAATCCAACAAATAGATCCATATAGGTTAGTTAGATCAAAATACGTTTCAGTTTCACGACTGAGCAAGTTTGTTTTATACGCGCTTTGTAAGTGGATTCTTCTTATTTATAAATGAAATATGCTCTCGAAATATTTAATGTTATTTGTAAAATACTACGAAATAGCATTAAGGACAATCTTAGAGTCAAATCAAATCTGCACGCTGTTGGATAAATTTTGTTTATGTATTTTTGATTAGAACCTACGTTATTTTTTATTTATTATTCTATTCTATTTCGTTTATTATAAAGCGGGCGAGGTTCATCCGGAGCGTCTCTACCAACGCAACCCACCATACACTTAAAAACCTCCATGTCCCAAACTCGGGTTCGAACCTTCACTTATCATTTAAACTAAATCCTTACAGTTTCGATTTTTTAGCTACCCATTCCCATAAATTGCAAAGATACGTTCCTTTATGTTCATTAATAACGCGTGTCATCGCTTCCAATTTAATCTCCGAATTGCTTTGAATCATTTAAAACGCTGTGCTTTTATTACTAATTCTGTAATTAATGTGTGCACGTTAGCGTTTGTCACCCGGTCGAGAAGTGCTAGGAATAGCGCCCCAAATGTGACATGCACATTATATATTAGCAGAAATAAAAATCTTAACAGCGACATTTGCAACGTTTATACACACGCAGAGTGCCTTTTGCAAATTATATACCTCAAGTTATTTGACTTATTATCTGCAACGTTAATCTAAACAACTTCAGTTTAACAATCTTATAACGACACATTACAGGTGGAGTTTATGATCAACCTCAAATTGCGTTAGGTTCGACACTTAGAATGTGTTTTTGTGCGTACACATCATTAAATTTTTACAGTTCTACTATTTGTGTCAGAATAATGATGGAAACCATAGCGTAATGAATTACTTGAGCGCTTTCTGTCTCTAAAAATAACGAGCAATAAATAGAACAATGTAATGCAATTTGATACACTTCCACGAAATTTAGAATTTATACAAGCAGCCGCAATTAAGACAAACTGTTAGAAAATTTTATTTATGCCGCGCTTATCTCGCGGTACATAATAAGATGTAATTTAAAAAGTTTTAACTTTCGCCAAAATTGTCTCTTCAAACGTGAGCAGTTATTTGATCACCGTAAAAATATACCTCAAAACGAAAACCGTTTCAAACTTCGCTTGTTAATTTTATCAAAATATTTTCCGTATCGCCTTCCCAGATTTTCATTTTATTCTTTTTTTTATAACAAAGTAGGTAAATACTTTTGTGCTAATACAATTTGAATATATAAATGTAGATCAAAGGCTTTTTATGGACCAAACCATTCATTACAGTTCGTTCCCGGAGTTTACAATTGATTACACATTGGGATCGTTTAAAATTTAACGAGGAGTTATTGAAAGCAATGAAATAGAAACATTTATATTGTATAACCGATAAAGCAAATTTATTATTAACTAGTAGCTTATCGGGATGAGATCGAAAACTAACGCATCAAAATCACATATTCAATCCTTTCGGTTGCTAAATTAAGTTGCGCAATAGTCAAACGCTTCCGTGCACATCCTAAAAAAATATTAAACGAAGCGTGCTGATTTCATTTAAATTCCATGCTTTGGGGCTACTTTCTTCATGTCATATGGAAAATTGGATGTATTTGCAAATCCTTTGTAGCAATGGATTAGTGGTCATTTTGGAATTACAACGAGCGAATTAACCAGCCCTGTTATAGTCCATTCGTGTATGTGGATAATTTAAACAGGACATTAAATGAACTTTCTCATTAACACTAGGTAATAGAACATGGGACCTGAATTATGTAGGTAATCACGTCACTTTATTACAACGGCTTGGTGAAAACTTAGTTATTGGTCGCTGTTGAAATGATGAAGCTGTACGGGTCGGCGATGCTTGAGAATACGTTACCTTCATTTTTGTAACGTGAGAATTGTGTGACTTACCTGAAAAGAAGAAAATATACATTAGGTGCTACAACACCTACCAGTTTGATGTTCTTCTGTTACCTTGCGTTTAGAGATAATTTTTATGCTGAAGAATTTGAGCCTCAGTTAAATTTAACAGAAGGTAAAGAAAATTACCCTTACACTACTTTTTCCCACATACGCAAGATCTACCATAACCTACAATTTTCAACTGTATGTCCTTATGTTTATATTATTTATGTTTATGATATTAATTAAACTCTTTTCATCGTGTGGTGGAACATATTATGGTAGTTGATACGCATCACACCACAGTTATAAGCAAAATCAACACGGCGTTTTCCCCCACCCTGTACGAATCAATCATCTCCACCGTCTATCAGGGCTTTATAAAGCAGAGCGTACGCGCTAGAATTCGGTTTCCGTCTAGCATTGGTTTCGAACGCACGTGTCCACTGTGAAACCTCTAATCAGTGTAGTGTTTTCCCTTCGTTTTCGCGTTATTCGTAGTTAGACCTCCGCTTGAAAAATTAATGGTAGTTCTGGAAATAGGCTTACTTTATGTTTTTTGAGTTACTGAATCCATATTTCCAAATCCAAAGTTCCCCCCGCGATCCCCCTCCCAAATTTTGAAAATAAGAAAAACAGGTTTTTAAAAGAAATTTTTGTTGTGTTTCACCAATAAAATACCTACAAATCCTCCATCTTCCTGTCCTAAGACATCTTGATGTATTACGCACGTAGCGGACGCTGGCGTGCTTTCAAGTGTCTTCATTGGCAACTCAGGCCGAGTTAACAACTTCGCTTAACAACCCATAGCTTTCATGATCTCTCTCCCCTCTCCCCATTTATCTTTCGTTATAACTTCCTCCTCACTTTAATCTCTTTTATTTTTCAACATCTGGAGGTCAACCCACACCCTCCAACTTTTCTTCACCTATTTTCAGAAAAGTTAAGAATTAAGAACACATCTACATATTTAAACAAGTATAAATTGTGGATAACTTTTATGCAGATAAAGCGCATTTTTTTAACCGAAATAGCTTTTGTTTTGACATCACCAATGGATATATTTCTTGCAGACATCTCAATCGCCCTTTGTGAGTATGCTCTTCCGACAATCCGTTCTTGAGGTATAAGGGAATATACCCAATCAGGATAAGAGGTCGAGTAAGAGGGGTACGGTTGGTAGAAATTAATTCCTTTCGTTAAGACCTTTCATTAGAGTACCATGAAGGATAAAACTAGTTTCCAAGAAATTGAAAATGAAAGGCAGCGAGAAATAGGCAACGTCAAGAAAGTGTCCAAAACCTCGCAGTTATTGTCTGATGTCCCGGTGTGCGTACCGAACCAAGGCGCATGCTCTGAGACACACTAACGCTCTACTCATTCGCCCTACGTCCAAATATCATATGATCTTTTTGGGTTTTTTGGGGGTTGCGAGGTGAATTTTTAGTGGAAAGTTGAAAATTTGGATTCATCGACACGGAAAACATAAAACAAACCTATGTCTAGAACTACCATGAATTTTGCATCCTAAAATTATCTATTTCCTGGACTAATTGTTGTGAAATATAAATAATGAATGTGTAGGTCTATAGTAGCGGTACTTTTCTTTGTAAGTAGGTTTGTTTAGTATAATTTAGTGGGAGAGATAATTGAACTGCTTCGCTTTTCGAACCATGATATTCATGCAAAGCCTTGAAAATATCACCCTACTGGGAGAAGCTTCTGAAATAGACCCCGCAGCGTTGCTAATGAAAACGGAATCATATGCATCTACCTCGGCAAGGGGTAAATAGAATCGCCACCTGCATACGCTAGAGGAAGTAATAGGCATCGAAAGACGCAAAATGGTACCTGCCCCGATCCAATCATGAAAACGGCATCTCGTGATAAGTCTTCGCCGATCTGCTCACCACCGCCCCTGAAACTGCGCGTTCGGATTCCCCAGATCATAGTGGGTAACCTTCCGGATTTCGCGAACCAACGTAACCTTAACGGGATTCTCAAAAAACGATTTAATGGGAAACGTCTGGAATGGGGCGACTACGGACGAATTTCGGGTTGGGCAGGAATACCTGCATCACGTGTTATCAAAGTGGCTATCAAGGGATTAGCACAATCGAACAACGGAAAAAGAAACTAAACACAACCACCACAGAAAGACTTACATCGCCGATCAAACCTGCTCAAAAAATGCAGCCCCCTAATACCTTCAGACAGCAAGAGTGCACACTAAACTAATCCAGATATATGGGAGTCTGAGCAGCTCCTATAGTAAGCAATAACATCAAGCCGAGCTGGCATGTAGTGAAGAATTATGACTACACAAGTTCCACGGTAGCGCAACAAGTCGACAACGCTACGACGCAACAACAACAATTGAGAGCATGACGCGAATATTCACATTGTAGAAACTTGTCGTATTTGAAGAAATCGCATTAAATTGAGTTTGCTCTTTGATCATTGGGACTTTGAGACCACCAAATACTCCACGTATTAGGAGGAGAAACACCTCCTCGTGGATTATATTCTCCTGATACAGAATTGGCAAGGGTTTAAACCAAAGTAGGGCATTGAAATACTTCTCATAATCATATGAAAAGATCTCTTCGACCATCATGTTCTCCTGGCAGTCGGACAAATTTTACAAGAGTTTGCCAAAAATTACTTCGTGTGTTAGGAGCAGAAACACATCCTCCTGCATTATATTCTCTTGGTAAAGAATTGGTAAGAATTTAAACCAAAGTAGGGTGTTGAAATTCTCGATTGCGACCACCATGGTCTCCTGGTATCCAGAAATTTGCCAACAAATACTCCACGTATTAAAAGCAGAAAGACTTCCTCGTGCATTGTATACTTCTCGCACAAAACTGGGGCAATTCAAATCAAAGTGAAGCGTTGAAATACTTCTCATGGCGATAGAAAAACACCTCTTTGTCCATCATGTTCTCCTGATAGCCAGAAAAATTTTACAAGAGTTTACCAACAAATACTCCACGTATTAGGAGCAGAAAGACCTCTTCGTGCGTTGTATACTCCTGATACACAATTCGAAAAAAATTAAATCAAAGTGAGGCTTTGAAATACTTCTCATAGTGATGGAAAAACACCTCTTTGTCCATCATGTTCTCCTGGTAACCAGAATAATTTTACAAGAGTGTGCCAAGAAATACTCCGTGTATTAAGGGCAAAAACACCTTTTTTTCGTGCATTATATTATCCTAATACAGAATTGGCAACAATTTAAATAGCGAGATAGACTAACATCCCTTTCGAAGAAGAAACCGAAAGATGAGCATTTCGATATCCACTTTTAGAGAAACGTACTTCGTTTTTCCGAGAGGATGAGAGAACATTATTATCCTCAATGAAGGTATTTAAAGATTAGTTGTTATTTTTCGGCATTTAAAAAACAAAATAATTCGGAGACGAAGACGAATTTTAGTTCTTGTGTTTGTCATTTGGTCATTAAGCTGTTTTGAAAGCACGAATATAATTGAAATTTAAGGCTCCTCGGTCGTTTTTATTTTATTTTTAACGTAAATATTACGAAAGCAGATAAAAGGTGACTTTCGGTTTTCTGACATGGGGGGAAGAGAGAGGCCAAATAACTTATTGAGGCAGCCCAGGACATTTCCTTTTTAGTATGTCAACGTATATTGGTTGCGCCATTGATGAACACTGAGTTTAAAGTATTTGCTAACATTGATTTTCAGTATTTTGTTTGAGAAAGCTTGGAACTTCTGGACATTGTAACGCGAACAGTCTTATAAACTCTAATAGTGCACCATAATTTACACTTTACGTTTTCTTGATTT
Source organism: Photinus pyralis (assembly GCF_008802855.1). Taxonomy (NCBI): domain Eukaryota; kingdom Metazoa; phylum Arthropoda; class Insecta; order Coleoptera; family Lampyridae; genus Photinus; species Photinus pyralis. Next base: position 12,042,082 of record NW_022170511.1, read on the forward strand.
CCGGGTGAGAAAGAATTACGTACGTACACACAATACAGTTAGCCTCGTCATCTCTGAGCAGAAAATGTAACATAACATTAAAATTTACATCGGTTGTTAGTGAATTTGTTTTAAAAACAACCTCATATCACATTAAAAACGTAAAAGTCGCATTTTGAATGTTTTCGTTTAACATCGTATGTAAAAGTTTGACCAGTACAAAATACATTTTCAGCAAAAGATTAAATTAGCTTTAAAATTTCGAAACGTATCCAATCAATTTTCCCCCATTACCTAGTCTCACAACAGGTTGCTCTCTGATGTACGTGTAGCATATTTATTGAGTAATCTTTCTAAAATAGGATTTCATATTTGGGGCGATGATGCGGAAACGATTATTTGCTGATGTTGCAATCAAAATTTTGCGGTGAACTAAATCTAGGTTACTTGATAGATTGCTACATTATTGGAAGCATCAGATATCGAGTAATCCATTTGAGAAACGATAACAACGCTTATCTTAACTAAGTGCTCGGATGATTTATTTATTATTGTTTCCTGTCGGAATTCTGCCACATAATTGAATCTTAGTCGATTTTTATAACAGTGGAGCAATCATTTTTTAACAGAAATGTTGGCCGGAATTAATACATCCGCTGCCTCCATAACGTAGCGAAGGATAGCACCGTAACAGACGAGAGAGTAAAAATTGAAAATCTGAATTTATGGAGAGGCGAGGAACTTAACTGTAAAACGCTTTGGGGTCGTCTCTCGGGGTGTTGCTTCGTGTAGGTTGGTTGTTCTTTTGGGATGTGTATCCGATAAATTACTAAGGATGTTCAAATTGATTATTTCCATGTAGGTATTTCAATCCTTCCGTTTGTGCATACATGTTACGTTTGTGAATTAATAAAAGCAACAAGTGAAATCGCACAGGAAGAAGGCAGATTGAGATTAATTGCGAAATCGTCGTGGGTGGATATCGAATTTATCCATATATAAGCTTTAATGAAATGGGAAAATGTTCTGTAACAATAACAATAAAATGAATAGCACTACAGTATTTTCGAACTTCAGTACCTATTGATCGACCATATGGAAAAAAACCAGTGCAAATGGAAAACGTATTCTTTATCACACTTTTACCTAGGTACGTAAATTAAACATTTTCGGGAGCACTTATCATCATCCTACAACTGTACAAAAAGCTTTTTTTCGGGAGAAATTGATATCACTATTGTGGGAAAAGGGTCTCAAACGGAGAAATGGGGACGAACGACGACGAAAGTTCAAGATCGAAATGAGAGGGTGAACGCATATATTGATAAGAAGGTGAAATTTTGCAAAGTGGTAAAGACCTGTGTAAGCAGCACAGCAATATAATACCGTTAGCTTACTACATGATTTAGAAGAGGCTCAGGAAGTAAATGAAGTGAGAACGCAGTGTATTTTAAGGTGGAGAAGGAATTCAGCAAGCTGTAGATCGGGAGTGGTGACAGACCAATCAAGGGAGAGAAGGGCAGAACTTATGGATACCGGAGAGAAAGGAATAAAACAAGGCAATGGTAGTAGGAACGAATCAAAGTGGAAATGCTATAATTGCGGCGACCCAACACATTTAGCTACAGATTGTACGAGACCAAAAAGAAGCAGTTGCTATACGTGAGGGAACGCAGGTCATTTCGGTCGGGAATGCCCAAGCAAGAAGGAAGAGAACAAAACCGTGAATTAATTAGAGTTGGCAGACATATCTTGCGGGGGCGAAATTGTGCTAATCAAAACTCTTCAGTTTAGAATCTATGTGCCATAAATGAGTTACGATTCGTAATTTCCACATATGTCTTCAGTTGAATTTGCCTACAAGGCCCTGTAATTTTCCATCTTGCTTTTAATAAAAGACTTTATTGCACCAGAGATGTCACATCCTGTACTCTTAACCCTTTCTCAGAAGTTAGGTACCTGTTCTTACCTGACCCTTTGTTCCCAAAATTTGTTTTTAACTTTGAGTGTAACCAACATTGTGTATATGCATTTACTATCTTTGTTAACTACTGTTTAAACTTTTACAAATTTTCAGTGTTTTATCTTACGTTCCTTCCCTACTGTGCTTCAGGTCATAACGTTGTTTACAACTAACGTAAGGGGGTCCTACCTTAGATGTTTGATCACGTGCCACTTTTAAAATTTAAACGGGATCTTGTTTAGTTTTTGAGGGAATAGTCATTCGGGTGGCCATTTTTAAACGTTGCCGGGTTGACTTTATTTCCATGTTCTTGAAGTGTGAAGTTAGCGTATAACCTGGGGGTCAAGTACACAACGAGGTATTCGAGAATTCCCAAAACAGGAGACAGCGAGTCTGTTTCGTGAGCGGTCCGTGCAAAGTGCAGCTGGGGAACCAATTTTATTTCTCTGCGCTCAGTAGTGGATTACCGAACTATTACATACCGACGTTAGTTCTGTGGGCCTTGCGGGAATGCTCACGCAAAAAGATGAATGTTGTATCCAAGGAGACAGCAGACGTAGAAGCGAGAAAATGTAAGTTTCTCTCTATATAGGACAAAGAAAATAATTTTGCAGTTTCTTAGGTACCGAAAGGCATGCAATTTCAGTCATTGGTTGGTTAGAAAAAGGAACCGCTAAGAAATATCTCGGGAGCCTGCTTAAGTAACCCAAAGATAACATCGGCGCACTATTATTTTCTAGCAAGTACCTACATTATGTTAACATACATGATAATCTTGATGTGTCCCATAGAAAGAAAAAAAAAGGTCGATTAGGAGTCCTGATCATTGTTTTTTTTTTTCGACGTTGGTACTATAGCATAATATACAGTAAAATAAATGGTTTGCTGGTTAGCGTAAAATCAAAGACGTAGAGAACTAACTACTATGAATGTCGAATGGGTAGGTAATTATAATCAATAACCGCCCGATTGATTATAAACAGTCTAGTTGAACACGGTTTGACCAGAGCGTTAGAATGGGTCGGATTCGTATGCAATGGACTGAAACGACCTCGCTTTGTGCAACTGCAAGTTAATTAAATGCTCCAATTTAATATTAATTTCCAATTACTGCACATCATTTGAATTGAATGATTACGCTCGTAACATCTAAATAAATTTCCTTCCCAAGGAAAAACGTTAACTTTACAACTGGTAAGACAAATTGAGCTGGTACGCGAATTGCGCTACGGCAAAAATTAATTTAATAGGCTACGCGACACGTAACGAGCGCAGCAGTTCATAATCTCTTCAATAAAAAAAATGAAATTTACAACCTCAATTCAATTCTTTGAAATCTAGAAGCGTATAATTTATTTCACGCCGCCAATTTTGTATGATCAGCATACCATTCGCATATCCGTAATTTAATATCGCCCGCAAATAGTACAACTCAAATTTTGCAATCAGGATTCTAAAGCAATTAACGACTTGCAAAAATTTTATTTAAGAGGAACGTGTTTTACTTTACTGACAAGCAAAATTTCTTTGATGTTGTGCATTTATTTTGATGTTTTTTTATTACATTGATTTATCATGTTTTCCACTGCATTTACGACGTTTTTGTGAATTTGTTTAATTGCATTTGATTCGATTACCTGAGATTTATCACACAATTTGAGATGTTTTATTTATGTGTGTACTTTCTCTTGAATTTCGTTGCTGTAGGTGATTTATTTCATATATTTGTGTGGTCTATGCCGGCGGGGTTTTTGTCCCGTAGAAGGTTTCCTTGGTATGGTCTTGTGTGCGTAATATATTTATTTGTTCTTGTCATTTCTTACGCACAAAAGTTCTGTCTTTTATTTAATTCCCTTCCCGATTATGCCTTACGTCCCAACACGTACAAGAACCGATTACACAACGTAGGAGTTCATTCGTGCCACCCATATCGAGCCGACTGCCATCCAAATTCAGAAGCGCCGCGAAACGTCCGTCGTTTCGACTTGAAAGGTAGGTGGCTCTGCTCGTAGTTTTTTCCCAGAGTTGCCAACGGTAAGTATAGGGTAAGTCAACATTTTCAGTGTCGGCTTGATAGACCCCTAGGACCGCAATTATTTTTATATTCCGAACCTTCAACAAAACCGTTATAGGTATTTTTTGAAAGAAATATCAGAACCGGAACCGTATTTTCGAATAGGTCCAGATTTCTAGTGGGGTTCCGTGGATTAATTGTCTTGATTGCGACAAATCTAAGAGCAATTCTACTGACAGTTAAAAACACATCATCAGGAAATTAAGAATACTGGATATAAACGTTCAAAAGTAGCATCGTTTCCTTAATAATCAAATTTGGTGACTACATTTTTATTTTGAAAAATGTTTGTGGATTTTAAATGCTTGAGGGAATATCAAAAAATTGGCGATATTAAGTTTTAGTTTAAATTTGACCGAGTTGTTAGCAAGCGATAACTGTGTAGTAGGACAAAAGGAAATATATTTGATACTCAGGTCTCGACGAGACTCCGTACACTCAAAGATATTTAATCGCTCCAAACCCAATCCTTTTCGGCTTAGGAGGAATGTTAATAAGATAGCTTTACGGCTATCCGTCTATCGGTGTAGTATAGGTAATTCTCACCAAACGCCTAATTATCTTGGAGCTGTTGGACCGGTTTGGAAAAGCTGTTGAACATGTTGGAGAACCTGTCGGGCCAGTTCGAAAAGCTGATAGTTTGGTTAAAAAAGCTGTTGGCGTTACGGGCACTGACTCCCGTTTGATACAGAGTTCTACCTCCTGGGTTGGTGATCCTGGAATCCCAGTCAGTACTTCTGTCACCTCTGAGAATAAAATTGTTTCCTAGTCAGCGGATGGGTTGAACATAGTCTTGAGTCTTCGCAATCTGTATTTATAAGCTTGACAGATTTCTTAAACACCGCTGTCCCAATTTTAAGATCGGTTTAGTTCATGTTAAAATTTATGTCGAAAAATCGAATAAAAAATGCATTTAATTTAAGTTTAACAATATCACAAACACTAACGTTCGATTTGATGAAATGGATAATTATACACACAAATTTGTATGTATACGACCCCTTGTTAGGATTTGATACCCTATTTTACTGAAATAAGTCTAACGTGCAGATTGGATATAAATGATCCGTTACACATTTAAGTGGACGCATGTGTCCGTATTTCAGAGGCCAATCACATCCCTTTCATGGTAATGCCTATTGTATTTGTCTATGTAAATTTTTCCTCTTCTAAAAATTGTCACGTGTGCCCGCAAATGAAGGGAATATAATATTCCTTTTTGCAAAACAAGCAAAATTACAGTTTCAACCCATGACAATTTAAATGAATAATGATCTAGGATATGAATTCAAATTCTATACGAGGTGGAAGTTAATAATTCATTTCATTTTAATTGTAGATGCTTCGTAATACCTACACACAAAAGGGTCGGTTACATTCCGAAATTGCTACATACATTGTGGGAATACTAATTAAATATTTATATTTTAATTTTTCTTGACAAATTTGTTTCGAACTCTCAGCCGTTGGAAAAGATGGCGTGCACTGTTTAAAGGAATTCTTCTGTGCTGAAGTTAGCAAAGTTGTATCACTCAACTTTTCTTTTAAAGGGGAGTTTAAAGATTGCTTAAATTCGCCTAGGATCAGCTGCAGCATGAGCAGCAATTTTTGAGGCATTGAAAAAACTTCTTATTTAATATTATATAATCCAACTTAAAGAAATTAACACGCTATTAGCTGCTTTCGGCCAGCGTGTCGAACGAAAAAAGAAGAAGGAATGGAAGTTCCCCGTCCCTGCGCGTCAAATTTGCGTGGATAAAAATTGCATTGATAGGTGGAGCGACCTATTTGACCGCTTTAGATGTTTAGACGTTGTCCGCCAAGTAATAAAAACGTGAACAATAATAATGGAGCAATGGAGAAAATAAATAAATCGTTATAATGTAGGTTATTGGCGTGTAGGATTTGGAACGATCAAGTTAAAAAGTCCTTTGTTACTTAATTTTCGTGAGGCAAAGCTTAAGTTTCACCTTATCCTGAAAAGTTCAAACATGTCAAACATTCGGAACTCAGAAGTTGGGCTTTATCCATGCAATATCTGAGTACTTCAAGCAGCATTATTTTTTAGTCAGGGCTCTAACCCGCTATAGCTTTGAGAACAAATTTTTTTCCCAATTCCGTATGGGTCTTGTAATAGGAATTTTTTTCCGAATTTAAAGTGACATGACCGAACATCTTGTTAAAGCCATTTATTTCATTCTTCTGTGATATAACAACTGTAGAGAAACTAAAATTTTGGGGCATTTTTTACCATTGGCTCAAGTATAAGACACCGCCTACATTCGACCAGAGCATGTGCGGTTAGTGTTAGGTAAAGGGTTGATATATATTTAATATAGTGTGATTAATAAATTTCTTTCTAACACAAAATTTTCAACTTAGATCTCATAATTATTTACGATATGTTCAATATACATTTAATACCCGTTACGCCATCTGTATATTTTTTCTGTAAATTCGTTGTAGTTAGATTTCTTGATATAGGTCCGTAGTTCATTGTTCTATTACTAGATATCGCTGAGTATCTTTCTGTCCCTCAATATTATTAGTCGATTTCCTTTCTTTGATCTTTCTCGCTTGCGTACAAGCAGAACCTGCAGAACATTCATTGTTGCTTTGTTGATCGTTTATGTAAATTGAATTTTTTACTTGACATTTTTGTTTATTTATTGGTTGTGTTATACTTCTATGAAGTATCTTTAGTATTTGCTTCTCTTTGCCTACATTTGTCTTCACATAGATCCTTACGACTATTACGTTTTACATCCCATCAACGTTCTTGATAAATACGCCGAATTTGATTGACAGGAAACGTACTTGACCGCGATCTTACAATAGAAGATATCACGTGACATATTCATTTATCACATACGAGCGCGAACAGCAATCATCTCTTTAGCAGCGATGTAAGAGCTGAATTAAACCCGCTTTAATTTGCTTATATAATAAACGGAAAGTCTCTAGGAAAATCACGAAACATTCTCGAGAGTTCCCGAATCATATTTCCCGGAAAGAACGCCCCACATCCGCCTTATCACTGGACATAGACTTGATGGTGCCTGTTGGTCTCTCTGGATTTCTAAAATGTTCGCTACTACTCGTATAATAAGCCGGTTTGAGATATTACTTTTCTCAGTTTTCGGAATGAGAAATAACGTTCACAAAAGAAATAAGATCTCAAAATTACTTACAGTTTATTTTTCTTTTTGAATAATCCTAATAGTCTGGTCGCTCAACGGTTTGCGATAAATAAGGGAGAATTAACTCCACACACAAACGCTGACAGCTTCTGAACTTCCTGTTTTTACTGATAAAACGCCAAAAATAGTTAGCCTTGATAGCACCAGCTCTCTCTCTATTTATTCATTTATTCATTCGTTCATTCATTCATTCATTCATTCATTCATTCATTTATTTATTCATTTATTTATTGGCTTGCCTCCAATTACAGAGTGACCCACATAATGCTTTTTAGAGCGATAAAAATACGCGCGTTAATTTAATGTCGTCCGATAACAAAAACTCTTATTGCAAACAACCAGATGTGCCTACACTTTATCACCCAATTTCACGTTTTAAAATTAAATAAACAAATTGTTGATTTTTGTTTTACGCTTTTTGCCTGTTTCGCAAAAAAAACACTACATCATCCTGGATGGATACGAAAAGAAAATAACGTCACCGAAACAAGAGCTTTAAGGACAGAATTATACTCCAAGTTTCAAGGCCGAGTGGGATTCCCCATAATCTACAATATATTGTAATTCCCTTGGATTTTTAAAAATGGTAAACAAATTACCCACAATAATGTTTTAATCTCGGAGTTCAAGCCGTTCAAATGAATATGAAATCTGAATCTTAAACAAATTTCTCTTTATTCTCTCAGATGGAGAATTTGATACGGAACGAGACCGTAATTCATTTTCAATTAAAATCGATCGATCTGTACTACAATGTTACGGTAGTTATAAAGTTATCCGCCTATTTATTCTAAAAGGGACAAGGATGTGACTTTGCGGTAATTAACTGTTACTTGTCAACTGCAAACTTGTCCCCTCTTAGGCGACCTTAAGTACACTGTGCCTGACATTCTGACCAGAACGCTTACTCGATATAGCGCGGGTGTAATGATAATTTTTATACTAATCGTTGCAATACCAAAAGGTGTAAAAAATAGCTAAAAGCCTCATTTATTATTAGAATTTATTTCTGTAATTAAACACAAGCAAATTAGTAGCAGAAATTAATGACGGAGCAACTATTCTAATCAACTCCAAGTCATAAAATTAGATGGGCGTAGTTAAATCAAAAAGTGTAAGACGGAAAGTGAAGTTGGCGTAACAAAAACGGTTTCCACGGACTTATGACTGATTACCCTCTAGATAACGTTGTCAGTCAAATATATTTCTGCCAAATAAATATATTGCTTTACTGTTTCTTTACATGCTTTGAATTATATAAGCTAATGAACTCTATTCCTGCTCAAAATGTAAAATTGTGAACGTAAATTTAAGAGTTCCCAAAGAAAACGAAATGGAACCATGCCGTTATTATCTAATTTTTCGTCAACGATGTAATTAACAACTTGTTGCAGTAGTTTTCTATTGGGATTTGGGACGTTAACAACACATGCTTCCAGCTTTAAGGGTAAGTTGATGATATAAACGTAAAACAAACAACCTATAAAGTTCAGGAGCGCTGTATAATTGTAGACCTTATCAATTTTAAAGGTTTCAGTAATGACCTCTTTAGATGAAGCACATTCATTACAAATACCGAATAGAATAGTTCGTAGTGGTTAATCCCTCGTTGCCAAAACTATTCACCGAGCGAAAAAGATATACCGACTCCTTAACTTTTCCCAGTTTTCCCCTTCAGTTCTTTTATCCCATATTCTTTCGTTTGAATTCTAGCGATTCTTAATGTAGCAAATTCTGGCGATAAAGGATGAAACCGTACCTGACTAATTTTTTCCATGAAATATGATCGATGCCCATGTGATAAATAGTAAAATGCGCGCTCGTGTTATAAATGTGACCACAGATAAATAATAATTAACTGTTATAAATTCATCGTAATTAGTTTTATATAAATAATTCACGTAATTACATTTACTGTACATTAAGTTTCTTTAGATCTTTCGGATTCTTCAGTTTAATAGATTTTTTTCTTTTCTTATCTTTCCGAATCTTCGGATTGTTCGAAGCTTTTCTAGCGTTTCTGTGCTAACTGCTTATAAATTAACAATGCAAAAGTGAAACAAAAAAGTGTATGGGCTAGAGGAATCAATTTTTTAAATCAATAATTACTGTTTTGGCATAAAGTCAAATAATACTACCTACGATACCGCTACAAAACCAAAAGCACTTGATTCTTAGGTCAGGGCATGCTCTTTTCTAATTTAGAGTACCATTAGTGCCTATAGTAACCTCCATAAGTGTGACAGGTATAAAAATTAAGCCAAATATCATTTATTCGATTCATATGACAGATGAGATGACATTTAATATGTCCATCTATGTACAAAAACTCTCATACCAAGTCACAGTAAATGATTGTGAACAGTTTGAATTTCTCGCTTCACAAAACACTTATACAATTGTTAACATGCCAAATGTCATTCAATTTGAAAAGAACTGTTTACTTTAAAATGCAAGGATCGCCGTAAAGCGACAAGAAAATAAAAATACACGTGAATAACCGCCGTCAATGCAGAGCGATTACATGTTGGCCAATGCGTTAAGTAAAAAACACTAAAAATGTTAAGCTTATTTACGATCACCCAGTATATATGAAACTATAATCATTAGAAACGATATAAGAAAATGTATAGAGTTTTACGGCCTTCACGCTACTAGTATTTTTTACCGATAAATGCACAATATTTGCTTTTTCAGGCGTTACACATAGAACACCCGTACAGAATGGTGGCATCTACTTACCATAACCTTTGGATTCTTTGGGGAACTGGAAGTGTGAAGGAGACTTACCTAGAACAAAGGACTTTTATTACAGTTCTGATAGATATCCCCTATTAAAAGCAAGTTGATAGTTATTGCTATGCGTAATGGCCAACGGTCACTAAACCATTCACAAGCACCTGTCCAGCTAGCGCAATTAAATACAAGTCCTAACAAAATCTTAATAATAATAATTAGCCACTTATTGGACATACTTCCACCTCAATAATATATAATAACAAAACAAGAAAACAATTTTAAAAAAAAAGAAGAAAAGGAGTGTCCAAAGGGACGAAGTTCAGTCTTGCCAAAATTAGGCGACTGTTCTACCACTGAATCCCAAGATGAGAGTAAATTACTGTCAGCTAATTAGGAAATAGCGTACATGTAGCTTAAAATGATCAGAGGCTAAGGTTTTAAACGAACCAGGTGATTATAATACTTCGCAATATTATATGAAAAAGATCGCTTTTAAAGAAAATAATTATAATTTTTCTAGGTCACGTCCAGTCTCCGCCACAAAGAAAATATCGACATTGACATAAATTTTATTAATTTGAGAAACCTTAATCGCCTCCAAAAATCCAAAGAATTAATTAATAAATTCTTAATTAACGCCTGATGTAATTCTGGGTACGAAATAAAAAAAATCAAAATGAATACTCTTTTTTTATATTTATTTATTTGCCTTTATTTTTGAGTGGGCGGGGTTTCAGCTAAGCCTGCCATACAATTACAAATATCCATGCCCGAACCACGAATCGAACCAAGAACCCTTAGTACCACAGTCCAGCTTCAAGTGAACTGCGTCACACGGGCCGGCACCTTATCTTGGTCGTAATTTGGGCTTGATTAAACACAAAACTAACCATGTACAGATGAAACAAGTTTATTCGGGGGTAAATACACAAGAGCTTGATTTCTAATCGGATAATTTTATTTTTACATGAAAGTTTTGTTGCAACGGAAAAAATTAGAGATCAAAAGTGTGATAAAATTGCGATTTTATCATGTGATTTTGATCGGTTTTTTTCCAGGAGGCAACGAAATTTTAGTGAATTAAAAATAAAATTATCCTGATTTAAAACCAAGATCGAGTGTATTTTTGTCACTTCCTACGCGCATTTCTATTGCTGAAAAAAAGCTACCTAGCTTTTATCCAGATAAAAAATCATCTGAATTTGAAACAATCACCAAGCTGATTGGTCGTATATTAATGGAGTGTATTAATCGAAATAAATCAATCAACTAAGCTGAAAAAAAGCAGGCGCCCAGGACCAAAAAAACAAATACCACGCTCCAAAATCTACGACAGTAATTGCGATCTACAATAAATGACGCAAACTAAAGATGCTTCGGAACTTCACTTCCTTGTTTGCTCTCAAATTTCGTTTCATGTAATTCCATGTAATTACTGATTTAAAATTGACTTTTGGATAATGGAAAACTGTAACGGGTACTGAGAAACAATTACTTCACTTCTTTAATTAGACTTCACCTTTATCACGAATTAAATCTCTTGATACTCGTAGGACTCGACTAACTATCTTCTATAACAGGAACTTTACGATTATAAAGACTGATTGTCTCTTCAATAATATGGTCAAATAAAGACAAATCTGCCAATCACCCTAACAGTAAGCGGCTACGTTTCAGCGTCCACCAAAAAAACAAAACAACGATTAACGTCCACCAACAAACAAGCCCACTGCGCCTTTGAGTGTGTGTTTTCTTATCGACGAAAAAACATTTGCAATAACACGTGCTTATCTTGAAACTAATTAGTTCGCGCATTATCGAAATAACCGGAGATAACACTTTTACAAAAGAATAAAGTTAAAGTTTAACACGCAATATCTTTACAATTAAATGAAGGAAATCATTAGAAAATAATTCTAAATAAAATCAAATTCAAATAACATGATCGAAATTTTGTTCATTCTGAATTAGCCACCAACATTTAGCGTGAAAGAAAATTGAAATTCAAAACACAGGGCGACCCTTCATTATTATAGGTGCTGAAGCCAAAGAAAACGGTCGCATGACGTAGTTTACACAGGAATGTGTAAGGATCTAGCAGACCAGCCAATGTGAGAAAAGACAATTAAACGATTGTGTGACATGGGGTAGTTTACACAAACTACTGCAGAAACTTAATCGTCAAATTGTGCGTGCATGTACCAAATTCATACTGTACTGTATATACTGTTTAAAAGTGGTCGATTTGTTAGATTATTGTTAACGATTCTACATTAATATTTCGAAGAAATTATCAGTTTACGATTTTGAAATCACTGAAATAACTAATCGATAGCCTCTCCAGTCGTACAATGCGCGAGAAGGGTGATTACTATCCGGCGATTATAAATGAATAGTATCACAAGAGTCATTGAGATGTGAAGTTAAGCATCACCTCCCCCTTTGATTGTAATTGGTGTAATAAGGAATCACAAAGGTATTGGATTATTACAGCTTATTATGCAAACTGCATGTGAATGTAGTTATTGATGTTAGGCGTATTCTTAAGGTTAGCCTCCTATAACCTATTCTTTTCTAAATATACAATGTTTTCACTCAAATTTGCTAGTAATGTAGTTGGAGATTAGTTGTAGGTACAAATGCAAAAATTAATTTAAAAAAAATTATGAAACTTCACCTATTTTGTGCTAAACTGTAAGACACCCAGGTACAAATATTGGGTTTAAAATAGCTTATAGGTCCTACAACATAGTGTGAAATAGAATCATGCGTCATGTGGGCGGATTTTATGATAGCGTCATCCGGGGATATATGGAACGGAAGGGGTTATATGGAACAGTATAAAAATTTTTGAATTTATGGCTATATTTAGGTTGATTAAAAAGGTTCTTTTCTTTCGGTCTTGCGTGGCGTTGAAGTGAAGGTTTGTAGGGCGAGTAGGCTCAAAAATCAGACTTCGTTTAGTTTTTTAATTTTTTTTTTAGTTTTTTTAATTGGTAATCTATATTGCTATATTTAGGAATTGTTGGTGTTCTGAACTGTGGTATTATTTTTTTGTATTTTTTAAATTTTATTTTAGAGAATAGTTTGTTCTTTTGTTGCATGTATGTTTATCTTTTGTGAAGGAAAATTCGCTTTCAATCTTTTGTAAACTGCATACACAATAAGTAGCTGTAACTTTTTTTTTAGTTCCAAGTCGCTCCGTAAAAGGAAATTATAAAGTTTATACGAACCAACACCATTATTACATGTAAAAATTGGTTGTTACATATTACCACGACCTACGGCACGGGTTATATGGAACGCCAAACAAAATTTAAAAAAAAAGACGGGAGGTTTTTTTGTGTAATTTTCATCAGGATCGACTTCCGACATATAGGCACTTGCACGGCTTCCTATAATTACCAGGCTCCGCTGTGAGAGCTGGCAACGCCGCATCAATACCGAACAGTTGGCCTACCATCTCTACTGTTGTGGTACTGAATTATTAAGAAACCAATGTCGGATATTGTTTATTTTTGCCATTGGCAAAAGTGGTAAAGTTAACGTACCTAGTTAATATATTCTCTGAGACCACCGATTTAACTTTTGGTTTTGAATTACCCAAGACAACTGTGACTGTGTAAGCATATAATTGTTCAAAATACCCAAACCTTCAATTCTGTATCAACTGTTATTCACTTGATGAAACTCTGCACAACTTTTCAAAAGTTAAAAAATAAAAACAAACACTATTAGTTTACAAATCACTGGCACCACTAAAACATTCTGTCTAACTTTTCATAAAATCTTTTTGCAGCCAAATATCCTGATTTTCTTTGAATTTTCTGCAATCTTCTGTCTTCTTTCTAAGTGATCGGTCCGAGTTGAACTTGTGCTTTCCTGGTCCTTTGGAAGCTTGAATACAGTCACATAACCATTTTCTTTCAACAGGGCACACAACGTTTGGTAGGTATTTAATAGTTATTTATATAACAAGAGCGCGAAGTTCAATTTCGCGCATTGAGACTGAAGGTATTTTGACAAGGCGAAGCCGAGTCAAAATATCAGTCAAATGCGCGAAATAACTTCGCGCTGGCGTTATATACAATATTTTTTCTACAACTGAACCGATTGTTAATTAAATTGCTGTTTAAGTTCAACTTTGTCCCGTGCGCGAAATACTTTTTTTCACTGTTGACGATTTCGCGCACGTTGTCAATAGCAACCTTACTTATTAATTAACCGTTTAAAAATCTAGTACTTCGCGTTTCGAAATCCGTCAGAAAATGAGAGGTTTTTTTGACAGTTGTAGAATAGTATATTAAAACATAAGTTGCAGAAGGCCCTCTATTCTAACACGAGTTCAAGTTTCGAACCTGAGCCGCGTAGCGGCGAGGGTTCGAATGAACGAGTGCTTAGAAGGCCTTCTGCAACGAATGTTTTATACTATTTTCTCTGTTTCGGGCTCGTTTCGCATTGTTTATTAATTATGGATAAATTTAAAAATATTTTCGATATAAATTGTGTTGGCAGTACTGACTATTTGCTTGGTTTCCATAGTAACCGATCTTTCAAATTTCTTCACGAGATATTTTTGCGAAATTATCTTTAGATTTGAAAAATAAAATCCATTACCTACATTTCACTAAAGAGCCTACAATGTCAGACGAAGAACTAACTTCAACACCACCGGAATTGCGTGAATTAGCTGATAATGCGGTAAATGATTTGGTGCCATCCAAGTCTAAAAATGAGTACCAAAAGGAGTATGAAAAATTTGAATCTTGGCGCATTGAAAACAAGGTACAAACCCTCACAGAAAATTTTTGCTTGCATACTTCGAAATTCTTAGTAAGACTTACAAAAGTTCTACATTATGGAAGACATACTCGATGCTTCGATTGATGATAAACATCCGACAAAACGTTGACATTTCAAAATTTATGAAGTTTCAAGCATTTTTGAAACGATTATCGGTAGGGTTTGTACCCAAGAAATGGAAGTTGCCGAAATGTTGTCAAACAGTGGTGGACCTCCATCAGTTAGACAGTCTACCTTTACTGCTCTTCCAGCAACAGCTTCTAGTTCCAATGCTGGTTTTATACAGCCTGAATTAAGTAACCCGGAAAATACTAATGTGTCGGAGCAAAATCTGCCCGGCATTTCAGTCAATGCAGGAGTAAATTCGACCGTTACAATTACTATTTAGAATAATTACAACACCTCTTCATAATGTATAATTTTGTACAGTTAAGCAAGTGTTTAGTTTAGTATACTTTCTGTTTTATTCTGATTCCGCATTACTTATGTATTACTGACAACTGAGCGCAGTCACTCGATCAATCGTATTGACGTAGGTTGCTAAAGCTAGCACGGCTTTCTGATATCATACTGTAAACAAAATGGGCTCCCGAAATCTCAAACTGCATACGAAGTGTAACGCAATTTGGCTTCAGTCAGTTAGTAGAGGAAATTCCGCTTCAATCTTGACAAAAACTCCTTATGTGAATGATGTAGCTTTCGATGTGGATCTTTCACCAAAGCTATCCGATTATAGTAACTGAAATAATTTAGCCGTGAAGAATTGTTTGCACCTAACAATTGGAGTTATTTTACCCAACTTACAGCTTACCTTACGATATCAAAAATGTGTTCATTTTAATAAAAATGGTTTCCTTTACAGTATATTTCGAGGTCTTCATTTTATGATAATTACTTTGCCCTTGCAATCAGTTCATACCTACAAGTAGGGTTAGTCAAGTATCAACAACATATTTATGACAACGAAACCATACGGCTCACCGTAACATATGTATATTAACATGGACATTATCGATATTGTTAATTACATTACGTATCTTTACGTAATTTAGAAATGATGGATGTTCACGGCACATAATTTCAGCTTCCGTCATCGATAAGCCGACTGTCAAACTTATTAATATTAATGCAAACTCTCGAAAAAAAAAGTCACTAAAAATCGTTTAAGAATAGAGTTCAGACTAACACTAAAATACGTGCTAGAATGACGTATTCTAACACTGAAACAGAGAAAAAATTAATTTTAAAACCATTAGGATCACTTTATATAAATTTGCACTGACACTGACATGAAATCATAGGCTAACGAAACAGTGTTGTCAAATTTCATACAATTTAGCCTGGTAATTATAGGAAGCCGTGGTACTTGCTTTTCTTACATAAAAAACATTGGCAGTTTTTCAAAAAGGTAAGAAGTTATTTAGCAAAATGCTCAAAAATCATTCTATATCCCAGGGTAAAAATGCATCCAAAACAAAATAAAACAGTGTTTGAAAAATTTAAAAGAATATTAATGAATGTTTAGCTTTTGGAATTTCAATAACAAAAAATCAATCAATCGTTAAGGAATAACCAAGACGATATCTTTGACGAAACTTTTACTCAAAAGCTGCGATTGAACGCAGATCGGCAGTAAATTTGAAAGGTGCTTTGCGTAAAAGTTTTTCATGTCACTGCTCCCACTTCTCAACGATTGCATCGGTCAGGAAAGCTATCCGAGATTTCTTTATGAAAACCACATTTTAGGCGTCCAGGACTGCATGAAGTGTGAAGTTTTCGAACCATCCTTTGATGCACTCACATTCCATGTTATAAAAACACGTAAGCTGTATTGAATTTAATCCGTGAATGCCGTTCATCATTTTGTAGGTATGTGGAAAATGGACGAAAGTGCTAAATGAAAACTCGCAATTGCGATATTACTATCTGCGTAACTACTATGCCATGTTTGAAATGATTAAAATGTACACAGCCAGATTAGTTGCTGTATACATATTTTAACATGTGTTTGAATACAACTTTTGTTATTAAGCTGTTGTTGTGTATCCTATATTCCTCTATCAAGGGATTTCGCTCGAAGCTTAAACGTTAATTAATGCACTATGTCTGGATAAAACGAGTCACAAATAAATCGTTTTGCTTATTGGTGTGAAAGATTAAAAGTGACACGAACTTTTTCCGTGAACGGGTTAGAACGAATTGAATTCGCCCGGCGATATCGATTATGCTCCTTAGTCTAAGGAAAAATTGCTTTAGGCATTTCCAAGAGTACCTACGCGAGTACTATTCTGGAAATTAATTAAATTGATAGGAATATCACCACATCCAATTAACTAAAATCCTTTGTACATACATCAATATGCCACGCGGTGTAATTTGGAAGAGCACAGGTGGTTAAAACCACATATAAACATTGGTGCGTCTTGTTTTTACATGTTACGACACCGATTAAACAAAAACGTAGAAGTGGTAAATTATGAGAAAGCAACGAGTAATCGATTCTTACCTTTCTCAATAATTTATTTACACACAAAACTGCACGACAAAGTGTATAGAACATGAGTAAATACATCAATCTTAGGAAAGTAAAAAATCAATTTTGCAAAAAACAAAGGGAGATCACTCAAATAAAATCTCGATCTTCATTTCTACTCCCCAGCTGTTGGATCCACTTTGAAAATTCATCGACTGTAAGGGAGTTTGACTTGTTACTATTCAACAATATCTAAAATTAATTTTGCTTAGGAAATTTTCATGACGGACTTCCCCCTTTTTGATGTGATGGAGATTGGAAAACTAGAACATTCTCGGGCAATAAACTTATGAAAACGATCAAGTTTAAGAAAAAGTGCAATCATACAATTATTATTTGGAACTTTATATGTACGAGTAAAACAATAAGACCTGTGTAAAACAAAAACTATAGCTATCAGAATAATATACCAACTGTGTAAAAAAAGGGGCGCACATAATATACTTGTAGAATAAGTTAACCATAAATGTATAGACGTTAACTGCCCATGGCAAAAAGCTAAGGACAACTAATTGAGAAAATAATGCGAACATGAAAAATAGCAATGAATATGTTAGGGATGCCAAAAATAATAACGCGACATCCTGTATATGTATATATTATAAGTAAATCTGAGGCATTATTTACGAAATTAACATAAAAGCAGCCTGTTTCATTGTATTTCAGTGTTTGTTTTTTCCTTTAAGAATTGTGTGTAAATGCCTAATTCTTGTATAAATTTTATTGCTTTTGTAAATTATTTATAAGGTGCTAGAAGTAAGACACATCATCCAATCAAGTTTTCGTGTTCTTATAAAGCGTTACATCTGGTCGTTGCAATAAGGAGTGTTATTGTTAAGCGAAATTTAATTCACGTAAGTACATGTTTTTTTCGCTGATAAGACAGATGTAGGTCCTTCAAAGAATTGCGTATTTTATGTTGGCAAAGTGGGGACGTTTGGCGTGTTCAGTCGTGATTGGCGATTATTTAAAAAGTCAAAGGAGTTTATTTATGGTGGAAGATAACGACACGACGGGGCTTTTCTTTCGCGACGGTTTCAGAGCGTAGATTTTTTCTCTACGTTAACATTTTCGGGCAGTCAGCCTGTGTATGTAAAAACCAGAAAAGTCCGATTTTATTATCAAGTTCAGTGTTATCAAGAACCAAAGAAGTTTCATGAAGATATGAGCAAGTGTTTTTGGGTGAGGTTTTGAACCATAGGTATTTAACATGGGAAAAACGTTTTTTTGCAGATCGTTGCTCCCCATGTTTACTTAGGGTGTTTATAATGATCTAATCATCTAATAATATACGAATTAGTTCATTCTCAAGTGTATTTCTCATTATTTAATCAAAAATTCGGCAATAAATCCAATTAGCAACATCATATTAAGCCATGGAAATTCCCTAAAAAATTGAAATAAGTTTTGTTATAGGCGGAATAAGAGCCTTATGCA
This sequence comes from Photinus pyralis, assembly GCF_008802855.1. Lineage (NCBI taxonomy): Eukaryota > Metazoa > Arthropoda > Insecta > Coleoptera > Lampyridae > Photinus > Photinus pyralis. The sequence goes on from NW_022170511.1 coordinate 12,060,810, forward strand.
CGAAAAAAAAATATCGCGTACTAGAGTAACTACTTTCGCTGTAAACGTTGCTTATTTTCCTTAGTGAACTGCATTTTACAAAAATTGCCAGTTGCCATAACCTGATATTGATTTCGACTTGAATAACGTTAGAATCTGCTTTTTGTGTTACTAGTTATGGCTTAATATGATTTTGGCAGTTGAAAAAATACGCATGAAAATGAACTAATTCACATATCATTAGATGAGAACAAAACTCTTCATTCGATTGGTGTTATTATAAACCTTCTAAGTTAACATGGGGAGCAACGATCTACAAAAAACTTTTTGCCATGTTAATTCCCCATGCACATTTTATTAAGATAATGTTCGTAACTAGTGTTCCCATGAATTTGGCGGATTTATTAAAATTACGGGGTTAAAATTTAAATTCTTGAACTTGAACCTACATCAAATTCAATGGACTCTTCCATTTACAACAATTGATTAATCCTTTAAGACCAATTATGGTCCAGTCAAATTAGACGTAAAAATGCTAAATGGTTACAAAAGGTCCTGTAGAAGATTTTATTTTTCCGACTTGTTTAAAGAGTAAGAGAGAGAAAAAACCAAGTTTGCCAATTCGACTTTTTTCGATTTTTCTAAAATAACTCGCCAACGGCAATACTTGGGTAAAATCATGTTTTATTCAAAATTGTAGTGTATAAAAGTACATTTAATTTGATATTTCATTTGGTGTCCTAGCATTTATAGTTTAGGAGATACACCAATTTAAATTTCCGTGTTTTTCTCAATTTTTGGAAATAATACCATTTTTAGCGAATGTTTAAAGAATTAAAAGAAATGTGGGACAACTAATTTGTCTCAGAGTTTTCATGTCGTACATGCCTCTAGTGATGCCATGTAAAACTTTTGAAAATGTGAGGAGGGAGAAGGAGTAAATACACGAAAGGTCTCATTGAAATGAATTGGTTTCTACAAACTAATCCTTCCTATGCGACTCCGTTTCGGCATCATTGGGTTGATCGGGAGGGGGGCTGGTATTTTAATGATTGGTCCCAGTGAATGGAAATAACTTTTACCAATCATAGTCGTCCTTCTCGACCCCTTATCGTGATCCATTATAATTACTTAATTATATGTATCTCAAGAACGGAAAAGGCGATTGAGACGCCTCGAAAACGGTTTGTCGGTGGTGACTACTTACAAAAGCAAAATTAATCCTCTGAACAAGACATACCTATCTATTGGTGAAGTCCAACCGAATATCTTGAAAACGAAAGGTCAGAAGAGGGCACTCTTAATATTATAGTTAGAATGCCGATGTTTTAATTATTACTACTGCTCTTTCGAAAGCAAGTGAATTTAACATATTATTCCGAAAACCTGGAAAGACTCAAGCAACAATTTAAAAATTAAATAAATAAATGTAGGTATTTATTTCTATATGTATACGTAATCTATTTGTGTAAATTAATTTTTAAGTCCAACAACGTAAAAGATGGTTTATTTTGAAAAATTACTAAAAACAGGAAACTGTAAATTAGTGTATCTCCTAAACTGTACATGTTAGGGGGTCAAATAAAATATCAAATTAAAGGTACTTTTATCACTACAAGTTTGAATAAAACATGATTTCACCTAAGTGTTGCCGTTGGCGAGTTATTGTAGAAAATCCGAAAAAAATCAAACATTTTTGCAGATTTTTGACACCAGAAATTTCTCCCAACTTCAGTCGCACTGGCAAACTTGCATTTTTCTCTCTCTTTACCATTAAACAAATCGGAAAAATAAAACCTTCTACCGGACCTTTTGTTGCCATAAAGTACAAATTGACTGAACTATTACTCAACACCTTAAATTATATTTTATACAAATTCTATCTAAGTACATAATCATTCAACATTCAATATTGTCTTTGAATATACTTAAACAAAAATTAATGGAACTAACCTCGAACTACATGTCTTCTCGTTCACGGAAAGGATTGATCTTCTTAACTACTAGATACAGCTTGATGGTTATAGTGCATATGTTTCCTTTGAAGAACAATGAATTTGTAAATCTAGCCAATTTCGATTGCGTCGTTTGTCTTTTTTTGTGAGTGGGAATAATTTATTATTAAACAAGCTGTAAATCAGCATATGCATGATTAAAGCGCATTTTTGGTAATGCAGGTCAGTATTTTATTAGCGAAGTTTAAAATTATCGATCTCACGAGTAATTTTGGCTGCGTTAAATAATTAATTTTATTTAATTTCAATTGACGGTACGTCTTCATTTTGTAAAACAAATCACAAAGTAAATAATAAGTTTTTATACTGGTAGCGCTATCTAACGGTAAAATTATAGCACCTCCGAAACCCATATCGAAATTATTTTCTTCAATTATCGATTTCACAAGTAATCTAACTCAAAATAGACTACTGCCTGCACATCTACACTATAGCACAAAGCTTTTAGTGAAAATTTGAAGTCTCTAGCTATTGTAGTTGTGGAGCCGGCCTGCCAGCAATAACGAATATAATAGCGTATTTTTTTCAAAAATGCGCTAAAAAACTTCTCAGTAAACGCTTGGTCCAAATTGTGGTTAGCAACGATGCCAAATGTCATCATAATATGATTTGAAGGAAATGGGCGTATTTGTAATGTATGAAATCGGTATCGCCGCGTTAAAAACTTCTATAAGGATTGCATTGCCCTATATTGCCTGTACTGTACAGCCAAGGTGAGACGGACGATTTTTCCCTTGCTATGTTTGCTACGGTTTTTATCGACCTTTTCTCTTGTGTGTTTCTGACTACCGATGAGGTATTACTTTGTTAGTCTTTTTGTTCGGTTGCCATATTATCTTTGCATTGTTTGTTATAACATTTTCTAATTAGTATCTTTGATTGTTTCTCTTTCTGTGTACATCACTTTTGCTCTATTCTCTTTTTACTCGCTCTCTACTGTTTCTGTGTATTAATTTTTTGCCAAGCTGTTGTCTACATATTTTTTCCTTTTGTACTTTAGTCTTAATTTGTTCTCATGATTTTTTATGAGCCCAGTTACCTTTTTATCTCGGGTATTCCCGTAATTTCTGTTTTTCGATTGATTATAAATTTCTCTATTTCTTTAATGTTTTCCACCACTTATCTTGATTACTTTCAATTCCATTATTCCATACTACTCTTTTGTCGTAACTTTTGTCATTGCTTTTTCTTGTTCTTTTTTTGGGTTTAAATCTAATTTTATGTGTTGAAATTCTGTGCTGCTTATACTTTCTCTTTTTTGGATTTTATCCACCCCAAATACTTCCAGTATTTCCTCTGTCATTGCTTTCTGTCACTATTTTGGTACATATACCCTTTTTCTTTTTTTAAATCGAGATAGGTGTCCTATTTTTCTACTTTTTAGCCCATTTCAACAAAAATAAAAGAATGTTTGTGACCATTTTGGCTGTGTGGCTACTAGATCTTTACCTTAAGAACTATTGTTCTACTTTTTTCGCTATTTGGTTCGCTAAGGTATCGAGGCTTGCACCAAGGAAGGAATTTTTCTACGCCACTTAGGTATGGAAAAAATTAGCAAAATTGTTTCCACTCCTAACACTTTTAAACTTTTCTGCTTATTGTGGCTATAAATCCCATACGCTTGTTGCTTATTGATTAGCGAAAGCTAAAACATGAACTTCTGTTTTGGCTATCATTTTGTACCAGAGAGACCCAAATTTTTAATCTTAACCCCAATTTAGGAAGTGGTACAAGCCGTTCATCCGTTTGCGATGAAATGTATGCCGGCGAAGTGTTCAATGTGAATAAACATTTTGCTTGTTTGAAACAAATGGAAATAAAAGCCTAAGACACATTTCGGGGGTAACTTGTGCCAATGTGCAGGAACTAATTCTTTTTGTTATTTTATAAAAACAACTTTTCAATAAATAGAAAGGTCAATTTAATAAAAGAGGGCCTAACTAGTTTGCGTACGCGTGAACGAGTGTTAGGAGAAAAGTAGATTTTCTTTGATCAAGGATGCTCCGATACGTACGAGGACGTAGTTTTGAGTACAAAATGCAGAGTGATTAAAATGTAGTACGTTCTCGTAGTTTTGCAAATTTCAACAGTGTTTCGGTTGTCCTGTACACTGTACAGTCTTGCGTGAGTCAAGATCATTTAAGTTTTTTTTTATACTGTTGCCTGTGTTGTTTGATTAACATTAAATTTGTTTCGATTAGATTTAATTTAGGTACCTAGTATTGGGGAAAGATTTAAGCTGTTTGTAATTGCTTTTAAATGTTGTCACGTGTGTTTAAGGCCCGGTAAATTTATAGTCTCGCGTATGTCGACTTTTATTTTTTGTTAACTCTGAAGTTCTGAGTGACACTTTAGTATTCTGTATTCTTACATTCTTTGCTTCTTGTTTTGAAAGATCTAGTTCTAGGATATATTTAGTTGTTTTAATAAGAACAGTGATGGTAGGTATACAGCCTATTAATACAAAAATAAACTGAAATTAAAAATTGGAAAAATCATGGAAACTACGTCAATAAATCGCTTGCATCCGTTTGATGTATACGTTTTGACTGACCAACGTGCATTTAAATTTGTGACAGTTTTAATTCACTATCACGAAGGGTTTGCGCAAATTAAGTTTTAACAAACCAAAATTAATTAACTTCACATTTACAGGGATTGACAAACCTCAAATTCAAATAAATACCAATAAAATAATTAAATCTGTCCCAGCTATGTTAAACGGCGCGACTTTATCGGCGCTTCGTTTCGCATTGAAAATAATTAAACGTAAAACTTATTGCTAGACATATTAAGGATGGAGTGGTCGGCATACCATCATTGAACTGACCGAATTGAAGAGTTGTTAAACATGAATCTAAAATTCCAGTCATTTCAAACATGTGAATTTCCATTACCGAAAGGGTTCTAGGTTGTTATTTATTGTAGCCCCAACTATTCTGAAAAGCTCGCCACGTCGCGTCGCCGTGCATGCAGTAATGAAGTTATTAAATTTTTTTAATTTTATGAGTTTATTTTCCGGAGACTCTGTAGTGTGAAACCTCTATCCACTTCATATTCTGAGAACGTCCTTTTCTGACTTGGGTGCGATTCAATATCATCAATATATTTTGGGTGTTCGATTGTGTTTTGTGTATTGTCTGTCAAATATTAATGCACCTTGTAATTGGCATTTCCCTTTAACCCAATTTTAATTGGGACACACGCATAATTTAATCAGGTTTGATCAATTGCAAACATTTTTAAACCGGCAGTATGATGTTGGAGCTTTGTTGAGAAAGTTTATTATTCTAGTAACTCTCGTTCTCCTTTTGTTATTGAAGGTTAACACAGCTATCGGCGAAAGAGTGTTCGATCTAGTTTCGGCATCTTTCATTTGGGTTACAATCTAAGTCAATCGGCTTTCATTAAATATTTACCCGAATAGTGACGTTGTTGTCTAAACTACATGGAAGTGTCGTTTCTTTAGGTAGAAACAATGCCAATGATGAGAGCGAGTCACATTGTATTGGAAAAATACGTGTTCTTAAATAATTATTTCGGTCTGAATATCGGAAATAGCAGTCAGGACAGCAGGTATGTAACATAATTCAAGTTATTTCATAAGATCTGGGGAATTTTTTTGTTTCAAATAGATAAACAGAATTGTAAAAATTTATTGAATTGTCATTTTTAAGTCAGTTTTTTACTGTAATTGTAAATATTGTAAGTAAAGTATGTATGATGAGTTTTGTAACGCTCTCAAACCAGTCAAGGTGCTCCCACGCTCGATTCGAATTTGTACACTCTCAATTCGCCAACTAGCTTCCAGCGGACGCTGGGTGAGTTCAAAAATAAAAATGTTCGACCGCCACAGAGTTACAATTTTTAACGATTTAAATGTACAAATCCTTGCAACTACTGGATAACTCTGAATTCCAGTAGCCATCAGTCGTTCGCCAGAAGACTGTACAGAATAAAAACACTCCAGCAACGTTTGGTGCTTTTTTTTACACACAGCGAAAATAATACAAATACAGGTCTTTTTTAACAGCAATGTAGACACATTGTGTTCAGATTATTTTGTTCAGGTAATTCTTCAATTTATTGAAAACCTTTTTCTTGCTGGTGTAAGATATCATTTGGCTATTCTTCGTCCATACGTTTTTTAAATGCCGAGGGAAACAGTATCTTCCATGGCCCATTTATTGGTAAACACTTGTAGATTGTGTATCCCAAAATGGTTGATTAAGGAATTAAGAAAATTATCTCTTATCATCTCTTTAATTTGCTTTGTCTCTGTACTCTTTCAAATACATGAACTGATAAGATCACTAAAATATTATCTAAAAATACTACGAAACACAGCGTATAAGAACGATGGTCTCACCACAGCACTTAAGATCATCGTCGTTGAGTCTTCGTTGTAAGCTGACAACCTGGCTTTGTGTAAAGTTGCTGGGCTTTCTTATTTTGTTATATACGCCTTCACCAAAGGTAAGTTTTGTCTTCAGAATATTAGCTGCTCGTTTTGTTCATTTACGCCGTTTTTGGATCAATCTCTTCAATCGCTGCCAGCTTAATTCACAATACTCTCAACGTGTTAGTTGCTACCTACCCGTTTCACGTAGACAAAAGTGATTTCCTGTGACGTAATTCGCAATTCTCACCAATTTTCATTTGATTTTACTGCAATTAGTTACATACAATTACTTAATTTAAAGGTAAGGTTTGATTATTTATTGTTGCAACTCAGCTGGTCAAAAAACTCATGCCCATATATTTACCTATATACCTTGTAGCTAAATACTCTCAACGACAATGCGCATCGAGCTCCCGGAATAAAACTGAAGTACCTTTTTTCTCAATTCCTCCCGGTAGAAATGTACGTATCGTCTTGATTAGGCAAATTCCCTTAGTAAATATTTCGATTTAGCTGCTCATTGCAATCAATATTTTCTTTAATTTAGGGTATCTAGTAACTAATGCAGCGATCGTAACAATTCTTTAGATTTCCTTTTCTTTATTGTAATTAAATTTAAAGGTACGTTAATACCTACACAGGGTACGTTCATCTAGCGATCACGTCTCTAATTAGAAGCTATAAGGATCTATCAAAATCAGCCAGGATGTTCCATAATTGATATTTAATAATAATAATTTTTTTATTTTGCCTTTATTATTGAGTGGGAGGAGTTTCAGCCAAGGCTGATCTACCAACCCAACCCCACTATACATTTACAAATATCCATGCCCGAACCCGGATTCGAACCAGGGGCCCTTAGCACCACAGTTCACCTTTAAATGAACTGCGCCACACGGCTTTTTAGCTCAGTGGCAGAGTGTTGCACTACAAAACCGGAGGTCGGGTGTTCGAACCTGGGCTGAGGTAGGAATTTTTCATTTATGGCAGAAATGGGAATTTCCTTAGATCATTTTCGAGTATTCTGCCGGCTACTCCGAATTAGGTTTTCCTGCAGTTTTCCTAATTCGTAAGGTAAATACCGCAGTAGTATAGAACAACTTAAGACCTTCTGCAGAAGCACCTCTAAAAAGTATTAGGCGGGTCACTCTGTAATTGGGCGTAAGCCTGTTTCGGGCCTAGAACAAAAGGGACAGTAAATAAATAAATCATCTATAATAACCAACGTTGTATCGTTTGTCTGTTTAATTTCAGGCCTGCGGCCGACATACTCCCAAATTACCAAGCCCTAGCAGTTACATTCGGTTCCGTCTGTGCCATAGACTCTGTAATATCGTTTAGTGTAGGTTAGCTAAATTATAATATTCTGTTAGGTGGGGATAATGCTATTTATTTAATCCTTGGCGATACATAGGATAGATAGTGGATTACATTGTATTGGTCTTGATATGTGTCGATGCTTTTACAAAAAAGCACATGTTTGCATTTTTCTGTAAATAAATAGAGAAAAACAAAGAAACTGATACTACTAGGATCTCATTCTCTCTACACTGGATGTGGTAGGAACGGTACTCGAACTGACACCCAGCCTCCTTTTTTTAATTTATTCCCCTTAGTGAACGATCTGTTTCAATTATGTGCGAAGAATATCTTCAATGGACCTTTGTGGGGTATACGTGTACGCCAACGGAGCACAAGAACATTTCTCAAAGAGCTTCCTGGCAATATAAAACGGAGTTAGTTTTGATTGAAGGTGGTTAGAGGCAAATCACCCTAAACTTCACAATGTAAACTTATGTTTATTTTTAATTAGCTACTTAAAAGTATTTCAATTAATGCGATATCACTTTAATTAAACCCGAATGCAGTTATTCGTAGATTAGACACTGCTACAAGAGTAGTTCTCCCGATTGCTTTAAAAGTAATACCTTTCATTACAAAGTCGTGTGTTTATAATATGAAAAAAAACAGCTAAATAAGATTTCCACTTCGTTTCATTTCAACAAGTGTCTGTAATGTGTAAAGGTAATGCAAATTAAAATGGAAGTTGGCGAGTTTTGTAATAACAAATGAATGGAGCATTCCCTGTAGTATTTGCACAAATAGGAGTAGTTTTGTACGGCTAACCTTCATCATTCAGGCTAAATGACATAAATACGGAATACCTTAACTTAGCTACTACAAAATTTATCTCGGTCATTTGGGCATTGAAACTAATTTGTATATCATATTGAATCTGGGATTTACCAATTCGGCTATTTTAATTGTTTGTCTAAAAGGTTCGTTAGAACTAGGGAATACACTAACAGACTAACAAATCTTGATTACACTTTGTGTATCAATATTGGGACTATACATAATTCTATCTATTGTACATAGAAATTTGTCAATCATTCTTTACGGCGTTTAACATCCATCATTGCAACTCGTTTGACAGCGAACGATATGTACGAAGCAAATTAACCATACAGAATTAGCATTTAGGACGAAATGCACTAATTATTGTAGTTAGCCACCGTATCAAATTTCGTCCAGGTTAGATTATCATTACGGTGGCGGTTATGTACACTTTGCCGCCGTTTACGTAGTGATATATCACTTTAAATTAGTTACGTACTTGCGACAAATTCATTACACGCCACCATTATTTTAACGCATACTTTCAAAAGGGAAATAACATATATTAGCGGCAATCAATTTAAACCTATGTATGATATGAATTATTCCACCATTTATTAAAAAGCAGTTAAACTTATAAGGAAAACAAATTTATTTTGTCTTTACACGCAATGTGTTCCTATTTTTGTTAGTCGCTAGTCCATTTGTCACAATATTTTCGCTAGTTACTTACTTAGAAAAATATCAGACAATTTATCGTGCACAACGAATGACGTGTGATTAGATTAATTATCCACCAAAAGGCAACGACACGTAATGTTTGAATTATAACTAGAAAGTGTTCATTAAACTAGCCACAGATGCATGGTTAGTTTTCTGAACTTGACCCAACTTCAGTGGGAATATCTAATAAATGGTCTTGCCACTGAAATACCATACCTTGATGATCCTTTGTTCCACTTTTCAGATGAAAGTGACTTGCACTTTTCGCTTACTGATGATATTTGGTTTCACCCTGTATGTGTTAAATTTCGTTTATTTTTGACGTTAAACTTCGGATGCTAGTTTAGAATGAACACAATTTCTATCATCTTATTTGAATTTGAGGTCAATGTGTTTTGTATTAGATTTGATTCATGTTGATTTTGTTTAAATAATTGCTTTTTTCGCTTTGCTTACTTTAGAAACGTTAAATTAGGTGTGAAGAGGTAAGGTTCATTTGTAAATAATTGCATTGTATTATTTTACAGTTTGTCACCGGCACAGAGATCGGTAGCACATTTTTCACATTCTGCGTTGAACAGTTTTTTTACGTAACATTTCTCGTATTTACTCAGAAAATCCAGAAATAAAAACGTCAAAATGTAAAAAAACACGAGTTCCCAATAACCATTTAGTATTCACAATAATTAATACGTATAATACTCTGAAAGTAATAATTAACACAGCAGAGATGCGAGGAGTGCCACCGCAAGTCGGGTACTGCCGATCACCGCGCCGTTAGAGTGCCCGTCGAGATTGCCCCGCATTTCCTAAATCGCGCAGCGCTTACAACTAGGACTTTGAAATTGTGCACGTTTACTTAGTTTTCCATTCTTTCCTTAATAAAATTCGTGCGTATTTCGTCCCCAAAGAACGCTTTACACGGTACACACGTTTTATTTCAAAGGTATCCTTGATTTTTATATACTAACAGTATATCACAAATTAATTTCCAGCTAAGCAGGGACTCAAAATTTAATTCGAAAATATTTATCCTTTATAAAAGATGACCAGAGAATCGGGGACACACTGTATACTTCTCAAAAAAGTGAATGTTTTGAACCTACTATGGAATTGATTTGAGAATGTGTGGCATGAACTCTCTCTCTTTCTTATTAATGAAGCGATTTTTCAGAAAGTTTGATATTATGTCCTTTATGTTCCTCACAAAAGCAATTAAACACAATTCCGATAATCACACCGATATTACGGAGCACACGCACTTGTTGATAGGGTCGCGTTCCAAATGCGAATATCCCGAGAATGGACCGTCGGATGTAAATACTGCTCCCCTACGGACCCCACGAGGGGCCAATTTCCGTATATCAGATCGCGTATGGACACTCCCTGCATGACTTCCGGTTTGGCCGGAATTGGGGGCAACTTTTGTTTTTCAATTATGCAATGCCTATGTTTTTAAGATATTTGAAAAGAGCAATCAATTTGCTGTACGACCACATAAAATATGCATACGGTTGATACAGAAAAAATGGAGAAATTCGCGAATGTGCGTGCCTGTTGTGTTACATGGAAAGATCGTATCGCGCAAAAGTAAATCTTCGAAACAGAATGATGTAGGTTTTTTTTGTGTAACACAAAAGACAACGCGCATCCTGACAGCACACGGAGTGCTAGATTTCATAACTATTGAATCACAAATTTCTCCATTATTTGTATATACCAACCATATGCGCATTTGATTAAATGTGTTCAGTTGACCCCTGCTGTGGCTTCTAGTGTTAATGGAGAGGGTATCGGAACTCGGTACTGACAAAGAGAAAGTGAGTGATACCCATCGAACGGTACCATCCTGAACTCAATTGCATGATGCATCTATGATGAACAACAGTTGAAACATTATCATACAGTATGTTTAGACTGTTACTTACTTGTTACACAACATATGTAAAATACGTGCGAAATATGCGTTAAAGCATTGAAGGTTCGATTACGCTTTAGCCAATCGCTTGCTTGTATTAAGAACCAACCTGTAGCTAGCGGGTCGGGGATTGTCCGAAGTTCCGTTCGGCAACTTCACCTTTTAAAGTAAATAAATAATTATATTTGAAAAGGTAAGAACACATGGTTTTCCGGTTAATTGCTACTCGAAATACTCACGCCGAACCCTTATCACACAGTGGTTAGGAAGGGTTGAGGTAACTTATTTAAAACTTAGGCCTCCTTAATCGAAATATCTGCAACAAGTGAAACGTAGTACACAATATCTAATTATACGTTGCAGCATTAAATTAATAAATTTGCTCTTTTGCTATACATTTGGTATTGTGAAACTAAATTCCAAAAACACAAAAGCTCATATACACAAAATAAAACACCTACGTTAGAGCACTTCGTGGCAATTAAAAATTGCTTATGCTCCTGTGGTGTGCCTTCACTTTTTATATATAAATCAGGCCATTAGCGTGTTGACACGAAATTTCCATTAAAAAATTGAAATGAACTCACTTCCTCCCCCTTTTCGCTTCATGTAAAGGTTATGCTCTAAAAGGTAGATAAATATTGACATGTCTGTTTTTATGAACGTGGCGTTTTGCTCCTCTACGTGCCTATTTGTGTGTGCCGATGTTTAAACAGCCCTTATCCATGTCAAGAAAAAAGGAATAGTCTTACCGAAATGTCCGTCTTAATCCACCTTAATCGTTTTTACACAGACTACCCTGTTAGAAGGTGGCAAAAACTGAGCGAGTACTATGGGAAGTAATGCCATTGTAACATTTTCCATGACCGTGACCCTCGTTAGTTGAATTAGCATAATAGCACCAGTTGCCCAAATCAGGACAGGCCATCATATCTCCGAACGTAATAAGGATTGAGCTTTTGAGGATTTTTTAACACATAATGGCACGAAAAAGAATCTAAAAAAAGAAGTGTTTTTTTTATCAAATACTATTGCCGTACGACGAATCCAGTCTACCTATATCTCAAAAACGAGATTTCAGAACATTTTGAACATTGAAAATATACTAATGCCGATAAGAGAAATTAACGTTAAGTATTTTCAAGTTCAACACATTGAAGATTGAATTTCAATACATCGTTCAAAGTAGGTAGGTTTATTTAAAATCAAGCCCCCTATTTTTATAATTGCTAGTAGAAATGAGACACCAGGCGCCATCTTGGATTTGGTGACGTCACTTCCCCAGGGTCATGATCCCGAGGTTTTTCAAGACCATTACCTCGGACTTTCCCCAGGACATGGCCGGGGGATTTCCCAAGACCATTCTTCGGGATTCCACCAGGTCATGTGACGTCGCATGGTCTTGGGATTACCGAAGGTCATTGCCCCAAAATTTCTGATGGTTATGGTCCTGGCTATTTTCCCTGGATTTCTTAAGGTGATGGGTCTGGGATTTTCCAAGGTCATTATCCCGGGATTTACCAAAGTCGTGGCCTTGAGTTTGAGACTTTGCCCGAAAGTCGTGGCCTTATGTGAGAGAAGTTTATACAGAACAAAAATCAAAGCGTTTCATATGTAAATAATAAATCTTCTGCATAGCTATAATTGCTGTCTTAATTACTTCGATTTGAGAGTATGAAAGCCCATGGCCACATCTATTTAGGAGTTTAGTTAACTCAACGACTTTGCTAGAGGATTTAAGAGCAAATGGGAGCAGAATATGCTTCGGAGTTTTAAACTTTTCTTCTGTGACAGCAAGAATAAAATCTTGACAGAAATCCTGAACAGATAGGCATTCCTTGGAAGATGTTCACTTGGCGGCCATATTTGTGATGTCATGATGTCACTAAGCTACCAAATTTTAGAAAGATGCAAAAACCTAAGCTATTCTTAAAAAATGACAACTTATACATTTTAAAATTTTACAAAGAAGAGAAAACAGCAAGGCCAGCGACAAAAAAACCAAAAAAACTTGACCTTGGGTTTTCCCCTAAGGTCTAAGGGGTTATGGCCCTGGGATTTGCCAAGGCTATCTGATGCTGGATCAAAGTTCTTTCTGAAGCACGTTCCAGAACTTGAAAGCATTTTCGACTTCTGTATGTTGCGAAAAAGTTAAGAAGATATTTGAAATACATTCTAGATCTTGCAAGAATGTTCGAGTTCGAAATTTTTGCAGACAAAGCTTCTCGACAGGAACACCAAGCGACGCAATGGTATTTAGAAAATTCTGCCTTTCAAAAGGAGTTGGAAAGATTTGGTGTCCCAGATATAAATCTATTTGCTAGTCGTAGAAAATGCGTTTTTAAAGAGCCTTAAGAGGATAAATTCGGAATTGATAGTACAGTATACTTTTTTTTGTAGACCAATTTTATATTCAACGTTTAAAATACGATTTTTATTCGCATATATAAACCATAAAGTTCATGTTCTTGATAATATGTATATAAATTAACGTTATTTTAGCAATAATTTGATAAACGTATATAACACCACTTTGATTTACCATGCTGGAATATTAGTTTATTTACTTCCTCCAAAATACGAATAAAAATTAGGCATATTTTACGTATTAAACTTACATATTATTTAGGTCATATTCTAAGGAAAATGTACCAGGATTCCCCAAGGTCATGCGTCTGGGATTTCCTAAGGTGATTGACCGGGGATTTCCCAAGGTCGTGGTCTTGATCTTTGGTCCAAGGTAATGGCCTTGGATTCTGGATCGAGGTTATGATCTCGAATTCTGGATCAAGGTCATGGCCTTGAGTATAGGAGTATATTTTCTAATATTCATTTTCATTTGGACGTGATAAAGCAGTATTATGGACGGAAACCTGCATCGACCGCGCAAAGTTGGCTATGGCTATCTGAACAGATCGCAGTTTAAACTTTTCTTTTTTTTTTATCCTACAGCGTGACGCTTCTTCGACGCTAAGCAGTCGCCTCTCATTTATGCAAACACGGCAAGAATTAAAAATGACGCTTCTTGGACGTGAAGACAGCTACATTCTCAAGGTAACTATAATAATATTTTCAGCAGAACGAAGTTTAAACTTGTCTCTTTGCTTTTGCAGAGGGACGCTTTTTTGTGACGCCAACCGGCGGCTCTCACATATGTAATATAATAAAGTTATTGCATAATCTTTAAGCATTTATAATCTTATATACGAAACGAGACCGAATACAATTACAAGATCAAACGCACTTACCTTAAGTGATGTTCAATCTTAATTCATTATGTGAAGGCCCCATTAAAGTAAGCAGTCCCATTCTCACCGAAAATTATGCTGATCTTCCAAGCAACAACTACCTTCAAAGAAGGTGTAAACATGTAGAGCCTAAGTACTTGTTTCGCTTCAAAGTGTGGTTTTTGTAAGAGGAGGCACAATTTTATTTACTTCAATGAGGCCTTCATTATAATGAAGATCGAAGTGATCTGTTCGTTTGATCTTGTAAATTTGTGATATTCGTGCAGATGCTACGGTAGTGATTTTAATCATGTTTATCAACCCTTTTGGTAAAAAACAATTCCATTTCAGCATGTAACAATAGTTCGTTATAAATTTGGAAAATATGACGCAATTTAAATAAGCTATAATTGTATGTATATGCAAGTTGTAATTTTGCACACGGTGATAATTAATGTTTGCAAATTAGGTTTCATTGATATTTATGCTGCTAGCATATAAATAGCGCTAGAGTAACAGTATTATCAAACTACGTTTATCATTAGATTTATGCCAGTGCGATTAGTGTTCGATGCGACTTGTCATATTATAATATGTAGTTATTTGTAATATTAAATATCGGGATACAAGCCTGTCAATTGCTTAACAAACTTTTGCATTCAAATTTCAAAGCGAAAGACAATTTTTTTCCATTTTAATTATTTATTTGCAATGAACACGACGGTTGGTCAAAACGAAATACAATTATAAAAATTTTGATTCGGTTAGAGCTTCCCTTGTGGGTTCAAATTGTGTTTAGTGTAAACGTACTTCGACTGTAAAATCACAACTAAATTGGAAGCGTGTGTAATTTCCTACACAGTGAATTGGAATGAAAGCGTAACTTAGATAATTACTTTTCATTTTTTCCGTTGCTGTTGTTTTTCGAAAATGTTTATGATGCGTCCGCAGGCTGTTGTTGTTTGGAAAAGACCAGACTTGTAATGAAAAATTTGAAGGGTAACAACCCTTCGGCATAGTCATTAGCTTTCTTCTGTGTCTGGTGGGTCGTCAAATTAATAACTGTTGCCATTTACGCGGAAACGTTACCACTCATTTCTTCTGTGGGTTTATTGAGACCTTGCTTGAGGATTGATAAATGTAAGTTAAAAGGCCGAACGGTAATTTTAACATGAAAAACGTAGGTAGGTGTGCATAAAATTTAATATCTAGAGCACACGTAAATTTTTACAAAATTCTTTTTAAGCTCCTCTAAAGTTAGTTATTCAGTATTTTCCGGTTAAAAAGCGATATAACAAAATATATCTGTTCAAACACTTGGGATACGTGGAGTTTTAAAGTTAAAAACTTCAAAATGAAGTCCAGAAAAGTTTTGAAACTGATATTAAAATTTAGGATCATACAATGAGAACAAAATTATATAGTGTAAGGTAAGGGGAACATGATAATTGTATCCCCGATCCTTTTCTCTTTAAAGTTATAAAACCTTAACTTTTAGGCGCTTTACACGGGATCTTTTCTCCGACAATATGGCCAAATCAACCATGAACGGTTGTATGTTACACTTATAGGTACTATTTAAAAAATTACACAAAATTTACAATTTTATGACAGTTGTTTTGTTTAGAAATTTAATCACTGGAGCACATAGCTGTGTTCATGTTTCGCTGCACAAGTGAAATGTTTGAAACCGCGTTAATTTTAACTTGTAAAATGTTGACAAGGTGAAAGCTGAATTGAAAAATCTGCTTTTTTAGACACAAATTAAAAACATAAGATTTACATATTTGACTCAGTTAGAACACTTCAGGTACTTAATGTTGAGAGGAAAACTTATTTAATACATAAATATTGGTTACAGTGAAAAATCCCTTTCCATTTCACACAGTTACAAAATAATTGGATTGAGTCTTTCAAGAGTATTTCTATTTACGGTTTAAATTTAAAAAAAATGCACTCGTCCAATTTCTTGATGAACACGGTTCTTATTGGCTACAAATAGAAAAATACAGTGTACCTTATTTACACGGCGGCGTATAAAACTACACCTTGAGTCATCAAACCTCGGTAAACTGGATCACCCTCCATTAAGAATTCGGGGAATGGAACCAAAATATGCGAATGTTAACCTCAGGTTCATAGCGGGGAGGCTTTACAGCATTCAAAATCCTAAGGAATGCTTGATGTTGCGTATTTCAAACGATCGACCGTTAATTGCACAAAATTTGTTTACAGCGGATGAGTAACAGAATTGTCGCTTAATTGCTTGACAGTTTTTTGGCAGTTGGTCCAAGGAATGCTGTATAGCATATCTTCAAATTTTTAAAAATTGAAATTATAAGAGACACGCAAAACCT
Source organism: Photinus pyralis (assembly GCF_008802855.1). Taxonomy (NCBI): domain Eukaryota; kingdom Metazoa; phylum Arthropoda; class Insecta; order Coleoptera; family Lampyridae; genus Photinus; species Photinus pyralis. The sequence goes on from NW_022170511.1 coordinate 12,077,549, forward strand.
TCGTGAGCTTTGAATGTTTTTCGCATTCTTAGCTGGATCGAAGTGCGCTGTATTTAGTTCAGTCGTTCTAGGAAATGTAGAAAAAATAATTCGTGCAGTTTCAATTTTATTGGGAATGTGTGGTTGAAGATCCCCTGATGATTGTGTAACACCCTGCTTACTGAAACAAAAAATCTATCCCCGTGACGGCCATATTTAAATATGGCGACCAAACGACCATGACCTGGAGTGCGCGACCAAATTTTTTAATACTCCTATAGGTGTTTAACAAATCCTGGCACACATGACTAGATTAGAAATCATTCCTTCTAAAAATATGGAAAGAGTCCTTAGAATAACTTTTTAAAATTTTGTTTGTAGTTCCGGAAGAGAAAATGACGGCCTTATCTTCAAAGATTTCTATCAATTTTAAATCATTGTTTGGAATTTCGGTACGACGAATTTTTTTAAAATTGTACCTATAAACATAATAAACAATTCTTCAACCTCCTCAAAAGTTGCAAGTTACCTTGCATGGGTGATATTTGCCTCGGGGGCTTTTTATTAAATCCTTGTTCCAAGCTTTTGATTGACAAATGACCTCTTTTTTCCGTAAGGTGCAAATTGCCATCAGACAACTAGATTTAATTGGAATTACCTTGTATTCCACAAAATAAATAAGTCTGGAAAGACTGGTCACAAACTCAGAGATTTATTTAGATGAGAAATATGCTGACAATTCTTTACATAAGTTTTCAACGATCTCTCGTTTATAGTAATTGTAATTAATAATAGTGTAAAATTTAACCTCTTGTTATAACCTACCCCAACCAGAGCCTCGACCCAATACATCCAACCGTCTCGGCGGTGCGAATTTTTAAACTCGCGCGCACACCTCAACGGTCACTCTTCCCAGACGCTCAGGAAAGTTCCCAGAAGCCATTTTCTCAGAGTCGATGCGTATTACTTAAAGAACGTCTCATAAAAATTTCATCAAAATCGGTGCTTTTTAAAGAAATAAAAAATAAAAATCGAGAACTTGCCCGAGTTTAGAAGGCTACGAAGGCGTAGAAGGGCCAACAACGACTTCTACACTTCTTCATAACTTTTAATCGACAATTGTCGGCCCGATCGACGATTGTCGACTGCAAAAACTCCAGGTCTCTAGAACAATTGCCCTAAAGTGGTAAACGCGAAGAAATGTGAGGGATCGAGGGTTGTTTTAAAGTAGGAGTCACGGAAAAGGATCGTGGAGAATGCGAATAAAGGCAGGCAATGCAGGAGATGGCTCAAATAGGTACAAGTGAAGCATGAAGGTGACAGAAGGAATGTGTAAAAGAATCCTGAAGGGGGTTGAAAGTCTTACAAACAGCTTACAATAGAGAAGTGAAGGATACATAAGGAGGGAGGTTTGGGGCATGCGTCTACGAGTAGAAAAATGATTACTGCGAAAAAGACTTGAAAATGTGTGTAGATGAAGTGAGGGGGATTTGAAACAAGGATGACGTTGAAAGGAGTGAGGCGTAAAGAATAGTATAATAGGTTGTTGTCTGCCGTTTTAAAAATTTGGTATCGATTTTGTATTTTGTTAAAAATAGGGAAATTTTCACATGTACCGCTTCATAGCAAACTTGGACGAAAGTAAGTCTGGTGATAATCAGAAACGTATTGGGGAAACCGAGCGCGGTTGCCACGATCGTTTCGGACCTAAGTGAAAGTTGTGTTCCTTCCATTTGCACCGGCTGGAAAATGCGGGCTTTCTAGGCTTTCTATTGGTTGTAAGAGCACCCCAATCGAGGTCATTGCGTTCAGAAAAGCAGGCCCGTTTTTCTTTAAATGTCGTGCCTTTAAGGTCTACCATGAGATTTTGTATTTTTAAATGCTAAAAAATGTTTAAGATCGCATGAGAGCAAGTGTTTAGCGGTATTTAAGAGCTTTGAAAGTCGCTTTGAGCAATTACTTATAGTATCTAATCCTTTTAGAGCGTTTTCTATGTAATTTCAAGAGCCCTTTAAAGACATTTGGCTTCAGAAGTCTGCAACAAACCTCAGGACTACACCAACTTTTCAGACATTTTATTTTTCTCCAACAGGTGGTCGCTTTGCCGGTTACAAAATTTGGTTTTGAGTGTGTATTTAGATAAACAGGAAAATTTACGCTTATACCGCTTTATAGTGAACATAAAAAAGTATATCCGGCGATAGCTAACAAGTGATAACAAGAAACGTATTGCGGAAGGTGAGCGCCGCGCCGTTGCCACGATCTCTACCAACCTAGGAGTTTCGTTCCGTTGTGTTAAAAATCGAGCACTTGACGAAAACGCAGGTTTACTATTCGTTAAAAAAGGTACGCCAGTCGAGGTTGTTGGGTTCACAAAATGGCTCTCGTTTCAGAACTTCTAACGGGCGAGATTCGAACAGCGAGAGAAGTGAAAGAGCGATCGTTCTAAACTGATTTTCGCGAGCGAGCACGTGAGTACACTAATTATTTATTATTATTCTTGGTTTATTTCAAGTAAAAATGAATGGATTTTGTTTAATTTCAAGATCGACTACCTACAAATAGCGGTGTGTAAAACTGATTCGCTGACGACATTTTCAGCGGCGTTGCGAGAAATATCTTCATGTATGTGTGAAAATTTGCGGTTATAACTCGAGAATCGAGAACCGGAACGTGACAGAAATTAATCCGGATAGTAGTAAAGAATTAGCAGTTTAACTTTGGGTAAAAACATATTAAGTTACGGGAACTGCTAAATCTCGCTACGAAGAAAAACTTTCGGTATTTCATTTACGAGTAGTAAAATATAGGCGAAGGAACATTTTCGATTCAAGTTAAATAAAAAATGGAATCAGAAGTTTTTTTTGGATCGTTTCTCAGTCGGTGCATTTTGCATTTTAATAGGTGCAGGTAAAAGGATATTGAACTGATTTTTTTCTGTGGGGGTATTCCATACCCTCCGATTTAGCTACTTTTTCATGAAAAACAAATCGAACCAATGCATTTAATTTTTTTGAGAAAATTAACCATTTCTGTCGGAATGTCGAAAAAAACCCTCAAGCGGTGATATGTGAAACTAACAAAACTTCAAATAGTATAATATTTGTAGTTGAAGAATAGCTCTTTTGAACTAACCTGAGTTTGTTCAAATCGGCTTAGCCATTTCGAAGATACAGGGTGTTCTTTACGGAAACCTTTGAATACCCCCCACCACTTCATTTTTAGAGATACAGGAAAAATTGTCAAACAAAAATTATTCAGATTATCGTCAACTTCAAAGACTGGACATTTTTTGGTTAGGTTAATATAGCGGAATTCACAGAAACATCACTTTTTTAGATTCCAGATTGCAGTTACGCCCCCTAGCGGTAATTTCTGAAACTTAAAAATATTTTTCATGTTTTGCTCGTGGCCGTTTTAGTAATAAATTTTTTTACCACAAGCCTCTACGATGGATAGATTCTCAGATACAGTACCTCGCATTCTTAGTTGGCCACTCTGTACATAAAAGTCCGGAAAATGATAGATTACTGGCGAGGAAATATTGAAGTGCGAGGCCCCCTTGGGGCCGAGTACTTTAATTTCCGAGTCAGGTAATGTCATTTTACTGACAAGTTTTGTATTAAATTTTACCCGAAATCGTATTTTAATTTAACATTTCAATTTTTATGCTAGAACTTTTGATTAATGTCAATCTGTCAGTGATGACAGGAGTCATTATAGACATTTGGAAATGTCACAAATGCGGCCGGTAAGGTGACGGTGCGGCCGGTAGTGACAGATGCGGCCAGTAAAGTGAGAAGCGTCAGGAAACGTAAGTCTGCTCTGCCTCTGTAATTGCAACTAAAATTTCCTAAAGAAAGTAGACATGCAAATGAAGGTTGCAGGACGATTTTGGGTAAAAAAAAATATTCCGATCAATATTTAGTTAGGTTCGCTATCTTGAAATTGTGATTTTGAAACTGAGGTGTTCAAAGTGCATTTGAGTCTAAGTATATTTTAGATATGAATAGGTACAAGTTAGTAACTTATTTAATTCTCGAATCGTCCCGACCACTGTCCACAGGTCAGCAATAAATTGAATAGGATGACAGTACAAGAAGGTTATTTTCCGTTTGATAACATTGTTAAGAAAGACTGATAGCGTTTTACGCAAATTTAAAATTTGATTGTGATCCCAGAAGCGTTACGAAAATACTTCAGTGTTGTAGAATTCGAAAAAAAACACGCTTTAAATTTGGACTCTAAAGTAAACTTTATGACCAAAAGCTGTATTTCTGCAGTAGAGATAGTGCACTCGGAAAATATTACGTTCAGACACACAGGTTAAATTAATTACCTACCCTGTTATGCCATATTCCTAGCGAAATAATGACGAAATGTCGGTCATAAAATAACTTGTAGCAAATTTGTAATAGAATACGAAATGAAGTTTTCTTTGTGATGTCATGTTCCGTGACCGTTGATTTTTAATGTAATAATTAAAGAGTGCGGGCTTCAGCAGGCCGACATGCAAATATGAAAACTACACGTGTTAATTTGCAGCATAAAGTAACATTGGCGTTCTTTTATATATATGTACACATAATGGCAAAAAGCTGAAATTTCCAAAGCTTGACTTGGACCAATCTGTAATTAGTGCAGTTATTGTGGTGGTCACGTTTCAATAAAACCTTTACAAACCCGTAATTGGATATCCATGTTACATTTTACAGAATTGGTGGAAATGTAACGTTTCGAAATTATTCGAATTGATTCGCTATATAATTTCACTTATAGATATTTTCTGAAAACACTTAGTTGTCTTTTGCCGTACGTGACTCCATTAAAGAAAGGCAAGGGAAAAAGAAACGTCTATTATTGTAGGTAGGTAGGTAATATGAAACACTAAAGTAAGTTTCCTTGGTTAAGCTGTCTACCTCGGCTTACGTGAGGTGTCTACCTTTAACTTTAACCACGTGCATGAAGTAACGATGTAAAGTTTAACCCGATTTCATTAAACATTCGCCCTCTGCTGCGATTACTAATTCATATAATAAAGCTAACTAATTTGGAACTAAATGTATCCTTAATGCAATATACATTTTCCAACAAAATTAAACCTGTGTTTACATTAAATTTGAACTTTATTTAACATTCGGGGTTTAAACAAATAGTTTCTATTAAACATTCTTAATGTAGATGTGCAACGCTACGCTTTAATGAAACGTGTTGGCAAACTAGATAGACATCAGTATACCTTCGCCTAATTTAATTAAAACTATTTTCACAGTTTTTATCAGTGAAATATTAAGAACTTTATTACGTATCTGAAACTTAGAAATAACCATCTCGCTTCCAGTTCAACAGATTCATTATTAAAAAAGCTGAATCTGGAAAGTTTGCCGACTCATTTATTTATCGAATGTTAAGCACAGAAAGTTTTCATTAAATAATATATTCTCGAATGCTCATAAATTGTAAATTGCTAGCTTTTAGTAAGTGAAAATGCATAGAATGCCCACAATGCATAATCGGATCTGTCCATTATCCTCATAAAGGGATTTCGGTGAATGGAATAATGATAATCTGGACAGACAGAATATGGACAACTTTAATTCGGGGACGAAATTGTGAACATTTTAGTTTTAATAAGTCAATCAATTGTTCTGTACTTTTAGTCTCTATTTTCGCAGGCGATCTCTCTAGCTAGGATCAAGTGGTTCAAATAGTTTTCGAAATTGAGTACGTTCAAGTAGCAATATTAATTGAGTCTAAGTGTTTATTTGAGGTAACAATATACGTACCTACATGATGGTTCAAATTCGTGGCTCGCCATGAGCTTCTCCGTAACGGTGGGAGATACGCTGTAGGTTAATTTGATGACAAATCTGCTCCTTTTTGTGACAGGAAAAACTCATTTGAAATTTTTGAAAAATCTTGGAAGATAACTGAAATATCACCGAAAAACTGAAAATGTCAAATTTCGTTTTCATTTTCCCTAGCGTAAGTAGTTGTACAACATGGACGGTTCCCATTAGTACCTCCTCTGGGTACTTTTTTGGGAGAAACTGAATCTGAATCAAAATTTCCATAGCAAACTACTACATGCTACAGGCTACTACTTTCTTATTTCTTACCGGCACCATATTGGATTGGTACGGAATTTTTCAAAAGAAGAAAATTCCCTTTATGTGATAGTTTTGTCCGTCTGACTAATTGAATATGAGCTGGACTAAAAGTCGTATTTCCGCATGTGAGCTGATTCAAAAAAATCCCCTACTGAAAATCTATGCAATATTCGTATTTTGTTTCTATTATTCTCTTGAGTCATTTTTCTCTTCTTCTCCCCTCCTCCAATAATTCTCTCCCGCTTGTACCTGTTTTTTTCTACTTCTTACAATTCCATTTCAGATGATCATATTTTCCTATCTTGTAAGTTCTTCTTCCATGCTTCACCCTCTATTTCCCTCCTGTCGACCCATCCGTATCCCTTTCTTTTATGATATTTTTTCTTTGTTCCCACCAAATCCTTTTTGTGTTCATCTTTGTCCCGACTCTATCCTTATCTTCTCCATTTTTATTTCCCCTTCTAATATTGTAACAGTTTGAAAACGGTATTAGCATTTCATTTTATTTTCATGCAATATTGTAGTATTACATTTAATAAAGGTTGAATGCGACCCAAATTTTGATTCGTTATTACTTTTTTCAACTTTTAAGTTGTCGGATTGATAAGTTGGCGACAGATTTCAATGTTATTTTTCTTTGATCAAATTGTTGATAACATTTTTCGTGTAATGTTTATATATGACATTAGGTTCCATCGCCAAACGGAATTAAGTGAAAATCCAAGATCTCCCCATAAAATATAATGAAGTAAAATTTACAGAAGTTCCAATAAACATCGATAACGCGCTACCGCTTGGTGATATTTGTATTTTTATTTATTAGTTTGCATTTTAACTTACTGAAAAACGACCTATTGTGGCTGAACTCAAAACCAACTGATTACCTTAATCAGTACCTACGCTTGGTATTTAGGGATTATTTTCATTTTCAATAACTCATACGGAATTACTACTGCCGGTAATCGATTTTGTAACATAAAGAGCTCTATTACGAATAATTAATTTCAAACCGCCCAACAGCGTCATATTAACGTATTCATTTAAAATTTCATTTGTTTCTTTTTTTTATGTACCCAGGCCACATATATTCAGGGGTTTTGATATCCATAATTTGTGGAGAATTATCTATATTTCATGTCATGTACTTACATATTCATTTAGAGCATTTAAATTTTGTGTTTAAGCATTTATGAAGTACCAGCGTACCATTTTACTGAAAATAAATTGAATTTTGGTTGGGCCGTTAACTATATTGGCCTTATTGAGCTAAGCTGTACTTCCTAGCTTTCATGGCTGGCTGAGAAATTTTTTTTGAAGCTAGGTGGCGCCCTGAAAACTTTTAAGAACGAAGAGTATCTGTAGCAACCTTCAAGTTTGGATTGAGTCCCGTGAACCACTGACGATTGTTTTAATACCTCGCCTTCACCCTGAATAAGAGCGTCTCTCTCTCCGCTATTAAGTCAATAGAGCTAGCTGGCCGGTTAGCGGCTTGTGTTCTGCACAAGGCGCCCTGCTTTTTCCTCACCGTCCGCGTTATAATAAGCAATCTGGTATCCTTCCGTTTAGGCCCAGTACGCATATGTAATACTATTTTTGCATTCCTTCCATCCCACATCTTTGTTGCATACATCAACACCAAAGAGGCGTTTTCTTATTCTAAACAAAAGAATGCACATATGTACGACGTGGAATACAAAATGACCGTACTCACGTAACCCAAGAAAAACCACATAAAGCCTCCACTACTCGGAGAAAATTGCAGAAGACTCGTCCAATTAAATCCGAGTCCGCAAAAACACAGGTTCAATCGCCGGAGTTATGCTAATTGTATCTTGCAATTAGATCCACATGGTTTTTTACTTTTTAAACTGCCTAACTCGACCTGAAAGAGTGCGCCCAGAGGCCTGCACTAAAAATCCCACCAAGGGATGGTGCAACGACAGTTATAACTTAAATATGTTATAATTTAAATATGTATGTTGTTATCGTCCGCCCTTGTAGAATAAGTGGAGTCACCATGTAAGTCTGGATTTCAATTTTATTTAAGCGTAAATGTGGTCGTTAATTTGAGAATGAACACAATTTCGATCATATCTACTGCATTTGTTGATTTTATTTATAATTAATTTATTTAATGATGTGTAATTTTGGTTAAATAATCGCGTGGTATTTATTTAATTGTAAAGAAATTACGTGTTAAAATGTAAAAATATCTCCGGTTACTGCGATAAGGTTTCACCATCGCTACGTGAGCTAATTAAGTTTAGATAAACCGACGTAAACAGAGATGTTTAATTTACTTGAAGACGCGCAGAATTGTAAGAAAAGAAAAGGAAATGGTTTTAAATAGCAGAGGAAGACGTGACTCGTTGCAATTTTGATGGTGGAGGCTTTTGCTGTATCGCAGTCAACGATAGTTGAGCGTAATTTGTTGCAAGACGGTATAATAAAAGTGTTATAGAAGAAAGTCAGGTGTGCGCTCAAGAGTTTAAACTGAATGTTTAAGTCGAGTTAAATGGAGGCGTGTCGTACGTTTACCAAAATTATTCGGAGTGTTGTTCGATCGTTTATCAAGGACTAAGAAGAGAGCTCTATTCCGACGCGTCAACAATTTAATATAAAGTACAAAAATCAAGGAACCCCGTGTTAATCCACTTGGTAATGGAAAATATCAATGGATTGAAAAGCCCTCAAAGCAAATACTTGTATCCAGGTACAGGATCGAATACACAAGGCTTCGTGGTCTTTCAAGGAGAGGGCGTGCCCACATTCATAATACGTGCAAAATTAAATCGATCAGGCATCTATAAATTACTGCAGCTAACACTCGTTACTGGCATTCAAAATTTAAATAAACTTGGTTAGTTGAAGAATGAAAGTAAATAAATTACCCTTTGACCCAGTTTTCATCATTTTCACGAGATAACAAAGGCGATTGAGCAACTGGCTACCACTTAAGTAGTTAATAAATCCAATTTAGTAGCATCCACGAGAGAAAAGTGTATCTCGATCCAAAATCAATTATAGATCACACAAACAACTGACCAATTGTCAGAAATAATATTTAAGACCAACATGGAATTATTCATATGATTCTTCAGCGAATCAAACCAACACGCGCCGCCAGAAAGAATGAACCGGAAACGAAAGCCTTTAAGAACCCACCAATCATAATTCGCCACGACGAAATACTAAACAATTTAGAAAAATACAGTGGCCCTCGAACAAAAATTACAGTGATACTCAACCAAAAATAATTTGTATTGCAGCGAATATTCCAGAAAGAAGTTCCATTTTTCTCTTGGAAATTTGTGTGCTAAAGATTATTGAGCTAACCGTCGGCATAACTTGTTGCAAAAATTATTTCAAAACCCAAATTTTATAGTACGAACAGGTATTACAGTCCTGAAAATATAATTACTCGTTACAAGTGAGATCCTTTGGGACAAAAATACGATGGTCCTACCTTGCACATGCGGTAATAACGCCATCTTAGATTTCCACTATTTCCTTGTTTTAGCTTGAACTGCCATCATTATCTATGAATTCGATTGTCGCATAGAACGTCCACACAGATTTATCATTGCGTCTACTTACCCATATCATCAAATTTAACGTCAAACATGCAGAAGGTATGTAGGTTGGGACTTACCTAGAACAAAAAAAGTAATTTAAACATCAATAATTTCCGCAAAAGAATATCTAAAGCCCAATGTAATGTTCGTTATGTAATATAATTAATCGAAAATAGTCGTGTTAACGTACACATCTGGCATTATAAAAGAAACCAGTAGCAGTACAGACAACAATTGTTATTTGAATCACCTAACAAAAACTTTTCCCATTTCAAAATAACAGAAATTTTCCACGTTACAAAGTTCGCGCAATCTTCATATTAAATTTACCTGCAGCTGGTATACCCGTACCTACGAATTATTAACTGTACTTATTTATGGAGTGGAGTTTTTTGTTAGGTTAACGAAACGTGACATTTACGCCAGCGTGTTCTATTCGAACTGTCAATTTCGCCATATATATGCAAGCTCATAATTCGATTAAGCCGGAAAAAGCATTTTAAACAAAGCTTGAAGGTGATAAAATTTGATATTCCCTGAAAGCGTAATTCATAGTAACTAGAAAATGGGTAGCGAGTAACGTGGGGCAAAATTGATTTGATGCGAATTGGAAAAAGTGATGGTTTTGCATTTGAATAGGGCGGAATTCTGTATCTACTACTAGTCATCCTCGACTATTTGCTCTCGTTAAAATTAAACAAAATTATTTTCTGTTTGTGCTATCAGAGCCTACTGATTACTTTCACTCGTACGCATGGATTGGGAACGTTCCATATATCAATCCGTGTCACACAATTAATAAAGCATTAATCTAATAAGATCGTATTTGAGCCTTGGAACCTTGTGCGGTGTTGGACTGTCACATCATACTAAAGGTATCTCACTTTGGAGGTCTCCCCGAGGTTGTACTTCATGCATATTCCATAATCTCATTTGACTGCATAATCCCGACCCATATACATTGTTATTTAGCGTGACATTTAATTTAACGCTTATTTTACGGGAGGAAATCAAATATTCATTGTTTAATAAATTTTATACGTTATGATTGCGACGATCCGTTCTTTTGCGGATTACACACTTTCGTCGTAATTAGTTGCTAGCGGTTCGGAATACACAAAATGAGATTTACACATAAAGTTATCCACGGATTTATAGGGAAATGGGACATATCCCAATCCAAGTGAGCTCTAGAATTAAGTGGTAAATTTGTTAATATTCAGTACGTGATCTGATTGCTCTTAGTGGAGCGTTGTTGGCCCCGTTCTCGACAAATGCAAAAGTTTTAATCTCACGTTTCGCGGATCTTGCGCGTTTACTTACTTAGGATAAGGCTTTATCCCTTAAAGTTTAAGTAGTCGCTACCACTGTTTACTTTAACATTGTATATGTAGCAAGCGGCTATATACCGTGAGTAACATTTTTGTTTTTATACATACTTTACACAGACCGAGAAGGTATCCTTTAAAAAGCATACTTGCTTGCTTGCCAAATTAACTAGCCGTTATACAAACTTGGTATAAAAATTTGTCTGATTTAGAAAAGAGAACTGTGATAATATAAGTGTATAGGTATGACTTCTTAGTCTACTACACCGAATCAAACATCAAACATTTGAAGCCAAGACTACACAAACAGGTACTCAGGCGTTGCAAAATTCAAGACAACTATACAGCAAAAGCATGGCACGTAAATTATATTCAAGATTTTATATTATAGAAATAAATTTTTTCTATTTCGGTGTTACAATGAGAATTTTGTGCAACTGTTTTCGGCAAAAACAGTGTTTCAATGAGTTCCATTGTAACATTGTTTTTGGTAACTTTTCATCTCTAAGTTGGCAGTTCGCCAAGACGTCAACGTCAAATCATCAGATGTGAAATCAAATTACGTACGTAAAATGTATGCGTTTTCCTTGATTTTTGGTACACGAAGAACTTAATACAATCCAAATCAGCAGTTTACACATCCACCATAAATAAATTTATCTACGAGTAAAAAATTACACATTCACGGAATTTCAAGTTTCCAAATGTCAGTGTTGTGTTTATCTACGCTACCAACTCAAAATTTTTCAACGTAAATGGTGTTACCAATTTAAGACATATTAATTCAAAAGTTTCCTGTAGTTTTTGATAATTACTTTTTTATTAAATTAAAGCCCCGAAATAGAAAAAATAGTATGAAAAACACGTGTTACAATGCTTTATTGTAATACTCCTATCTTGTGGACACTCGTGGCTCCGCTTCGCTACGCCACTCATGCCACAAGATAGTCGTATTACAATAGGTCACATTGTAACACTTGTCTTCCAATATACTATTTTATTATACCTGAATCACAATCTCCGTTTTAAACACTCAAATGCGTGCGAAAAAGGGCCTTTAAAACACACGTGCTTTAAAGTTGCTAAGTAACGATACTTCAAGTATGACTTTTGAAACTGTCATCTGGATGAAATAAAAAATCCTCTTAGGTCGCTTTCTGTAAATGCAGAACATTTCTTTGGCTTTTGTACCTATCCTTTGGTTGAAGCTTTCACAAACGCGCGTAATTTAGGGTATGCTTCCAAATCTGTTCCACTTTTTAATCGCAGCATTGCTTTAAAGTTTTGAATGAATGCACCAAAATATAGAAGATTTAAATACCTTTGACATTTCCTTCATATATGCCAGCATTATGGATGCATTTAAGACTGTATTCGTAACTTCCTATTCATCCATGGAGACAATTTTTCATATTCTTTATAATAGGCTTTACTGGAGTTGGATTTTACACCTATCAACGTTTGTTTAGATTTTACAACAATCGATTTAATGGACGGTGTATTATCTTTTTCAACGGAAATCGTTTAATTCACAAAGACGGATTTTTATAAGCAAACGTCAAGTGACATTTCCATGGCAATCGTGAAATTACGAACACCCAGCCCACTTAATTAGACATGTATTCGAGTGTAACGTCAATATGATTTCATTGAATTTCCTATTTTTAAATTATACTGCAGGTATAATAAAAAATACTATAAGATACACGTGTATAATTGGTCTTTAAAGCACTTGCAACGTTAAAGGCACTCCGCTTTGCGTCGTGCCCTTAAACTCGTTGCGCGTGCTTTAAAGACTTGATTATACACTTGTATCTTAATATACTATTAATGACACACAATCAAAATAGTTCGAATCCAATATTAGCTATATACCTATAAAATGTAGTAATAATTCAATCCTTAAAAATTCTTACATACTCTCTCCTTTAGGAAAACATCAAGACACTGCATTTGCATTTAGACCTTTTTTTTTAATTTATTGATGCTTGTGTAAAACTTTTTTTATTTGATCGGACTAGCCTATGCCAATTTCCTCCCACTTTAATAGCATCCACAATATCTACGTACGCTTCGCGTTTCATTAAGTACCTAATAAGAAGTCTCATTTTCTTATTGCATGATCGTAATTTGTACCGAAAGTGTTCAACCTTATTAATAATTTACCTTTGTAGACAACACAAGTAGTAAAATAATAGTAGATTGAAAAGGAACAAGTCGGATTATACAAACGTTTGCATTTTGATACTTTTACTTCCACCGACACCTACCTTTTCCCATTTCATTCATTGTAGTTCACTTTTTTGAAGTTTTAGACTTTAGTCACAGATGTCTTTCTTGTATATGAACTAGTCAAGTCAACAGTCGTTATCCCCTTTCGGATCCGTCGGTAGTGACCTTAAAAAGTAGGTCAAGGTGTACCTACTTCAAGTGTGGAGACCTTAAGAAGTAGGTTAAGATAAAGTTTAAAGGTCGCTCGCTGGTAACCTGATTTAATTTTTAAAATTTTGGTGGCCCAGATTTGATTTTTTGTAACTTTTTGGTGTCAAATCTTAATTTTTGGCATTTCCATGGTATAAAGTTTTCTTTTGTTAAATAAAAAAAAATCATAGTCGGTTCTCCTCCTTGGTTGTCAGTAGGTACGTTAAAAAAGAATTCAATTGATTTTTCATTCTCCGAAGTCTCATTCATAAGTAAAAGTTCGAAATCAATAATTTGGAAAATTATTACTTCAAATTTATTAGTAATATTATCAGAAAGTTGCATACGCAAGTGTATCTGAAGACATTACTCCACTTCAATATCGGCATGTCTTTGAAATCAATCCTTCCAGATTTGGTTCGTGAAGGTGCCTCGAACTGATCACCTCATCTAAATCGAATCACGTAGTGTTGATGGGATTTACTCATTCTCAAGAATGCACCAAATTCGTACAAATAATTCATCCATAAACAAATCTCAAGCAAAAAAGAACAATACTGCAATTTTAAACGATTTTACGCGACCATTAATGAATGTAAATTTTCCAATTTATTGTGCAATTCGTGTTTAGTGCACGTGGACTCCGGGTGATTTAATGGTTGAAATTCGTGGTTTTGTTTAATTGCGTACCACTGTTTTTACGATTTCACCATCGGTATTTTCATAACACGCCGATTAACGGTGCTTATTATGGGTAAGCACTTCCACTTTCTTCAAATAATCTCTACTTTAAAATGGACCGTTACCTGAATTTGGTCACTGGACTCTCGTTCGCGCAATCACCAAGTTACTTCTTCCCGCACCGCTTTAACTTCTACACAACTGTTCGTACCTTGCCCCAATCCAATCTCGTGACAAAAGTAGAACGACAAGGATGTTCAAAAAACCACAAAGTTCAAGTAACTATCTAAAATCCAAAAATCGCAAGTTATGGTCATGGATGTTCACAAAAGAGATTATCCTATGTGGAAGGTGACATCTCAACGTCATTTTTTTTGCACTGTAAGATTTTTAGCTTGCAAGTTGTAACGGACTAGTTACATTTACAGGGGTTAGAAACTCCTCATGTAGAAAATGAATATTATTTTCTAGGGCACTGGTATAAATTTTACTGTAACAATTAATCTGTTACAATGAAATTATTAATACACCATGGATAGTTCAGTAATAAATAAACTTCTAAGTATTCTTACATTGCGAAACGTTGGTTCTTATGATCTGAAACTCAAAAACATGATGTTCTGGTTTGATCACTCAAATAAATACTCATAAATTGACTTGTTTTAATATATTAATGAGAATAAGATCGTTCGATTTCTACCAACAATGGTTTTTATACAAAATCCCAAAAAACAGCAGATTCCTATTTTGCAAAAATTAAAAACTGATTTCTATCGATGCTTTGAATTTTTCCCTAATTCTCAGTTGAATTGTGTTAATTGAAAATTAATTTCGAAAGATGGTTGACGCAATTTGATTCCGAAACGAACTGTGCTTCAGGTTTACTTCGATTTAATTTGTTGAACTTTGACTTTGATACAGCAAGAAATTATTGATGTTCCGCAGTGTGTAAATGTCAAAAATGTCCCCTTATAACTTAGGGTTTTCACCGCAAACAAAAGCTTGGACTAATTGTCTTTAACCTTTTCACTGGTAGCCGTTTAGTTCATAATTTTATTGACTCAAATCTCAAAATTGTTGTTGTATGCTTTAAATTTATGCCATTCCATGCGAACGGTCGGAATACATGCGCTACTTAATGGTGATTCACGCGCCCTGCTTCCAGTTTTATGATTCGAACATTCAAACTTTAAGATTCAAGGTTCATAGCAATTAAAGATTCCCGGTTCTGATGATCCGAGGATCAGGTTTCAAACTTGAACTTTAAGCTTCAAGATTTAAGATTTATGGGTCATCTTTATCTATTCATAACCATCAAGTTTTAGGTATCCACATAAAATTGAACTATTTTCGGGTTTCGTGTTATAATTCACACTTAAAAGGCCCTGGGCCAGTTCCACGTTTAAATAAACATATTTATTAAATACCGCATGTGAGATAAGCTCCAGTTAAGCAGAACATATCAATCATAGGTTTTAGCATTGCATACGAGAGCACTATTTCATCAATAAGACCCGTTACACGAAAGGTACATCCAAAAACTACAATACCAATATCAGACTAAAATCCAATTAATTTAAACTTCCGCACCCGATTAATAAATGGGTTTCGGATTGCGATATAGGTAGAAAAAAATACTTGGGAAATTAAATTATAGCATATGGGATAATATAAAAAACAGTGGTTAAGCACATAAGCAATCCTATAACTTTACCTCGAAAAGATATAAACACGGAAATACGGCTCTGGAAATGTTCACTTCAGATTTCGACATCTTTCGCAAAATAAGAACCTGACATTCAACGACAAAAGCAAAAGTTATATTCCCTCCATTCCCATTTATACCAACTACACTCTAAACACAATAAACGCGTATTCAGTCAGTTACTCAAACTAAGGGCACATTCAACGAAACAACGGGACGTTACAAACTACAGTGCTGCATGTGAACCGTTTTTTATTCTACAGTCTGTAGGATTTGTACTTCAGGGGCCAAAAGTACCATCCTCTTCCGCCAAGCTTTTAACTGTCAAATTGCGGATTCGACCACAAGATCCAAGCACCTACTTCACAATTTTAAACTCTGAATTTCCGACTTCAATCGTCACGTTTACCGCTGCAAATGTCAATCTTTCAACTTCTAGAATCTGATGCCTCAATCCAAACCTTCAAGCCTCAGATCTCAAAACTCAATGTTCAAGGTTTCCCATGTAGTGTTAAATTTCGATATTTGTTTTAGTAATGAAGGTATAAATATTAACATTCAAGCCTTAACGCAATAAGTTGTAGGGCATAATGTTTCAAGTGATACGCGCTGCCTCTTGATTAACTATTACCTAGTAATTGAATCTTACGAGCAACTGATTTAACAATATATGAATGACGAAATGGGTCATTTATTAAGTGCTCTGTTAAATGAAAATTTCCCCTTCAATACCAGATGATGTACTAGCTCAAACTCTAAACTTCTTGTTCTTGACTCAGAATTTTCATAAAAATCTGGCTAGTTAGATACCTCTCGATTTTTTGCAAATATATCCGAACCACACGAAAGTTTGACGACAAAGGTATATGAAAGAAATGACACTTGACGCTACAAATTAAACAAATATCGAAATATTGAGAACAATATTAGCGAACTGTGGATATTTAATTAAACCTTCTTCTAAATTTGTTACGCTTAAACGAAAACTGAATACAGTTATTAACTAATTACGGTCGAGGGTTCACGGTATTAAAAATAAATGAGTCCTTTGAAATTTCTGTCGTAATGAAACAGAATTTTCTGATTGTTTTTTAAAGGTATAAAGCAATATCCCTTATAGGCAAGCATGTAACAATACCAAATTTGTATTTGTGTTCACTGCGGAATTATGTACAATGGCTATTAATAACCACATAGAAATTGCTTTATTAAAACATAAAGGTTATTAATTTAGCTTTGTATTCAAAACGACATTACGTTAAAGTTGGAGAATTGCAAGTTCTACAAATAAAGCAAAATAATTGCCGGACCTCGTCTTGCATGTATAATGAACAATGTAGTTTGCATATCGATGTGGCGTAATTTGTTTTCCAATTTCGTTTTGATTTTGTATTCAAACTAAATTGCTTTAATTACTTATTAAATCGTATCGTATTAAATTAGCTCTATCCCAACAAATGTTAGATACAGCAAGAAAGTGTTCACAATTAATTAGTATTAGCAAGGAAAGTTTGCCACAATTTTTGACATTTTCAGCAGTGAATAGGGTTACTGGATCGCTAGCTATTGTATAATTTACAGTGTTTTTGCCAGAAAACGGGTTTCTCTATATAAATAAGCGGCATTTAGATGTCAAAAATCTGTATGAGAAAGTGATGACGCCATGATTTATAAGATCCCATAATTATACACATAATAAAAGAATTGTTAAAAAGTAGTTCGCATTTTTTTAAATTAAGATATAAGATATACTACTGAGGCCGCTACCCCCAACTTCATTCATTATAAAGATAATTAAATATTCCTCATATTCCTGAGCCGTAGCAATTTATGTAAAGGTCAGCACAGGCTTGTATTTTAATGAAAAGGAAAGCACTTGAAAATAATCTTAAGAAAACTTTTGGATAACATTCCGACTGGATCTACAGGTGTGAAATGAATGATGTGGATTTATCTTTTCTATATCTATGATTAATATTAAAGCCTATATCTGCAATTACTCTAAAAAAAGTCAAAGTAATATAGCAATATTACAGCAAAACGAGTTCATAAGTTAGAATTCATATTTGAATATCGGGGAAACTACTCAAATTTCAAGTGGTATTGTGGATTGCCTATCACCTATTTACGTATATATTAAATGTTGACTCAAAAGCTACTTCGGCGTTGTATCAGTTTTATAATTTAAAAAAATAAAAATAAGCAACACTATGAAAAGTGCACTGCAGTTCATTTGAAATTATTTTCTTTATCCATTTCTTCCGCCTCCCATCCAAATTAGCGGTATTCCTGTATTATGAATGCCATTATTTAGATTTACAATAGAAAACTGAACTGCGTCAAAGATCGGATCGCAGTTAGAATGTCATTGGCATGCAATTCACGTTTAATGCTCACGTTGAACACATACCTAACTGACCTCCGGTCATTAGTTTCATGTAGAATTCCTGAAGTTGATCAATAAAAAAACATTTCCCAATGCACATATCGACCTATCTATTAAACAGTGCATTGGGAACATTGTTTCATAGCTCGGTAGCATGAATGCATTACTCTGTATGTTTTTTTTTACTAGATGTACATATACTGTGCTTTAATCAGACGTGAATTGTAAACACTACTGAACGTATTAGGTTTTGCATCGGTTAGTGAAATAGAAAATACAGAGGCACTAAATTAAAGCGTTTCCAGTATAATAATGCATGGAAATAAATGTGGCAATCCCAATTACGATCGGTGAGAGAGCCTAAGGATCGCTAAATTGCCATTTCGTATATAATTTTGTAATCCTAAGTCAAACTCAATTATGACGCCTTAAAAACTGTTTGACATAATGTGGTAAGAGGGCTGCCTTAGGCATTGCGGGCTAACAAGTTAACCTAATAATAAACCGTGACTAATAAAATAGCGGGTTTCTGTCAGTATACGCTAAAGCGAGCGACGTTTTGCGTCACGACGCAACTTTCCCACTGCGCCGTTATATTCTCCTGATACGCTCCTTGCGCAAAATTACAGAAACATTCTGAATTATTTACTACGCAACTTGACCAGCCTCTAGCTCACTTCATAATGTCGAGATTGTATTGTCTACATATTTTATCATTTTTAAGATGAGAACGTTTATGAAGGCTCGGAAGATGTTCTCGGTAATCATCTTCAGACTTTCCTTTTTCTGTGATATCGTAGAAATTACAGGCTTTATAGGATTTTTGTTAAAGCCACGCAATTTTTCAGAAGCGAAAGAAATGCCTTTATATAAAATTACAAGTGCTTTGCGTAGCTTTATGCAACGTTTTTAGTTTTATACCGTTTTGATCTTCCAAAATTAACTGCATCGAATTTTTCATTCCCGTCGGTCTATTTATAAAAACTAATGATGTATTTTCATGAACCAGGGACCTTACATAAGAACTAACAGGTTTAAATGATGTAAAACTGATTTTTGGTAAAGTGGTATTTCATGCTAAGAGGATTATTTTTTACGGTGTAGAGGTTACCCTATCTTTAGTATAAGCACAATGTAAATACACTTTATGATCGACGCAATGTAAGAGAGACGGGAAACATCGGAGTCTCACGCTTCCACCATTGAAATCGTAAGGTGTTTTCTTACGAACATCACAATCCCGCGCATTTAGCTCAAAGCGCAGGTTAAACCGAAATAGATAGAAAAAAATTGACCTTTAGAGGGCTAAATTTCCCACAAAAAAACTCCGAAAGATCGTCTACTTTAAACAGTTTAGGAGATGGCAGACAAATGCATAAATTAATAGGATATTTGAAAGCGTAGGAAGAACAACTAGTTAACTAACTAATTATGCATCTCGATTAGGACATTTGTTACCGATTTTTGATTTTTTTGCCGAATCTAGAGATTTGGTTGAAAGTTTCATTATATGAATCGCACGTCACGTCAAAACCGAAAACGGGTTAATTTTTCGCAACGCCTATAAATAAATCAACTCATTTGCATAAACGGCTATCTAGCTCAGAGATTTAAAAGTAAAAAGGCTTGAGATTTCTTGCAGGGGTGAGTTCATTTGGGCATAAAACTTTCGTAGCTTATTCGTATAGTTGAGCGCCATCCAGTTTCTTTAGAAAACTTAACTCTCCGTAGGTATAAAACTGTAAGGAAAGGGAAGATGTTGTTTTTCAACGGCATTTAAAATAAATTTAATAAATTAATTAAATTTCCCCTCACATCAAAAAATCCCCGGTAATGCAAAATAAATCCTCATATAAAAACTATTCAAAAATTGAAACAAGTGCGAGAGCAATATATGAACCCCGACTCTAGACTCTCGGTACTAATGTTTGATTTGACTGGAAAAGTCGCTTGTACGAGTATTGTAATCCACAAAATCGGGAACATATCTTGAAAGCAAATTAGCGCTATGAAGGAGATATGTAAATTGTTATAAAGGTTATCGTTGAAATGTTCCTTAAGGAGGAATTATCTCAAACAATTATGAATTAATTTTCTCATTGACCTAATTCTTTATCGTCATTCCGCTGGTTGTTAGATGATATTCCCCGAAAGAAGTTGACCTTGCCCTGGGTACGCATTCCACCAGATAACAGCTGCCTGGACTGCTAAGTGGATTGATAAGGAACCGGTATCAATCTTAATTTAAAGTGTGGTTGTAAAGTTGAGCTTCATTTTACACCTTGTAATATAAAATTGAATATGCAAAAAATAACGAGAGGGTTATTGTAACGAGAACATTAGGTTTGGATTTAATTTTTTCTCGCAAAAATAAGTAAAGTCGAATGTTGGAGTCCTGTAAACAGTGTCATGGTTCTGAAGCGTCTTCCTAAACAAATGTTGGTCCTGATGATGTAAAGAATTTATCTGGATGATTGAGGTCAACGAAATATGTGTCACATCTATGTATCCATTTTGCTTGGGCTTTTGTTCAACGGCGATGGGGTGTAAATTTAGTCTGTTTTAATGGGGATGAACTATTACATTTCTTAGCTCATCATGAGATAAACTCGTACTGTGGAAAGTGCTTATGTGTTATTTTTGGAATTGATTAACAACCTTTAAAATCATCTGAGATTAATAGTAAGAAAGACAATAACCAATTAAAATACCATTTAGAATGACAATCCGCCATTGGGGGTGTTCAAAATTTTACTCAGTAATTGAAATGGGGATTGGTTTTGGAGAACCTCTAGAGAAACCAACATTTTTAATGTCCCGTTTAAAAATGTTAACCGTTTTGATCCATAATCATAATTTCCAAAATTTACGGGCGTTTCAAAGCTCAAGGGGAATGTTATTTGGTAGAAGCGCGCAAAATATTACCTTTAGATATCTAAATACAAATCTCACCTTTGGAGTTAGAAGTTGGCAATACAGTCTGAGTTCGAGTGGTGCTATACAACAAAAACTGTCCCTGAAGTTACTATCCTGCAATAAGTTATCGTTATCGAGTATCAAGTAACGTGAGCAATTTCTGGGCGACAGACTAAAAATACCCCCATCGTTCTTGTGAAGGAACATTGTCGCATTACTAAGAGTTGCACTCAGTAAAGCAAATTTCTATATCATTAATCATTAATGAAACAATAGCAACCTCCCACCGTTTTGTTATATTCGAAGTTTTGCTCACAGTTTTCAATTTCAGCGTAATATTGACAGTAGCGGTTCTCAACATTCAATCCAGCGGACGCCTGAGAATTGTACGTTGACCATTGTACAGTCAATTCAATTTTGTTACGTATTGGTCGGCAGACGTCCATGTCGAGACACTGTAAGTAGAATAAGTATAGCCATCATCCAAGTTTTCTTCGATTGGATCCGTTGGGTAAAGTAAACTAAGAGATAAATGGTTCCCAATGTGGGATCACTAAGTGCAACATAAAAAACGTGGACATAAACATATGTCAAAAATGTTGGGGGGTTCACAGCAGAGTGGGACGCATAGTCGGAAATAAATGTCTAAACTGTGGCGAGGAGGGCCACTATAACGATAACTCCGGAAACCCAAAGAAGTGAAAAGAAGAGAAAAGGCACGGAAGCCAACGAGATTACACAACAGCGCTGCGACGCAGTGAGCAGTCTCTGATTAGCGACAGTAAATCTGAATGCTTGACCTTAGGTGACAAGGGAGGATCTCAGTAGAGACGCTCTCAGAATTGAACCTGGTGGTCCAAAACCAAAACGGATTGGCTGCATTCTAAAGAAGAAATGCGGAATCGTTTCACGTGCACGGAGAGTCGTTAAGTTTAGGAGTGGGAGGTTATTGAGGAGGATGAACGAAGCGACCATTTAGCAGTCAGGTTCTCAATCCATCACCAAGACAAGAGGGAGATGACAAGGGAACTTCTAGATGGAGAAACAGGGTGGGTATATAAATTAGAAGTAAAAGACACGGAGACGAAGCTGAAGCATCGGCAGTGATGGGAGCAATAGATATGGCTTTCGGGAAAATATTACCAAATAAAACGAGTTTCACACAAGAAGCGGCAAACGCTAGGAGAGACTTCTTAAAGCACGAAGACGATTTTGTTATGGATATTGTTATGGAACGAGATAAAAAGGCACTCGGACAGGTATTCCAGTGGAAATGATTATATTGGAAGCCAAAGCCGATAAAGGAAAAAGGCTGGAAATGTTTAATGGTCTGCTATCCAAATGTGTGTTTCCACAGATCTCGAAGAAAACCATCTTGGCCATCATGCCAAAAGGCGATCGAAAAGTGAGACCAAGGAAGTTCAAGCCTATCGCCTGCTGGACGTTGCAAGAAAATTGTATGCACACTTGAACAGGACAAGAATTTTGATGCCTTTGAAGGTCTTAAAGATGGAAATCATCAGAAATCACGCAAAGCGCTTTAAACTAACAGCTGACTTTTCCCATACCTGGAGGTAGCTACGATAAACGCTGAAAAAGTTACGGTAGTGCTTGCACGGGTGATGTCCAATCTGAAAGGATCAAAAAGTGGTATCCTGAAGATTAATAATGAGCACAGTAGAGAGCATTGTCACGTATGGCGCTCCAGTATGGTCGAAAGTCATGAACATAGTTTCGTTAAGACAAGAGGTCCTGGCAGTGCAACTTGTTATAGTATGTCTTTGGATCGTGAGCGGATCCAGGTCAACGAGCGTTGAGGAGCTTCACGTGATGACCGACAACATCCCTTTTGGGGTCTCGTAGAAACGCCTCCTCTACAAAGGAATGGATCCTAAAAAAGAGAGAATGAGAACAATGGAAATCTGATAACAGAGCTGGTAGAAGACGGAAAAAGGTAGATGGACATGGCGTTTGAATCCCAAGATCCATGAATGGGTAGAAACTTCCACTTCTCGCAGGTACTGTCCGGACACGGTTGCTTTTCGTCATTCCTACACAGGATAGGAAAGGAACGAAAACTATGAATGACAGGGGAAGGGTTTTAGTGGTTGGAAACTCCACTACCTCTACTATACAGCCACGTCCGTACGGATTTCTCAATTCCGAAAAAAAGGAGACAATGTATCCAAAACATTTCCATTTTGCTCCGGCCGAGCAATACTTACAATACAATTTTCACAAGTCTCATGGATGAGAGGTATTGACCGGCCGGCAGCCTATACGTGTGTAGTGAAAACTGGCCGGTAGGCCGTTGCCTTCCCGCCCAAACTGGTCCGTTGAACTGAAGATGTCTGTCGTCGCTACCGCTTTTTTTCGAAACTCTCTTTTGTGAAGAGCAAATAAGAAAAGCAGGTTGTGGATAACTGTCCTGTGGTTTATAGAATGTACAATTTATTTGTTTGTGTTAGGTAAAATCCAACATAAACATTTCAAACAAATGGCTTAACAAATGTGGAAATTTTAATTGTTGTTGAGTGTTTATGGCAGCGCCTGACATCCCGCATCACTTTTGGAAAAAATGTTCTGTTTTGCGTTCGCGAACGACGATTGTCCAAAGTGAAAGAGCGAAATAATGCGATTCTAAAAAAAGTGAAACATTTATAACTGCGCGCGCTTCAAATTTCCAAATTAAAGTCTTCTACATATAGTATGATGATGTTATAGATTTCTTTATCTTTTTTATCTATTCAACCAATTGTATTTCAACAAACCCGAGTGAGCTTTTTTTTAGCCCGTATAGGATTTTTAAAAACAGGATAATAAGTAACCCCTTTGATTGAAGGACCGAATCGGATAAAAGCAATATTTTCCGTAAAAGAATTGTAGCTTTTGTTATTCTTAAAAAGAATTCGACCTTTTCTCTGTTATTTCGTCCATTCTGTGAATACCTTTACTACAAAATGCACAAAGGAAACCAACTATTTGAGAATTTCACTAAAAGCTTGACTTGTACTTGCATAATCAATAAGAATAGAAAACTTTGCTCAATAGAGGATGAGTCGAACGCAGAATGGAGCAGTTGGGGTCTGATCGGACGAAGAGTTGGAAACTAACGCGCCCATACGTCCGTTTAATTCTACGAGTATATTTAGAAGGGAAGATTTTGATAGAACCCCCTTGTGAGTTGAATGTGAAATTGGACGTTGTGAATATAATTTTCACAGTGGAGATAATTACATTTATGCAGTTAACTTCAGTGTTTCGCATGTGATCCCATTGTTAGATTATAAAGTACCGACCAACTTTAAATCAACTTTTAAAAGTTATTAAAATGTGCCATGTTTATCATATTAACGCTTATATTTGGGTTTAATCTTTAATTATTACATCGCTTTTGGTGCGCGTCCTGATGGGGAAACTACCCCACCGACAGCTACACGATTGGGTAGACCACGCATTCATACAAAAAAACTTACATCTACATTTAAATAAACGACATTCCAGAAATTGAAAATTGCTTTGATGGATATCTCGGAAAGCTCTTTTGAAAACAATTTCAATCTAGTAATAAACAAGAAACTTGGGATATACTTAAAGGTGTCCAGGGGAGTTGAGTTCGAAATTCTTTTAAAGTCGAACTATAATGCGCGGAAAAGTTTCAGGTTTTTTTCCTTGTTAACCGTATATAATTATCATTCTAAATGATTAACGAGCATTTTCCATGTTGTTCGGCATAAACTCATTTATTTATTCAAACCAATTTTCAGTAAAATATAATGCTAAACTAGTAGTTAAAATGTTCGTTCTCGCTAAGGAAAAAAATACACCACTTTCCAATATGATAAATTAACATCGTCGCGTAGAAATATGGGAAAATATTGAATTAGGCAAGCAATTGAAAATAAATGAGGTATCTGCCGTCAGTTTTGCCTCCTTGAACTACTGAAACATGATCAAATGCGGAAAATGAAATATTGGGAACAATTAATAAAAGAAATGGCTCTGAATTATAAATGCGTACATAGTTAATTACTGGTAAAACTAGAATCTCATGTTGGTTATCGTCGTTTCGGCCAATGACGGATGGAGTTATTGACATATCACGAAGTATGTTAAATGTCGTACATTGCGAATTAAAATAAGAGTTGCCCAAAACCAAGATACAAAACATTTTTAATACATTGTGTAATGACGAGGAGGAGGAGTCGGTATATTTAACGAGGGAAGTAGCTAATTAAATGTTTAATAAATGGACGTTAATTTGGTTTAGGAAGAAGCGTATTTTCCCTATTACGAAGGAGTTTAATTGGAGTGGTGTGGTTATCGAGCGTTTGCCGCTTATTACAAGGTCTTAAGTTATCAGTTAAAGGGAGTTTGTTCTCCATCAAAGAGCCAATACTATAATTATAATTACAACGAAGTCAGTGTCGTTTAAATCGAAGTTTGAGTGTAATCGACGAAGTGAAGTTCCGAATTATCATCATTTCGTACCAATTTGTGCGTCCGTTTGTTTGCAAATGGCACGACCAAAGATTTGGGATTATTGACACCTTAAGATAAGTATGATTGGCTATATTAATAGTCTATCGATCGCTTGTTTGCGTGATATGTGTTTTCTGGCCCTGAGTTATTCTTTCAGACTGATTATTTTATATCAAATACATTTATTTAATCTGTAAATGATTGGTTTTGTGATTAGTCGAGCCAACTACAACAACGTGCGCAAACGCAAACAAGATAAGTAAAGAAGTGGTTTAAAAAAAATGTATGTTTCATTCGCACGAAAAATGCGTTTTCGTGATTCAGAATTTTGCTGGACGACGCGTTAGCAACACCTTTACTTGTCCCGAAAACGCGAATTTTTCGTATTATTTTTCTTTTTGCCTCACGAAATTGGTTGGCAGAGGATGCACCACTTACCTAGGACTGCATGCACACCCAAAAATTATTACGTCCTTGCAACATGATTATAATTAGTGATTAAAAAAGTTATCATCAGGCTCAGCTGTAAATAAATAATTGAATTAATACAACAATTTTTTAGACAAATTACCGTCAATTAGAAGATTAAAAAATTACACGTCACATGTTGGAAAAATAAAGTAAATATAACAAACTTGGTGTAATTAAATGGGTTACTAATACCTTAGATGAAAAATTAAACATTTTATGAAAATCAAGTACATACTTATATCTACAGTGCTATTTATTCAGAAGTAGACATAGGGATTTACGTATATTGTTTTTCCCTATGATTACTTCTAAATGACAAATTCTCTTCTGAGGGCGCCTAATTTTATGCATCCAAAATAACTTCTTAAAACAAGTAAAGATCTGGGTGTCATTATTAATTAATTTGGACCTTGTTGTGTTGACTTGGCAGAAAATAAATCTCTTATGCTCCTTGAACTGTCATTGACACTACCAATTGACAATATCAACTTATTTTTTCAGCTAAATACATCGGACACGAACGAACATAAAAATAAAGAAGCCAAAGTTAGAATATTCAAATTAATTAATCTGAGAGCCAGACATTTATTTGTTTCAAAAAGCTATTTTGGTTGCATAAAATTAGGAGTCTTTCAGAAGAAATTTTGTCATTTAAAAGTAGACATGTGGCTAAACAATGCATGTACATCCCTATGTCTACTTCTTAATAAATAGCACTGTATATGTCATGTCACTTTAACCATCGAGTAGTTTGATTTTATAAATTACCGGTCCACCAATACTGGTAAAAATTTTGGCCGTTGCGCACTGTGACTGAGATGATACCAAAATAAATAAATTGGAAGAGTGTAGATTAAAAACACAATAGTCACTTTTTTGGGATACTTAACCAAATACTTTAGAGATTTTACTTAGTCGTTACTTAGTGATCATTTTAAAGAGTAAATACCGTTTACGTGTCCAAGGGTTTGAGATCTCAGGGAAAGCAAACGTCAACATTAAGAATTAATGGTAGGTACATACATTGTATTTCGTGGAGATCGCACCTCTATGTCTTAATAATTGTGTGTGCGGTTAGAGGTCTCCCTATTCTCCCCTGTTTGGTTTCGGTAGAAATAACACAATTGGGGACTTTAAGAATTGTTGGGAAAAGTAGCATTAATAGAAAAATAAACTTGGACATTTTCACGAAAAAATTATCTTTATTTAACTTGGACTTGATTTCACACCGAATATCATCATAAGCGACGTTTGAACGGGGAAAATAGACTTTGACCGGCAATCAACCTTCGAGATGTGAACAGTGAGGAATTGACATTGACCGGCAACCGACCTTTAGGCTTTGACCGGTTACCAACCTTTGAATTTTGAACGGTGAGGAATGGACTTTGAACGATACGCAGGACCGTCATTTGTGCTCACGGACCCCGGGAAGATTTGTTTACCGGGCCTTTATTTTTCTGATCATCAGACATTTTCTTTAGTTACCTACGCACTTCTTGGATTCAAAAGGAGAACATTTGAACAACTCTCAAACACGTACAGCAATTTTCATGATTTGTAATCATTTAAATAATCAAAACTGTCATAATACAAAGCTATTCGGGCTTGCTTATTTGCAAAAGTTCATACAACTTGATCAGAATCAATTTCCCTTCAGCACTACTAGTCGCAAAAAAGTGCTGTTAAAATATAATTTGAAAATGAGGTTTCTAAGTCGCCTTGGGACGGCTCCCCAGCATACCCCGAGCCCCGGGATATTTGTCCCTGCGGGTATCGTTCAATAATCATCATCATCACATTGTAACTGTTTCAATAATGTACCTCTACCTACCCTTCACGAATGAATCAACATTCATTTACCATGATTAGTTTCCAATTTTCCCGAGCCCTTAGATTTGACAAAGTTGCATTTGTTCATATAAGACCTTTAATGTCATGTGAGTGTCGAGAACGCGGTCTTTCTTTAGTACAATCAACCCAATGCTCGTATCGTACAAAAAATATATCCAAAAGTAGAATGTGAAAAATCAGACTTATTTACAATTAATTCGAACTATTATAGATACTCCATTAATAAATGGGTATCAGATTACGAGATAGATAAAACAAAGATAGATAATTAAATTAAAACATATGGCATAACCTAAAAAGAAACGGTTAGCAACGAGGAATTCTATAAAAGTAACTTTACCTCAAGAGGAGTACATACCCTTCCCATTCGCGTAAAGACGCTTAGATAATTAGTTACAATTTTAGGGTGATGACTCTGGAATTTTCCAATTCAAATCGACATTCTTCTCAAAGATAACACCTGTCATTATCACGACAAAAAGCAAAAATGGAAGTCATGTCAATGCCAATGGTCGTGGGTTCGAATCCTAAAGCCAATAAAAACATTTTCTCCAGCAATCACCGATCATTTTCATTTTCATTTTCATTTTATTATTTGTGATTTTATACAATAGTATTTTCACACGTCATCAGGTACAATTACATAAGATTTAAAAAAGAACAAAGGACAAAGGACACGAGAACATGATCACACAAAGTACTGTTACTTTTAAAACAAATGTTATCAAATTTATCTTCATCATAAGAATAAAAAGCGTTTCGTTTAAGGTAACTATTTACAAAGTTTTTAAATGCGTGCAAATCTAAATATTTTATTTGTTTTGACAAAACATTGAAAAATTTCATAAGAACATTAATACGCAATTCCGAACTTATATCTTGTAAAATACATTGATCAGTGTAACATAAACAAGTAATTATTACAACATTTATTGTGGTGTAAAATGCATTTTTTTATTTTGTTAACGCATTACAATATTCCCCAAAATCAGAATTCATGACGTGCGTACTTAAGAAAATTTGTGTATGGTTATAAATTCAATAGTTGAAACTATACTAAGCTAGAAAGAGAGACTGTTATTCATCCGTCTCTAATTAATTCTATCTACAATAGTAAACAGACACTAAGAATAGATATAGGTACAAATCAAAACGTTTAGTCGCGAATATTTAACTACTGCAAGGCTTCCATTAGCTAAATAGATTTCCACGGATTTGCTCTTTTAGCACAATGACAAGAATCGAGCATATCTTGAGAATTTAATGGTAGAATAAGTAGAACATTGAAAGCGTTCCGCAAGGAATCTAACGTATACTTAGCTGCTGGTTTCTGGATTATAGTCGTAGATTATAAGTTTGAAGATAGGGTACCTACCCCACCTGAATTCGGGCTCATTTGGCATTAGCACCTGTTGTGTGGAAAAGGTTCCTTACTACAATTTAACTGGATTAACGTTTAACTTTCATTTAACTACTCCAATTCTAGATTAAAGTAAACTCGTTTGCGGTTTCTGAACTGAGGCGTATTTTAACGTAGAAATAAACACTCTCAAGATATTGTTTTGTTAATTTTCAGAGGCCATAAATACAACGCGCTTTTCATTTGGCAAGCACGGCGCGTACCGGAGGATGTCCGGGTGCTCCACCACCTTGCGTAACTGCTAATTGCGCCTGGTATCAGCGTCGTTGAAACTCGACTAATTGTTATTGCATTACTGATTAACTTATCGCGTATTACAATTAACACTGACGTTACGAATTGTAAAGGCTTCCTAACGGAAATGGGAATAATTACTTTCCCTTTCGCGCACTTACCTACCTACTTGCATTCGGTCGTCTAATCTAAATTGCGCCCGAAATAATTACAGAGGCTGTCCAAACGTAAACGCGGGGGTAACGTTTTCAGAACGGGAAGTTGTAAATCGCTTCTTCCGACACGCACGGCACTGCCAAATAATTACAACGATCAAAAGTGTAATTCATGCTGACCGCACGTCCCGAATTTATAGTGATCGTTCCGCCATTTCTCCCCGTTTCGATATAATCCCGGAATTAATACTTTTGCGGTCAAATTATCGAGCCAAGTAACTTTAGCTGACTTCCCCATTTCTAAATTTCGTATACCATCCATATAAATACAAGGTTTATTCTATATATACGGCGAAAGAATTATCTAGATTAGCGCGATCGTCTGGAAAACTCTGTAACCGGATAATTACCTCGGCATGTCTGAGGTGGCCACGTAGCCAGGCAGATAAAAGGAGATAACGTAACGCGAACATCTGAAACGAAGTTAGTTTCCTGAAAAATATGAAAGTCGGGGTAGTTTATGGATCGCGAAATTAACGCCCCTAAAAATCCCTAAACGGAAAATAGGATTCGGCGGAGGCTGAAGCGATTTGATTTGAGCCGAGAGGAATGATGCGAATCTTTCACCTGCCAAGTTTGTCATATTCATACTCGTCAAACGTACGAATGCAAGTATGACACGTGAGGTAGAAATTCCATTTGTTCCGCTTGTCGCTGCGTTGAAGAAGTGCAGGCTTTACTCGGGATGCGATATTTAATGGGGCACCTTTCCTATTCGTTATAAAATCTATTTGGGGGTAGAGATTAAAGCTAAGGTTACATCTGCAGATGATGTATCTACCATGATTGCATAATTCCGAAACGCTGACAGTTGGAAACAGATTGCTATAATAAAAAAAATAAATTAACTGGAAAATGGACTATACAACAACAATAGTTTACGAACATTAAACGAAGAAATAAAATCTGTTGGGAGAATCTCAGTAGGCCATCATTTTCGATATACCTACTCTTAAAGTTATTACGAAATATTTCTTATTGTTCATGGTCCTTTTCCACATAACAGTGCACATAGAATACACCACATATAATGTGGAAAAGTCTGTCAAAAATGTCTGATGTATGTGCAAGGGATATACGTTTAGCAGACTTCACATAATACATAGTATAATATTGGTTTGTAGCATGGGGGTGCCGTTTTCCTAGGTTGAAACAATACCGAAGATAAATAGGAATCATTTAATCGTATTGTGATACGTTTTACCTGGTTAGATGTTAGGAAAAAGTTAATATCGGACAAAATTAATTGATTTTGCGATAAACAACGCCACGTGCGAGATTAGCAACGCAGGTGTCAATCAGTTTCGGCGTCGGTGTGGAATTTCGAGTGTCGGCGAGGAACAACGATGTTGAATTTATTAGTGAAAGTGGTTTCTCTCTTAAATAACAAGAATTGAGAATAAACGGGGCTGAATATTCTCGGTCGGAAGGTTCGCGAGGAATATTCACCACGCGGAATTTTGTATATTACCAACCCACTCTCTGTACGAAAATGTTATGTATCTCATTATAAGAACCTAGGGGGAAAAAACTTTGAATTTTTGTTGTACACCCCTCTGAATTAATTTGAATTAACGTGAATTATTCTGAATTGACGTGAATTAATTTGAATTTGTTTGCATTTATAAATCACTTACAAGAACACTAACTTTTGTAATTTAAACTTTATGGGTTCCCGTAACTCATAAATATGTCGGTCAAGTTTATGAATTTACACCGGCGGCTACTTTTATATGCTGAAAGGCTGTAACTTTTCCTAATTTTAACCGATTATGACTAACCGTTATGGCATGAGGGGAAGTGGTAAAGGGGATGAAACGGAAGAGGTTCCTATCGAATGGCATGCAGTACGAACGTTTAGGGCGCGCGGAAGTCTACTTGGAGTTCCGAAAATCCGATACATGCGCACAGGGTGTCATTCGATTCGGCACCTCGAGTACTATCGAATACCATCTATACCGCACGTCTAGGAGGCCTTGGAAATCCTAGAGATGCGTACGAGCTTAGCTTAGGTTTTGTCACCCTGAAGGAATGCGTAACGGAGGGTGGAGGAAGGGTTTTAGTGGGTAGGGCGGTTAAAGAAATCTACCTACACCTGATTGGCCGAGCCGAAAGGGACTTTGATCTAGGTTTTGACCCTGAAATTGAATTATTTTGAATTAGCGTGAATTAATTTGCGTTAACGTGATTTAATTTGAATTAAAGTGAATTAATTTGAATTAGCATAAATTCATTTGAATGTTTGGATTACAACAAAAATGGTATGTAATGAATGTATCAATTTGGAATAGGGAGTTTTCTTAAGGTCCATTGATTGAGACTCTCCTGAACGTAGCGAGGCCCTGGCGAGAGAGTACTCCATGTGCGAATACTCGTATAATAGTAGGTAAATACTTCGATGAAAAATACATATTTTGCGAGGATGAATCTGCCGGGGGCGAATTTTCTGGAGCGAATCTTCCGGGATGGAATTTTCAGGGGCCAATCTATTGCCGACGAATTTAGTTTAGTTGGCGAGTTTGCGCCTTCTAATAGGTTTGGCACCCCGAATCAACGAAAGGTTCAAATTTGTGACATTTTAGGCGATCCGCTTCACAACTAAAACGCAACAGAACAACCTTCGGTAGTTGCACTTGCTCTAAGCAGTCGAAATATCGACCAGAAATTTGAAAAGGTTACCCAGTTTATAGAGAGGGGACCTCAAGATATACCCAGCATTTATTTAATTGATTCAGGATCGCACCAGATATCAGAATCGCCAACTGAAGTTACACAAAAGCCAAATCTGCGGTATTTGAACTAGGAAACATCGAACCGATAAATATAAAGGAAAACTGCGTTTAAATGTAAGGCGCGAGTAACGCAGGGTTAAGTACAGTGTAGGATAAAATGCATGAGGTTCTAATTGCAATTTCCCAAGTATGAATATTCTAGTGATTGAGCTATATTTTGTGGATCCTCGATTTACTTAGAATGGACTTTTGCATTTTTTCTCCGAGTTTTGGAGGATAACACCTTCGGTTTCAGTAATTACTTGAGTGCGGCCATTTTGTCATTTCTACCTGGTTAATGTATGGATCCTTTTAGACCCTGCCATTGAAAGTTCGAACCCATTTAAACGTTTAAAGGGGTAGTACATGTTGTTTTCACTCAAATGGATACAATATGATCGATTTTGAACGAGTTATCATTTTGGTTGAGTACACTGCTTTCCTTCAGAAGCAGCTGTGCATAGTTTGCAGGTTTGCGGTTTTTTGATCTTTAGAGTCTGTTAGAGTCTGGTATCGTTCGAAGAGAGCTCTTTTATTGCTAGTGTTGACTACATTAAAGGTAACATTTTATCAGTTACCTAGAGTAAAATTTAGTATAGAAACATGATAGAAACAAGTCACTTTTAAAAACGCCCCCCCCCTCCTTTGAATTGAAGTGGCGCAATGAGTGCATAACCCAATACCAGCGACAACATACGTAGTGGGGGCAGGAGGGTTACTTGGCCTCCCAAATGTATTTTCGGATTTCTACCGAAACAATAATGGCGTACGAGTTATTACTGGTGGCGCATGTGAGTGAATAACGACAATAACATATCAAATGTATAAGTGTTGGCCGGGGGGGGGGCGGAGTGTAGCATGTCGAGTTAGGCACATTTATATTTCATATTTTGCAAGAAACCCTT
The DNA here is from genome assembly GCF_008802855.1 of Photinus pyralis. Lineage (NCBI taxonomy): Eukaryota > Metazoa > Arthropoda > Insecta > Coleoptera > Lampyridae > Photinus > Photinus pyralis. Next base: position 12,111,002 of record NW_022170511.1, read on the forward strand.
AAATACCCTAACCATTGTCTGTGGAGACGACACCACGTTCTAGGTGAGGCAGAACCGCAGAACACCACCCTGCCACACCCTAGCCACTGGTCTGTGCAGAGCTTATCACTAAAATATAAGTAGCGAAGCTGGAGAGATCAGAGAAGAAGAGACGAGCAAAAAGAAGATATTCCGTTTGATGCCGGATATCAATGTCTTTTTTTAGGGTCATCAGGTAGACTTGAACTAAATGGGCAAATTGATGCTTTAGCTCTTGTACTCAAAAGCGATGTAGACTCGCTCAGGAAACGATGGATGGTTGAATTAGAATGTTGAAAAGAGTTAATCAAGCCTTATGAATAATTTGCAGAATTCTAAAACCTTTTATCGTCCAATCAGTCGTTTTTAGCTTGAGTGCTTTTATATTGGTACGTTATTCTTAGCTTTCATGATGGTCGTTCACTGAATAAAGCGTCTTTGCTGTCCTTGATACATAATTCAATAAAACTTAAAGTTTATGTTTGACACAGAGCTCAAGAAGAGGGATTTAGCTATTATTAGTTACTATATTTACAAAGCATCCGCATATTTGATTCGTTCTGGCGGAAAATCTAATATTGCAAAATTTTCTACGTAATACCAGTAATACTGTCTTTACTACGACATAAAATCGCATACATTGTAGTGCTTATTTCCTTATTAAATGTTTCTACGTAATACGACCTTTACTGATTCCAAATTCTGGGAAAAATTGGATTTTCATAAAGTATTGTAACTACCTACTAAGGCGAGGTGCAATTAAAGTTCTTGTTTCAGTTGATTCATGCAGCAAGTAAAATAAAATGTTAGTGGAATGCGCATTTTCGTCACATTATGCAATAATATGCTTATTTCAGTTTCTAAAGTTACGAATATCAGAACCACCGGACTATGCATTTTACACAGAACACATGTTAGGGATACGGCTCTTTGGGACTCGGCTACACTATGTTCTAATTTTCTTTATTTGCGCAGCATAAATTTCTATACATAAAATTCATCAGAGACTTAAAACTAAAACCTAAGGCGAATCCATTATGTTTTTAAAATTTAGTGTATTTTCCCGTAAACTAAAAACAGAGTGGCGTTATTAGATTGTCACGTGGTGCTCTCAATTGCTATGAGATTCACATGAGGCTACACCTCGAAATATAGCCGTACCCCTGCTGCCACAGCACGTAGGTAGTAGGTTGGAACTCCGTATACACCACACAGGTTTTTTGTTATGCCTTTTCCGATTTTTGTGAAATAATTCGAAGAATTCTACTGAATTGGTTTGTATACAATATAACCTTTCTGCGCGACTCCTTTTCGAGATTAGTGGGAATATCTTTCATGGTGTTCTAATTTAGGCTTAATAAAAGAAACTGTTTTCTACCAACTACAGTCCTTCTGGCCTCTTATCAAAAGAGCGGAGGGGGGGGGGCTGGTTTTATTCTTCAAAAGGTCTCAACGGAAGGAATTAATTTCTACCACCCATAGTCCTTTTCTTCGATCCGTTTATCGTGCTCGGATAAAATCTCAATATAGCCCAAAAACAGTTCTTGGATGAGGGTACTTACAAAGGGCGATTGGAACGTCTGTCTGGAAGAAATATATTAATTGGTTTCAATGATGGATTTGTTAAAAATTTGTTAAAAAATTGTATATAGAGCCATCTTGAATAAACGTAAAATTAATGCCGAATCAAATAAATTCGATCCGACTAAAAACCCGCAAGACAATAATTGTTGCGCATACCCAGACTCACATTCGTTATTTGTGAACCAATTCTCCTAAAATTTTAGGGTAGGATTCTTCTTATAAATTGAAAATGGAGTAGCAGGTAAAAAATGAATTGCACATATGCAACTCTAACTGTTTTATTTGTGTTCGGATTTCTACGAAATTTTACTAGAAGTTGCACCTTACAAACGGGAAATGAATGCAAGTGAAAATGCGCTGTTTGTAAATCGTTTACGATTACTTTTTTAACTTGTTTGCCACTGTCTAACAAAATTGGATCACTAAAACATGAGATTGTATTTGTTTAAAAAAAAGAAAAAATCTTGCAAAATTAACGTTAAAAACCAGTTTTTATTTCAATGGAGAGAAAAACGAGATGAAGATACCAATGTGAATTAATGTCTCTTAAGTTGCAAGAATATAATGCAATAAATCCGGTTATACCCAATTTTTGTAATTATACCTACTGTAGCGTTTATATCAAGGCAGTGACGAAGAAACGCCGAAGCAAAGACGACAATACGCGACAAGATGCGGCCCATACTACACGAATCTCCGCCGCAAACCTTACACTTCAACGTTGCCATTTTAGATAGTGTATGGTTGGTTGCCTAAGTGTCAGTAAGCTTCCGATTATCATTACTTTAGTCGGCGATTGTACTCTTCTAGTACTGTAATAACGAGCTTTAATTGTGATTCATTGTATACATTGTAAGTATTGTACCGAGTGGCTCATCACTGGGATCTCCATAACAGTGATGTTAAATGGGGCAAAGTTGCCCCTTTTTGTAACAAAAAAATCAATTTGCAATTTTTGAATATATAATTGTTTGAATGTTTGAAAATATCTGATTATCGAAAAACTGCAAATGTCAAATTTCGTTTTCATTTTTCGTAGCTTGAATGATCGGAAATAGATGGTTCCCATTAGCTTATCTCCTATGGGCACCTCTTTTCGGAGAATCTGAATCTGTTATCATAATTTCCATAACACGTTAGATGTAGCTACTACTTCCTTATTTCCCAGGGACGCCACATTTGATTTTTATGGAAAGAGATACTTGCTGAATCGACATGGCGCTGGTCAATTTGCCAACCTCATCCAAGATAGAGTAACCTGTTATTTACACGAGCGCAGCAACAAGAAATTTACTATTGAAGAACGCCCTAGTATGCCCCTGCAGCTTCTACATCTTAGCATGTCATGGGGATTCTGATAACAGATTCAGATTTTCCAAAAAAAAGAAGTACCCATAGAAGGTGCTAACGGGAACCGTCCATTTTCCGACCGTTTACGCTAGGGAAATTGAAAACGAAATTTAACATTTTCAATTTTTCGGGGATATCTTATGATTCTTGTTTTTAAAGATTTAAAAACCATGTTAAATGCGTCTTAGAGGCAACTTTGCTTCTATTTAACCAACACTGTATCTCCCGTTACGAAGATCCCAATGGTGAGCCGTTGTAAAGGAGGAGCACAAAGTTAAACAAGGTCGCGTATCGCAAATAAATAAATTATACTGAATGCTAAATTTCAAGTTGAAATAATTCAGAATCTGGATTTCCCAATAAGTCGAAAATTTCCAACTACTATAAGAATTGTCCAAAAATCAGCGCATTGTTTTCATCGCAGCGAATTGTTCTTTCCGTTTTCGATTTATTTTGAGTGATTGCGTTTGTTAATAAAAAGGACTGAGGCCATTTTTATGTTTTGGCAAAGAATGATGTTATTTTTTGAAAAAACATCCAATCCCATGCCTATTTTTAGATTTCACTTATTTAGAAATACGTGTTACATTTATTGCTGGGATAAAATTAATTATCTGGCCAGTATGGATATATTTTTGAGCATATTTAGGTGTATGCCCTTTTGGAGGAACGGAACTATAATGAATGTGTTTAGTTTGAATTAAATTCTTGGAATTCTCATCACATTTATAACTCTTTAGTAAGGTACGTTTGAGCTCCTTCGATGCATTATATTACAGTATTCCTGTTCAATCTTCTAAGGGCGAATGCTTCCATACCACCACGTACCTATGGCCCTTCAATGCAATTCTTAGTCGGCATTTCCCCTGCTATTGTATAATTTGCTTTTAGATTTAAAAAAATCGTAAAAACGATTCAATTCGCGGATTGATTATGGCGACTTTTAACGATTTTAATCAATATGGTCCTGTACGTTCCATACACTGCGCATGCAAAAAATGTCATATGTTGTCATGTTTTCGTCACAGTGAGTCCTTCATTAACCCAAATCATTAAGTGTCGTTCTCTTTATTGAAATCAAAACAACGTACTTTTCGTCTAATTGTTCACCGATTTTCACCATTAGTGATTTTGGTTCTCCCAGAGGGTGAATCTGGTTCTTCCACAGTGTTGTTGTCTTCTCGAAGTGCTTTTTTCAATCCCGGTCAACGGCGCATAATCGTTTTACGGGAAATTTATCTCCCTGCAAATCCGAAGAGCAAAAGATCCACGCTGGTTCTTAGTAGGCCCTATCAACCCCCAGTGCACTCACCGCCGTCCTAAACAATTGCGGGGAACCAAAATTCTGAACCATCAAGATCTTTCGCCTCCTCCCCTTCCAACATAAAACCAAACACCTATTCCACCCCAAGTACCTACCTCGCCCCAGGATCGAAGTAAAATGATGGCGATAAAAATGATCTTCTTTAGAATTGCTCTATTAGATAATAATGTAATATCTGAGTTGTGACTTGCAAACGTTGCTGTTTTTCAGTTTGGTTCTGTCAAAAGCAACTCATTACATGACCTTTCTGAAAACAAATCGATTTGATAAAATATATTTAGTTATAAAGAAATCCTAACCGATTAACGAAATTTGACCGTAATTGACAATTAGCTATAATTACTACAATGAAACCGTTAACCACATCTTCTACACAACGTGCCTTTACAGAACTGTTCGGCAATTAAGTTGAGCGGAATTATGTCATTCAGCATTAAAGCCATCAATAGCTAACATTTCGAATTGTTACCGGCGAGATGCATTTTCACTTTAATAGATTCGGTTATTAAATTACACACAGGTAACGTGGAAGCGTCGGAATTAGTTACTAACTAAATTAAGATAGAGATCTTATAAATTACCCAATCCAATTTAGCAGAATCGAGTTCCATATGGAAATCCGAATTATCCAACGTTTACGATTTTACAACGCAATGTGTATTGAATTCCATTCTCGTGAGACTAGGTACATTATACTGCAGTCTAATAACTTCTAGCTGCATATAGTCGGAATTCTATCGATGAAATTTCAGAAAGGCTATTTCTCTGGTTGCTATGGAATGTATAAGGCTTCGACGAACGTCAGTTGAATTATTTCACCGCCCCCCACCCTTTTATACGTATAAAATGAACATAGCGGAAATATCATTCGGCCTGACCGTCATTTAGGCGATCTACTTGATCTTTAAGGTTTAGCTTCCATGTCCAACAACAAATACGCGATGACTGGTAAATGTTGAGGCGCATCTCGAGTTATGCTACGAATAGGTAATAAAGCCACTACACAAAGGTGTACATAATTGGTTTCGTGTGTAATGTTGTAATGTGGAAAGATGAAAGGCACTGCAAAGGAACTCTGGTATATAATATGGAACGTGAGCTGAAAGTAAAAGCATAGCCACAAAAATCGCTCCTCTCTGTAATCTATAGAGAAAAATCCTTTTTATTCAATTAGTATCAAGGTTTGTCTAAAGGAAAACCTTTTCCTCTAAAAAGATTACCAGAATATATCATTTAATGTAATAAATAATACATACCCGTATTTCTAAGCATCCGCCAAAATCGTTACCCGAATTAGCTCCCACCCTTTGCATTATGCTCGCCACGTAGAAGTGCATTCTCGTCCACAGAACAAAGTTTTAATAACATCCGGTACAATTCCGCTTGAATCATTGTGCCCTTTTATTCTTCCTAACTTCCAATGCTATTGAATACCTAGAAACTTCCTTTTGCAAGATCTGTTGTAAATTCCCAGTGTCTAATTTATCGACATGCCGGCGCCTTTTATCTATACAATTTTCTCATAAAGTCTCATTAGTCACCTGTGTAATCGATAAAAAAAGTAAGTGTTCGTCGTTTCTCATTTGTAGACCTTAAGGTGGTATCAAGCTGTCACTGTTTGTAAATTGTGTATGCATTTTCACTGTATTTTGTTTTATTGCATTCTGTAGGACACTAACCTAGGTCTTGTATTAGACAATGCATAGAATCTGTTTGTTGATAGGTTTAAAATTTTTGACAACTCGATTAAATCGATAGCTGGAAAAACTTTTAGCGTCAATTATTTACATGTAGCCCATATTTTTGATTGATTATGTTCAACAATGAACGATTTTGTGGAGTTAACAGTGGTAGGTTAAAAATGGAATTCATAATGTAAGTGATAGTATAATAATAACTTTTTTCTACTAACAAAAGCATTGCAAGAACTGATATAAGAAAATGTATATTGTATGGCGTTTACGCTCCTCACTCATAGAACAACCATATAGAATGATACCATCTACTTACCGTAACCTTTCGATTCGTTGGTAAATTGGAAGTATGAAAGGGGCTTACCTAAAACAAAGGACCTTAATTACTATTTTGATAATACACCGCTTATTCAAAGCAAGTTGATATATGTCTAAGCACTTGGTAAACTGGCCAATGTGCCAAAACACAAACGACCAATTCTATAAAGGGGAAGAGAAGTTTGAGATTGAGAATGAAATCTGTCATCGTGGCTACCCGCGTAATGCCCACTGCACCAATTTAAACACTAAAAACTATGGCCAACTATGACTTTAACCATTTCCACCAATCAATGTCTGATAAAAATTATGTATGGTAATAAATCAGCTGCGTGCCTAGTAAAATTTCGCTATATCGTTACCTCAATATCCCAGACTGCAAAATGAACAAATCCACCTGTAATCTGAACCAAGACGCGTTACGCCCTGCGACTTTTGGCAACCATCATACGCAATTACACGGTCAGGGCCATAATCCAGGATTATTCGCCCAAAAATTTCAACAACTTAATTTTGAAGAATCCAACCTTATAAGTGATAGTGTACTTTACTTTTTATATTTTGTAATACTCAATCCTAAGAAATGGCGCAAACCCAAAGAAATTCAACTCCCGACCTAACTTGGAAGAAACAGCCCTTAAAACCGTCTCAACTACTAAAATCCATTAAAAATCTGGCCCACACCCATGTGTCCTTTTTACTCAAAAAAATTAAAAAGTTTCTAAGACCATAACGGAATGTATCTTTACATATAGTTCCTTTTAAATATCAGAATTTAATATTTATTGGCAGATGATCCTTCACTGCGTCTAAATACCTACTCAATTTACAAGAGACGCTGATCTGGAGGGATAGAACCAACCCCCTTAAGGAAGATCTGAAAGATCGTTCGGTAGAGAAAAATCTTACATAAATACTCTACCCGGGTCGCACAATGGGTTCGAATAAACTAGATAGATAATATGCAATTACGACAATTTTAGATAGAAAAATAGGCACTGAGACACAAAATACTCCAACCCGGTGATTATTCGTAAATAATAACCCGATTTACACTTACAGTTAAGGCAATATATAATTTTAGGATGCAAAATTCATGGTAGCGACTGTGACTCTACATATGTGATTTTTGGCCACGGTCCAGGTTTTCTAGAGTCCGAAAACACGGAAGATTTGTCGGATTAGTAGTTTCTAAACTTCCTTTTTGGTCTTCCTTCAACGATGGATCAATCAATCTACTTTAAAAACGGGACTTTGAAACAAATTAAATCTTTTTCGCGAATGAACCTAATTTTCAACAGTGACATAGATAAACCTGGGCCATCAGCTGCGGTTAAACGGTAAAGAGCAATTTAAACTTTTTTTTTAAACAATTTAATTTATGTTTAGTAATAAAAGTCTATATTTTTAAAATATACAGGGTGATTCCTATAGTACCTGCCACCGTTTGGGAGCGTATAGGGGGTGCCTAGGGGAAGTCTTTTCATATAGGACACTTGGGGTCGGAAATCCAAAATAAGGGCGCCAGAACCAAATTTATCTTCTGGAATTTCACGCCTGTATGTAGGCAACCCAACCGACCGACGTTTCGCGCGGAGCGATGCAGAGCGAGTTAGCGCGAGGAAGCGACATGGGAGGGAAGGAGGGAAAACGACAGTCAAAAGCAATAACGTTTACAAGTGTTCAACGTGGCCACCGTTGTTCTCAATGCACTTCCTACATCTAGCCAACCACTCCCCTCGAACTCGCGTGAAGACTCCTATGTCCTGGCGAACAGCCTCTCCGGCCATGACGACGCGCGCAATTAAGTCCTCTTCGGATTCGACGGGAGTCTCGTAGACGTGCGCTTCCATCACACCTCACAAGTAAAAATCTAATGGGGTGATGTCGGGCGAGCGGGCAGGCCACTCCACCGCACCTCCACGGCCGATCCATCTGTCCGGATAGGTTTGGTCCAAGTGTTCCCTCACCTGCCGCCCGTAGTGAGCAGGGCACCCATCGTGCTGGAACCAGTGGTCCCAGTACAAGTTCACTGGAACATCCATTAAAAGTTCTGGTAGCACCTCGCGCAGGAAAATCAGGTAATTATGGGCATTTAGACGCGGAGGGAGGATGTAAGGCCCCAGTAGGTTGTCCCCCAGGATGCCAGCCCAAACGGTTAAAGAAAACTTGTCCTGGTATCCTCGCGTAAACGTTTCATGAGGATTGTGCTCTGGCACCCTTATTTTAGATTTCCGACCCCAAGTGTCCTATATCAAAATACTCCCCTACGCACCACCTACTCGCTCCCAAACGGTGGCAGGTACTATAGGAATCACCCTGTATGTGGATGTGTTCTTAATTCGGAACTTGTCTGAAAATAGGTGGGGAAAAGTTGGAGGTTGAGGGTTGACTTCCAGATGCTGAAAAAAAAGAGGGATTAAAGGAGGGAGGGGGTTAAAACGAAAGGTAAAGCGGGTGGACTGAAAATAGGTGGGGAAAAGTTGGAGGTTGAGGGTTGACTTCCAGATGCTGAAAAAAAGAGGGATTAAAGGAGGGAGGGGGTTAAAACGAAAGGTAAAGCGGGTGGAGGAAAAGCGAACACGAACGCCGTGGGTTGTTAAGCGCCTGAATCGCCAATGAGCATACTTCAACGCACGCCGCGCCCCCTACGTGCGTAGTACGTAAACATGTTTTAGGACGTTTTTAGTTGCATACTATATTACATTTCAAATTTGTAAGTATTTTATTCGTGAAACCACAAAAAAAACGATTTCTATTTTCTTAACATATTTTTTTTCTTATTCTCAAGATTTGGGAGGGTTGCGGAGGGAATTTTTGGTGGGAAGTTAAAAATTTGGATTCAGCAACCCAAAAAAACATAAAGTAAGCCTCTTTCCAGAACTACCATTAATTTTGCACGCTAAGGTCCTCATATGTTCTTTATTGCCTGGACTTTTAATAAATTGAAATATTCATATACTTGGATGAATGATTTTGCCTTTGTGAGTACTCTCGTCCGACACACAGATATGAAGAATTATAATTTATAACCTATCACGATAAGGAGTCGAGGAGGGCTGTGGTGGGTAGAAATCAATTCCTTCCAATGAGACCTTCTAGCATGAAGATAAAACCAGACCTATCTCCTGCCAGCCCTCCGATTTCGATAAGGGATAAGGGAAAAGAGCGGCAGTTTTTAGGGGAAATTATTCCCTAACCTTCTACCAAAATTTTTTTTACACACTGAAAAACACCCTCGATACTAGTTCTACAATTGCCCCATATTTTTAGCCAATGATCCAAATAGACGAGAAACCTATGGTTAACCGTGGCTATTTGATAATGAAGTATCAGCAGTCTCCCTCATTACGTTAAATACATTTAGGTACCGTAACTAACTGCAAATCTAAGATAACACGTCGAAGATAATTGAAAAATCGAGAAAATTATTGTCACCCAATTTGCATGGCCGATAATGAAGGGTGAGTAAAAGGTTTTGCAATTACACCCTAAATGCCAATAATTTACGTTCAATTGAAATGTACGTATTTACCACAAACCTTGCCGCACCGTAAAACACCCCAACATTGTTATTTTAGCCATCAAATGTGTCACATTTGAGCGTTCATCTACATAAATATCAAGTGAATGGAATACGTTTACTTCAATTATACCGTTATCGAAAATTGACTTCGAAAGCAATATGTCACGTGTCCACAAAGCACTAAAATTGAGGATTACATTAAATATGGTTTCCGTGTTTTCATGGATGCGATCACCACAGTGTATCCTGTATTAAAATTGATAAATAAGGACATGTTACACGTGCCAAGCAGCGCATAAAATTGGCACAATTGTTTAATTTGCATTTCTGTTATTTACTTTGTTTACGAATTCGCACACATGCATTTTTAAGCACCTTAATCAGTATCATTCGGTTAATCTCCACTTTGTAACCAGAATGCGGAGCATCATACGGCGTCTCATAAATAAATCTAATTATCTTTAAATTATGATTGCATGGAATCACTGCAAATGCAAACACGGAGTAGTTAAAGCGTTGCAATGAGGAAATGCGGTATTGACGCAGACCTGGTAAACATATTGTGGAGTCTCTCTATGTGAACGTTCGTCAAATGGAGAACGTCGTGGTTTAGGGTTGTATTTTTACCAATTTGCGTCTAAAGCGTCAAGTCGCATCTCTTCGAAATGGTACCCTAACATTTATCTTTCAGCTAATTAGCGGAAAACTTGTGTGCGCGAATGAAATTTTTATTAGGAACAGGTTGGAAAAAGAGGATATCCCCTACGCGTTTTCTATTGCGTGTTTAGAAATGAAACCATTGCGTGTTTGCCGAACTTTATTCGTCCCGTTTTCCCACATGGAGTGTATCACCAGTTAATACTTTAGGTATGAGACGTTTGCTATAATCATAGATCGTGCCTTTTTAATTTTTTCGCAGTCGGGTACAAGTAATTTACTCGCATTTTTCATGCGGAAAATTTAATTAACCCTTCTGTGGGCTGTGGTGAGAGTTTTGCGGTTTCTTTTTGTTTTATAACTGAACGAGTAACGAACCTTAGTTTATTTCTACGTATTCTAGGAGTGATGCTATATCCGTCATAAATTGAATGTATACTGTGATGAAGTATCTCTTTTCGCTTAAAGTCAGAAAAAATTATGGTATTTGCGATGGTACCGTGTCGTCTCGGAAAGAGAATAGTAAAATATTGACACTTGCTTTTTGTGACCCGGCGTCGTTCTTGCGTTTGTACAGGTGATATATACTTTATATGTGTCTTCTTCCAAAGGGTTTTCTTTTCCAATTATCGATCGTGTATAGTTACTAATGTCCATATGCATAAATAATTACTTTCCCGAAATGTATCCAGTATTTTTCTCCGTAAGTTTGAACTGTAGGTTTTTCCTTCAGAACTTACAGCTATTATTAGTCCAGGCTATATAATATTTTTTAACAAAACAAATTAGTTACCGGTTCAAAACGGGGTTTTCATGCTGGTGAAATGATTAGAAATTGGGGAAAAATAATAATTAAAACAGCTGAATTTTTCCGCGGGTGAAATCACTGGTATTTTGCAATTTGTGACAAAACTATTAATTTTAGGCGAAAATGTTCAACATAAAAGTTATAGAGAATAAAAAATCAGAAATCGTGAGATCTCGGAAACGGTTCAACTTTACAGGCCCAAAAAATTATCTCCTTTTTTATCATAAAACAAGCTTGTTTCCTACAAATTTCAAACCCCTACGACTTTTTTTCGCAAAAATGAAAGTAAATACGAAAAAAACAGTTTTTCCGGTTTTTCTAGGAAAATTGGAGATTATGTGAAAATAGTGCAGATACAAAAGTTGCTCATTTTTTTAATCTCTATAACTTTTACGTTAAACATTTTCGTCTAAAATTAATAGTTTTGTCACAATTTGGAAAACACCAATTTCCACCCCTTTCAACCCCCGCGATTTCACCCGCGAAAAATTCAGCTGTTTTTATTATTTTTTCCCAATTTCTAATCATTTCACCTGCCTGAAAAACCCGGTTTCGCCCGGTAACTAATTTTTTTTTAAAATAAATTATTTTAGAGCTATATTTAGCCTGGACTATGTTGTCTATATCGTATTTTAAACACAGGATATATCTAGGGGGTAGGAATGCAAAATGCATTGCATCATGCGTGTGCAAAATTAAACTGCGTATATTTAATTATGTAGCACGTATATCTACAATTCCTTGTGGTCTGCTGATTTGGTATACAGGGTGGTGTATAGCGCAACGCAGCATAGGGATTTCAATGGTAATTACTAGCTCCCCAAATTATTTTAGAGCAAAAGTCTAAATACGTTTTTTTAGAGAGAAAAATATTGCATCTGTTCATACTTTTAGTTATAATTTTCCATATTTCAAAACCGTAGAAATCGACAAAATAAAAAATTACATAAATCAGTGATGCTTTGGAATCTTTTAACAAACTACAAGCGCATCGTATTTAAGTTATTGTTGTTTGACGTCGAACGATTTTCATATTTAATTCTGTTTCGCAATAAAAGGCATCTTAGGGTAATGTTTTTTTAGAGAATGTATGCTGCATCTGCATCAGATACTATTTGTTTATCATTTTCCGGAATCAGAGTACCTACATAATCGAAGAAAAAAAACTGATTTGAAGAAGATTTGTTAAACTTATATTCGGATTTTCCCCTACTGCAGCCAAAACGTTGAATGTATTGTCGTTTTCCTGATGCTTTTGACGGACATTTTGAACGTTATTGCACTTGCAGTTCTTTACCTAATTTACCAACAAGTATAAATTAAATATAAGTCAAAGGTAAATAATGAAACGTGATCGCTGTTTTTTAGGTAATTCCAAGGCATATTTGATTTATTGAAAAAAGGACCTTTTTATTTTGTCGATTTCTACAGTTTTGAAAAACGGATAATTATAATTAATAGTATGAACAGATGCAGTATTTTTTTCTCTAAAAAAAACGTATTTAGACTTTTGCTCTAATATAATTAGGGGAGCTAGTAATTGACTATAAAAAAATTACCATTGAAATCCCTATGCTGGGTCGCGCTAGGCACCACCCGGTATATCGAATAACCCCACAGCTGGTCCACCGGCAGTAAGATTTATGTTTCGTCCTGCAGATTTCGTGTTCATATTAAAATCCTGGGTTTGGTTATTTGAAGTTTTAGGTTGATCTGGATATAGAAATTATTGACAGTCCGGCCTTAGGCAACCCAAGAGTTCCAGTAAGAGCGTAAGTCTGTGCTCTATGTCATTCCTTCTCTTTAGAGCTATATCTATAATTATAATTTATCTTAATATAGGGCTATTTAAACAACTGGTATAATCCTGAGTACCAATAGAAAAAATTAAGATGAGAACATAAAACACACAATAGATTATTTACAGAAGAAATAAAAGTATTCGACAACATAAATCAAACAAACAGAAAGAAAAATTGGCAGTCAGTGCCAAAGAATAAATACCACGCAACAAGCGATCTCGAACTCGAAAACCAGCTGATGTTACTTCGGGGACTTCACTTCGGTGATTTCCCCTAAATTTTGATTAAGATAACACTGGGTTCGTTGTAATTTTAGATGTAATATTGGGTTTTTGATAGTGGATAAACTCCAATACATGAAGACAAATAAAATATTGACATAAGAGATAACAACTATTTAAACGCAACATTCCAACTAACTCCTGCGACTATCATCGGAATTAGCAATTAAGTGGTCAGTGTCTAATTCCAACAATAAAAAAACCGTATACCCTTAATATCATACAATTGTTTGAAGAATAAGTGACTTTTTTTCCTATTTTACTTCTGCTGTGGTTGATGAACAGTAGATTTGTTTGGAGTAGATTTAATTACGGTGGTTCTGGAGGAAGATAGAGTCCAATTTTTTATTTAAAGTGTTATAGAGCTATTTTTTTAATTTTGCCTTTCTTTTTGAGTAGGCGGGGTTACAGCCAAGGCTGCTCTACTACCACTATTATATACATTTACAAATATCATGCCCGAACCCGGATTCGAACCAGGGACCCTTAGTACCACAGTTCAACTTTAACTGAACTGCGCCACACGGGCCGGCGCTTAATTGCACGGATTGCGCTTAATACCCTTGGACATCTTGTGTGTCTCCAATTTGATTTATCATTAGTTCCGCAAACACACTCGTTATGTTTAAAATCCTTTGTGAAGCTTTGCTGTTAACAAACTGGATAATGGATTCCTTGCGTAATAGCACTGACATTTTAAAACTATTTAACAACTGCATTTTTGTACAGCTTCTGAAAAAGAGAATAAATCTGACAGCTTTTAACTGACTTTTATTTAACACATAAACTGGGTAATCCAATGACTTGTTGGTTGAGGCTAACTAATAATTTTCTTGGTTTATCAGGTGATAAGCTTTTTAATTCACATTATCAAAAATGGAATACTGACTTTGTTCTTTGAACTGCAGAACCGCATGGGTAAGTGTAACATCACCTCTGCCGGCCCTCTCTAACCAGAAAAAATCTATCACGACCATCAGCCAGAGCGAAAAACGTGTCCGGGCGAGAACAAACGACACAGAAATACGGTAATCTGCAGGTTAAAAACAGAACACATATATACACCGTGTGCAAGAAAAGGATATCTATCATGGGGATCTCGGAAGCAATTTCAGTTTTGTACCTTGACGTTTGCAACAAGGCAGTTGGAATGAATTCGGATGTTTTAATTATTAATTAATGTTTCATTAAAATTTTTCATTATCAATTTCGAATCGACCCTGTAGTCAAGGTCGTATTTGTTTACTTTCGTTGTAAAAGAGTATTTCTTGGAATGAATTAAATTTAAATGAAAATTTGTGCCCCAATTTTGTCGTTATCCATGTGTTCGTTAATGCGTTTGTGACAGTTTGGATCTAATTTATTAAGTGTTTCTCGTATTTGAAAAGAGATGCAGGTAATTGTTTAGAGATAAACTAAATTTAGGACACTCTGTATACATGACAATTAGCGTGTCGACGGTGAGACCGCCGTATTGGATTATTTCGTTACGATGGTTTTGTAATTGGTTGGTGAATCGGTTGAAAATTTAAGCAGAGAAAACCCTTTAAATACCACAGGACGCGTAAAACAGACGCTTTTTGCCAAGTTCGAGGTCGGAGTGCCGATCATTTGAAGATGTTTTTTTTTGCCAAGTTCGAGGTCGAGTCGCTGTTGAAGTAGTTCTTTTCCATAAAATTTTCGGGGCCAAAGCTGGTGTCGTTTGAAGAAGTTCGAGGCCGGTTATGCAGTGGTTTTAAAAGAAAATTGCTATCAAGTTCGAGATTTATTACCAAGTTCAAGGCCGAGTTTGTTGTTTTCGTTTGTGTGTATTTGAAGGAAGCGTTGTGCGAACATTTCTACGGAACACGAACGGCTATATCAAGTTTGCGATGAGTATTCTCCGTCAGCGGGATGATACAATCGTTTCGGGGATATGAATTAAGAAAACCAAGTTTTTTGTATTACGTGCGTTTGTATTTGAACACCCATATGAGTTTTTGTTTTTCGGACATTGTAGTCCAATTATATTTTGATAAGAGTTTCATTTGTGTTTGAAAAATAAATTTTATTTCTGTAAAATTACGGAAGTTCTGTGTTTATTCGGACCCTTTAACGACGAAAAGAGAAGTCTCATGCTCTATTAGGATTAATTTTATTGGTTCACGCCCAAAATTCATTGGGTGTTTGACAAAGTTTGGTAACAGACCGTTTGGGATGTAAGGATTTGATCTCCGCTACTGTCTGTCTAGAATCAGAAATTTTAAGGTCAGAATTAAATCATTCCGCTGTGTCGGAGTGCAGATCTGTGAGAAAGTCACAGCAATACGAAGGTGTTCAAGTTAAGGAAAAGTTGCGCAATTAAAGAGTTATTATCATGGTGTAAAAAACAGGAAATTCCGATTACATCCGAAGATGTCGAAAGATCCCATCTCGTCAAAAATAGTTGGATAGTACAAGTCTTCTTCAGATTTTTCTTTTTCTATGATAGGTCGCTGTTCCTGAGTTCCCTCTTCACTCACTCCTATCCCACATATTCTCCTCATCCAACCCCTTCTCCTCCAAGATACAGCCCTTCCTTGTTTTGCTTGGTTTTCCTTGTTACCATCTCCTCCCCACATGCATTCTACTCACACTTCTTAGAACATATCCCTCTCCCCTTCTCGTTGCATGTCCAAACCATTGCAGTCTTTGCACCTGAACCTTCCTTGAGTCTTCAGTCACTTCGCCCATCTCCCTTATTGTTCCGAATCCTATACCTCTCTTAGTTTTTCTTTAATATTTTTTCGTGGGCCTTCTTTATCGGTCAGGTCCTACTGCCATAAATCATAGCTGACCGCACTACGGAATTAAACACTCTACCTATAACCTCTGTCGCAACGCTTCTGTCAGACAGCACTCCAGGCAACTTTTTCCAATTCATCCACATTGCTTGAGCCGAGGCTTGAGCTTTGTGCTTAAATTCCTGTCTAGTTTCCCCTAGCCAGTAACGTAGAAACCGATGTATTAGAACACTGTAGTGCTAACCAATCTCTCTTCAATGTTTATTCCATTTTGGTTCGACTAATTCTGACTCTTCCATCCTCCACTGCTTGCCTCCATTTTTCCAGCTCTTCCTTCACTTTCTCTTCTAATACTGAAAATTGGCTATGTTATATTTCGCTACCAGGATATTCATCCACATAGCATATTTGCTGCTAAATCACATTTTTCTAGTGGTATAAAGGGCAAAATTAATTTTTTTTAAGAATACAGGAGTTCCACCTACCACCTAAAAATATTCTATGTGTTACTGAAAAAAAAACAGACAATAAATTTGATAAAAATTCGCAATATCAACTTTCTTTTCAGTTGAATTCATCCCACATGAACGAAAATAAAAATAGGGAGGCCAAAGAAACAACATTCAAATTAATTAATATGACAGCCAAATCTTTATTTGTCTTAAGAAGTTATTTCGGTTGCATAAAATTAGGCGCTCTTCAGAAGATTTTGTCATTTAAAAGTAGACAGGGAAAAACAATACACATAAATCCCTATGTCTACTTCTTAATAAATAGCACTGTATATAACCTGGAATACTATATTCACAAAAACTTTCATGTGACTTTAGGATGTTGAAAATCCCGAACCCAAACTCATTTGTTGCGAATCTGAGACACTTTCGTCTTGAACCAAACATGTACCTATCTGTCCATTAATTATAATAACGTAAATATTGCAATCATTAAAAAATAAAAACAACTAAAATACCACGCTTAACCAGGTTAGGTCGCGTAAATGGAATGTAAATTTAACTTCAATTTGAGTACAAATTATAATTGTAGCTAGCAAATTGTCAGAATTGGGAAATCGAAATCTCAAGTTAAACACAAGTCGTGTTTTCTCGTTAGCGGATAATCAAGCCGACAACGAAATACTAAATCCACAAAATGCCTTGTACATATATTTCAGTTAGTTAATGTCACAGAATTTGAATAAAACTTTGATTAATTTTTCTGTTATTTTGAATGCCGTGGGAACTTTTCCGAAATGTTCATTGATGTTCTCTCGAACTTGTGAGAGAAGTTACGGATTTGTAATTAGTTTCGCAAATTAAAACATTAAGCACAACTTATAGTGAAAATAGAAACCTCGTTCTATCAGAATTGCGAATACATAACAATGTTTCGTATGATGCCAAAACGAAGAGAGTTTCGAATGAGTGGAAAAGCAGACGGAAGTATAATCTCATTAAATTGCATAGAATCTGGAGGAACGCTGTAAAAAGGCAGATTGCGAAGATAAGATTAGAATCGGATAATTGTAAGTAAGTACACCATCACCGGTTAAAATCGAGGGTGCGATCTGTTATAACTGGATCCGGAATCTCAGTCGTTTACGAATAAGCTGGGCCGTAAATCCCGGCAAAGTTATCACGACAGTATCCTTGCTTAACTATTATGCTACGCTATTGAGCGCTCGGCGTCCTTAAAGCGTGGAGATTACGCGGTTAAGTAGAGTAAGTAATTTGGTCGGTCGGGCCGGCGGTTTGTTGGCTAATTATCGGCTCGCCCGGGGCGCCTCTCGGCTTTCATTACCCTAATGGCAAAGACTCAGTTAAACTGCGCCCGACCGCAACTTTTATTACCGCAATATTGTTATCGCAATCGATGAGAGACCAACATCAAGGATAAACCTGCAAAGAGTTGTACTACTATCGCTAACCACGTTGTTAAGGCGAATATTTACCGTCAGACCTGCGGCACTTAGCGAACATCGGCAGATTTGCTCGCGTGTTTTGTGCTTTTATGCACAATTGTATTATTCCTTTTCAGCCGGTTTAGTTTCGAGATAAGGTTCAAATGGTTATCTAAATTATGCAACGTGTTTCGCTAATTTCGTCCTACTAACGACAACAGCTCCCGTAAACTGCACTATTTCGGCTTTTAATAGTGGATAACGATAATTGAAATTACGTCCATCTCGTTACCTCCCTATCATTATTAACCAAAAATTAAATTACCCTAACGGCTTTCCATATGCGTTCGCCGTTAATACTTCAAAATCTATGCTTTCACCAGCTGAATGTTTGGGATTGTCATTAAATTACAATTGCGAGAGACAACTACTGAATGGTTGCAATAGGGTTTTGCAATAAAAGCGTTTGAATTTCTTTTATTTTTTTAAATCAACATTGTGAGTTTCTAATCAGTTACCTAATTGATTTATTGAAAATTTCTCCTATTTCCAGTTCCTGAAATTTAATTTGACAATTTGTCTCATTTGCTTGGAAATTTAAACACAAACACAACTTTTGAACGAATTAATGAAAAAAAATCAGATGGCGCACAGATTTACATTGTCCTTTACAGGTTTTTTTTCTATTTAAAATTACTTCTGTAAACCTAAACCTACGAAATGGAATAGTGGCCATTGTTTGTACTAATTTGAACTTAATATCGAACCTAATAACCAAATGTGACACATGGTTACATACACAGTTTATCTAAAATATCATTATAAATGAATCCACTAAATTAACTTTTATATTTCCTTTGAAAATAACTCAAATTTTCTATGGGTTCATAACCGGTAAAAATGCATTCAAGACAAAACAGCTTCTATTAGCCGGAGGATGCGCTCTTTAAGAATTTACGAATCAAAAAAAGGTTTAACATAAATCAAATTTAAAATTACGGTGATTTATTCTTACAGATCCAAACCTTTAATTTTACAAAAATGATAGAAAATGGAAAAAATTGATGAAATAATAATAATAATAATAAATGCCTTTATTGCCCAATAACTCAATGATTATCGAAACAAACATCAGGTTACTGCATAATTGTGGGCAACAGGTGCAAGTTCAGGGACTGGCCCTTAGTGCCGCTCCAGGTCTTCCACTTGAACCCAGAATACTATATTCAGAAATTTATAAAGGTTTAAGGTTGGTTAATCAAAAGATAAAAAGAAACTTGAATTGTGTAATTTTGCGTAATGGTGTTGTCACATCCCATAGGTAGTGAAGTTAAATATGCATTATTGCGACATTAATAGATGGTCTCTAGTTTTCGCTTTGAATCGAGTGAAGGAGGCGATGTTTTTAATTGATTGACTCATTGAGTTCCATAATTTGCAGATATTATAAGAAAATGATCTCTCGAATAATGACGTGCGATGTTTGGGAGGGCGAAGGTAAAATTTCCTCCTTACGTTTAAATTATAAATATCCGTACGGTATGATAGGCGTTCTGAAAGATAAGGTGGGGTGTTAAATTTGATTACTTTAAAGTAAAGTAACAAGGCGTGATGATCTCTTCTGTTCGACATATTTAACCAGTTACATTGATGAAGTAAGTGTGAGACTTTATCCTATTTTTTAATTCCATATATTAATCGAAGGCAGTGCTTTTGGAATTTTTGAATTCTCTTCTTGTCATAATAATCTAAACATGGACCGTAAAGTACATCACAGAAATTAAAGTTAGACAGTACCAACGATTCACACAACATAACTTTTAGTCGTCGATTAAGTACATTGCGCTGAGAATAAATTTGCCTTAGAGCTAAAAAGGATTTACTTACAATCTTCGATACGTGCGCCTTAAATCTTAGATCAGAATCCAATAACATGCCTAAATTCCTGGCACAAGTAACACACTCTAATGTTCTTCCTCCTAGTTTTATCTTTAGGTTGTCAGCGAGGTACTGACGATCTTTTTTTTTTGCTAAAAAGCAGTAATTTGCACTTGTTCAAATTAAGTGTTAGGCAGTGTGATTCGGCCTGCTTAATAATGAATTCTAAAGCATTGTTTATGACACTGGCCGATGTGGTCAATTCTGCCATACTAAACGAGTGATAAATTTGAGTATCGTCGGCATACATGTGGACCCTAACCTCCCTGATGTCCTTAAAGTATTGACTTGTGTAAACGCTGAATAGTAAAGGGCCCAAAATTGTTCCTTGCGGTACACCTCTAGATATTGTTATCTCCTCCGACGTGTTATCATTCAACTACACAATCTGACATCGGTTCGTTAGGTAAGAGTCAAAGAACTGTAACAAACTAAAACTACAACCAACGTAGTGTAGGATCGCTATTAATGTGTCATGGTCTATCATATCGAAAGCCCTCTCAATGAATTCAACATTACTCCGAACGCTGTCTTTTCTGGTGTATTTGTTGCAATCAAATCACTATTTTAATTAATAGCACTGTTTGGGGTGAACGAGTCTGACCAAAAATTAGAAACACTTTGTTATACTATCCCAAGTAGGAGAAAGCTTGAATACGTAACAACGTGTCTTTTATAGTTTCTTATTTAATTTTTCTAATGCGATAATCCGAATTTTTTCGACCACAAAATACACATCAGTTATAACAATAGCTCTTTGTACGTACTAACGAAATTATATTAGTACTTTAATTAAACTGTCGTTATGCGTATAGGATTTCACTTTATGCGATGGAAAGTTTTTTTATTGATGTTTAATTGGTTAATTTCACAATAATCCGTATTTTGTAATAATTAGCGGAACTCTGCCGTTTTAAATTTTACGTTCCAAACACTTACAGGGTGACAATTTGAAAACTTACCACCCCCCATATCTTAGTAAATAAACGAGATATTTAAAAAAATCAAAATCCGTGTCGGTAATTCGGAGGGGGAATCACAATGACATAGTTGGCGACGCACCCCCCTCACACCCCCTGCGCCCTAGCCACCCCAACTTTTAAATCTTAAATAGGGACTCCCCATGTGTGATACGTCATTGGAAAGCTCTTAAAAAATGCTTTCCAACCATACCAAATAGCATTACATTTAGGTTAGTAATTATCGTGCAAATCAAAAAATAAACATGGAAAATCGTATTTAACTTGAACTTCCAAAGCCGACTCGACAGCAACTCATTTTTGATCGCCAGTTATAATCTATTCTCAAACTCTTGTCGAACCTTTTCAAATGTTGGTTTTGCAATATTCATTGCATTCTTGAATATTATTCTCTGTCTTAGTTCATCTAATGTTCGCCGGTTGCGTTTTAAATACGACAGATGTATCATATTAGTTTATTTTTTGATTTGCACGATAATTACTAACCTAAATGTAATGCTATTTGGTATGGTTGGAAAGCATTTTTTCAGAGCTTTCCAACGACGTATCACACATGGGGGGTCACTATTTAAGATTTAAAAGTTGTGGTGGCTGGGGCGCAGGGGGTTGGAGGGGGTGCGTCGCCAACTATGTCATTGTGATTCCCCCTCCGAATTACCGAAACGGATTTTGATTTTTTTTAATATCTCGTTTATTTACTAAGATATGGGGGGTGGTAAGTTTTCAAATTGTCACCCTGTATATTAGTGGTGGTTACGGTACTTAACTCGAAACTTGTTTAATTAATTTTATTGTTTCGCACGTATACTCAAATTTTACTAAGAAAAACTATTGATTCTGTCATGATATCCACAAAAAAAATAAAATCTTGAATTTTGATGTTGATTTCTCGCAACCAAAATTTGTTACTACCGTGCAACACTCTAGTTACGTCACGGGTTTCCTTGTGAATCCCAATCATTTCCAGGAATTATAATTAACGCCTACTAAAACGACAGGTTAAACTTCTTTAACTGCAAATTTGTTACTTTAAATCCCGCTCTACGAATCAAATTGGAGTTATGGCGATTAAACGTTCCTCGGTCTTTTCCAAATATGCTAATTTTGCATTTTCCATGATATTGAGTGCTATTATGATGAGTCTGCAAATGTAACCCAATAGTACCAGTTAAAAAGAAGAAATACCATACAGACTCTAGACTTTATGTCTCCTCGGTTTCCGAAAGCAATTAAGAAACAAAGCCTTATAGAAGAGAAAGAACGCAGGAATAAATGCATGTCCCTTGCACTGCAATTGATCAATTTATTTTTGCCAATTCTCAAAAAATCGCTATCCATATGGAAATAATTTAGAACCGGTAAATTTCGATGATTTACCCATTTCTGTAAAGATATCAAATATTTAAGTGGAAATTTACAGCTACCGTTACATGGTCAATTGTTGTTACCTCAAGTTTCCAGAAATGTGCATTTAATCAATACAACTAGCCGCTGTTGCGCTGTTAGAAGAGAAGTGAAAAGAATTCATATCCACTATCTGTACTTAATAATTATGTGATAAGGATAACTTATTAGATCAGGAGACACATTTTTTATAACGCTACACCTTTGCTTTACTATAATGTAAACGATAACATAAAAGACACATATGAATAAGACGATCATAATTTAACAAAAAGGTGTTTTTTACCTATTGCATTAATCTTTTGCATTATCTTTAAAAACAATTCATTAACAATTTTATTGACAGAGTGTCTCAAAAACAAGCAGTACTGTATGATGTTATTTCAAGCATTAGGTGCCTCAGACAAAATTTGTACCCTGTATGTCTTTGTTATTGTCCCGGTACCTGTTTTTTTATGTTGTTTAGAGCAAACAGGGACGGCATCCTTGAGATACACTGAGTCAGGTCATGTTACAGCTTTAATGTCAGAGCACCACCACTAATAAGTTGTTTTCTCGGTTGTTTTAGTTGCCAACTTGTTGTACACGTTGCAGAAAAGTGTCAAAAGAAAGAAAATGTCCGTGTGGATGACCTCCACATGATCCATCAAGTGAGGAGCCAGACCAATGCGTTAATTGTAAAGGACCTCATTCGGGCGGACGTAAGAACAGCCCAAGCTGTAAACGTGAATTTGAAATTGAAAAAATCAGTAGGCATTGAGAAGATTCCTTATACAGTGTCCTAATTAATGTCATGCATGACCTAAAAGGCGTCGTATCCGTTCTGCAGCGTGGCAATTTTCATTTTTTTTTCTCGCTTTGCTTTTTATCTCTTATGTTCTGTGATAACTGTTTCAAATTTAATACATCAATTATTTTTTGTAATGTCTAATACATTTTCTTTGCCACTTTGCATAACGAAAACTACGCCCCATAGACCATGCATATAGTTGCATGGTGTGTGTTTGCAGGAAACCCTTTTTCAGAGAAGGCCATCAATTGTACAGTTGGGCTATTAGGAGTATTCTACCAATGTTCACCTATTCTTTCTCACTCGTCCGCATGTTTCAGGTGCGTGTGGAAAACAATATTTCGCATAACCTGGTACTTGGGAATGGTGTGCCACAGGGATCCACGTTAAGCTGTTCTTTGTTATATATAAATAAACTTAAACAATTGTCGATGTTCAAACTGCAACAACCAATTAAGGAATACAGCTACAAAATTAATTATGTATACGATTTAATTCTGCGCACGCGTGATGCATGCCTGTTGAATATCCTCCATAAGCGAACATGCTGTATATAATATAATATAAGTAAAAATAGCTAGACCTTCAAAGTGAAGTAAGCCTATAAAGTAATTTTCATTGAGGGTTGCACAAAACAAATAAAAAGAATTATTTCCATAAGAAATGCATTGTAAAATTCGAGGCAAAAATGCAAGTTTGATTCCCAAATGAAATACCAAGTGTTTAGTACCACTGGTTTTATAATTTTTTTCTCTATCGAGTGACTTAAAAATCCAATATGGTGTCTATTTAAAATAAAAAGTTGATGTCAATATCTAGAAAACCGCCATTTTAAAAATTTTTTTCTGCGTCCATTGGAATTTATCCCATAGAATCTTGAAACTTTTTTCAATAGCTCTCTTTGTTATTAAAATATTTAAACTTTTTTAAAATGTCGATTTTCACTAATTTTTCCAATTATCTACGAAACGCATTATTTTTTTCAAAATATCGCATCGAAATATCTATGAACATAAAAAACTACACAACTTTACCAGTTTAACCGAATCTGTAAGTATCAAAATAACAAAGATAGCCATGTTATCCTGCTCAATTTAAGACACCCTGTATATAACTTCCAAGAAACATACTTTCGTAATTATGAACCGATTTCGACCAAATTGTAAGGGTTGGTGTATCTCATAAATATTTTGGTCAAGTGCGTGAATCAGCCAATTCCGCCACATTGGAACAAAGTGGCGGACACTTTTATAGAAGTCTAAGTACACCTTATCGGCTGAGCCGAAAGGAATTTTTTCATTGCGAGTCGTAAATTCTGATTAACCAAAAATTTTTTACCTCACAGATCCTATGTCTAAAATCTACAGTATATTTACAAAGCTAAGAATCTAAGAAAAGTCAGAAGGCCGGTTACAACATTGACAATTGTGAAATGAACTACAATTGAGTACGTCTACAACTTGCTTTCCGTTTCCATAAGGAAAATTGAAATTTAAAAAAACAAACAGAACAAAATTGGTATCTGTATTTCAAAGTCCCTCCCTAAGCAAACATAAATATGTACAAATACAAACATTCCTCTACTCCTACAACCCCCAATTTAATTATTTCGATATTCAACTTGGCATCCGTTTTATAATTATGCCGTATTGACATCGCCACCCGACTTTCCTTTGTCCGTTCCGCTCCTAATCCTCTCGCATTCATTTTATAGATTAAATAAGAAAACCTAAGGGAAATGGAACACAAATTTATCGCCGTACGTGAGTGGTCGAACTTTGACTTGGTTAACTGAACAAAGTGATCACTTTCCTCGATGTTCAGGTGTACCGGAATTTAATTGCGTCTAGTGGAAACAATCAATGGCGGACAGTTTTAAATCAAACGCCGAATTGACTTACGAGGATTTATTTCGTATTAACCGGCGAATCCGTTTACTTTCCGCTTGCTAAAAATATGAGCACGTTGAAAATGTACGGTTAAAGTGTTTCCATCCAATTCTGTTAAAATAAATTTAACAAATGCCTTGGGGGAGTCTCATTTTAATTACACCGATAATGTTTGTGTGGTCCAAGCTTGCAAAGCACGGTGGTAATGAGAATTTAAAACTTAGATGGATGACGTATTGCTCAACATTAACCATCGTTGTTAAATACAAAGCATGTTGAAATTTATTTTGAGTGGGGTAATTTATTTTCCAACGGGAAACGTGGCGAAAAGAAAATTTTGATTTGAGGGATCCAATTTGTGTATTAGAATTAGAATGAAAACCATAAAGCCGTTGTTTGCAGACAACAATGATGAAATTGTATTAGAAGTTTTATGCGGAACAGTTGTTCCCAATATAAAACTGAGGGGTAAATGTTTCAATGGAGGGAGTGAACGATTCTTCAAACATATTATGATTTCGTTCCGTTCCAAATCAAGCTTCTAATAATGCGGGTAAATGGGTGCAATTTAACGGGCAGATTACGGATTGTTGTGTCGTAATGAGCAATGCAGGTTACCAATCACGCAACGCAAAACTTTAAAGTTTGTTTCACTGATTTTGTACTGATATTGCTGTGACTTTCAAGGGCGACAGAGAAAAATCTTGTAGTCTTTGAAAGGTTAAGAAGAGCTATTGATTATGGTCAACAAAATGAATTTGAAGATGAGATGATATCACAGAATTTTACATTATATTAGTCTATACGTTAAACGTAGGTTCAAAAATGAATAGCGTCACCTTTCTCATACCTAAATGGTGTGTTTAAGATCAAAAAAGAAAAAAGATTTCCCGTCAAAGTCGAAAAAAATAAAATTTAAATTTTTCGCAATTCACGCAACCATCGGAAACATCGGAAATGATAACCGTTTAACGCCATATGTAAAACACAAATAAGCCTTATTCACCCGGGATCACAAAACAATTGCGCACTATTAAGTAAGTACCGTATCGACAGTATCCGCGACTTTTCTTTGATCTACCGATTGCGGCCGAGTATGGTACAATCAACACTTGACGCGACACCACTGTCTTCTTTTCTGCTTGACGAAACTGGTAACTTCATAGTTCATACCCATACACAAAACATAAGCATTTCCAATGGTAAAAACCTTCGGAAGAAGTCACATTTGGGGTTCGCGTAACTTTTGGGAATCGACGAGTTTTTATTTTGCGCAAGCTCTTTTCTGGTATACGTGTACAAATCTATTGCTATTTGTAGTGGCAAACGGTCACTAAGCCACCTACCAAAAACCTGTCCAGCTAGCTCAATTAAACCCAGGTACTAATATCCCTTTGAAACGAAATAACTATAATTATTGTTCTAGGGCACGACCAGCCTCCGCACTTACGAAAATCTCAATATTAACGTAAATATTATTAATTTGAAACAAGGATAAGTTGTGCACAACTCTTGTGCAGATAAAGCGCATTTTTAAACTGAAATGGCTATTAGTAAATGATTGCGTTATAAGGTAGTAGCATGGTATATTTATCGATGTTTTCTTTCTTGTTAGATGATTAATGGTGAGACTTCACCAATAGATATGTCTCGTCCAGAGAATTCATTTTGCCTTTGTGGCTACTTTCCTCCGACAACACGTTTTCGAGATAGACGCTCGTAAAGTTTTGGCATCACCATCTTCCAGACATCCTAATCGCCCTTTGTGAGTACCATCCTCCGACAATCTGTTCTTGACATATAAGGAATTATTTATATCTTATTACGATAAGGAATCGAGGAGGAGGCTAGGTTTGGTAGAAATTAATTCATATCGCTGAGACCTTTCATTAGAGTACAATGAAGGATAAAACGGACAGACGGATGTACAAAACGCAAACAATTTCACATTTTCTTTAATTCTAAAAAGGGGCCAGAATAACGTACCACGCTACGAGCGTTCGATAGACAATTAATTAAAACAAAACTTACTTACCATAAATTGTCAATAATTCAAACGACGTCAAGATTAACTCACTTATTGCACTACAACTGACTGGCTGACTGTTTTGCAAATAAATATGATCAAATACGGCAACGTTTTAACGTCCAAGGAAGCTAGATTATCGTCTCGTACTAAAAAGAACTTGACCGACAAAAGGCGTCGTTGAACAACCGGTTCGCTTATTCAAAAATCAATAAAAAAAAATGCGTGTCTTCGAAAAATCAAACTGCACCTGTGTTTTCTAACCGGCAATAACACGTCCTTGTGTTGAAATTTAATGGGGGTTTACAGTATAGTTGAATTCCGCAGTTCTAATTTAATAAGCGTGTACCTGAAACCATAAAACATTTTTTGGACAGTAAAAGTTTATTTAAAAATAGAGGCTGATCAGCAAAAAAATAATGAACATGTGCGGTTTTAAAGGTTTATTCAAAACGATATGATTGTGGCGGGCTCTGTGACGTAATAAGCCCGACCAATCGGCTCCTAGAACCATTCAGATGACACAACGACTTGGCAATATTGCAGGAGAATGG
Organism: Photinus pyralis; assembly: GCF_008802855.1. NCBI lineage: Eukaryota > Metazoa > Arthropoda > Insecta > Coleoptera > Lampyridae > Photinus > Photinus pyralis. The sequence continues at coordinate 12,138,604 of NW_022170511.1, forward strand.
CATTTATAACTTGCGTCATCTGTCACAGGCACTTGTCACTTTCGTGCTAGATGCAGTTAAACATCCCTCTCAAAACGTCAAATGTGACAAACGTCAGACCCTCGCGTAAGGTCGCCAGCTCACTTCTACGTGATTGGTTGTAGGTTTGTGACGTATTTAGTCTGAAGCGTTTCAAATTCGGACTAAAAACACAGCTTTTCAATAATTTATTTTGGGTTTATTTTACTCGCAAATAAAAATTGAGGACACACGGGTCTTTTTATTTTTAGTGTACTTTGTGGATCAGAAATAAAAAATGAAGGCGGGATGACCCCATTGGCATACGCAGCGATAACAAAACTTCTTATCTACAACGGGAGAAAAACATGAGATAAACTTTTACAAACACTACTGAAATCATGCTCAGATGTTCCTGGTCTTACCTCGTAACACAAAAATAAGGGCGTGTTTTAGTCCTGAGAGTTCAGTCAACCGGTCACCTTCCATTCGAGAAGCAAGTACCTGAATCCTATGGCAAAGACGTTATTTTATGTTAGAGTAGTTACAAATTTGTAAGAAAGGCCTTTCTTTTCCAATACCGATAATTATCTTTGACTTAGGTACAAATTAATTGTTTCGCGGTACGGTTAACCCGCTCAACAGGATCCGCTTGTAGGTGGCAAAGGGCAGTGAATCTAATCTTCACACGGTACTAATCACAAACATGGCTTGTAAACGTATGGTTGTTCCATTAGGTCAGCAGGCTTACGCACCCGCCTAAGTTTTCCTGGTCCGAATGGCTGATAGCTGATTTAGTGTACTTATAAAGAAGATTTCGACGTACATGCTGTATCCAGCCACTACATCGAAGGTGAAGACGATCCTTCCGGAGAAAGTCTGGAGGATTGCGAGATTTTCGAACAGTTCCATTTTCTGTTCTACGCGCGGTTCGTGCACAGTCTACTTGGAGGATCCTGAAGAACTCACGTTGAAACCTGCCTGCCTGTGATTGGCGGAACCGAAACTCGAATAGCTATTTGCAATGGCGGTCCTGAGTTCATTTGATTTCAACATCGATCGGAGCGAGACCAAGACTGCACTCCGTATCCTTTGTTTTGATTTTCGATCTAATTGTATACTAATTTATGAAACAAGAATTAAGTTTCTTTCTGTACTCGGCGGTTTTAGAGTAAATATTTTGATTTTTGACTAACGTAAAAAAGACAGATTTTCCTTTCTATGCAGTGAATTTTTGTGAATGAATGAGTTACCCTACTTTTACAGGAACGTACCGCCTCAGCCCCTTTTGACATGTGTTATTTACAGAAAAAAGGAGATTTTCTAAGAGAAAAAGAACGTAATAGGTTTTAATAAAGACTATTGATTTTATATTCGTTTATCCTTTCCCATTTTCTCGAGCCCAAAAAAGGACCATCGACTGAAGCTAGCTGGCGCCCAACAAAATTAGGTTTTGCTGCAGTTTTCCTTATTCGTAAGGTAAATACCGGAGTCGTATAGAACAACTTAAGACCTTCTGCAGAGGCACCTCTAAAAGAAAGCTATATGCGGGTCACTGTATAATTGGGCGCAAGCCCGTTGAGGGCCCAGAATAAGAGAGGGATAATAAAACAAAACAAAACAAACAATTATTTTATGTAAAGAAGAACCACCCATAAATAAAATAGTTTGAGAAAGAAACGGTAGGGAGAGTTGAAAAGTAACCAGCCGGTTGCAATGCCAGCCGGGATACTTGTTCGGATGCAAGTATCAGAGGTACTAGAGAAAAGTTCAGGGTTCATTGGCGTGTCCAGCACAGAAACGGACGTAAGTTCCATGATGCCACAATAAAGAGTGAAGGAAACAGACTCTAGATAATGATTTAGTTATTCTACTCGCCAAATTACTGCCAAGCACTCACGTTATGTGGTGCTGAAATTGCGTTAGGTTCGAGTTAAAGATCTGAACAAATAACAAATGACACGTTCACCCTCAGGGAATACCTGAGAGACGAAGTTTTGAAAAGTCAGGACATGGTAATACTGGTAGTTAGTAGTTCTTTCAACAGCACAACAGCAACAGCAATTCAGACATTTCCTGTACCAACCACTTCTTCCCAGAAACCGTCGCACCTCCTTGAGATCAGCGGGGAACTTAATTTGTAAGGTATTTCAGTTCAGCTCGGCAAAGCTGATACTTATATATATTATCAAGGGGTCCCACTGCCAATAATCGAACAAACACATTAGACAAAGTTTTAGGATGTGAGTCCAAATCAGAAGGGACGGTGTTAATGTCATTGAGATAGATTAAGACATTGGGTTGTAACTCTGGACCCAGAATTTTTTCAATAATACCTTTCCATGTCTCCGGTGCATTGGTTAGCCCAAAAGGCAAAATTGGTACAAGCCTCGTCCAGGCACGCTGAAAGCAGTATAATTTGGTCTCGAAGATGAAGCCCATCCAACTTGCTGTACAAGTAAAAAAAAGAACCAATAAACCACAATAATATATTAAAACCTCTAACGCGTTTCGACAGAAAGGCTGCCAACATCAACGAACAACTGGAGTAGTTTCAGTGCTTCCAGTTGCTGTAGAATCTTAGGACCGTAAGGCATGCGAAAAGCATCCTTTAATGTGACTCGGTTCAACTTAAGATAATCGACACAAAATCGATATGCCCCGTCCTTCTTTGGAATCATACATATTGGAGATGCCCACTCGCTTTTAGAATGTTAATAATTGCCTGAGCTAACCATTTATCAGTCTCTTCATTTATGATTTTCTGCTGGATAGGGCTAACCCGCTAACCGAATTATATCGCTGTTTTATCGGGGTCACGTTAGGGTCAAGATGAATTTCAAATTTAAACAGTCGTGCTGTTGTTCGACACTCAGAAGAGATCTTTCCAGAATGGCAGAAATTGACTTCATCGATGCACCATATGAAATTCGTACTCGATGTAGGTACTACTAATAGATTAATAATTACAGTTCGGTTTTTCGGAGTAATAGGCGTCATCACATAACCCAACGAAGTAATGGTGCTACCATCAGCAATAATACATGACGTAGGTTGATTAATAAAACGTAGATGTAAATGTTACATCTGAACTCGCCTGAATCCAATAGTTCGAAAAAGGAATATCAAAAATGTGGATTTCAACATAAGGTCTCAAATCTGGGCCCACATGTTGCAGAAAAAATCTCATTTTGGTTTAGTCGAGGCATGAAGACGCGACGTTGTCTTAGTAAATAGACCATAAGAAAGCTCCCGACGTCCCTCTGGATCCGTTTCCCGAACTAAATCCGCACGAACGTACAGTGACGCCCGTAGCTCCACACGTGTAGCAAAAAAAGCTGCCGCGGTTCTAGACATTCAGCTCGATGGTGCCCTAAGCGTTGACAGTTCCAACACGCTGATTGATTATTCTCGACGAAAAGAATGCACCTTTATCATTTTACAACGTCTATTAATATAAATAAAAGCAATAATTTCGCACTTTATCTAATAATAGCTTACATTCAAATTAAATATAAAAACGAATCTGTTTTTCTGATAAACAAAATAATTACGCAAACTGAAGACATGCGTGGTGTCACAGCACTATTTAATCATACAAATGTAAATAAGTGCAACGCTTCATGTAATAAAACAAGACTTAAGAAAAACACAAAAAGTAAATGGTGTCTGATATGAACCCGATATTAGTGTATGTTACGTAGGCTAGGATACTATTTCCCAAATCTGTGCAGGTCACCATGCAATTACCGCAAAGGGAATAAGGATAATTATGTGTTTACAGAACTGTTCCGTAAAAAAGGCCCATCGTACGTAATTCCGTTAACAATCACTTGTATGTGAAACGGTCGACCTCAGCCAGTAATGCGGCTTATACTCTGTAAACTGCTACATGTTTGTGAGCTCTGGGGAAAGCTCCTTTCGGGAGCGCATTTGCTAGTATTGCTTTCGTTGGTCATGTCACAAAAAATTAAATTGTGTTGGTTAAAGCATTCGCTTGTAAGGATGCGTCTGTACCTAAGGTACTTTTTTTCAGAGACAATTTTGTTGGGAGTTAAGGTATGTACACATCCCTATGCAGTTACCTAGTAACAAGGAGCCTAGCTAAATCTGTGCCAGAAGTTTTGTTTGCTTTTGTGTTTATATCCACTTAGCGCGGCGCTTTACACAGCGTAGCATGCATACAATCGATCATGTTACATTTTCACATTACGGTCAGAAAAGTGACTAAGTAGCTCACAAAAATTTCGCCGGTGGAAGAAGTTAGAAAACGGGTTATCCTTTCAAAGTTAACTAAGTTGCGGGTCGTGTCGCCGCGAGACAAGAAATTAACAGCAGTACACCCCCTGATTTATGTACATGTACTAAGCACTTTCAAATTACAGCGGCGCTCTGTTTGCGTGTTATAAAGACACAGACACCAAGACAAGGTAGCAAATTACATGCAATATTAAAACATAAATTTCATTTCGTTGTTGTTTAGACTGCTTTCATCACAGCGATATACGTTTTAATTGCCGGTAAGGTGCAGAAACAATTAGTTTACACTGATTTCCATTTCCTTCCCCATTTTGTTTTTTTCTGTCGACGTATATTAGGGTAAATAGAATTTTCTGTTGTAAATAAAATTTATTTGCGAATAGAAATGTTGCAGTAACTTGTAGCCCAAGAGGTTTCTCTTGTTAACCTCGTTCCGGTCAATTCTATTATTCTTGTTCACTATCCAAAGTTCAAATAGGTAATGCCTTTAATATACCTAAAACTTTTTTTTCTTTATCTGCAAAAATTTACTCCATTACACACGAGTCTCCTTCTTTCGGAGTATAATGTCTTACTTCATTAATTGATGGATTCGGTAATACAAACCAAGAGGACCCTCTATATTTGGCCGGTTGATGTTTCGTTGTATGTCAAACTTGTTTTAGAACAGATGCGACCAAGTATAATTGGGTACTTTATATGCAATTAAAACACAGATGGGGTTTAATTATGTCGTTTTATTAAGTACATCAAAAAAGTGTCTTTATTAGAAAAGTTTAGTAAGTGTTAGTTAATTGAAATTTTTAACTACCATTATCTTTTACGACTAGGAATTGTGACACCGTATTGTTTGAATCTCAGTTCTGACTATGTCGCCTAGTTGTTTAATTTATTTCGTAATGATGTTATTAAAATATAATTACTGAATGAGTGGCGTGGGCTTAAATTGTAGCTACGAAATTAAAATTATCTTTGAACGAAACTAAGTCTAGCCAACTTCACAGAGTTTAGACATGAAGGTAATTGTGCAGTATTCACCCCGCAAACTACATATTTAATTCACATATCTGACTCATATTTTGTGAAATTTCTATTTGTTAAACTATAGTATAGGCTGACGGATTTTAATTGTGTTACTTAACCCGACCGATAGTATTGAATATGCATCTGAAACAAAACAACCCTTATGGAAACTTGATAATAGTACTAGAACAGTTTTCAACTACCTACAAGTCGGCGGTTCTCAATAGTTTCATTAATTATGTTGTTCGTGTAAAGTTTATGTGTTTGTGTATCTTAGCATACAACAAATTCTATAAATTCTGTTGAATGTCGCTGACTCTTAGGTATCCTCATATAGCAGGAATTGTTCACTGTAAGTTCATTTTTCTCCATTTTACGTACGTACGTCCATGGGACAAATATGTACGGCTGTTGTACGTACGGTTGTGTACGATCACAAACTATAACTCTATAACGTACAAAGTACGTACATGGTACGCCGGCAATTTCAGTCAACTCATAATTTTGCATGTGATCAGTCACGTACGTACATTGCAAATACATGGTACGTACTAACGTACATCCCTGGATTTGTGGACGCACATCTCATGTACACTTACGGTTTATGTACGTACATTTCACGCACATGGTACGTGTAACAAATTTATGTTCACAGTGTAAAATAAATACATTTTAACAGTGTACCTTTCTCGTTTATTCAATTTTATATCACTATAAATCCTTGAAGGAACTCAAAATTTCCAATAGATAAGCACCAATACTTCCTTGATAGCTACGAAAGCGAAAAGACGGCTGCGGTGAAACGAATTACGCCGTAGAATTTGTTGCTAATTTATGGCAAACTGCAAATATAATCTTGTCAAAGGTTAATTACTTACCTACCAAGAGTTGTTTTTTTGAAATTTGACTTCGATTAGACGGTGTTTTGAAAAGGGATTTGTTGCCAAGTCGTAAGTTTTTTTCTGATCGTTCGTTCTATTCATACATATATTTTTTTAGCCTTTTATTTTTGGGTTTATATGGGTTATGTTTTTCTGAAAATTTGGTTTCGGATCAAGTTCTAAAAATAAAGCGAAGCTGCTGTGCAGAAGAAATACTTACCACGTTTGGGGTTCGACGTTTTTTTGGGTTGTGGTCAAAAGGCGCCGAGGCAAGCGTTATCATTTGTTGGGAGTAACCTTCCGTGAAAAACCTTTGTGGATAATCCTACCGCCATTCAATCTGGAAAATTCGAAGTTCAATTTATAACAATACACAAATCAGTTGGTATGTATAGTTTTGGATTTGTTTTTGATTTATTTTCATACAAATTTGTTATTTTTGTTTAAACCGTGGACAAGCACAACTTTGGATAAAAAGTTGGCAGCTGAAATAAATTTGTTCTTTTGCTGTTTAAAAGTTGATTTCGATATATTTATTAATTTAACGTAACTAGAGTGGCTACTTGTCCATTGGTAATGGATGTGTTCAAACCAATTAGTATTAGTACTTACTTTCTAAATCTGCAGCGCTACCTGTAAAAATATGGCCACATTTACATAAAAGCTGTGTGATGTAAGCTTCAATTATATCAATTTAATTAATTTTGTTCACTACGTGCCAACGAAAACCTTTTTTTTTAAATTTCGAATAAAGATCTTTGTGTTTGGGTAAATGCATGAGTTTGATTCTTTTGGTGGAATGTTTAAGTTGTCTTTTGATTACAGATAAATTATATGTACTTACCTACGACCATTGCGCCGACCTGATTAGCTGGCATATTTTACCTATTTTTTGTAAACGTGGTTTTCACGTTATATACGTTAGGTTTGCACCCCTTTGTACATACTAGGAGACGTGTGAGGGCGCTTACGAAAACCTAACGCATAGTATTTGTATGTATGCTTAATTAATTCATATTGAGTGGAAAAGGTGCCAAATATTGTTCCACAAACGTTTTTCCGCACACATCAACAATGAAAATACATTTAGAAGCGCCATTCGACCAGTTTAGATGAGGGACTTAACTTTTCCATTTAATGTACGAGGAGGACCTCCATTACATGGAAAGCTTTCATGGCTAAACGTCGATATCATTGATGAAGCACCAGTTAAATTGAAGTGAGGGATGTAAGATGACGCTTTTGTGATAATAATCCGGTCATTATCCTCGTTCCACTTTTCCGCAATTGTGGAAACTTGAGCCGTTTGCCTGCATGTCACACGGAACGTCGTACCAGCTGCCTCAAGTTAAGGCAAGTTTGTTTACATTTTATATGTACTGAAATTGAATTGCGTTTGCATTTCTCTGAACAATTCGTTACATCGTTTGCGCGTAAGAATTTGGGGTAATTTATAGTTGAATTTTGCATCAGAATATCCATTCAAATTGTACATTTGAGAGAGATGTTTTCCTTTACGGTTCAAATATTACATTGAATTGTTATGTTGTTTGCATTTTAATCTATGACGTTTGCATCATAAATAAAGCAGACGCCTGCATTTGACAGTAATGATTGATTTAAAGATACATTTCGGGTAATGTATCGATTTTGAGTTTGATGCGATATTTAAAATTAGCGTGTTATCTGAGTAAATTTTATTGTAATCAATCTTCTCAAGTTTAGGATATAATAAAATCGGAATACACTAAACAACATTTAGAATGATGTGGAAGTAAAATTTCTACGTTGTACATGAGTCAAGGTTTCAAAAACATTCCTTCAAATAAATATTATGATAAGCTCGAGTTTTTTATTTTGTGCGGATTTTTGTGCAAATGTCAAATTCGGATTCAGCGACCCAAAAAACATACACCCTACATCTTGGTTCTTTGTCCCAGAAATTTGCAAGGTGGACCCCTGTTTTGAGCTCTAGGGCCTGGACTATAATGGCATTCAGCCTTCCCGTGTTTATCAATGGGGCATTTGTCCTAAATTGTATTTGTCGCCTCGTTGTCTGGCTACGGTTTTGAATTACACGCTGGAAATTGGTTGTTGTTGAAACTTAAGAGTTTTTAAGTTTGTTAAAACCAACTTTATGGTTAACCTTTATTGATGTAACTTACATTAGCTAGAGTTGAAACAAGACTGACTGTTAATAGAACAAAACTTGGTTAAAAAGACTCTGTTCACAATTGAAGTGGCTGATGTGCCCTAAATAAATAATACCACGAACTGTGCTACAAAGAAAATGACTTAAAGTTAATGGGTTCTATTGAATAACTCCATCAGGATTACTGAATTCTGAGGAACTGAGTAAATTGCAATCCCTACTGAGAACCTTCTCAGAAGGGCCTTTCCTGAAACTATTGAGATTGTCTGACAGAGTTCGCGGAAGGTGCTAAGATGACATGACGTTACATCTACTCTTTACGTGACTAACAAATGATTCATCCCTAAATACTTAATTCCTAGTACAAAATATGAATATAAAATTACAATAACTCAACAGTTGTGTTATGGCACTTTTATAATTGATCACATTAAATAAAGCTCGATAAAAAATAAGCCGATATCGCATAATTCGAATGTCAAATACAGCCCTGCAAGCGGGTTGAACCAATAAAAACTAATAAAATACCGCCGCCATAACTATTCCACCACTGAGTGGGCGTTAAAAAAATTCGTATTTGCGTAGACGCTCTGGTCAGACCGCGCAACCTAAGCACGATGAACTTTAGAAGATGCTAAGGAAGATTACTTCAAATATATCATAATGATACTATAATCTGGGAATAAATTAAAAAAATCCTCTCAGATCACTTTCTGCAAATGCAAAAAATGTATGTGGCTTTCCTATCTTTTGTTGGAAGCAAGGCACGTAGTTTAGAGTAAGTATGCTGCCAAATCTGTTCCAATTTTTATGGGCAGTATTGATTGATGTTTTGAATAATAATAATAATAATAATAATAATAATAATAATAATAAACTCCTTCTTCACAGAAACACACCACATTTTCACAACCCACTCGTATTCAACCGCAACGCAAAAACCTTAACAGAACTACAGGCTCACAACATACTAAAATATCTCCACCAAAAACCCAAGCAACTTCACAAATACAACCTCAAGAACAAAGAAACATCATAAATACAAGTAACGCAACATGCACTACAAAGACAGTTCCACCCAATAAAGTTACACGCCCTAGCACAATTAAAAAACACATAACTCCTTNCCTACATAACTTCACTAGACACAGACACAGACAATAATCGTTACTTGATTTTAATCCGTGCGATTAGTTAACCAGGCTAGACCTGAGTTCTCACAAGAAACACCGACCATAATAATAATTTAATTAATTTAATAAATTCCATGGACGAGAATGAAACTTATAAGTATCTTGGTTTTCAGCAAAATACACATATTAAACATACGAGTATAAAACAAACACTTATCACACAATACCTACAAAGAGTACGCAGTATACTTAAAACAAAAATTACACGGTAGAAATACAATCAAAGCTATTAACACTTATGCCATACCAGTGCTTACATACTCTTTCGGGATTATACGTTGGACAAATACAGATTTAGAACAAATATAGAGAAACACACGTACACTATTAACAAAACACCATATACATCACCCTCACTCCTCCACTATACGACTTTACCTTCCTCGTTCGGAAGGAGGTAGAGGACTTACAGATATAAAACTATTACACCAAACACAAATACACAATTTACAACAATACTTTTATAACAAATCAGATACTTCAGTCTTACACAAAACAGTAACATATGCAGACAAATCTTACACACCACTTAACCTACACGAAACTATTGTACTCCCACCCACATCCAAACTTACATACATCACAAATAACATACAGACATGGAACCAAAAGCCTTTACATGGACGATTTCCACAAGAGGTTGGCCAGGATTGTGTTGACTCTATAGCAACGCACAGTTGGTTGTCTGAATGTGATGTCTTCCCGGAGACTGAGGGTTTCATGTTAGCAATACAAGACCAGGTCATTAACACACGCAACTATAAAAAAACACATACATAAAGATAAAACAGTGACAAATGATTCTTGTCGACTTTGTTCACAAACATCAGAAACAATCCAACATATAATATCGGCATGCACACGACTTGCACAAACTGAATACAAACATCGACACGATCAGGTAGCTAAAATCATACATCAAAAATTAGCACTTAAACACAATCTCATAACAGATACGACCCCATACTACAAATACACGCCACAGATCATACTCGAAAACAACACACACAAATTATATTGGGACAGGACACTACTCACAGACAAAACTATCCACAATAATAGACCAGACATTACACTTATACATAAAACACAAAAATCCATTTGTATTATAGACATTGCCATCCCCAACACTAACAACTTAACTAAAACACATGCAGAAAAACACCGCAAATACACCGATATAGCTATCGAGCTTAAGACGCAATGGAGAATGAAATTTACTGTTATAGTTCCCATTATTCTTAGTGCTACTGGAGTTATACCAAAGACAATACACCACAATTTACAACTATTAGGTTTAGACAAAAACACATACAAACATTTACAAAAAGCAGTCATTATCAACACATGCCATATTGTTCGTAAATTTCTAAACATAACACAAGATACTACATACAGAAATGATCCACAACGTATACATGTAAACAACAGTACTCGCTCACAACACGGTACACAACATACTGTAATATCTCCACCTCTAACCCAAACAAACACACAAATACAACTTACCGAACAAACAAGTACAACAAATGATACAACATATACTACAATCAGAGATTCACCTCTGAAGCAAACCACATTATCACCACCCATTAGTATTCAACCCAGACGCAAAAGCCTAAACAGAACTTTAGACTCACAACATGACACACAACATACTGTAATATTTCCAAACTTAACTCCACCAACCACACAAACACAACTTCCTGAACAAACAAACGCAATAAATACAAGTAACGCAACACGCACTACAAAGACGCCCTCACCCACACGGCCTAGCACAGCTAAAAAACACAATACTCTTTCTTCTCAGAAACACACCACGTTATCACAAACACAACCCACTTGTACTCAACCCAAACGCAACAACCTTAACAGCACTACAGGCTCACAAAATACTGTAATGTCTCCACCAATAACCCATGCAACAACAGAAATACAACTTCAAGAACAAAGAAACGCCATAAATACAAGTAACGCAACATGCACTACAAAGACAGGTCCATCCAATAAAGTTACACGCCCTAGCACATTTAAAAAAACACAAAACTCCTTCTTCACAGAAACACACCACATTTTCACAACCCACTCGTATTCAACCGAAACGCAAAAACCTTAACAGAACTACAGGCTCACAACATACTAAAATATCTCCACCAAAAACCCAAGCAATTTCACAAATACAACCTCAAGAACAAAGAAACATCATAAATACAAGTAACGCAACATGCACTACAAAGACAGGTCCACCCAATAAAGTTACACGCCCTAGCACAATTAAAAAACACATAACTCCTTCTTCACCGAATCACACCACATTATCACAACCCACTCGTATTCAACCGCAACGCAAAAACCTTAACAGGACTACAGGCTCACAACATACTAAAATATCTCCACCAAAAACCCAAGCAACTTCACAAATACAACCTCAAGAACAAAGAAACATCATAAACACAAGTAACGCAACATGCACTACAAAGACAGGTCCACCCAATAAAGTTACACGCCCTAGCACAGTTAAAAAACACAATACTCCTTCTTCTCAGAAACAACCCACTCGTATACAACCGAAACGCAAAAACCTTAACAACACCACAGGCTCACAAAATACTGCAATATCTCCACCAAAAACCCAAGCAACCTCACAAACACGACCTCAGGAACAAAGAAACACCATAAATACAATTAAAAAACACAAAACTCCTTCTTCACAGAAACACACCACGTTATCACAACCCACTCGTATTCAACCCAAACGCAAAGCCAAAGAAACACTTACACAATAAACTCCATTTAATAAAATTACAGGAATTATTATAATGATTTTTTGTTTGTTTTGTTTTCCTCTTTCCTGATAGCGTTGGCTATTGTGCCCATCAATAGGTATGTTGGTAAGTACGAATTACATACTATCCCTAGATGTCCAATGTACGTGTGATTTTTTTTTTTTTTAAGGACCCTACATAACTTCAGACACAGACACAGACACTAATCGTTACTTGATTTTTAATCCGTGCGATTAGTTAACCAGGCTAGACCTGAGTTCTCACAAGAAACACCGACCATAATAATAATAATACTCTTTATTCCGTCGACTTGTTACAGTATGGAATGCGTCTAACATCTATTATAAAACATACAATACAGAAAATTGCTATTTAACATATAAGTGTATATAACAGTACTTGTACACAGATCACAAACTTATATCACAGAACTGAAATATTCATTGAGGGAATAATAACATTTGATCAATAATACTTCTTTAAGCACAGTCTTTAAATGTCTAGTAGATGAAGCATTAGTAATATGATAGGGGAGATGATTGTAAATTTTTAAAGGCATTACATAGCAGCTATCGGCTGTGTAACTTAGTCTGTGAGGAGGAATATGAACTTTATGGGCAGCTCTTATTGGATACTCATTCAATTTTCCCCTTAGTTTAATCTTATCGCTTAATACTTTTTTGTGTACATATAGTGCACAATTCATTATGTATATTGATGTCACTGTTAGAATTTTCAATTGCCGGAACAAATCCTTACAATGTTTCGTATGGGGCGCAAAAGTCATTGTACGTAGTATTCGCTTCTGGCAAACTAAAATTTTGGACATCCAATTGGTATTACCCCAGCATACAATACCATAACTCAATATCGAATGCACACTTCCAAAATAGTATGAGCGCATAGTTTCATTATTGACTAATTTTCTAATTCTAAACAATTGTGTCTAGAGATACCAATTCTACTTTGGCTTTGGAGCTTCCGCATGCGCAATCAGTTGCTGTGTCCGTTTTACTGCAGGTACGGTTATTTGTAAGTTGTTTAACCGAGTAAACGTTAAAAATTTGATTGAGCGGTTGCGTGTACACTACCTGTTTTCATTGTAAACTATTGTTGGAAATGGTTGCGGTTTGTGAAATATGCAAAGTCACATTTAGCAAACAAAGTAATTTAAGGGCGCATGTAAAAAAGTTCCATCCTGGTAAGTAGTCTTGCTTTATTTTACTTTAGCTGACAGTAGTATAGGTACGTTAGTTTACATTTTGACTTTCCATTCCATATTAGACGTCTATTTAATATTTATCTGTCTGAAACTTATTTTCAGATCAATTAACTAAATTAGCACCATACAAAACGTACAAATCAGCCGCAGTTTGCAATGGATGCGAGAAAAGTTTTGTGAAGTACTCAAATTTGGTACAACATGTAAAGCGATTCCATCCAGGTATTTTATGGCTAATTTTTTTTCTTTAACCTACTACCTTTGTGATTATATAAAAATAACTGAATTAACTGTACTTCTAACTATTACAGATAGAGAAGCAGAGTTGACGAAAGCCAAGAAGTATACACATGAGTGCGATAAGTGTAAAAAACATTTTAGTCATTTGAAAAATTTAAACAGTCACAACAAAGGTCATCACTCAGAAAGTAGTTCTAGCAGACGAAAATCTTTAAAATGCAGTATTTGCGGGTTCTCAGACTATTTCAGACACCAGTTATATCAACATTTTCAAAATATTCATGATATATCCATTAGCACCAAATCCATGGAATTTGCTAACATGGACGCCTTCACATTTTGGAAAGTACAAGAAGAAAAAGCAACTTGTTCTCTTTTTATAAGTGAACATGGGTGGTACAGTACTGAGAAAAATAAAATTTTAAAATATGTTTGTCATCGATCTGGATATTATAAACGAAAAGGAAAGGGAATAAGGCATATAAAAACACAAGGGACAAAAAAAATAGATGGGTTTTGTCCTGCTGGAATAAAACTCACCGTATGTCATGTATCAGGAACTTGCTTTGTAGAATACACCAGCACGCATGCAGGACACACATCAGATAATCTAGGGCACTTGACTTTAACAACAAAGGAAAGAGAGAATTTTGCTCTGAAAATAGCATCAAAAATTCCATTCCAGGTAATTTTGGATGAAGTTAGAGATTCTATTTGCAATTCAGAACTGGATCGAACTCATCTTTTAACGAAAAAGGATTTGCATAATATACAGCAAACTTTTAATTTGAACAATGAAGCTATAAGACATACAAATGATGCCGTCAGCATAGAATCGTGGGTCAAAGAGGTCGAGAGTAGTGGATGTGTGTTGTTTTATAAACCTCAGGATATTTCCTTATTGGAACATCAAAATTTGAAAAAAGAAGATTTCATTTTGATTATTATGAATATGGGCCAACTAGAAATACTTGAAAAGTTTGCTGATGATTGCATATGCTTAGATGGCACTCATGGCCTCAATCCTTATGACTTTCAGCTGCACACACTCCTAGTTCTGGATGATTTACGAGAAGGGTTCCCTTGCGCATTTTTGTTTAGCAATCGATCAGATGTGGAGATTTTGGTTTTATTTTTTTCATGTATTAAAGAGAAAATGAAGAGACAAATAAAACCACGAGTTTTTATGTCAGACATGGAAAAAACATTCTATAATGCATGGATACGTGTTATGAAACCTGCAGATTTTAGGTATTTAAGGTTTACATTACAGTGTATAATTATAAACATTTATTTCTTTTTGTTTTACAGAATTTACTGCACATGGCATGTAGACCGCTCTTGGCGTAAGAATCTAAACAAAATTCATTCCAAAGAAAAACAGGTAAGTACCTAACTATGTATAAGTATAAATAATTTTGTTATTCATCTCAGGTTATGGTCTACAAACAACTTAGGACAATTCTGCAAGAACTAGACCAAAATGCGTTCACCCAAATGATAGACAATTTTTTAAGAGCGTTAGTAAATGATGCAGACACATGCGAATTTGGTCAGTACTTCAAAAGGTATTATACCGAAAATGTCGAAGCTTGGGCATATTGCCATCGCTTGCATAGCGGACTAAACACAAATATGCATATCGAGCGGATGCACGAGACTATTAAATATATTTATTTAAATGGAAAGGTAGTCAAGAGGCTTGATAAAGCTATAAATGCCCTGATGAAGTTCGTGCGAGACAAATTATTTGAAAGACTGATTACTTTAAATAAAGGCAAAATTTCCAGTAAACTTAAGGATTTACGAGCTAGGCACAAAACGAGTGAAGGCATGGATCTAAAGCTGGTAATGGTGACAGAGGAGGGGTGGGAGGTACCTTCAGCTTTATGTCAAGATTTGTATAAAGTGGAAGCGAGAAAAATTAACTGTACTTGCAAATTGGTGTGTCAACAATGCCATGCATGCATTCACCAATATTCCTGCTCGTGCATAGATTCCTCTGTTAAGTGGAATATGTGCAAACATGTACACCTAGTCTGCAGATTCCTTAATGACAGAAAAGAGCTCGAAGTCGGAAATATTACACAAGGGCCAGGTAAATTAGCACACATCTAAGACATCTTGTGATATTGAAATGTTTATAGTTCCAAATGCCAGTATTCTTCAAATTGATGACGGTATTTCCAGTAAAGTAGAGGAAGAGCAGAAAATACTTGCCGCTATTTCGCAAAATACATCAATTTCAGAAGAAAATCTCTATGACGAAAAAGAGAAATTAAAAATGGAGGTAATGGAACTAATCCATGATATCGACAAAATTTCAACAAGAGAGGAAATATCTGCTCTGAAGAAACTAGTGGGCCCAATCAAGCCAACATTACATGCAATACGGTTGCAACAAAGTCGTGATCTTCAACATTCAATGGGAGCAAGCTCCAAAGTACACCACAACAAAAACATTAAACAGCAGAGACGGCTTTTTAAAACGAAGAAAAAGACCAAGAAGGAAACTGTGGGTTTATCAAATCCAGGTACAGAAGAGATCAATCAAATAGCAATAAATCTGTTACAACTCAGTTGAACTTAACGTTAAATTACAATAAAGTTTTCATTTTCATTGCTTACACTCTTCTTCTGTTGCTTGTTCTGATTTGTAGGATAGGAGTTTTATTCATTTCTAGTTATTACCACACACTCGCACACTGTCAGCTCATTGACCGGCCGGATATCGTATTCGTGCAAAGCAAATACCTACAGCATGATTTTTTTTTCAGTTAAACGCGATTTCGGTTAGATAATACAGTTTCGGTTCGGTAGGTTCGGTTTTTACTTCATTTCCAGTCAGTTGAAATCACTGAGGAGCTTGTGGAAAGCGAGACGATTAATTCAAACCAGGGAAGTCTTCATTGTTTGTTTAAAATCGTCTTATATATTTCTAACCTCGCCAGATTGGGACTGGACAGAATTTGAATGTTCAGCCTTGGAACGATGTAATAATCAATAAAATAAATTCCAATACTACAAATTAACCGTATATAACAATTGAAATGACCGCGGAAGCTCATTGCGCATGCGGAAGCTCGAAAGCCAAAGTAGAATTGGTATCTCTAGACACGAGTATTCTAAACAGGGCAAAATTAGAAGTCGTTAATTTTTTTATAAGCGACTGAACATGTGTATGCCAATTTAGATTGCTGTCTAGATGTAAACCTAAGAATTTTACAACGCTATTTTGTTGTATGGATTTTGTATGTGATCGAATTAGAATATTAAAATTCTGCTCCCGATGTGAAAAAAACAGCATGTCTGTTTTGCAGATATTCAATGAAAGGCCATTGTTACGACAATATGCATTCATTAGCTCTACTGACTGAGTGCCCTTGATGCTTAAGGAGAGTATGTATGAGAATGAATGCACCAAAGGGCAGAAGATTTAAATACCTTTGACATTTCCTTCATATATGCCAGCATTATCGATGCATGTACGACTCTTTTCGTAAGATGCTTGCTATTCATCCACACCAACAACTTTTCGTATTCCTTATAATAGGTTTTACTAAATTTGGATTTTGCAGGTACCAACTTTTTCTGCTTCTGCAACAACCCACTGAATGGACGGTGTATTATCTTCTTTAACCGAAGTCATTTCCATGGCAATCACAAGAATAATCAGCCCACTTGTATGGCAGGTATAATAAAAAAAAATACTATAAGAAACGCGCGTATTGATTGAGAGAAATTTGAAATTTTAACCACTTCTGGTAAAAGCAAGCATATCCCATATTGTAAAAATCAGATGTGCGCCTGCGTAGATTCCGCAATGCTAACTTCTTTATTTATGGAGACATTTTTTTGAAATTATAGCCATAGATTCTTCCAGTAAAAAAAATGTAGTGCAAATACCTATGTTGTTTTGGAAAGTACGGGTCACTGCATGGAAAATGCGCTGAAGTTACTTACCTTAAGTATGAACCTTTTTACTTTACTTGTTTAAATTCCTGCACACGCCCCTGCTTTAATTCCGTATCATGCGCATTTTCGTTTTAATCTCTTGAATTTCGTCATTCATTCTCATTACAAGTTTTGAATTGAAGCACAGACCAAGGCTTCTTCCACTGTCACATAATTTTTTCAGGTACTCTATCAGAAAATAGTATATTAAGTAACAAAGGATTAAAAAGAGTTTTTGTTCCTGTGAGAATGGATATTCTTAAGGGAACAAAAACTAGTTTAATCCAGTGTTGCTTATACTATTTTTCCAATACCGACCGATTTAAATCCATTTTTCCATTAATTGTTTACAAAAAAAACAAAAATGAGGGAATAAAATTACCTATTAATGCACAAAAATTAGGGGTTAAATTCAATATAACAATGTAGGTATTGGAAAAATAACATTTTTGATTGACTGTCGCCAAATGTCTTATTTTTAAAATTTACAATGGCACCCCACTAAAGAAATTGTAGCACTAAATAACCCAACATACCAGTGGTACAAGCAAAACCACACATTACATAAGAAAATTTCAGAGGAAAGACAAGGCGAAAACGGCAATTTGTAGAAAAACGCTCTTTTTCGAACCCAAGGTTAACGTTAACTTTTAATGTGACTAGTGCCGATGGATGCACTACAGGATTTGTGGATAGAACAGTAGCAGCTCCGAAAATTTGTTTTACATTTTTTTCCATGTCCACGGTCAGTGAAATTTTGCCGTTTCTGCGATTAAGGTACCCCGAAGGCGGTTTGTGAGGTAGCCAACTGTATAAGCACGAGACCGGACACTGTCGCCATCTTGTGCGATGACAGCAGAAAGCCAATGGACGCCTTCTTAAAGAAAAAATTGTCGCTCGACCGTTCATCTCTGTCAACATCCCAGGGGGTTTTCTCTGGTAGTCTTCTAGGCCGACTCTAATTTAAATAAACTGTGCTGGCACTTTTAAATTGGCCGCAAAAGTTTCCCGTGACATAGGAATCTATTGGATCCCTAAATCATTCACAATTTGTAATGGACAGAAGATGTAAATGGTACAACTTGGTTTAACAGCTCTCGAACACACTGGTGCTGCTCTAACATTACTACAAAGACAATAATATTACTAATTCTGTTGCTTGTATTCCGGAGGACTTTGTAGTACAACTTTGTCTGTCTCGTCCCGTAGTACATACAATGAAATGCAAACCCTTCTGTTGTCTAGACACAACTTATTCCAAGTGATAAGGTTATGAAACAGATTCAACTGGATTAACATTTGTAGTTTAGAACTTGGTACAATGCGATTCAATGAGCAGGTTTTTTCTTTTAGTTTCCGATATCTCTTAACTCTATTATCCAAGATGATAACATAAGTAATCAGCTTAAATGAGAATAGACAATGAATATTTTTACTTTATACTCATCTTCAAAAGCGCAGGCTATTACAAACCGCTTGGAGGAATTTAGAAAGTATCTTTAGTCGTAAAAAAGTAGAGACGAACTCGTATATCAAATTAAGTTTCATCATTTTCTTTTTGGTGCCATTCTATTAATTCCCTTTCACTTGAACTCTGTTTGCTTATGTCAGAAGTTTATTTCGTTGTAATCCTTCAAAAACCGCTTAGAAAGTTCAATTTGTTGTATAGAAAGTTACACTTCTTTTTCTGCCGCTCCAATTTCAATACACAATTTCCCGTTTCCTATTATGTAAAATTACAAGAGGCCGAAAGCCGGCGTCATAATGGAGTTGAATATTAAATCTTTGTTCTCACCTTTGGACTTCTCACGATGATTTACGAGATGAAACTTTTAAAATATATGGAGCAAGCGGGCGGACGCTTTAGAAAACATTCGTACTTGACGCCCGAGAGAAAAACGATCGCAATGTTTCGAAAAACATATAAAACTTAAAACGTAGCAAATTTAAATATACATAATTCTCCGGCGAGTTAGGCGTCTTCCAAACAAATCTTTCACTTACAACTCATAAATCCCGTTTCAGATTGCGTCCAAAGTTATTTCAGCCCCTTAGGTTGTGGCATCGCTCATCGCTACTTATCGCTAGAAGAGCCCGAAATGCAATTTTATGTTAAACGTTCTACCGGGAAATTACACGTAATTCTCACACAACATGCGCGCCCCAGTAGGTATAAATAAAGTGCGCTCACGATGGGGTAGAATTGTGTTAAAAGTTAATTTGATTATATTGTAATTTGCAACTTTAATCTGACCCTCTTGACCCTAAATGGCTGTAAGTTATGGCCTAGTCGTTAGTTACTAAATTTCGTGGTTTCCAACAAGAGTGGACTAATTCAACGAACAATTTTACATTTAATTATACTTTCGTAGTAAATTGAAGTCATTCAAAGAGTGAAAACTCGATTAAATGTTACCCTTAATTTATAAATGCGAGCGAGTATCGACCGTTCTTTGTGACGCCTATTTCAATAAGAAACGTCAAATTTAATGGTTCATAAAATTGTTTCCCAAAATATGTGTTTGAAAAATGAGCGTATTCCCACCGCACTCTTATACTTTTTCTTATTCAGTTATTTCAATTGCAGTAAGTGTGTCCGTTAGCTATAAGCAAGCACACAATATTTATTCATGCAGACTGAATGAAAGGCCTCATTAGCTTCGTATTACCATTTTAGGTAATCATAGATAAAAACCATTTGCATCAGACTTGCCACCAGTTAGCGCCATCACTTTGAAAGACAGCGCCACTTCATTAATCAGGTGGATCAGTTCCCTATTATCACCATTTTTGATCTTGAAGTAAATTGTAAGCGATTTGTGATATTCTAACCTAGCACCACCTTTAGTTTTCTAGCGTCATTCCAGAGTTGCTTATAAAGCCCTTGATGCGGAGGATGCTATGTGCAATACCAACACCAGCTAGTTGCATAGCCGTTGCGATGGGTATCCGTTAATACCAAAGTGTACTCCATGTTCTACTACGGATCCCAAACATGGACACTCACTAAGGAACACAATGGAACGACAAATGTTACACGTCAATCTGTCAGATAAAAAAGAAACGAATGAATGAGAAATAAAACAAAACTAAGAGACATCAGAGAAGAGGTGGGAAAACTAAGATCGAAATTCGCGGTCCATAACTTCAGACAACCAAATGACCGATGGAATAAGGTTGTTTTTTAAACTGGAGACCCTGGAAATACAAATGAAGCAGAGGAAAACCACAGATCAGATGGGTTGATGACATGAAAAACCCGCTGGATCTGGATAGGTGAATATCGCTACAAACAGGGATAGTAGCAAAAATGTACGACAACGGCCAGAGAAAAGACACGACAAAGCCACTTTAGAGATTACCTGCACTATGGCAGCTCGGATATTTCATCGCAGAACGTCCGATCTTAAATACCATGTGTTAGATGAGTTCCATATAAGCAATAACAATCATAGGTTCGTGAACTCGTTTTAGCACTTCATAAGAGAACAGTACTCCATCGACAGGATTGTTATAATGCTCGTTACGCGAAAGATACACAAAAAAATTACAAATTGGTTTCGGACTGCGATATAGGTAAAAGAAACATAGGTAATTAATTTAAAACATTGCATAACTAAAAAATAAACGTATTAACCAAATAAGGAATCCTATAAAATAACTTTATCTGAAAAGACATCAACATTCACCTAAATACGTTTAGATATTGCTGTCAGTTTGGGACATTGAGGTTTGGATCTAGGCATTTGGAATGAATCCATGTGTTCTAATTAGTAATTAAATGCTCATTACAATTCATGCTAATCAATTTCGCGGGATTACGAATAAATACAAAACGATTGTTGAATTTGTTCATTAATCCATTTATAACAGTTCCCACATGATTTATGGGGGATTCGCATATGTAATTGCCTTTTTAAATCATAAAAAATTGTTTGTTTTGTAGAAAATGTTTTATGTAAGATAAGGTCTTATCGCGAGCTGTTGATTGGTTGATCGAGATACCAATTTGTTATCAAATCTGGATGCAATGTAAGGAGGGGCGTCCGTTTAGACACAAAAGTACGCGTTTAGATGGGGCTTGTTGTCAGTTTCGAGGCCGAGTTGCAGTCTGTCGAAGAAGTCGTTTTCCAAAGTTCAGTACGTGCTGAGTATAGAAGTTCATCAAAGTTGGCCTTTACGTATTTTGAACAGCCATTCGAGTAATCGGTGTTGTATGCTTGTGTGCAGCCACATACTACAATCAACACCTCTAAACCCTCTGTGGGGAACGAAATTAAAAAAACCAAGTTATACGTCACGTTCTTTTTAAATGCATTGTTTTCGGTAGTAATTACTGTCTGCATTGTATTGGGATATTCTCACTCGAAAAATTTTAAGTAAGATTAAGACTTTTTGATGTTTATTCGTACGCCGTCGTCCAAGTTTGTTCATTCGGATTTTATGTTTAATTTCTTTTGTGGTCGTAGAATAAATGTTATCTAGAATGTTATTATTGTAATATCATCCCTATGTCTACCCAAAGTACAAACTTAAAACTAAATTTTTTAAAAAGGCTAAAGCGACCACCTGTTACAAGCACAATCCTTGAGAAACACAAGGCACTCCAAGACCCTGAGACTTTTTGAAAATTAGTTGATTTTGAGGGCTTAATTCATCTCAAAGTTCGCAAAACTACCGACCGATGCATGTGATTTAAAATACAGGCACTCAAAATATGTGAGTTAGTTAAATCGCAAAAGAGAAAATCTCGAAAGGTTTTGTCAAATTCCAAATTTTACACATTTCATTACATTCTTCTGGGCTTAATGCTCCAGGAAAATTCCTCATTAAGTCAGAAAATTGAATGTGCGCTATGTCCGCACTTAAAATTGTTTCCCTATTGTAGGTAAAATTAGGGGTGTCTATAGCGCTAAGGAGTAAAAACATTGTGCACTCGGCAAAATATCGTAACACTACACACAATAGCACTAAACACTTTAGAATCAAATTAATGAGACTAGGCCAAAGCTTTCCAACGAAATATTCGGTCACCTCGTTATGGAAATATTCAAACTTGAAATATTGGCCACAGCAGTCTCTGTGAGGCACTCTCTTTCGGTACTCCGTCGTCGAGATTTCGATAAAGGATGAGATGGGTTTTTTTACGTCGAGACCTTTCATGAGTACCCTGACGGATAAAAACATTTCTACTTCCTTGCTCCTAGCTTACTTTGTAAAGCATGAAAATGTTTAGTTCTTGATTCCTGAAATATACCTTTGACCTTTTTTCCAAACGAAATAGGCGATACGTAAAAACTCCCATATGCCGGACAAGGTGGCACAACTGATGGGTACAGCCTATCTTGATAGGAAGTCGGAGGACGTCCCCTCTTTTGAATGAAATACTATATTGGTATGATCGGTAGCCGCTTTATCTGTTCAAAAATTTGTACATATACCGCTCCATAGCGAACGGGAACGAAATTATGTCTCTAATTTCAAAAAATTCAGTATTCAGTAGGTAGGCACTTGTCGAGTAAATGAGACATGAACTTTGAAATAACTAGGCAGGTCATCTCCAGGGACACTGTTACCCATAACGCGCTCCAGGCATATTTGATTACAACCAATATCATTTTGAGACATGTAGAGCAATTTTTAGAATTTATTATAATTAAAATAACTATACTTACTATACTAAACTGTATCAATTTCACTCTGAGGGTTTCTTACTCGCAGAAGTTGATAACTTCATTGAAAACCGAAAATCAGTCGCCATGGGTAGAACATTCACGGTAAGATTCAAAACGTAAACATGCATAAGGTTCAAGGTTTTAAAATAAAAGAATCAAGTCTCAAGATACAAAGCTTTAAGCTAAAAACCCAAATCTTTAAGCAAAAAGCTTCGAGATTTAATCTCTAAGTTATTTGGTTTGAAAGCCAAACTTGAAGACATCAATTTTTATGCTTTAACTTCCCACTCTAAACTCGGTTCTCAAACCTCAAGAATCACATTTTGAAAAACACACTACTCACAAGTTTTATAAATTTACATTTTAAAGGCAAAATACCACCACAATAATTTTATTTAGAAGATACAAGACCAAGATTACTGGGAAAAGAAACGGCTTCATTGCGCCTACCGCCCTTTCACATTAAATGTTTCTCCTTTTGAGAAAAAAGCTTCCCAATTAATTTTTGTTAAAACAAGAAACAGAGCCATCGCTTGCCCGTAGTTTCGATGTTTGAAATGAATTCGGAACGTATTTGCACAGCGGACACGTGCACAAACACCAGCTTTTAATACACATGTTTCACTACCCACGAACACGATGAGGCATCAGTAAAAACGCGTTTACCTTTGCCAAATTAAATAACGTTAACCCGCAAAGGCTTTCTGAAGAGCTTTAGCGCACTTATGCAACTTGACGTTAGGTAAACACTTCAGGTCGTAGGACAAATCCAATTGGAAGTGAAATATGGCGCCCTAAACTCATAGAACGAATAAGAAAGGGCCGCACTTCGACAATTTATCATCTCGTGCTACTCCAATCGTACTGAACACTATGATACATTTCATTAAGTGTTTACCGTTTTATAAATGAAGGGGACTATTGTTTTTGGTCTTGTTATCAAATACCTCTCTAGGTTCTTGAGAGCTGTCAAGTTTAAGAGATGCTCCCGTTGTAACAGAATGAACCTACAATATATTACATCCTTTTTTCCTAAAAAGCAATTTTTTATCTGTCATACACGTTTATCGGTTTACCCTTGTAAGTGTTTAAAACAAAAGGATATTTATTTACACATTCTGAAGAGAAGTTTCTAAATAAAAGACGTGATCAAACGCGTTGCCTTTGAGGTTACTTACCGAATAACAATAATGAACTGGAATCCATTGTAATTGAAGGTATGGGAGTTGTAATGAACTATAAATATTGTGGGAAACGTGACGAACAAAGACAGCTAGATATCTAATCTGCGGTTTTCTACTCCGGTTCACTATTTCTGAATGCCAAAAAATTGTGTTTAATAAATAACGATAAAGGACAGAAAGGGAAAGTAAGAGGACGAAGTTCTAGTATATGGATACCAAACCAATGCCGCGTGACCGTTCGGTAATCGGAGAGTGAGTTACGGTGCCAGAACCTAATGGTTCTCGAATAATCCGCATTCATATCGGTAAGTGAACTGTTCCAACCGGTTCAGTTCTGACAAAGTTGATTGGTTCCGACTTTGTAGTTCAATGGTAGAGTGCTGCACTATAAATCCGGAGGTCGGGTGTTCGAACCTGGGCTGAGGTAAGAATTTTTCATCTGTGATAGAGATGGGAATTTCCAGTTTCGAGAATTCTGCCGGCTACTCCGAAGTAGGTTTTCCTAATTCGTAAAATAAATACCGGAGTAGTATAGAACAACTTGAGAACTTCTGCAGAGGCAGAACCCATCGTTTATTTGCTTAATGTACTTTTTTTACATAATTGTTAGATAAGAGCTATATCAAAGCAAGGAGTAACTTTTTTGGGGGCCCATTAAATCATATTGTGTAACATTGTATTTCCGTGGGAATATCCGTAAGTAGGTAAACAAAAATATGGTGTCGCCAGTCGAGTAATTCCCGTAGAGGGTTTGTTCTCTTTCTCTTTTAAACTGGCAGTTGGGTTGATAGAATTGATGTCTTCAAGAGGGCGCTTCTAGATAGGTCGTTGTTGTGCACACGGAGTAGAAAAAAATCATTTGTACCATCCACATTTATTCAACAGATATGACACAGCGTGTTCCTGGTCGCGATACATGGGCAATCTTTTAAGTGAGATTCTACAGACTTAATTGGAACTAGAGTCGCGACTTTGCAGTAAAAGTTACTTTCAAGTAGCTAATTGGTGATTTGCAGGAGTAACCGTGACTTCTCTGTACCACTGTTAACTTTTAATAATTTGTAAGTAACGTTAATAGCCATTGGGTTGTTCCCAACTTATTTCAATATTACTAGAAAGTTGAATTACTTTAACGTAAATTCCTGGCGTGAGCGTGGTGTTACTGCTACTTAAAAATATATATTTTAAAGTAATTATATAGTAGAAATAACCATCTCACTAATCACGGTTTTTGGGACTATCTGTACATATAAGTACATATAGCGTATTTTGTTTTTATGAATTTGTTTAATTGCATTTGATTCGGTTACCTGATTTTTATCCTACGATATAGCCTTGTTGTGTGCGTAATATATTTATTTGTTCTTGTCATTCTTACGCACAAAAATTCTGCACATGTGCAAGAAACGATTACACAACGTAGGAGTTCATTCGTGCCATCCATATTGGGCCAACTGCTATCCAAATTCAAAAGTGCCACAAAACGTCCATCGTTTCGACTTGAAAGGTAGGGGGCTCTGCTCGTAGTTTTTTCCCAGAGTTTCTAACGGTAAGTACAGGGTAAGTCAACGTTTTCAGTGTCGGCTTGAGAGACCCCCTAGGATCATTACAACGTTGGTAACAAACAGGCATCACATATTCCATACCTCATTCTCAGTTCTTCCAATCGTTCCATAAAGGATTCCGGGTCTCCTTTTTTATCGAACATGGTCCCATATAGCTATGTGGTATCATAATCTTGGATGGGCTGGGGTCTGGTCGGTAAATTAATCTGCTCCAGTTTTCAAAAAGGTAACGATTCGTTGTTGCAATTCTGGAACATTTCCTCCGGTTTCTAACTTAGATATGCGGATCTCAGTCTATAGTTGCTGCTTTTTCAATGTAAACACCCAGCAGCTAAATCTAATGTCTGGGGGTACAACCGGATCTTATTTTTGGATTTTATACGGTCTGGTGAGTTCACGAGCACCAACCAAATGAATTTTGTCGAAAAAACCGGGAAATAAGACTCAAATACTTCAAGCTTATATGTACAGGAAAAAAAAGAAAAACAATAATTAATGCTAAAATTCACAATGTGTACACGAGGTAATTATCTGGATCTAGAAAACAAAAGCACAATTGATACCTTTCAGGGTGCAGGCTCGGAGGCAACAGCCGGACACCTCATAGTTTGGCGCCCGAGTAGGGACTCGTCCGGGGCCTTCAAAATTATGGGAGCGCGAGTTTATTGCGGTAACGCTGTGGCACTCGTTGTCGTGACAGCAAATCCTTTTCGGCGAGTATGTATGTACAACAAATAGAATGAATGAAAAAAAGTTTCGAAAGAGTTGTTGCTTTATTGACGTTAATTCACACTCACTCACTTCAAAGGGACGGTACTACCCAAACTTCCTGGTGAGGAGGGATGAAAGGGATGCGGGTTAAAGAAAATGTCACTGATGAAATGGCAGGTAAAATCTAAAAAATAGTTATTTGTTTCATTAGTACAAAAAATGTCAGTTTTCGGGACGAGGAAGATAGTTGCTGGACGACGCGTTAGCGGAGTCCAGCAACCTTCCGAGTCCCGAAAACGCATTTTTTGTACGAATAAAACATAAAATTTTTTCTCCAACCCCCTTTACTTCAAATTATATTCCAATTTAGATTCAGTTACAGTTTCACTACTATAGTATAAGAACTTCTCTGCTTTCTTGTCCTCACGTGTCATGCCACTCTAGTTTTTAGGTTAACTTATAACCTATTCGTTTTTACCTCTTACTTCTCACCTCTCGCGACTTTGTAGGGAGCAAAATCTTGAGGTAGCATGTTCTGCCGTTTCTATAATCTCTGACGGAGTGCAATCCATGTCGCTATCAGTTTCAGTCATTTTATTGTATACACAATTAATATTGTTATATTTTGTATTGAAATAAAAAACTTACCATACAGTTTTTTAATTAAAATTAATTGCAATTAACTTTTTCAAATTTTGAATTCAAAATGACAGATAATAGTGCAATGGGTCTGAAGTAGATGGCGTTACGCGCGACGGCGGGTTGTCTACGTATTAAAATTACGTTCACGGAATATGTAAATTACGTTACACATGGTTTAAATAAAAATAGCGAGCGTAAATCATTTTCAATACATGTACATACGTATAGGTAACATCATTATTTGCATTGAATCTGCAAAAATATTTGATCTGTATGTATAGAAATATCTTACAACCTGCAATGTAAAACGATGTCAATGTGACATATCTCCGTGATTGTAATTTTTTAATTGGCCAACTTTCAAGGTCAATTTCTTTTTGGTACTAGGACCAAAAGTATCCACTTTTTGTACAGTTGCCATGGTGAAAGCGATTAATCCGCAAAACGTCAATTTTAGGTACCGAACACTGTCACAAAATAGCGTCTTATTCAGGTGGTTGGAGAAAAAATAGATTATATACCGGTACAGGTAAACAAATGCCCCATCTCGGGACGTACACACGTTCATATGGTTTGGAAATCTGATGATGCAGGCGGTTAGGAGGGGAGAAGTTAAGAGGAAATACCTGGGGAAAACACAATTTACTGGGTTGCAGATATTTCTCCCTACGTAATTTCGTCTCCTGACAGGGTATATGTATACAGTTTATTCAAATTTCCAGCCCATGCAAGAAAATATTTAATTTTTGTAGTAGAGGCTTTAATATCCTTATGCTATCTATGATAAGGTGGAAGTTAAACGACTAACTTACCAAGTGAAGTTCTATCTTAATTGTAGGCATTACCTGACATTTCCGAAATGATCATCCCACATCTGTTTCTTCCTCTCTACATTCCACCGATTCAGCTACCAAAATGACGACTTTGAAAGAATATGAGATGAAGTTCAAGCGGCGTGTATACGAGCCGAGGGAAGGCAGCGTTTCGTTTTACTTTAACTATAAACTTGCGGACAATGCATCCCCAATAAGTAAACGAGCTCATCCAAGACTATGATCACAGATTAAATGCTATGCTTAGGTTTTCTTAACTTGATACCTTGCAATAAAAAAATACAACTGAATCTTGGTAGCAATGATAGCATGATGTAAGTTTAAAGAAAATGAAGAAGGGGTGAAGTGGAGTAAAACCACTAACTAAAATATGTCAAGCCGCAGAAATTGCGGTAAATATTAAAAATCCTTCACGTACATTTTGCCTGTGGTTCAATGGCTGTATTGTAAGTGAGGGTGCATTTTTAAACCGTCGGGAATTTATCGATTTCATTATTACAGTGCTCTCGAGGGAGTAACAACTCTCTATAGTTGATACTATGATCAATGAATATATTTCATTGTGGAAATTAAAAAATCCCCACAAAGTGGCCTGGTTTCGTGAAACATCTTGAGTACATTTTGAATATAGTAAAAGTTGCTGTTATAAAATGACGCACCTACACTGAAAGTGTGAGGTTTGGAAAGCTAAATATTATATGGCCACGTGCGCCACACGTAATTCGTTAAATATTTCACAGTGCCATAAATTTTTCGCATTGTACACATCCTAAAAGTGTACTTGGTCACGTCTTAAGACTATAAAATTCCAAGCGGCTGCTATCTGATCAGATTGATGTCAGGATAAAAAATAATTAACAAAATTGTAATAATTCAAATGTGATTTACTATTCATAGAATGTAAGTTTCGTTATGCAGATTTTTTCGATTTGTTCGGCGCTAATAACAAAACAAAGAGCGACCACCGCGTTCCTTTTATTAGAAGATTAACTGTGTGATTACGTAAGTACAGGTTAAGTATAATCTGAAAGTCGCAGAATAGAAAAAAAGAAGTTAAAGTTTAATATGTTAGGGTGTTACTATGAGATTGGATGGAAATCACGTGACAAATCCTAATATAGCGTGCTTTATGTAATCAACGACAAAGTTCATTACGGTTAGGGGTAGGTTGAGAAATTTCTTATAATTCCAAATTGCACACGGCCACATTGCACAAATTTCGTTCGGTTAATGTGGACACACAAAGCGCGGATTTTGCATATACAGAAAAATTCGCTGGAGGTTTAAAACAGGCCTCCCAAATTGGATATCATTAATTAATATAGGAAAAATGTATAATGCATTTGGTTCACGCTTTTTTTTTAATAATTCACAGTTTAAAATGGTGTAAAGCGAACTCGATCGGTTTATATGTAAATTGATTTAGCTGACGAAAAGTGAATTACGAGGCTATGATAATTTAATTTGAGAGGGTTAAGGTTTAGGAAATTTCATCGAAAGCAAAATTGCGCAGTGTACTTTTTAAAAAAAAATGCCCGGTGAGTTTCGCTAGATTGCGATAATGAGTAGGTAAATTAGAGGACAAATTTCCTCGACACGCGATAATGTTAAAGCAACATCGCAGCGGAACTTTGTTAAGGCCGGTCTTATGTACTTCCTTAAAATCTCTTTGTCATGATAAACATGTTCACTTTGGTGCTCTTTTGATGTTAACATGGCAGTTGACACAGAACCAAAGCTAACAAACGCCGCCGTCGCGTTACCGAACGGTGTACTTTGAGGAAACGGTGTAATGTTTCTATTGAGCTTCTAAACGCACGACACATTTTTGGTTTAATTAAAAGTGTCAACACCTCGCCCGCTTTGTAAACTTATCTGAACTAAACAAACCGTTATCTTTAATTACCGTTAGCCAGACACTTGCCCTTAAGTAATTGCCAATTAGAAAGCCTTTGTTCCGATTCGAGCCACTTCCTGTCAACTTCATACATACACGACAAATAAATGACGATCAAAGTTGCAACTTAGAATGCTCTATAAACTACTACGTGATTCTTTTATTAAAATCAGTTTAATAATAGCAAAGAAATATGATCACTGCTCAAATATCATGTGTTTATCGCCTAATATCCATTCTCTTTGCTTGTGCCAAAGTGGAGTCAGCAAATATTATACAGGGTGTTTCGTCAAACCACATATACTCTTGATTGTGCAATATTGGGTAACGCCATTAAACCTACTACATTGAAAGGTGTGCTTGTATCATGCCGTAGATGGAGTGCGCTTGTGTGAAACCATCAACATCGCTAACGAGTTTCTTACATTGTTTTGTTTTTAGGACTTCCTAGAAGTTTGCTCGATTTAGAAATTTGAAATATAGAATTCACTGTTCGCAGGCTAATATTTAATCCATCCGCAACTCCCTGTGAAATGAAACTTGTTACGTTTACGAATTCTTATATTACTAAAGTAGCCACTCACCACTCGTACTGCTGAGACTGTGAACCACCATTATCTCTTTCAAAATAACGAATAAGATTAGAAATAAGTGGCTTACTTTTGTTTGGTAAACCCGATGGCATTTTTGGCGCTGAATATCGCAGTGAGACTTACGGAAGTTATGCTTCTATATAATTGTTCGTTATTAAACTGACGGATATTTTATCGGCTAATGTAGCAAAACGTGAACCCTTTGTTTCTTTGGACTCGTAAGCGATTTAATAGATGTAATTCAATCAATTACTTGCAACGGCGAATCATCGACATATAGAAATGGATTGTACGTGCCAAAGCTAAGCACAGATACTGCAGGTGAGAGAGAAGGGAAAACTAACATGTAAGCTCTCTCTATCGCGCTTCTGTTGTTCGCATTCAAATTAAATTGAAAGATCCAATAAGATGCGTAACCGTGAGAGACTTTTCCCTTCTCACTCACCTGCAGTATCCGCGTTTAGCATTGGCACGCGCGGTTCACTTCTATATATCAATGCGATGAACAGGTAAGTACCTACATTACGGAAGTAGGGGAACTTAAGGAAGCATTCACGTCGTCTTAAATTTTAGGTGTCGAACCCCGCACTCTATGTTTACCTACAACGGAATGTTGTACTCACTCCCCTTGTGGTTTCCAAAAAAGGTCGGCAGGATTTAACCTGGGTATCGTCCCTTAAACGGAATCTTCCAACCAATTCAAATAACCCTCTTATTCGGAACCAGTTGGATCTTTCGGCAAGCACGAGTAGTTCTGACAATTGGGTTTGAGTCCGGACTATCGCCCTAATGCACAAACCACTGTGTTTTAGGATTGACAGATTTTTTGCTAAATTTACAAATATGCTAGAAAATAAAACGCGTTAAGATAAGGACGAGTGTTCAAGCAGATAAGAGTCGAAATGCAACAGTGCTGCCGGCTCTAAAAGCCGGTGATTCTGCTAGACCTCCACAAAAGCGAGAGGCTTGGGCTTCGTTGGAGTCGTTTCATCATTCGAGCTCGGCGAGTACATAAGTAGTAATTGAATGGGAGAAAGACATTCTTAGCCAAACTTTTGAAGAGAATCTCGAGCGCTGCATTTTTTGAGCGTGCTTTGGATCCTGAGTCAAACATTCGAGGCAAACCTACGTAACGTAAGCGCGGCGATTTTTAAATCGTGTGTCTCGATATTCCTTGCCAAGCTTTCAAGGCGCATCATGTGAGTTGTGTGCACCATTTTGGAGGTGGCGCGAAGATTCGTTTTCATTTGAAATTTCGAACCAAACGCCGTATAAAACCGCAGTATATATAAGAATCGTTAGTCGCACAACCGTAAAATTGTGCCACCCATTTCGACGTAATTATTGTCAGGGGTGCGTTTCAAATTCGTGACGAGTTGCCATAACAAGTAAAGTAATAATAAGTGACTGGTTTTTGCAAAAAAAAGGAACTCAATTATGTTGTGGAGTCAACCGGCCGGTTGATATAATTTTTAACCGTGAATGGTGCGAAGTTACAGCGGAAGCGAACACATTTGTTTCGTAGTATTATCGGATTAACGTGCTCTCATTTAAATAAATTGGTTACCACGAAAGCGTTTAGACCCAAAGTATAAAACGTTTCATTGCGCTGTATTTGGAGTCACTAGTTACGTTAAAAACCAATCAAATTTGTATACCTCTCCTGTGTATACGGGGTCTTATTGAATAAGCACCTTCTGTACGTATTTAACTATTTAAGTGACGATCTTTACAGGTGAGTATTATATGTATGATCAGTTCAATTTAATGGTCACCGGTAATCACAACACGACTAAAAATGGAAATGAAAAGCGTTCCCACTTTTTGTGACGTCAAAAGGTCATGTCCTTGAACTTTGGTCTAAGGTCGTAGTCTGTTCGTTCTTTTGGATTCTGGACCGAGATTGTGGTCTGCGATTTTGGGGTATCCCCAGTTACAGAACTAAGACGTGCGAGGACGAAGAATAAATACCTTAGGGGATATCGTTAGGAAGCCAAAAGGGCTTTTCTGTACTCGGAATCTTATTTAACTTAATTTGGCGTTAGATTTGCCAAAACGGCAACGCTGCTCTTAAAAAATGACAAATTATGCATTTTAAATTTTTCAAATAAGAAGAAAAGAGAATCGTTGAAGCGCTGTGACGTTCTGTACTTACTTACCTAATGTTCTTCTAGTTTCGGTATGAAAATCCTTTTTTTTCAAGTTTACACACATTATGCACACACTAAAAAGATGTGCAGTTAGTAATATCACTATAATTACGAAAACTTTAGGAGACGATGGGCTAATAAAATTCGTAATATAATACGCCGTGTTCACGCGAAGTAAGACAATCGAAGACTAACTGGTATTAGGAAATGTTACAGTGGAGCGCATTCGGAAAATATGTTAACCTTGTAGAATTAGAAAGACCTTGAAAATACCTATAACTTAGTACATTTTTCAATACGAATTTGGTGACCTTGGTTTTCGGTTTCTTAACTAAGGAGTAACCTTGTTTTCACACACATTGCAATCTATGAGGTGAGTGCGAACAAAGTAAAAGCGTTCAATAAGTAAATAATAGTATATTAAGTATGGAGAACGGTAAGGGATTTTTACCGTTCGAAGACAATTGTTTGGAGGAGGAGCGAAGCGACGACTCCAATAATTATTGTCTGAGAACGGTAACCCTTAACGTTCGACGTGCTTATAACATTTTTTGCGCGATCGAAATTAAAATTATCCAACCAATATAACTATGCACTAAGAAATGAACGAGCAGAATAAATCGAAATGATCAAAGTGGTATGGTGTACATCACTAGGCAACCAGTTTAAATGTCAAAATTGAAATTAATAATTCCATAAAAATGTGCATGTGTCTGATGTAGTTTACTAGCTTTGCACATCCTTTATGACTTTATGAGCGTCTTGCTATAGGAAACAACAGCACAAATTGTACGATTAATGTACCTAACAATAATTAAAGATTAAATGTAATGTAAGACTGTTGATTTTTAAAAAGGCGTCGGTAAGTATTTTTTTAGGCTATCATCACAAAAACGTTGATTTTGTGGTCGCTTTTGCGGCCATAAAGTTTCACTTTATTGTACGCTTCTGTCAAACTTTACTTTATTGTACACATCTGTCAAACTGTACTTATTTGAAACTGATGTGTGAGAACCAGTAATCTGTTTGATAGAAAGCGTCTATCTGGTCTGTCCTCATCAAGGATTGGGTCCATCCACGTGCGTTTTTTTCATTTTCAGACTTGTAGGAATGTTTCACACTATTTTGCGTAATCACAATGTTCACATTTAAAATTATAGTTTGACGTTTCAATCTTTGCTGCTTGCTTGCTTTGCTGCTGCTTTTTGAAGTGTAGAACCAAAACATGAGGAAGATGTTATTGCTTACAATATTATACGAAGAATCACCAGCAATTAACCGAGAACACAAGTAGCTACCTATACACCTACCATCAAAGTAGGTAATCAGGTTTCTAATAATTGTACGTTAACTATAAGGTCTTGGAAGCCACAGTTACGAAGGACCTATTGCATTTGACATTATTAAAATCTTGTGCAACCGAGGAAGTTGCGATTGTACTTTTACTCTCAAACGCCTGCTTTTATATCATATATGACTTAGGGTCGCAAGCGCAACGCTTGCAGCTTCCAAAATTTCATTTGGGGTATCTGAACTGTCGCTATCACCCATTTTGATACGCACAAAACACACGCAAAGATGCTAATTATAATTACATATGACAGGAAATGCTTTGTTTTTAATTGTCTAAGATAACTATGATTTTCAGAAAAAATATGTTTATGAGCAAATTTTTGAATTCTTTTTTGATGATCGCCTAAAAAATGTTGTGTGCACCTTGACCAAAAGTGATTTGATAGGCCTCATCTGAATTGCGGCCTCGGCTACCGCCTCGGCCACAAACAACAGCTTCGGCCAAAAAAGATCACTTTTACGGCCTTGGTACACAAATAACTATTTTCTATTTCGATTTTTAAATGTTCTTATTAACGCACTGTTTTCCGCTCAAAACAGTGCGTTAATGAGACCTATTAACGCACCGTTTTTAAGTTGGTATTAAAGAGGAAAACCTAAATTCACTACCCTATTTGACATTCGATTGTATTTATTTACAAATTAGGGTTATGTTGTGATATACAGAAAGACAAGATTCCCTTTCTATTTGATTAAAAGCGAGACATGTAAGGCTGATAAAGTGTTAATCAAATTACAAGAAGATCAATATGAAAAAACCACTTAAATACTTTCTCCCAAAACTCAAAAGGAATTAAATATTACGGTATGTAGCGTAAGAACCGAGATATTAACAATGTGGGGCTTTGAGGTAAATTTTTACATTAATGATTAATGCCTCTTTTTGTAGCACGTTCAACATCTACGTGTAATCTGTGACCAATGATTACTAGTACGAATAGTGTACCTATCTTCCAAAAAAGACCTACAGGTTATAAAGGAGATTTCGAATGGGGAAAGGATGACAACGAGGATACCTTCGAAACACATTAAACAATATTTTAAAGAAGCAGCTTATTGCTTTTAGCACTTGTTCTGCGTTATTAATATCGTGAGCCTGATTTGTGTAGTATCGTTATGCTCCTAAGAGGAAGTGACAATCCGAAGCCGAACCCGTCCTAATGAGTGACACCTATCACGTAACAACAACCCACTAGTTAGTGACCGTTAATGGCAAATCGCGAAAAGAAACCTTTGTTTTTCTTTTTATGTCAGTCACCAATATAAGTAGAAGCAGTGTCATATGGGCGAAATCTGTTAGCTGTTAGCTTTGCCGTTAATCGACAGTGACACGACTGAATTTCACATAACTTATATAAAAGGACGAAGGACTGTATTTTGCCTTTATGAATTGTTCCACAGTTAATGTACTAATTTCTGAAGTTTATTAATTAAAACAAAATTGATGAGAGTGTATTTAAATAAGTGAAATATTTGGGACGTCGTACTGCCAACTTAATACAACTTGCACTAATACAACTTCTATATCAAAATTCCCTAGTTACAAAAAGTTACTATAACATCATTTTGATAAAAATTTCTCGAAAATATCTTCTCAATAGAAAAAATAGTATAAGAAACTTGTTTCATAAGACGCCCCATCGCACTCGTTCATTAGAAAACTCGCCGCGAGCGGCTCGTTTTCTAAACTTGAACTCGTGCGTTAAACGCGCCACTTATGAAACTTGTTTCTTAATATACTATTGCTGTTCTGTTTTTAGATCGGTAAGTAATTTTGGCGTTGTCGTAATCATAGCAACTGGTAAATTCTACGTACTGTCATGGAAACACCCATGGTAAATAGTCAGAAATGACCGATCGCGCAAAAAATTAGAGAAAGATGCCCTATTGCAAAACCTAAACAGATTTTAAAAAATGACAAATTATGCATTTCCAATTTTACTTACATATACGTTTACCTAGTTCATATTTGAAAATTCTTATTTTGTTCAAGTGTCTAAATTGACCTAAGTGTGACCTTGTTTTATGTTGTAAGGCCATACCAGGGATTTCCCCGGCAAAAAAACCATATTTACGTGGTCGACTATTATGGTTTAAAGCGCCGTCTTCAACGCAACTGGTAAAAAGCTTAAAGATGATTAATTCGTGCTTTTGTTGGCTGTCAAATCCCTAAGATATAGGGTAATTTTGCATGGGTTAAATTTTATGTAACATCCAAAGGCGTGTAAATTTATTTTCGACAGAATTTTGTACCAGGTGTTTGATTAATTAAATTTAGGTAATTAATCCGATTGAAACGTGATTACGATGTAGGAATTTGAACTTTTTTTTGTATTACTTACGTGAGGTACATCATTTTAAATCACAAAAAATGTACAGAAAACAGGACTAGTACTAAATTCGACCACTTCGACAACGATAAATGAATGCGTGAAAATAAATGAAGAAATTGATGGAGAGTGGGGGGAAATCATTCCATTTTGTGGACAGATTCTGGTCTAACAGGAGGAGCAATATGCTGAGCGAATGTGTCTTTTGCAGCAGGATGAATGCCTGTTTTTTTTCCTTTCAATTCTAGAGGCTGAGATTCATTGATCTGATATGACGAGGCAATGCCTCCGGGGTACCCAGTCGACTTTTCCAATCTCGGACTCAACCTAGAGAGGTACTGTGTTGTAAGGCAATTCTTAAGCTTGAAAGGAATTTTACAAATCTCCCCACGGTTTGAGACACTCTGTATACATGCGTATTTACTTAAAAATCCTTGACAATTCCACTTTTCCAAAGTTACACGTCTTAAAACGTTCTCTCTACCTACATAAAACAAACGATATAAAACAAGTAATGACAGTAGCACGATCAATAATGGTAGTGAATTTTGTATTCAATCTGTAATAGTTTTTAAATGATCTTCTAAAGCGGAAACTGGCAGCCCAGACGAACATCCTCAAGCTCGGAATAAAATTTACGAACTAACGTCGGATTATCCCACATTCATCACGGGAGCAGACGCGAGTGTCCCTAAATCTTCCAATTTCCATCATAATATTCACGAATATGAATTATCTTGTTTAAAAAGTATGAGAAAAGCTGTTAAAAGGAATAAATTTATTTTCGCGCTATAAAAATTTTAATACTGAAAATATATTTTCCTACTTGTCTACAAATCGTAACATTTTCTCCAGTTATAGAAGCATAAAAAATTATTTATGTGAACGTTGGTTTGGTTAAGATGCCTGTGGGCCCTTTGGGAACTTTATGTTACCGTTGAGGATTACAATCTGTATTTTTAGAAATACTCACACGTACTAGGTTTTTTCAGATCAATGCACGTATCTGATCATATATTTACAATTTGTTTGTATTTTTCATGTTCCTCTAAAATAAAACATGCAATGGGGGGGGGGGGGGGGAGGTGTACGGAATAGCATTTATTTTAGGATTCACGACGTGATTAAGTCTGAAACGCCTAATATGTATTTATAGATGCCGAATATAGTGAAGTACGAATTGGGAAACTACCACATCAAAAGGGTCTCTTGAAAATTAGAGAGGAGTGAGTTTTTAGCGCACGATAGCGTAACGTTTTAGATTAACGTGCGGTTTCTTAGTTGTAACTTATACGTGCACTATATTATACATGGTAAAAGGGGTTCTCGATACATCTAGTTTAATTTGACATGTGCTACAACAATTATTGTAGAGAGCCGATCTTTTCCAAAAGTTTATCAGGTACCTTTTACACAACGTAGTAATTAAAAATGTGAAAAAATGAAGCAATTATGTACATTTTCAGCATAAAAAATCAATAATCCGAGCGTAAATGAAAGTAGGATGTTGATTTACGTGAAGTCTGCTGTTTATTTTACATTTATACTTCGGACCGAATATTTTTTTAGGCTTTGATATTTACCTCTGTGTGTTGCTCTGGTTATTAAGTGTTCCGTATACAATGATTTCCAATTCCCTGCATGATTTTCATACCGAATGGTTCCTTAGAAAAGTACCAACTTTTCGGTTTTATTCTCAGTCAAACCTCAAACGACAAACGTGGACATTTTCGAGAGGATCTTCTTAATTTAGGGTTGTCAATTCATATTTTTCTATACTTAGAGGCGGAGTGCCTCTAAATTAGGACAGTAATCTCTCTTTCTCCTAATCACTGGGTTATTAATAGTTTTACTCTACACATGACTAAGAAACAAATAAAAGGTGAGGCATAGTAACGAGCGATTTTGACAAGGCTGTAAATCAAAAACACTTAGTTAGACAAACAATATTTTAATAATTTTAAAGTACCTGAGAAAGAATTTTACAAAATAAGAAAACAAATTCTTTTTTGAAAATATCTTCACCCATTTAGTTGCACAGTCATACGGGCATACGGTAAATACTTGACTCACTATCACCGTATCATCAAAGTACACAAATATGTGGAGATATAAGTTTGATCAATATCTGGTATCGATAATCCGTTGTCAAATTGCGGGAGCGTTAAGCAGCCCAAACGGCTTTCTTCGAAATTGGTAAATTTCACGACCACACCCATCTCTAAAATGGTCTAAAATGACAGTCATGTGCGGGATCGGATATGAATCTTTAAAGGTTAACGTATCCAGTTTGTGATGATCCACGCAAAAGTCGTATGTCTGCTCTTTGTTTCGTATAAATCATATTGGAGAGGCCCATCCAGTTTTAAATGTTTCACGCCGTCACACGCCATCGACGGCTGGATTCCCGATACGTTTTTTTCGCAGGGTTAACTGGACAATACCGCTACTTAACAGAAGTAGCATCGGAAACGAGATGAATTTTAGGGTCACCAACGTCGTTCCGATACTAGCAAATTTTTTAACGTTCTCGTTGAGGTTTATAATTAGACTCATTTGATTCCAAAATCGTGTAATGGTGCAATAACTTAACTAACAGATTGAGAACCACTATCATCCATGACGACAATTGTGGTTTCAAATTTAAGGAGATCAAAAGTTTCTTGAGTGGTGTGAAATTTTAAGGCTCCAGTATCCAGGACACACATGGTTTGGCATAATGTTCTAAATGTTGCATCAAACGGTCCAATCAAGGTTTTTTTTGGTAATAGTGGCTGCAGTTGTCGCCGAAATCCTCGCAGAAGACTATTTAAGTTTTGCTTGAGCCGTTTCCCGTGCAAGATGAACCTAACAACACGATACAACCTGTTGTACCACACTTATAACAGAGTAATTGTTTGAAATCGCCGTAGTCTGCAGGATGGTGTCCTTACATGGAGGACCATGCGTAAAAGTTTCAGTAGCTTGAGTATCAGTAACTGTATACACGAAGCTTTTGGTAACAGGAAGACGTGTGTAACGTGTTATTTAAATTCGGTATTCTTAAGCCAGCTAGGTATTTCCTTTGTAATCCCGTTCAGTTTAGATGTAAGCTAGTTCTGTAGCTGATTTGTTATTACCTTAGGTCTTTATTTGTTTCGGCGCTAGAGTTCACGCTATGTACTCTTTTTTTAATGTCTTGTGCATTACTTGCACAAGAACAGCTTCAATTATTACTTGTAAAAAAACATACACGCCGCCATTAGGTTTTTGTTCTAACGAATTTTGTCATTACCTTTAAAAGGGATTGGTGGTTGACACATTTTTGTTATTTACATTTTGAATTCATTACGTTACATTGCTGTTTGCTATTTGTGCATCGTAAAGTAGTTTTCTTAAAGTGAACGTCACGTTTATGATTTTATTTCACAGATTTGTGCGGACAATTCATTGTTGACTCAAAATTTTGCCTTTGTCAGTATAAAGTCATTCAAATTATTGATTCCTATTGAGTATTCAGTACGGTACGAGTACTTCACTAGTGTCAGACGTTAGACATGGCCATATTTTGTGCCGCGATATTCACTATTTCTCTTGTTATCTGTTACAGATTAGGCAGAAAAGCGGCCTTTTGAACTCAAAAGACCGTTACTACCAGAGATCAAAGATAACTTTTTTATTTTCGACGAAATGTTTGATTACATACTAGTTTTCGATACAATCGAATTGTCATTACTACATCTGTTTCATAGTCATTTAACAACTATAGCTTCGCTGTTTTCTGCGGGAGCCAGTATCGATTGTGATAGTTTTCCAGACTACGAGTAGCCCTTTGCGTGATATTGACACTTTTTTGGACTCTTGTGTGGGCTATACTGGGCATCCAGGTGAGTTACACAGCAGTATATTACACCATACATACGAGTTGATACCCTTAAAGTTCCGTTCTAGATCTCCATTAATATTCAAGCAGAAAAGGTGCAATTTCGTTAGATACCACTAAATAAAATTACTTGTCTACGTTATACATCAATATACTTTAAGATCGCTGTAAAAAATCGTCCGCAGTGCATACCGTAGACGTAGTAATACCTACTATAAGAGAACGTAATAAACCGTATGCGCCTTTTAAAATCGTTTTATACGGAAGAATGCTTTAACATAAAGAAAATCCTGGAAGCATACAATAATTTCTGTTGACCTTTAAAATGTAACGGCCACAAACCGTTAAAGGCTTTTAAACGTACTTTAACATTTCAGAAATGTATGTTTTCTTTCCGAGCGATGTTTTCTTTGGCGAGGAATGCAATTAAGCTTCACATTGTGTTGAATGCACAGGGTAATTATGATCCAATTCGATGTGAACCTGCACTTAAAATGTCACGAGTTTTACTCGCATTAACCGAAATCAAATTGCGATAGGTCACTGAATTTCATTTAGAATAGGATCTATCCCGCGGTTTCGATGTGTTTCGTTTTCGCAACAGATAGAGATTTATTATGGGGCGACCCGCATTTTCAATCGTTGAATTATTCCGTCTAGTATTTCACAACTGTCCCAACAGACGAAAGGGAAGACAATTTTTGATTTACAGCAATTTGTAAATTGAAAACTAGCGAAACGTGCCGTTTTGTCTTAAGTATGTGGTAAGTATAACCGCACAAATATCGAAAGGAGTTCTAGTTCACTCAAAAATTTGAGTGTGCGTGTGTGATGAATGCTGAATATGCCAATAGAGTGTACTTAATATTAATTATAACCATAAAAGGATTTGTCTGATAGATCTGCTAACGCGTTTATTTCAAGGCCTCCTAAGAAAATTATTCATATACGCTCACAATTTTAGAAAATCTTAACGAAAACCATAACATATACCTAGGTAAAGAGTAAATCCTTGATCGATGTAGAATTTTTTTCCACATTTGAAAGTGCGAAAAAGTAAAGCAGGTTTTATTTGAAAAAATCAACTTTTTAAGGTTCGAAGTTATTAGACCATTCATTTTAAAACACCCTGTAGAAGGGCGAATAATTTTTTAAATCATTTCAATTTACAATAAAGTGGAAAAATCTCGCATGTAATTTCTTAAATACAATACAATACAATACAATAACAAACTGATGATAAATAAAAATAATAGTTTCCATACAAAATACGTTGACTTACTGGCGCCTGGGATTCAACGACCCATCACCCTGTAATTAAATTTCAAACAGTCTAAAATTTGAAATTTGAAAATCTTTTTGTCTTTGCATATTTAAATTTAAAATCTAAATTGATTTTTCCCAAACTATAAAATAAAAGAAATTAATAACGAGTCCCTTTTAATTCTGGTAATTATCTATTAATACCTATTTATATGTCAAGTACATAACATGGGTTTTTATGAAAAGGCCTGTTTCCTGTTTAGGAACGCGGTATATACTCTGTGTCCAAGATAAGGGCGTTCATTTTGGGCATTTCCGAAACCATGGAAGATACAACGATGGTCAAATTAGGGAAAAGTTGCGCAATTAAACAGTTATTATCATGCTGCAAAGAAAACTAGAAAATTTCGATTATTTCCGAAGATGTCAGAAAAAAATCGAAATTTGTCGAATCCGTTTTTATTTTTATCTGATGTTATTTGAACCCACACAGAAAAATAAACACTTTCTCATTGCCCCTTTTTTAACTCTACATGAGATTTTCAATACAACATTTCGTTTCATCATCAAATATATTTTTTCTATGGCACGTAAAAAAAGTACATACTGTATTGAGTGGCATTTTTTGTTACTAATACAACAATACGGCACAAAAAAAATGAAAGCTCGAAACTGTTGGTTTCAACAGGATGGCACACCTGTACATGGCGTCCTAATCAACTAGTGGCAATGAGAACGTGTTTTTTAAATTTTTTTGTATCTGCTCAAATAACATCAGAAAAACATAAAAACGAAATCGGTAAATATTAAAATATTAGTGCCGACGATGTTGGAAAAATAATAGTGATACCTAGAGTTTATTGTGTAGGGCTCTTTAATGATCCAGTCGTGAGTTACATTTGTTAGTATCTAATCTACAAATAATACAATTGAACATCTTCAACTTTTTTTTGTATGTGACTTTGAAGTAAGCAAAGATAATGATGACGACACAATGTGAAAATTATAATTAAACTCATTCTTATTATGTTTCCATATTCGTATCCCTAATGTAAAGTACACAGGGACCGGTCGTGGAACGTTTTTTGAATTTTTATATTCCATTTAGTAACCGTTATGCCGCCCTGTAACTTACATTATCGATATAGATCTTTCTTCGTAGTTCTTTATTCTTCCGCTAGTGATCACTTTAATGTATCTTTCTGTATTTTTCCCTCTCTCTTGATCTTTCCTTAGTGTTACGCGTGCGCGATGCTTGTGCCTTAGATTTTGCGCTTGTGGTGTTCAGTTTTTCTTTCTTTCTGGTTGGCTTACACCATCGAACACGCTTTAGCGGATTTATAATTGCAAGTGAAGTTGTACCTACTAGACATGACTCAGCATTATTTTAACGCGTATATTCTTTTCACAGCTTTATCTTCTCTCCTCGTTGTCTTTTCTTCCTGTTATTTCGTTGTTTACCTGAGTATGGATATCTACATCGACATTCGCTTGTGAAATACCGATCTACGGAGAATTTGGATTGCAGCATCCTTTGGAAATGTACTCGACCGCCATTTTAATGTACGTCAGTAACGTAGTATTTTACTCCTGAACTACATAGAAATTATTTACCTCGAAGACTTGAATTGCTATTCCTGAATTGTAACTGCAAGTATTGCGCTATCCTTTCGGAAGATTATTGCTATTGTAAATTGCTTCGATATACCTTACGATACGGGTATGTTCGATAACAAACACTACGATTTTATCTACGTTACTTTTTGTCGCTCCCATAAATACATTCATGTTAGTTACTTACGTACAAATCCTTTAGATTAGTTTTATTGTATGAAGATATTTACCTATTTCGAATCGAGTTGCTCGACGTGGCAAGCGTTAGATTTTTTTCTCGCAGTTTGTATGCGACGGTATCACTCCCTCTCTTTTTTGTGTTTTTATCTGATTGGATTGCAGATTATGCGCAGAGAGCGCCCTTTTGAATTCAAACGGTCGTGGCCAGGATTCAAAGATAATATTTTAATATATCCCTATATAATATTTTATTTCCTTGAAATTCACTCAAAATTATTAACAAAAATAACATCTTTGCGCCGGTATGGCGGCTATCCGGGCCCGTCGGTGCGGTATGGCAGGTTGACTTTCGTGAATGACTGATTGAGGACTTGATGCTCATAAAAAAATAAGCTTGTAGCAAATCACCCAAAAAAAAAGAACAAACAATTGACACGTTGAAATGAGTATGGCGGGTAAAGCCCACTGGAAAAGTATGGCATTTCGTTTCCGTCATTTGTTTTGTCACCGACTACCAGAAAATCCAAAGAATTTTGTGTAGCAAATTGTCCAAAATCATTAAATTTTCCGACATGTTTAAACAATCGTCACGCAATAACGCCCCACTCTCAGAGAGTTAGCACCATTTTCGTACTTAATTAAACCTTTTAGTGGTTGCCATACTTGTAGCAAATCACACCACAAAAAGTGTCACCATCTCCCGGTCTATAAAAAACAATAGAAGGAATGTAATTTATGATGCTTGGAGCCAACATGAGTATTAAAATGAATACGTACTACCACCTAGTACAAATACATTAGACGTGCCTAACAGTAGTTTTCGAGATATTCGTTCTTGGTGTGTCCTATAATTGGAGGTTTCTCTGTTGGGCAATAAATCGCTATTATTATTATTATTATTATTATGGTCGGTGTTTCTTGTGAGAACTCAGGTCTAGCCTGGTTAACTACTCGCACGGATTAAAATCAAGTAACAATTAGTGACTGTGTCTGTGTCTGGTGAAGTGTTATGAAGGGTCCTAATAAAAAAAAAAATTTAAATTCACACACGTACATTGGAAATATAGGGATAGTATTATTGTTATTAATAATATTATTATTATTTGTTTATTTTCACACATAGTGGTTGTGGTACATGAGACGGGTCGTGACCAAGTCTTATTATTATTAATAATAATAATTATTATT
This sequence comes from Photinus pyralis, assembly GCF_008802855.1. Classification (NCBI taxonomy): domain Eukaryota; kingdom Metazoa; phylum Arthropoda; class Insecta; order Coleoptera; family Lampyridae; genus Photinus; species Photinus pyralis. The sequence goes on from NW_022170511.1 coordinate 12,183,355, forward strand.
ATTAAAGTTATGCCATCACCAATGTATATAATTCTTCCAGACGTCCCAATCGCCTTTTGTGAGTACCCTTCCCCAACAATCCGCTCTTGAGATATAAGTAATTATAATAATCGGTCACGATAAGGTGTCGAGGAGAAAGACTATGATTGGTAAAAGTTGATTCCTTTCATTGAAACCAGGATTGAAACCATTCATTGAGTACCAGGATGTCAGCCCTTATAACTGTACGCGTAGACTACCGAGTTTACAGTATACTTGCGCATTTTAATAATTGAGCTCTGACCCCCCATTTAATTTGCTTCCCTTAGTTAAAATATCCCGGCCTTAAATATGCGTAGATCCCGAGTAAAGACAAGAATTGGAAAACTCACCATCTTTAATACGTAAAAGTCAACGTAGATGTTTTATCGATATATGCAAGTAAGACGCCGTTTTAAATTTCGCCCTATAAATAAAAATGTTTCGCATTTCCAATAATTTAGGTGCCATAACTCACAAAATTCTCGAGTTAATTTGTTCAGGCACGAAACAAGTTAGTTTACAGAACCGCGTGATTTATGAAATATGTATATATACGAAAAGCGAATCTACTTCTATAAATCGTTATTTTGAGCTCAAGTGCAAGACGTTAATGAGACATTATTTTTGAACCATCCTCAACATTAATCATGCAACAGTAACGGCAACAGTCGGCACGAGATTGGGAGCTTTTCCGGAACCGCCGGATGTTCGGACGTGACACTGTTAATGTCACTGCAAGCGTAAACGATGATTTTAGAAATTTAACTTCCAGAATTATGGCGGCCTTAATTGAATACGACGAGTATTATGTAACGCTATAATATTAGAATAGAGATTGAATGTGAAAATCGCGGTTGTTTTCATGATTTACGGCTGGACTTGTACATTCTCAGGGAACGTCATCTGGTGATGGATAGATACGGATTTGCTTTGCGATGAACATGTCTCTCTTCCTAATATTTATTCCAAACTTTACGCCTTCTCTTTTTTCTTTTATTCACTTAGATGACTTTTTACTCTTGATCCGAATGTTATACTTTTGTTTTTATACTTGACTTTTCCGACTTTCAATCCGTATCGAACTCCCTTTATCTACCCTTATAAAAAAATTAAATAAAAGATTTTTCGCGTGTCAAAATTTTTTCCCGGATAAATGGTGCGCGAATTTCTCCCAGATTTAACGTTAAATTCCAAAACTCCATTGCGGTAAAAAGTGAACATCTTTTAGAATAAAAGGCTTTTATTAGGAGAATGCCGGATGCAGAATATACAGGTACGAGTTCACTGATAAACGACGCCAGTTTGGTTGTGTTGCGTTTTAGGTGGGAAAGCTGTCGTATGCAACTACCATCCCTTGATTTACAGGCGAGCTATTAGCTTGCGGTAACTTAATTAGTTAAGGGGTTAAGGTAATGAATTAAAAAAGTACTACCGCTTGGTTCTAACAAATCTTTGTTATTTATATAATTCCCCGTTTTCGTTTATATGATTTGTTGCTTTTCAAATCTCAGCTATCCAGATGTTCTCTTTCAACTGCCATCGGGCGCGTATGGGATTATTTCAAAATAAGTTATTTTACGGTCTTCTGTGTTTACATGCACTCGTTATTTTTGACCTCAGCTTTTTATCGCGTTAAATAGTGATTGCGGTATTTTAGATCGCATTGGTCTTGTTCTTAGTGTAGTGATTTTTCAAATTGCGTGTTGCTTAGGTATTACAGACTGGGAATGTTTCTAAGGCTACCAAAAAATGAAAAGGCAAAAAATCGCATTTGCAGCCAAATGTGTCAGTGTACATTGCCAAAGATAAGCAGCGATTTTATCCCACGAGTTCAAGTTAAGAAATCGAGCGCCGTATGAAACGTATTTTTTCTATTGAGAAGAAATTTTCGATTTATGCAGAAGTAAACATGAAACATTAACTAATACAGGGACTTTTAGACACTAATTGGATGGGTATTAAAAGTCATGTCGGCAGTGCGATTTTGAAATTTGAAATAGTTTATTTAATTTTATAATTTTCTACTAGTCGAAAACTTTGGATTTTGAGCGAGGTGTTCAGTTTCTCGCGGGTGCACCTGATATACAGGATGTTTCGAAATTCGCGCATACGGACTGTGGGATGGTGTTATCCAACGAAAACTGAATAAAAAGTTCCTCTACCAGTTTTTGACCAGACCGGCACTTTTTTTTTCGACGTGCTGAAGCTTGTTTACTAGCAGACGGCGGCAGAGACATTTTGAACAACTGATGTAATTACGTACTCGTCATAATTATATTTTATTTTGAATCTTCTTTTGTTTTTAAAAATGTGTTATTATTAAGTGGCGCAGCGTGGGGGAGGGGGGAGATTATTGAAACCGCGGTAGCGCGAAACATAGCGGTCTGATAGAAAACTGGTAGAGAAACCTTTTGTTCAGTTTTTGTTGTATAAGACCATGCCATAGTCCGTGTGCGCCAATTTCGAAACACCCCATATACCTTGCCGTAGTTGTTAGTACAGTCAAATTGTATCCAAATTCGTCAAATATCCAAGAAAATTGCGAAGTCTTTGTAACTTTGTATACTTATACATAAACATATTCTCGACGAGTCCCTAGCGTTACATAGTGTGCTCAGCCCAAAAGGAAGGTCTAAAAACCCTCGCGGATGATGATCTCGCGGAATTCTTCAAGTATGAACTTGCTCCGTATCCACTTTCAGTGTTTAAAGGCACCAGCGAAAAAAGGAAGACAAAAAATTCTGCTGTTTATGACGTGTTCTGCTCAAAACATATCAAAGTGGTTATTTTTGCACCAAGATCGTTGGGAAAAAGACCAAGAACATTATCTCAATGGCCAAGACATGAATTTAATGCCTTTTTTGGCGGCCATACGTATTTCCATCAAATTTTTCAAAATCGTTATTTATGCACCAAGATCGTTTGGAAAAACACTAACAGCATTATCTCAATGCCCAAGACATGAATCGATGCATTTTTGTTGACTAGGTATATGTATCTTCCAAGATAAAAATAAATGGTCGTGAAAAAAGTGATGGTAATCCTGAGGATCCTTCGATATTTCGTTGTATCGGTTTGTTTTTAATGAAAGTATGACACAATAGAAATGTTTAACAATGGACAACACAAGGGAATTAACAAGTTTACGTTTGACAGAAAGTGAAAGAACATTCAAATTCGAAATTGGAATTTCCTCTGCTGTCGCAGAGACATACTATATGGACAAATCATTACAAATTGCCAATAATAGCAGCTGCGAATTCAATGTTCATATTCATTATATACAGTATAGTGCAAATAAAAGGAATAAATTCATTGTTTCTTAACTCGTCGACTGCAGGGAGAAATCCTGAGGCCCGTTGATTTTATATTTTAAAATTACATTATAATGTGTAAAAATTCCATCCCTAATTTTAATACCCTTAGAGTGAGGGTGGAAACCCCTAAATTTGGTAATAGGTAGTAGGGCTTGTAATAGGTCCTGGCCGAACATGGCTACGATTAGAGCCGCCTCCCCTTCCAGCGTCCTAAGGTTCATCTCACGTGTGGGGTGGCTTGAGTGACGTTGAGGGGTCGGGCGACCCTAGTCAGGGAGGTAGTACAAAGGGCAAGAATTTAAGGCCTAAGTACGCGTGGACCCTGTTAACCCTCCTATCGTAATCCAGAATCCAGAGAATAGGTCATTTGAAAAGATATTTTAATTATCTATTTTACAATATCAATAATCAAATCGAATTTTCCCAAATTGAAATGATTTGTCGCTGCAGCCTGTAACGGTTTATTATTATTGCTCATGGTATATTTTATTGAATGATCCTCGTAACCGTCGTAACCTTGGGCGAAATGGTTCCATCGATCGTTGGAATTTTAACCGCGCAATATTAGCGGGCGTTGGTTATCGATTGCACACATTCGTCTTTCTTTTCCATTGCAAGCTGTGACCGAGTCCACTTTAGCTGAGGCGTAAATTTGAAAACGCCTAAGATTTTAAACGCCGACACCTCTATATTATAAAGCCTTGGCGATTGAATTCTTAATTTAGGAATTCCGGTAGTATTGATTGAACGGATTTGCCCTTGACTCCGATAAGTGAGGATTTATAATTGCGTTTTTCTGGTTTATTGTAAGTACCCGCCATTTGCATTACATGTACTTGAAGTGTATCTTTCTAGGATCGGCAGATATCACTGTCACGTTGCAATTTCCATCTACGATTGTTGAATTCATCTATAATTAGCGCTCTTATTCAAAGAGGTGTGTATATTTTAAGGTTATTAACCAACCTTTGATTTTATTTTGGAGTCCAAGTTCAAGTTTAGTTTTAATTTTGGGTTCAAGTCTATTTTAATTGTTACCAGTTTACCGGACCAGTGCAAATCGAATCTACTTCAACTGTAGGGACCAGTTTAAATTGGGGGATGCTTTACCTACAATTCTGTCGCCGTACGAGTGCATAATCTTGGGGTAAATTCACCGTTGCAGGCGCGCGTGAACACCTTTTCACATACTTTTCATCTGCCGATAGAAAGCCGCCATTTGCTGAAATTGAGTCACTGATGCCCAGTTGCACCAACAAAATTAAGCCTTGCTTAAAGTTAAGTCGAACTTAAAATCTATGGCAACGATTATTAAGACAATCGTTGCTATGGTATTTAAGTTATGCTTAACTTTAAGGGATACTTAATTTTGACGGTGCAACTGGCCATGAATCATGCACCAGAATTGATATCAAGGATTGTTAACCATAAAACAACTTCCGTAACTGTTTAGCGTAATAATTGATCATTATTTTGCCCCTTCAGGTTTGTAAGCTATCGCATTCAATTAATTTGTTATCTTCAGTGCTTATTTATTATTTAGCTTTGCGAACTCTGTTAAGTTATGGTCCATTTTACACGTGAATGCTATGGTAGCCAGCCACTTCCTTCTGGAAAGGTTGGCCGAGTCGGTGCTAGAAGCTTACTAGTAAGGCTAAGCCCTTCAGGCATTTTTCAGATCATTCTATTACGAGCTCTGCGGCTTGGGAGGTTTCTTTTGTTTGCAGGTTTATTTTGGATCCGAGAACTGAGCTCACTTCTCTGGATGACATCTAATTTGCATTAAGGTTAGCGTTGCCTTTTGATGTTTTACTTGGGTTTGACCTATACGTGCGCATTTGTGTTCGCAACATCAATTTCTTTGTGGAAACTTATATAATGTATAATTTTGAACATTTGAACATTTTCATGTTACGCTATCCCATTGGGAAGACAATTTTTATTTTTGTCATTGGTTTGAATAAACTAGCATTTATTTTGGTGAGTACTTGAATTGATTCGTACTCTTTTTAATCCCCCCGCTTCATGCGGGAAAAGGTAGCTTAGAAATTGAGTGGCGCTCAGCCCTTGATAAGTGCACCGATGTTAATACGATCAGTTTACCCACAACCGCTGTGGAAGATTCTCAAGCTCTTATTTTGTGTTTTACCCTGAGGTAATTTATGCGGCGGTTTGAGGAACCGTAGCGCCAACTCTGCCTACCCGTTATAAGTAAGACGGTGCGCACCCCCACACTATGCGTTCTTTGTGAGACACTAGGAGGGTTGTGCAAAAATTAAAGTTTCCAAATTTTTTCAGGAATGATGAGACATTTTTTATTTGAACTGAAAAATACACAATTGCATTTCTTTTGCAACAAAATGCGGAGTAAGTGTACTGTTTCTATTTAGCATTCTTACATGCAGTTACAGATCGAACTAAATAATTGGCAACCTCTCCCTTGCAGATATGTACTTTTTATCCGAAATCTTCAGCACATCTGACCCGGAATGATGATATTTGAGTAACGCGTCACGGACAGCCATATGATGTCGATGTGTGTACGAAGTTTTTATGACACTTTCCGTGCGACCTTTGCGTTCGTTAAGTATAAAAATTCGCCGAGAGATAAATAAGTTTCCTTCACCTTCACAACAAGATTAAATTTTGATTATAATCAATACCCAAAGTTGATAGCTACACCACTTATGAGGGTAAACAGTTAACAACTTGAATTACCAATCAATCCTTAAGACGAGTTAATGCCTACAAATTAAATTCCGACACCTGTAAATTGCGTTATTTAAACTGCGAGTGCAGAAAGAAAGAGATTTTGAAGACTAAAGGGATATAATTTTCAGTCTTGGTCTTTTTAGTTCGAAATCCCATTTGCTTTATTATTGCCGAACGTTAGTGGTACTTTTATGGCCGTTTTTCTGTTAGTTCTTTATGTTTGTGTAGAACCATATTCGTTATTGTCGCTTTTATGCATTCACAAACGGTAGATTAATAAAGCGGATTGTCCTATATACCTACGTGATTGCGCTCCGGAATATAGAGTGGAACATTGCCGGAATTTAATGATTCTTTATCCGTAAAGCGAATTTTTCATCCGAAGTTGGTAATTGCGCGGTTGGCTCAGGTGGTTGTTATTATTACTTCCCGAATTTCCCATTGACCGCGGAAGTAATGTGTTATTCGAGATTTTCGAGCATGTCAGTTTCTTTTCCATTGTGTGTCAGCATCAGGTTATTTTAGATTTCTTATTGAATTCGTGATAAATTTGCTTTCGGATATGATTAGATTACGTTTTTTTTTCTTATACATGTACGCATAAAGATCGAAATCGGAATCGAAATTGCTTATACCGTAAATGTTAACCTACGGAACTATTAGGGTTTATCGAATTTACTTTTTGGGGAATACCATTTTTAGATAGAAAGCATCAATAAAAGTGAAAGTTATTTGCAACAAAATTTAACTTGGAATTGATATTATACGGCAGCTGTGTTTCCAATAACGTTATTCATATTGCGTGCCATTTTTAAGCAGAAATTTCAAATGTGGTAACAGTCAGGAACGTGTAATTTGCTCTGATCATCTAATAATTCAAGATGAAAGGATGTTTGCCAAAAGTATTATTTTCTCAAGTTATGTTGAAGTTAACATCTGCTTTGCTGACCCAAAAGCCTTGCCCGAAGGCACGACCCTCTTATTCTCAAACCGAACAATAGAAAATCTGCCACACGAGGTGCAAATGAAATGTAAAGGAGACCACGGTAGGCCCGCTTTGCCTAAAAGTACTCGCACTTATACTGTATTCATTTTAAGAATGTAGCGGTAAAAAACATAGGGAAGATTTGACCTTCAGTGTGATTGGTTAAAACACAAGTCAGTATTACGCTGAAACATAAAACGAGTGGTGAATTTTGCAAGCTGGTAGTTTCTGTTTGCATCTAAACTATTGAAGTGTCATTAACTGTTAATGTCAAAGATTCATTTGTGTTTGCAGTGCTAGATATTTCTACTTTACAATAATTTGGTGCAGTTTTATATTTTTCCTGTGTGTGCTTATCTTCAAACCCAGCGCCATCTACTACCTTCTTATAATGAATGAAGTATAGGCAGCTTGAACCTACGACAGGTTATTAGGAAAACGGCCCTATAGCGGTTATGAATATTAGAATGGATAATTATATTCAATTAACCGTTTTATCGATATCTTTTTCCCTGCAACTCCTCTAAAGCAAAAATTAGCGTATATACTGGGTGTTCCTAAATATGATATACAGTTCTTTCACTACAAGGTGTTATAGTTTCACGATTTTTTTTTCATTACATATATCTCCTGAAATTTCAAATGCGAATCGGTCACAACTAATAAAAAAAAGAGATTATTTTTTCCTCCTCAATAACGGGTCAGATACGAAACAATTACAACACACCAAAAGACTTGAGGGATGGATGATGAAGCATGATCCCTGAAAAAAAATGTATACCTACATTTGTACATGTTCATTACATGACCAACGATGTAAGCCCTTCAGCGTAACTTATGCTCCAAATTTAAGATAAATATTTCAAAAGCTGTAGAAGATATGAAAAAAAACTAAAAAACTGTCGATTAATCAAATACCTCAAAAAAAAATCGCATATGAGTTCCTATATGTTACAATTCATATTTAAATCATGGAAACTACCCCAAGGTTTAACTTATTTAAAGGTATTTGGAGTTGTGATAAAAACTTGCTTATCAATCATCTTTTATAGACAACGGTCTCTTTCTTCTTTCGGATGGTGATTTAAAATTTTTTAAAAATGTATCTCTACGCTAACTAAACCTAGTAGCGAGCTGAGTTGTGTGCAAAGATTTCGCTGGAACCCTACTTCAAGTGATTAAAAAAGTAATTTTTAAGGGCGTAACTTTAGCAATAATTACTCGTGTAGCAGGATTCCAAAACGAGTAATGGCGTGCTGAGCCGTAGCCGTAACGCTGCATGGGGCCTCGAGGCATGAAAACAGGTCACTCTAGAAATTCTAAGTTCAAATGAAATACATTTATTATTATTATTTAGATGCAAAGGTTAACCTAAAGCTGTGAGATAAATAAATTTTATCTTATAGTATTATAGTAGATGATACATTGACATTTAATAGTCGAATGGTTAAGTGTCTTTGTAACTGTACGGGTAGATACAGCGATTACTTTAACGGCAAGTACAGTAAAATCATAACATCTGTCATTCTTATTAAAAATGGGACGCGGGGCACGAAATAAAATGAACTTTAGAACAAAATATAATATTGTTTCCATGGAAACGACGGGAGAACCTAAGCTTGCTGTTTTGGATGTCTAAATTAAATAGCCACGGAATTTTCAGAAGTTTGATAAAGATTTCTATGATTTCTGCTCTAAAATAAAGTTTTGTATTATACACGACGATTTAGGGAAACTAACCATCTCATGAAACTTAATTCACTCGATGTCGTCCAACTACTAAATCACTGTTTTTAAACGCATATGAAATTTTTCCGATGTAATCCTAAAATCTATGAATTGGAGCAACGCCTATTATATTAAGTATATTATATTATATATTGTATCTTTATCAATCATTTATACTCCTGTGTCTTAAAATAGGCAACTTGTTTCCATGACAAGCAGGCATTTATTTAGTAAATAAAGTTTCTCTCTTGTAGTTTTCCATTTGTCAAGTTGTGGATTGGGTAATTTCAAGGGTAGGTATTATGAAAGAAAGCACGAGTTTCATTACAACTAAAAATTTAGTTATACTCTTGTTAAACATAAATATAGTTCATTTAATAATTGCTTAGTGAAAATAAATAAAAGTTACAATGGTGTCAGGTGTGGGGTTTCAGAAATAAATAGCCGAACTATGAAGACCCTCAACTAATTAAAAGTGGCCGAATTAAAAAATGAGTTAGAAGAACGAAAATTAGATGCGACCATCAGTTCTACAGGACGCACGAATGTGATAGGAAAAAGATAAGACAAGAAAAATTAGAGAAACCATCCCGAAATACCGAGGGAAGTTTCAAAAAATCGAAATGACAATTCGTAGAATATTATGTCAGTGTCTGCGAAGAGGAAGTTCAACCCATTGCTTTAGAGCCTTCCAGGCCAGGATTGCGTATAGTACATTTTTGATGGAAGTATCCCATGGGAGACCCACATGTCGCTATTCAAAGCAATTGCAAAAGCAAATAACTGGACGATACGACAACAGCATTTGGCGTTAGTGGATTCACTAACGGGACCTACACTAAACATCCTTCCATTGCTGAAAGATGACGGAAAGAAAAACTCTGGTTCAAGCTGGTTATCCCGATGCATCCCAGAGTGGGCTGCAACAATTTTCCACCGAACAATTCGTTGCTGCAAACCGAGATACTGACATTCAGCAAGCAGGGAGAGTGAGCTTTACCGTAGAAATTGAAGTGACGAAACCATCAATGCATCAATGCAAAAGTCTGAACGGCGACGGGAGAAACCGATTTTCAGACCACAATTAGAGAGATATTGAAGATACAAAACCTCGAAAAATGTGGAAGGAGCGCCTCTCGATGTTGGAACTGCCAGGAACGGGGGTATGCAAAAAGTCTCAGAAGCCAGACCTGATTCATCGAGAAAACTAAGCACGATGGGCAAAATCGTCGATCCGTATCCGCATCACACTGTGCCGGATCCCACAACATCTTTATGGATGAGTTGATGAATGGAAAACCAATGACTATGCTATGGATACGGGTACGACGAGGAGCATCAACAAATCCAGGTTAATCAACCGGATGCGACTTATTAATACCAGATGCCGATTGCGTACTGCAACTGGAAATGTCGCCAAAGTACATCGATTGACCAATGTTCATATCACTATCGGGAAGACTACTATTACGCATCGAGCGCTGGGGGCGGAAAATATCATTTTGTGGATGAACATAATGAGCAGGTACGATTTTTAACTTGATATCAAACAGGTGTAATGGGTTTGAATATTTTCAATTAGACAAAATGCTTTTTGACCTGGGCGTGAAGGAATAAAATTTGGTAATTTACTGTATATATCGTATCTTAAGTTTTGTAAACGTATCATTTGTTGTAAGTTTAAATTTAGAATAGAGGGAATGTACTTTGGTCGGAGAGAAGGTGCAAATGTGCCGCGGGGAGAGACAGACGGTCAATTTTAATCAGTGCGAATTAAGTCGTTGTGGAACTCGCATTGTAAGCTCAAGTTTTTAACGCGCGCCATTTTAACGTTGCGAAGTATTAAAAAGGCGCCTTCAACTATTGTCGTTTTAGGACAATAATACCGAATTAATAAGTGTGAAAAAACGAGTGTTCAAGTTACTGCCAGCTTACCGTATCGCTCAGCGCGGAGGAAACTGCAAAGCAAGAAAGCCGTTATCGAAACCAGAACAGAAAAACTGCGTTACTGGGAAGAAGTTATCGGTAATAGTCAAGTCGTTGGAGCATTTCTACAAGTACTTGTACATAAGAACATTCTTGCTAAGGACGCTCTATCAAGAAGACCGATGAGAAAGACGGGTTGGGGCACCCAACGAAAGCGAAAATGCGCTAAAAATATCAAAAGGCGATCTACTCAAGAGACATGAACCTGTTCTCTTGTGCATTCCAATTAGCTTGGGCGGTTTTACGACGAACATACTCCTGGCAAGGTTTTTATTGATACTATATCATCCAAAACGCGTGACAAATTCTACAGCTCGAGCAAAACCGCCACCAATTATTTCCAGTGAAAGTATGAAAATCTCGTATTAAATATTTACCCTGGTTGCAGCCGGAAGATAACGTCAAAATCAACAGAATAAGGTATTGTATTCGCCCTGTGAACTGCTAAGTATTGGACAACACAACCGGCGAGTCATCTGTCAGTGAATTGGAAACGTCGATATACTATTCATAAGAAAACGTAACGCAGAAAGTAATCGTAAAATTAATTTAGATGGCACTCTGGTGAACTCTTGTCAACTAAAGTAAAATTATTCCTATATTCAAACAATCCATGTTCAGTAAAAATTTAAAAAAAGTTCAATGTATTAAAACATTTCAATATTCATCGGGGACGCATCTGCTTCAACATTGAATTTCGTTTGGAAGCCTGAAATTAAAGAGCGCGCTCAAAAATAAATAGCACGGCAGTTGATAATAAATTACGATTTCCTCTGGCAACTAAACAACCGGTTACTTCAATAAACATTTAACGCCTTAAAACAAATTTGGCTACGTTTGACAAAGGTCAGTAAGCCAACTCTGTAACCCACATTAATCTCTAAAGTAATAGAAACGTTAGTGTTTGTATTCATTTCGAAGCACCTGATGCCGTTTTCCTTTTTGAACTTATTGCTAATCCCAATAAGAGGTTTCGTCGATTTTATTGCGAGCCCTAATGATAGTTGGGCTTACTACGAAACTTTGTTATGAAAACTGTCTTTTGGGCGGAACGTTTTTTTTTCGAATTTCCTTGTCGAGAGTACGAATTTAATTATTCAAACAGAGCTTTATCTAGGCATGTTGAAAGCTCGCCGCGCGTCCAGTTGCTACTAACATTTCCCAATACTGCAAAAAATAAAAATGTAGGGACACAAAATGCGGGCCGGCCATAAAGTATAAGGACGTTTTAAAGCAATTCACTTTAGTTTCCGTATAAATTTACCAACTTTCCATTAAAAGCGTGTACATTTTTGGTTGCCACAGGGATTAGTGCATAGTTTTTTCCTTAGTTGCAACGTATTTAACATAGTGGTGGCAATTCACAAATAAATTATTATTTTGCTTATTGTAATAAGCACATATACTCCTAAAGAGTTGAAAGGACAAGGAAATTCCATTAACGATTTAGTTGAAATATTTGCTTGTTGTATACGGCTGAGCTGATTTGTGCGTGCTTTTGTAATTTTTATATTATAGCAAGGGAAGGTTTCTTAAAATGGGAAAATTAACAATATTGCTTTCGGTTTTTGATTTACGCTTTTTAACCACGCACAAGACCTATCTATTGGATAACAACGTATTCATTGAATCTAAATTACTTTTTGTATGTGTTCTTAGAATTGTGTTTTTATTATTCCCACTGTTTATGTCCGTTCAAAACAAACGTTCGCGTTACCTCTTACCTGTTTCGGAAATTTATACATCTCTGCATACGTAAGTTGATTATCATTATTTCGATCTGCCATTTCGTTTTGTAGCCGATCACAATATGGTTATCTTCCTATCCATTTGAGCCTTCTTGTGTTTTTCCATTTTTGATGGAGATGTGTTCCATGCAACCAACAGCTGTGGATGAGGATAATTAACTCCAGGAAACCTGGAGGGGAGATGAAAGTTTCGTGAAACACGTAAAGTAACAAAGAATCTCAAAACCACATGAAAAGGTCTAAATACGGATCAACGTACATCTTAAGGGGGCAGTCTGTGAAGTTGACACACCACTCTCGGAATTCGTACACTGTAACTGTTATTTACTTTGAATTTCCATATTTTTCAATTTTGTGGGCTAATTGTTTTTATGTACATTGTGGAGTCATTTTGTCGCGAGATAATATAAAAGTATAACAGTATAGTAGAGGCTAGCTAGTACCAAAAGCGCGAGAAATTTGAATTATTACGGGTCGAGCCGCGATAGAGCTCGTTATGATCAAAATTGGTGTTGAACCGTCGTAAAGATCCCGTCAAAATAACAGAAATTATTACACTCTCTTTGAAGCCCCTGTGCTCCTCAAGCATCTGACGCTAGCGCCGAACTATTCGTTAGTCCCAATTGAAATAGGTATAAGTAAGCAAATTTAGAAAATCAAAAGTGGCGCAATTAGTCATTTCGTGTACATTGTGCAAATACAATGGAAAAAACAATTATTCAAGTACTCGGGGACTCGGGAAATCCATATTAGGGTGGAAAGTAAAATCATTTAACCAATAGTTCCATTTCGAAAGCAGAAGTTAAATTAAACAGAGTTCTGGTTCGCTGGTGCGTATTACAAAGATAGTGTTGCGCAATTCGAACTAAGTTAATTGGGTCATTTGGATTGCGCAACGACAAGCATTTTTAGTCATTTCTTCATCAGAATCCTCTGCTACGACCCCGGGAAACAAATTTCCATTTCCTCCAATCATAATTAGAAGGCGATGCAGTTTTCTAAGGTTGGACGACTCGAAGGTAGTTTTAGACATCTAATAAACAGGGTAATGGGTATTTTTATATTTATGTTCAATGCAAAATTGTGTTCTTTAAGGATTTTGATTAGTGCAAGTTTTCTATTTTAAGTGCAATATTAAGTGCTGAAAATCCATATTTTTTGTGTACACAACGTCTTGTAGGCGTTATTTAGCACAGAAGTGGTTTATTTGATTTGAATTTGTATCTTAATGTTGTTATTCCATTTTAGAATTGTTTGTAATTGCGTAACTTTGCTCTTTAATTTTATCGCTTATTGTTTATCTATATTTATGTATTTAAAAGCGTATTTAAGTGTTGCGATAATAGATTTTGTTATCGGAGGAGATTTAATTAACACCTGTTTTTTTATCGTTGTTAGAAGAGATAACGGGTTATGCATGTGTTCAACGATGGACGCATTACTTTGGTGTAAGTAGGAACAGATTACTATTTTCTAAAGATTTAAGTAAAATTTCAATGATCGAGAAATACTTATCCCGAGAATTATCCAGCCGTTTCGAGTTCAAGATTCTAGGAGACGTGAGTTGAGTTACCGCCTTGGAATAGAATTTACAAGAAGAATCGATCGCATTTTGAAGATACATAAACGACTTGCTGAGCCGATTTAGGCTGAACGAGGCCAAGCCGGTATCCACATAAATCGAAAATGGGACGAAGCTCACAGTAAAAAGTCCATGGAGGATGAGGGCGTTAAAAAACCATACGGGCAGCTGGTCGTTGCTTTGAATTATCTACCAACCGCTAGGAGGCCAGATATCGGCTTTTTAACAAATTTTAACAAATGCTATGGATTGCTATTGGTCGCAAGGTCGCCGTTTTGTAGATGCGGATTGGGGAAATAACGTCGAGGATCGTCGTTCATTTACCGGGTACACTTTTAATGAACGGTTCACCAATTTCATTAGTGGAATCTGCAAAGGAAAGTATTTTAAATTTTTAATTATATAGAATTTGCACTGTATTATCGTTCTGGTTTTTCAATAGATTTTCTCTAAAACGTTTTGTCGAAGCTGGTGTTATCAAGGTTAATTATGATTGGCGCTTTATCTATAAAAAACCGGTGGTGTTTCGTTGAATATGGTAAGCAGGAGACTGAAGTTAGCTGTCTGGTTCGCGACGGTTGGAGAGCGCACGTTCCTTTACGCTATTTTTGTTCGGACGTTCCGCCCTATTTGATTGGTTGAAGAGACAGTTCGTCATTTTTATAATATTTCTGTACAGAAGAAAGTTAACTGTTGTTTAAAAGTTGTGAGAAGTTTAAAGCGTGTTGTCCGTTTTACAGAAAAAGTTGAAGTAAGAGAAGCAGTTTTAGTGCAACGTGAGGCCTTCTGTTGAGGTTCTCTGTTGTTTAAAAATTAAAAGTTCAAGCAGCCACCAATAATTTTCATTATCGTATTCAACATGCCAGTTTGTTTGTCATCAAGTTTGTATGATAAAGGCAAGCGAAGTTCTGAAGCTGTCAGCGTATGTTAAGTGAAGTTGTTTATCGCAAACCATTGACCTACAGACTGTTAGGATTTTTAAAAGACAAAAAAATTGTTTGACCGTTTGCGTGCGGGCTTATATGCCCACACAAGCTTTGTAACCTTCCCTTTATTTCAGGAGTTTTGTTTAATGCTCTTTTCATGTGTTTCCGGATAAAATTTTGTCATTCTCAATCAACTAATTGTGTGTTTATTCGAACCCGCATTGTGCGCCCCGGATAGTGTTTATGTCAGATTTTTCTTGTGACGGATGTTAATAAATTATTTGGAAATTTTGAGCTTGTTTGAGGCCACTGTGTCTGTCAAATTATTAATTTCAATCAATTTTGGGATTTTTCAAAATTCTTAATTAAAAGATTTTTCATTTTGAGTTACTTGGACAGGTGTTTTGTGGATGGTGTAGTTGACCTTGTAGCCGTTGAACTTGCATAACGAAACTAAATATATTAATATATAATAATATATTATTGTGGTATATTGGTGTTTTTTTTTACTTTTGCGAGATGCTTGATAATTTTTCTTTGTTTATTTAAGAGGGTTGAAAGGTTAAAATCGATTCTCCTCAAAAGATTTTCAGCTCGTCCGTATCTAAAAATATAGGTATGTACCAAATTTGGTTCCAATCGGTTCAGTCGTTTAGCCAGAAATGAGAGTTTAACACACTTGTACATTAGCGACTCTATACACAAAACTTTTCAGATCTTCCGATTCTGTCTAAGATTATGTGTATTAAAAGTGGGTCCAATCGGTTCACTCGTTTAGATTGGAAATGTGAGTACAGACCGACAGACACAGAGACCGACTAACATCATTGTGATTTTTTTAAACGGATCCCTGGTGCTTCAAAACGTGTATTTCCGTAAAGAAAGTGGGGGTTATTTTTTACTCCGATGCAACACCCTCTTTACGTTCGGGTGGTAAAAAAAGTTCGAATTTCGAAAACAAGTAGCAGCGATTTCACCGGAAATTTGCGATCGTGACGGACATCGAGAGGCGATTTCGCCTCCTGTACGATTTTAGATCTCGACTAGATCTTTAGGGGTGAAAGGGCGTGGCCTAGTGATAAACTATCGACTGGAAATCAGCAGGCGGATTATTTTGTTTCTTTTCCAGTTTAGAACGTGGCAGTGATGTAGAGAATAGCGCCGCAATAAAATTTCTCGCCAGGGATTGTAAAAGTCACGTGAGCAATTCGAAACTTTTTTTATGATATCAACACGATCGTTACCGTACGCGTTTTTAATTAACTTTGCGCCTATTTTAGAACGGAAAGCATGAAAGGAAGTTTCAAAAATTCGAGAATGACTTTAAAATGGATTTCAGGGACGTAGGGGTCGAACTTTAGGGTGATATATAAAAAGGCGTATTTGAATGGAGATGTTGCACTAAAATCGCTGATATGTCGTTGAAATATACGAACGCATTTAAATGTAAAGTGTATTTAATAGCGTTCGAGTAAATCAAATGGATTCAGTGTTGTTCGCAAAATAGACATTTTACGTTTCCCACAAGTTTTAATGAAGTCATAAGTGGATGTTCTTATCTTTTAACAAATATGTTAAATGTATAATCAGCTTTAACTTAGTCAGTTTCATCGTTATTGTAAACGTTCACGTCCACCTTTTTCGTTTAGTAAGTATTGTAGTTTACATAATTTTTAGAAATAATAACTTTAGGCTTGGACATAATGGTTATGAGAATTGTATGACCGAAACATACAGTGCCGGCATTATGGCTCAATGGTAGAGCGTTGAGTTATAAATCCGAAGGTCGGGTGTTCGAACCTGGGTTGAGGCATTCTGCCGGCTACTCCGAATTAGGTTTTCCTGCAGTTTTTCTAATTCGTAAGGTAAATACCGGAGTAGTATAGAACAACTTAAGACCTTCTGCAGAGGCACCTCTAAAAAGCATTATGCGGGTCACTCTGTAATTGGGCGCAAGCCTGTTGAGGGCCCAGAACAAGAGAGGGTAAATAAATAAATAAAATTAAGAAGTAGGCATAAGGATTTACGTGTATTGTTTTTCTCTTTTAAATGAAAAACAATATTCTGAAGGGCGCTTAAATAAATAAATTAATTAAACTCAATTGACAATATCAACGTTGTCTTCAGTTGAATACATCACACATGTTATTTTAGTTGCATAAAATTAGGCGCCCTTCAGAAGCGATTTTGAAATTTAAAAGTAGACAGGGAAAAATAATATACGTAAATCCCTATATCTACTTCTTAATACATAGCATTGTGTATGTATACCTACATTAGACAAAAAGGAATAGCACGTATTGGTTGAAATCATAGTTTAAAGTTTGAGATTCATGAAAGATAACTAAATACAGCTAATGAACTGAAAAAAAATCTCCTCCATGTAAAACAGCTAACGTCAAATAACGATAGCCTTATTAACAAAATAGTTGCAACCGAAGTATATACCAGTAATTCATGATGGAATAGTATACAGTGTGTCCCAAGTAGAACGCATCATAGGGAAACGGCAATGTGTTTATTCGCGAAGGATCCTCGGAGCTTTTGAAATAAAATTAGCGTTCAACGTACTACTCCAATCTCTTTTTAGCATCAGGCAAGCGCAATAACGTATGTTGAACACCAACTTCATATACATATCAAAGGTCTCGTGTGTCTCCAAAATATTCCTAGTGTATAAACCCAATGGTAAAAAAAGTTTAATTCTCAAACTCAAAAAGTTAAATTTGTATCTCAAAACTTCAAAATGAAGAATGCTCGAAATGCAGGAGATTTATTCAAAAGGGCTATTATTTGGCTACTCTAGACCTGAAAGAGGCATATTTTGGACTTCCGGTGCATTAGGATGATAGAGAATACCTCGGTTTTTTTGGCACGGACAACTTTACGAATTACGCCTGTCTTTTGGCCTAGCTTTCGCTACGAAAAAGAATACCGAACAATGCTTTAGACACAGCCTTTAACTGATTCAACTACAGGAAGTAGACCTCTAAACTCCCACAGAGCAGCTTTCACCTTAATCACTGCAGAGGACATCGGTGAGAATTTGCCTTTATTTGAAGAAAATCCAAGACTGTGTGCCTCAAGCTTAATTAACTATTACTTAATCCTGACCGAGCGAAAAAACAGTCGCTAAGTCGTTGAGCGAAAGCGGGAGGTGGACATGACTGTTTTATGCCTCCACATCTGCAGCCCTAAGGAATGGCATACCATTGGATACTATTAGGAAGACAACGGGTTGGACCGAACATTCGTCGTGGTTCACTCGTTTTTACCACAGACCCCTAGCAGCCCCTGACGACTTTATAATATGATTTTTAAACCTTAATTTATTATTAAATTTTCTGTCTATGCTATGCCATCAAAAATGAATTTCTGTCGAGCCACCTATGGAATTTTTGTTTACATGAGAAATCGTACTTGGAACTTCCAAAGGCGACTCGACAGCAACTCATTTTTGGTCGTCCGTTACTAAAAATATACAGTGATATTCATTTAGGAGTAGACATAGCGATTTGTGTGTACTGTTTTCCCTATTACGTTTAAACGATAAAACCCTTCGAAGGACGCCTAATGTTATGCGACCAAAATAACTTCTTAAAACAAAAATGAAGATCTGGATATCACGTTAACTAATTTGAGTATTGTTACTTTGGCTTCTGTATTTTTATTTTCGTTCGTATGCGATGTATTTAACTGGAGAACAGTTTAAGGAGCGTAAGAGATTTATTTTCTGTGTTGATTACTTTAAAATTGGTGGAAAACAATCTTCAGTTTTAACGGAGGATATGAAACTGAACATTTTAATTTTTTTGAAAGAGAATCCCATAAGAAACTTAAGGGAAATAGCGGCCGAATTTAATATCTCTTCATCATAACCTAAAAGCATACTATTTACTGTGGCTTTTATTAAAGTCCAGAATGACAGTCCAGAATGCGTGCGCGTGTTATTTTGGTTGCCTATAATTAGGCGTCTTTCAAAAGAGCTTTGTTATTTAAAAGTAGACATAGGAAATCTCTATGTCTACTTCTAAATGAATAAACACTGTATATCAGAATTAAGACTGGTTTACACTAGTTGTAGTTTACTTGGATATGTAGTGGTGCTCCCACTTTGAAGGAGTGCAAATAAGAATTCATTTTTTACTTTTATACTTTTTGCATACTACACTGTTGCGGTATCACCTAATATAGCTGTTTTACTACGTCTATTCTTTAAACGTCTACAGAGTGTTACAAAATGATCGGGTCGGACGCCTTATATAGTTCAGATCGAACTTCAGGTAAGTTCTTTTGATCGGTTAATTAAATTAATTTAATTAGTTGTTTCAAATTGTAGTAAAATTGGTTCATTTAAATAAGGTCGGCGGATTTCTTTGAAATTAGTCTTGATTTTGATCAATTAATTAAATCTGGCACGCGATTTAATTAAAATTCTCGAAATTGGACCAATTTGTGGGTGTGGCCAAGCGATTTTCGTCTTTATATAAATCATAGATTAATTTATTCGACCGAAATACCGTATCGAATTTTAAATCATACCAAGGTTTTGAAAATACACAAAGTAAAAAATAAGGTTAAAATAAATTTGTATGACCATGTTTAACCCTTCCTCCTCTCCTTTTTTCGCAAAGGAAAGAAATATATTTAGTTTCCGGAGTTCTTCATTTTTACGAGATTACCATTTTCATTATATCAACCTACTGCAATTTTTTTGAATGGGTGTTCGGCCCCCTCTGGCGCTTAGGAATTTAATTATAATTTCCAGCATTTTTCTTGTCCAGTTTTGTATTAAAAAAACTGTACCTACCTCAAAACTTCATCTTTATTACTTTTTGAGATACAGCGGCGTAAATATTGCCACATTCACATCATGCTATATTAAAATATAAAATTAATTGCTATTTCGTCGCTTAAATTTGTTCCGTGTCCTTTCCTAGTAACTTTGGAAGAAATAAAAAAAAAACAGAAAGTTATGGATATTCAGTGAGAGGGCTGTATTTCTCGCTACGGCTGCTATTGAAGCATTTATACATGACGTTGCTGAATTGGGCTCTTCAATGTGTTCTTTACTTTACGACTGAACGTAAACGAGAGGGTTTTAGCACAGCTTATATTAAGTAAGCTGTGGTTTTAGCCTATAATGAACAATAGTGTCATTCATTAGGCATCGTGTGTAACGTTCGTCGCATTTTACAGTTGAAGAGGTCAATCGATGCAGAATTTAATGTTCCTTAGTCGTTGTTGAACACTGTGGTAGTAGAAATGAGCGGATGAAGATATAAGACGGTTTTCAGATTTCTAATAATCACGTCTAGGTCCGACCCTAATTATACTGGACTACTTAAGGAACAATCATGAAATGAGCTTTCCAGTGACGTACAGTACAAAGATAACTACATTGACCCTACTCTGTATGCTGGTAAAAGTATTGGGATTCGTGATCCTAACTGTGCAGTTTCGTAAATGCAACTGTGCAATGAGTCCTTTTTATCTACCTTCATTAACACTAAGGCGCACATCAAATAATACACCCTCTTTGAATAAAAACGTGTTGCTGCAGTTGGAGAAAATAATGTACGGCACATCAGGTTTGATAAATGCATTCAATTTGCATAAAAATTCCAATTCTATTCCTACAGGTAAGTGAAATGCATACTGTACGTCATTCAGCTTGAATGCCCCAGTTATTATATTACATATATAGTAAATATAATTCTTTACAAGGGTAGGAGAAACGTCGCTTCATTGCATTCCACCGCAATTTGAGCATAAAGCTCCGAAAAGCTTTACAGTCGCCAAAGTTGCGTCGCAGTTAAAAAAGTTGCTAGAGTTTTTGGAAAAATGAACTCGTAATATTTTGACCGGCAGTTGAATATTTTAAAATAAAGGCGAGATTCCGTTTTTGATTAATATATAAAATTGAATGTAAAAACCTATTACAATTGTGACAGCTTTGACTTTGGATGAATTCTGTGAAAATAACTAAATTAAGTGAAACATTTTGTAGCATATGTGCGCGCACGTTGGAGTGAGAACGTCAAAAACTTTTAATTGCATTTTAAAAATTAACGCACCTTACGCCATTTATGGTCATTATTTATTTTTGCGCTTCTGCGGTTCAGATATAACTGTCCGAAGATAATTAATGTTGCACTAATGTCCGATTTTAAAAGTTATATGAGTTTCTTCCATCAGGAGGAGCTTTTGGCATTTCATTAAATAAAGATAAATATTTATGGGGTAATTTTTAAAAAGTTTGAGCAACTTACATTAGCGGCAGCAGATGAAGATGCCTGAGACCAACTGCGACGCTCTTCGGAGTTAGCGGAGGGTGCTGGACTCGTCGGGTAAAAGAGTACGTGCTTCTCTCCTGTTGAGGGTTGCTGATATATGCTCTGAGTCCGACCAGTTGTGCCGGTTAAATACAATTCTTCTTCAACTGGCATTTTAAACAGTTCGTATTGCTTTCGTGCACAACTATTGATAAACTAACATTTAAAACTGCTACAGTACCTCAGGAGCGTTATACTAAAGTATTCTTTGAACTATGACAAAGAACAGTATAGAGTCATGCGGCAAAATTTACGACAAAGCTCTTCGCGTGCGCTATTTTACATCAGAGAAACTGCGATGTGCTTCTGATGTCTCCGGAGTCCGCGTCGGACTGAAAGCAATTCACGTGAAATTCGCGCTCCGTCCCGACGCGAACGCAAGCGCCGGCACAACCACTCACACGACTACTTAACATGAAAAAGGAACCGAAATTGTTTATTACCGCATTGTAATTAAATGTGATATATAGACGCGAAGCAAAGGAGGAAATTTACTTTGCGATTCGCAAAATCGATCTCGCACCAGAACGGTATCCATTAATATGACGTAATCTTATCCTTCGTACCACGCTCCTCTTCAATCGGATTAAACTACTCAAATCCTTAAATAAAATCGGCTTTGAGGAAAGGACCTGAACTTTTTTGCGGTTACAAATTGCGCCTTTGTTTCATAGTGATGTTTAATTATTTGCAAAAGCAGTTCCTATGCGTGGTAATGAAAGAGGCATCTTATGGCAGCTTTCAATCACTCGGAACTCTAGATGCGATGCATTAAATATTCAACACATTTAAAAGGGATGTTTCCAGATTACGGCAGGAACAGTCTACTGTACATTCTGAATATGTTGACGACTGCAGCTCCTTACTTCTGCAACCTATCATCGCCTAAATGAGGCCAACCACAAAAGGCCCGAAAAGACTCCCAACCCTATCCACTTATCATCCGAAAGGATAACATCGGGGATAAACCCGATAAATATCAGTAATGTATTCGAAAAACGAACATTGTCCACTTTTGTGTGCCTCTTACCAAGCTCCTCTGAATATTTTAGTGCGTCAGAGATTTTACTCCGTGATAATACATATTTTATGAGGGTTTCATTTTTATACACACCGCATGCCGGCGCTGAGTTATCAGGAAACTCTATTAGCTTGTTTTGGATGTTTTTCAATCGGTTGATATAAATGAAGGATGGATGGATTCGAATTGAAGTTAAGATGATTCTCAGTAATCTCGCGGTGGATCTGGAGAGCGTTGGAAGTGGTGATGACTGGGATGAACCAAAATTCGCATGCAGATTGAAGATTTAACGATAAAACCCGTCCCAGTCCGTATATAAACTTAAAATAAACCCAAATTTAACGAATTCATCGTCTTTTACGTTCTCTATTTGTGTACTTTTATAATATATGTAATCTTGACGAGCTTGTTTTCTAAGAACGCATTGTTATGCCGGTTGGAAAATTATGAAAATGGAAAGAAACGTTCATTCCGCTTCGAAACATCGCTTCCGCCAATTTAACAACGATATTTTACTGACGTCGGAGCGTGCCACTTACTTTACCGTTGGACATAAGCCCATCATTTCACAAACCGCATTTTCCAGTTTACTTTGATCCTAGCACGGTTCTCTATATTAGAAATATTACAACTCACAAAATGAAAAGGACCGAAACTCCCCCCAAGCAACAATGATTACAGAAGGAATCTTTTGAAAAAATAATGACCTTTAGGGTTGATGTAATAAATACTTAGGGGTACAATATTTATATTGCGTAAACGGCGCTCAATCCGGGACCTCGTAAAAGACAAGTCCTTGAAGAGGGTATAGATGTGTCTATTATTTCTGTCCGAGAGGACAGCGTGACGATATCGTGATCGTGATGCATCGTGTTTTCGTTGATATTAGGGTCTTTTGGACAAATGATGTAAACGAGAAAAGGTCAGATGCATTGGATCTTTGTCTCAAGAGTTAAATGAAGTTTCTACAATTTTGTTTCTTTCAACAAACTATGTACAAATATCTATTCTTACTAATTTTTTGTACTTTTTATCGCCTATATAAACTGTTTGTGCATGACAATACGTAATTAGCCTAATCCCGCATGGTCGAAGAGGAATCTGAATCCAATATTTCCCCCTATTTATGCGTAGGCAGTTAAGGAAACTAGAAGACTTAAGTAGCGTCCTTTTATTTAATCTGTCACTAATTACTTAGCCGACAAAGAATAAGTCATTAATATTCAAGTAAGATGGATTAGAGGTAGAGCTGGACGGTTGGTTTTAACACAACATTTTAAATTCAAGTATAAGGTGACATTTTTTGAACTATTTCATCTACATAAAATGCTCAGAAAGAAGTCAATGAAAATCGATATAGATATGATTTCGTTCCATTGTGAGTAAAAGCAAAGAATATGAATTAAGGCTGGGCCTTAGGTACTTGCATTCTGCATTTCAGTTTTTAATACTGTAGGAAAAATTTTTGATACTTATATCTACACATTACTTACACATCCATAATTATTCAATATGCTCAAATGATTTTTTTTTCGATTTGGCCATTGTATTACTGCGCTCTGTGCGCGCTTAATTAGTGGAGACATTAATTGAGCTAATAATTAAAGATGGCCGGGTTAACTAATTGTCGCAATATATGAGTTAAAAATTAAAAATTTAAACTTCGTTAATTAATTGTGCCGCCTGGAACGTCCTAAAAATCTGTAATTGGTCTCTCTTAATCCAAATTAATTCAGAACGCTTCTTTTGAAACCCCTCACGACTTAATCGGATGCTGTTCACTGCAACACATTTATTTAGCTACTGTAATTAGCCGGATTGAAATTTCTAATATCAGTAGTCCAGTAAGGCTCATTGTTAATCGGAATTCCTCTGGTCGGTCGCTTATCAAAACCGGCATGCTCTTGCAGTTTAATGCTTGTTTTAAATTTTACTTAAAAAGAGCCTGCTAATAAATGGCTTAACGGAGCTGAAATTCTAAAATATTAAGTTCCCCTCGTTTTCTAAATTACAAGAGCTTTCGGACGCCACAAAAAATATCTTGACGGCGCGGCGGCTGAATCACAACTATATAAATTAAATCAATTACCTCTACCTTCTATGTTCAACTCCTAAAACCAACACAAGTACTTTCAACCCGACACTTAAAACGCTTCTAGATACCGAGTGTTCACTAAAACGAGTAAACGTTAAGGCGAGAAACGGGTGCTTCTTTACAGTAAGACACATCTGTTTAGGTTTGCGTATATTTTATAGAAGGTTTAGGTGTTTGCGATAACAACTTTTGATATCATGGATGGATGCAGGTGTTCAACGACGTGCCCTTTATTTCGGCGTAAGTGGGGACGCGTTCATTCTCAGTCGGCAATATCTAATCTAATTGTGATTGGCACTTTATTTGCAAATGCTGGAAGAAGGATTTCATGGTGAAGGTGGCGGTTCCTTAAATATTGGAGACGACAAAAGAACGAGACTGGTTGGAAAACGTGTACGTTTCTTTACGCTAGTTTTTATTCTGGCAGTCCGCCAGATTTGATTAGTTGAAGACGTTGTAATAATTTTATGCGGCAGAAAGTTAACTAAAATTTAATGCGGTTATGGAAAAAGTCAACTTGATCAGATTTTGTGTTTTAAGAAAAGCGAAGTTCAGAAGCTGTTAGCTTTTGTGATGAGTTAAGTGCACCTTTTTATCGGAAACCTGTGTACGGCGTACGGTGTGCGTTGAGATTATTTGGATTATTTAACAAGAGAAACTGTAGGTAATTTTAATATTTCTTATTTTTACAACCATAGTCCTCCTCCTAGGCCACTTATCGTGATTGGATATTATTTCTTATGTCTGAAAAACACATTGTCAGACCAGGGTACTCGCAAAAGGCGATTGGGACATTTGGAAGAAATTTATTTATCCATCAGTGATGTCAAAACTTTAAGAGCGAATATCTCGAAAACGGTTTGTCGGAGGAAATTACTCATAAAGGCAAAATGAATCGTCTGCATGAGACATATCTAATTGTGATGTCAAAAGGTTCAATGCAAGTATCTGCAGAATGGAGTATCGGAAAAGGGCACTTCATTGTGAATATCTTCAAAATGTTAGAGGAAGGTACATGGGCTACCTACCATGGGAAAATGCAATATTTCTGAGAACTTCTCTAAGGGGTTGATTCTTCTTGCATTGTAGATTTTGGATGCATAGGAGGCAGCCTTTATGTGTTTATGTGTAAGCCCCCTCCCCATTAATCGTCTACCATGAAGGTAAACATCTATTTCGGAATGTTCTTTGTCAGTAAAGTTAAGGTTCTTAGATAAACCCAATTCTGTTCACCTTTTGTAATGCAAAGTGCCATTACGTTCTAGTTGAAACATACTACATAAATTTAGGAAGGGAAAATGCACCTTGGGTGGGATGTAGAATTAATTGGAACAGAGAAAGGACACTGATAATGAATCTAAGGACGAAGTTACATCATCTATTAAACACGAAATAAATAATAATGCATGATAATAAAGTGCTGAGAGTAGCATTTAGGTGAGATGCAGAATAAGCAAATAAACAATAACAAGGTAAATTATGGACGACGTGATTTAAAGAAAAT
Organism: Photinus pyralis; assembly: GCF_008802855.1. Lineage (NCBI taxonomy): Eukaryota > Metazoa > Arthropoda > Insecta > Coleoptera > Lampyridae > Photinus > Photinus pyralis. Next base: position 12,209,315 of record NW_022170511.1, read on the forward strand.
ATTGGTGAAGAGCTACTTATGTCGGGTTTCACAAACGACGATTAAGGTTAATCAGTGATTAAAAATATTAGAATGGGGAATATCTGAAAGTATAAACAAAGGTGGCTATCATTCTAATATTTTTAATCATCGTTTGTGAAACCGGGCATTAGAATCCGAGGGGGATAATGGCAGCCAGGTACGAAAATGTTAGTGGTGGAATAGCAAGTAAAATTTTAGTGATAGGAGCAGACACTTATTGGTATTTTAAAAGGTAGAACGGTTTAAAGGCGTTTAAATTGAATATTATCTTAGTCTTGTGATGTTCTTAGGGGTCTCCAGTAGGTACGGCACTGCAATTTCGATTTACCCTATACTTTTATGTCAATATGGTACGCGTTTTAAATCTCGATTGCAGTCGTCTAGGACTCCTACGTTGCGTTACACTATGGCGGTCTATTATGTTTTGAGACGTGAGACACAATCGAGAAGAGAATTAATGAAACGAAGAGTTTTGTGGGTCCAAAAATAATAAGTAAAATGAAATTTATTACCGACGCGACATGGTCACGCGAAACAAATCCAAACCGAATAGATAGGGAAAAAACAGGACCATCAAGAAAAAATTTAGCATAACACATACAAAATAAATCAACTACGGCAATAAAATACAAAAAAAAACAACGAAGATCTCAAATTGTACATTGAAAATCGAGGTAATCAAGTCAAATTCAGTTAAACAAATTAATAACGAAATACAAGTGACATAATAAGTACAAATGGAACACATGATAAAGCAATTTAGTTCGAAGACACATCTACGGTTCAATTTAGACATAGCAACTTATAAAATGATAAACTGCATGTACTTAAAGAGTAATAGTAGTAATTATTGTGAATGTAAAAAATGCGACTCATCTACCGGTAAAAACAAAACAATGGCGGTGCACGTCGTGCCTTCAATTAACAGCTATCCAATCTAAAGCAACATTGAAATAGTAATAAATTAAGAGTTGACATTTAAAATAGCTTAAATAGATTAAAGACTTAAAACGAGTACCACCTTGACAAAGTTTGGAAAAATACCAAACACAAAGATCATTGATCATATATGTATAATAACAGTAATTATATTTAATATCATTCTCGCTACGTCCATTCATAATTTTTGTACCGCACTGGTCAACAATAATTTTCATTGTTTAGTTTTTATTATTTACAATTAGAAGCCATGTGTCATCCCTTTATAATGTAAGTAATATACTGGGTTAAGTGGAAGAGCAGAGGCAGTGGGTTTCACCACTGTCATCTGAACTTCGCCCAATTTAGTTACACGAAAATATATAATTTTTATTTTAATCTATTATACATTTTGTTGCAAGATGTAACTAATAAAAGACATTATTATTATTATTATTATTAAAGATCACTTACACACAAAAGCACTAAATAATCTGCTTTTCAACAAGGTTGGTCGACCAGTGTTTGTTACTTCGGTTTCCTGTAATAATCCTCCCCAGGAAAACCAAGCTTCAAAGTCTGCGAAGAACTCTCAATATTAAGGTGTGTTACCCCGTGGAGTCATATCATAGCCGTCGCCGAAAAATATAAAGGGATAAAATCTTGCGTGCTTATTCTTGTTCCAAAATCTCAGTGATTCTCATGCTTTCTAGCAAATGTGTTAATGTCAAGGGTATATTGATTTTATTTTAAGGTCGATACTGAAATGCAAGCCCGAGTTCAAATATTTGTGATTTTCACTTCCATGTGTAAATCATTTTCTGATATTTTTGCATAATTTGTGGTAAAAACATGTTATAACAAAATATGTGATATCTGTCTTAAAAGGGATTTTTTTCTTATAAATTGTTATAGGTAAGTTGAGGTTTATGTCAGAAAACGCGCGTGGTTTTGTAACGGTAAAAATATAGCGAAATCACGAAGAAGAAGTAGTACATGTATCGCAGGAATAGACCCTCAATAACCAAAATACTTACGTCTGGACGAATGAATCCATAGGCAATAATTATTAGTAGGGAACTAAGTGTTGTAGCAGTGTGGTATTGGTAACATTTTGATAAGCGACCCTGCAAAACTTTCAATTGGATATATACTTTATTGATGGATTAAAACGACAATAATCAGAAGGGAGTTTGTGTTAGCTAAAATACTGCATCGATCGACGGGAAACCTCCTAATGCATGAGCAATCCACCTACACATTTGCGGATTCTTCCTAGGAACTGATGGTTTTTGCACCTTAAGCTCTTTGAATAATGGCACAGTAAAGGTTTAACTTGCATGATTTGAACGAGCGAATGGTTCCCATCGCAGGGGTTAGAACTATGGTTTTATATCTGAATTCCAAAGGGAATGAAAGGTCTTTCAGTACAAAAGAAGAAAAACTTATGTTTGTCGCGTATAATAGTTTTTAATTTCAATTGATTTTTTGGTCCATTAAAGTTTTATTAAAAGATCTACTGAAAATGTATCTGCATGAGATTACGTGGTTGAAGTATAAGGGAGGTTTCCTACATATCTTTAAAGTAAGAACACTAAAAGTATGTAAGGAGGTTCTCGTCGATGCAAGACTCCCTCTACATTACGGAATTATATGAAATCTGCCGTCTCCTAAGTAGTATATTTTGTTTAATAAAACTCACTTAAGCTTTCAGCAATATGGACGGTTCCCATGCAGATACTGAAATGAAGTACGAAATACGGCCACTTCTCGTGAATCATAATCAAGGGCGACTTTTAAGTTCCAACATTATTTATATACGCAACGTCACTTACAGAGACTTTGCTTTTGTACACTTCTTAATGAAAGGAGAGACCGTCGATTCAAATATTGGGGTGTTCCATAAGTTTTCTAATCTATCTAGAAAATTGTTGACTGTCGCAGACGTTTCACGCAACTTACTACAATCGCAATCTCATTCTTTGCTTCGTGATTTGAATGGCGCTGACGCCACGGGATACCATACTTTACTAATTTTAGCCCCCCCGAAGTATATCCTATTAATATTTATGCTTCAATTCGCATGTTGAAAAGGCAATCCTTTAATCCCATTGTATTTGTAATCTGTATAGCTAGGTAGCTACCTTGTCGGCTTTTGTGCCTCATATATTTGGGATTCCGTACGCTCCACATTAATACGAGAGATATCAATCTTTTTACATGTTTATATACCTGTCATCAATCTGTTACCCTTTAACAAAGTGAGCCTATTGTATTTATGGTCGTTACTCTTTATTTACGTGTAAACTTTTTACAGTTTACAAATTAATATCCGTTGTAACTTCGAAAAGCGGATGCTTTTACCTTAAATTAGAAAGTTTCCTAACTAAAAAATTAGCAATAACAATTACTTCATTTCATCCACGAAACGGAAAATTATAATTCTTAGCACCGCCATTTGAAAAGTGAATAATGAAGTAAATGAAGGGCCTGCAATTAAGAGTAACCAGAAATTATACGTGAATAATTTTCCCGGCACCAAGGTTTTCTCTTTGAAGCAATACTATTTACACCATTAAAATGACAATACGCTTAATTTTTTATACTTGATAATAATCGTATAGCAATCCGGCTACGTATTCCACCCCTGTCATAATTCCTTTTATTAATGCTTATTTCTACTTTCCACAGCGCGTTACCTAAATGACTTTGTGAATATAAATTTTCGGCTATAATAATTGCCTTTTTATGTAAATTGGAATTGTCAATTTATACAACATGATTCTTGTAATATACCTTTATTATTACAAACGCACATGTCATCTGCATTTTACCTTTTTTTTATTTAATTTTAATCAAATAGAAGGTTATTTATGAAACATACAATTTTAATGTTTTTCTGGATTTTTCCCTGACCCATCAGGTTTAAATAGGAAGTAAAATTCGGGGTTGGTCCGGTGAGCTCAGTGCACGAAGGTCGTTATGGAATGGCGACAAAGCAGGTTAATTATTGAAACTATATTAGAGAATCCTAGAATCACTAAAATAAAAATTAACGATTCGTAGATCCCTGTCTACATTGCACGGCCAACTTTACAAGTTACACAAGCATATTATAATATATTATGTAGGATCGCTGTCCGCCCGCATCAACTGTTGTTGAGTTGAGTGCTTTTTCAGCACACCGGCATGGTATCCCTTCATAAGCTACACTGTCACTCAGCTTAGTGGCGCCGTTCGGCTTCTAGGATAGCAACCCTATTTCAATGCTGGTGCTCGACTATGGGTTTTTAAGATTCTTGTATAAAGTGACTGTGCAGAAATGATTTAAATCGCATAAGAAGCTCTGAGCACTGAGCAGTTACTGTCTCTCAAATCTAAAAAGCTGTAAAATATGGTTTACATTTGAAAGTAACCACCAATTATATTGTGTTTGACATTTCGTTTCGTTTCAATCCGTCTCGTTTCGTCTCGTTTCGTCTCGTTTCGTCTCGTTCCGTCTCATCTCGTCTCCTTTCGTCTCGTCTCGTCTGGTCTCGTCTTGTTTCGTTTCTTTCATTTCATTTCATGTTTTGGCACTCTTCGTTCTTCATTACCTTTTAATTTCTCCTGGAAAAGAAAATCTGCGTTTAGTAATCACTTGTGGAAAAGATAGTAGTTGTAAGGTGATAAATTCGGACTATAGGACGGATGTCTTAATGCCTGGAAGTCACATTCATCGATAACTTGTCGAACCTCTTGCGGTTGCAGTATGATCTTCTCTCGCAGCCGCCTTATTACGCGAGGCTGCCAAGCTGCGCAACCAGTCGGGCAGCCAGGCGCGTACCGTCACCGAACCTTGGTTCTTATGGAGCTTATTACATGAAGGCAGCCAGTTGCGCAGCCACGTTGGATTATGGAGAACTTATCTAAACGTTTATTGAGCGAAATTTTAGGTTATGATCAAAAGTGACAGCGTGAGGGTCCTCATTATTGACTACTTTCAGAAACTGCCGAGAAAGCCTACTTTACGTGTGAAAAAAATGTTAATAATCATGACATCATCGGCTAGTAGTGAAAAAATATTATTGTAGGGAACATTCCTGAAATCTCGATCGAAATCGAGGCGCCATGAAAGATTAGTCATCGGCCTTAAGAACGAAGGCGGATGTGACGCATTTCTTCCGGGAAAAATGACGTGTTTATTGTAGAACATTCCGAATCGTTTTAGACCAATTGTCATTTACTATGTAGGCAAGTGTAGCGTGTTTCAGTATGCGCTTGAGTTATGCGTACGATTCCTAAACACCAGCAAAAGGATTTTGAGCAAAATTGTGTCACCATTAGAAGGTCAATATGGAAATAAGCATTTATAGCAGGTGTATTACGTGCAATTAAAGCACCGAAGGCAAAAAAAAACAAGCAAAACTTTCCAAGAACTCGAAGTCGATATAGCCCGGTTAATAAGATTGGCGCATCCTTCGGCTACGGAAAGCTAAGCTACGTGCTGAACAACCTGTTCGGCCGATGAACTCATTCCCAAACTAGTTAATGAAGGGCACTGGGATTGGTACGTGTGCCCCAGACTACAGACGCGCTATATGTGAATACAGCCAAGAGTGATGATACTTTGGAATGCCCAGAAAGGCCCAAACAGTGATCACAGACTCAGGCAAGAATTTGGCGGAGCCAAAAAGAGCGGATTATAGGCAACTGAACAACAACCACTGGGAAGTTGGTTTGGATCCTGAACATCGCGAGAAGAGAGCTTTGGCATAAGGTCGGGTCTATGGCAATTTACAGATATGCCCTTTGGCTTGTGTAACGCCCCCACGACGTTTGAAAAAGTAATGGAAATAGTCTTGAGAGTTTCATCCTGGTTGAGGTAATTGGTTGAACATTAGAAGAGCACCTCCAGAACCTTCAAGACGTGCTTATAAGGTTGCGTGGTGCCAAACTCCAACTTAATACAAAGAAGTTTCGGAGAATGGAGTAACAGTGGATCTAAACAAAATTCGTGCAGTACAAAAAGGCTTTACCAAAAAGATAAACACGAAGTTCTTTTGTTTCAAAGCCAACTTGAATGAGCATCAATATTGCAATTAAAATTTGTAAATGTTCGTATTTTCGCAATATCTCTGCTTAGAAAACAGATTTCAAAATGCGATTTTCACTGACATTCTCTTTTTCATCTTATTTGATAATATCATATAACAATTATATCGTTCCATTTGAAATTTCCAAAAAGAAACCTGCAAAGTTTATGTTAATGTCACATCGCGCCCTCTACCACTCATCACATTTACTAAAAAGATTCATCATGTATAATCTGATTCCACGAAGAGAGCTCTTTCCAAGAAGACCTATTATGTGAAAATCTGTTGACCTAAACCGAAAGTACATTTAATTCCTTGAAGAGATGTTCCATTTCCCACACCCCTCATATTTTATGAGCTAGAGCAATATGTGCTGCATCAAAATGATGCAAGATTGATACAAGATTGTTATGCATGTATTTTTTATGTTTATGTATTCATGTTATTGGGTATATTTTAGAAAAAAGTCATTTTTCTACTTAACTATGAATCGTACGCCCTCTAGCGACAAAGCTAGAAACATGAAAATAATTTCCAGCGATTTCTCTTGGCCCCTTTTGTTAACAAAATTTTTTCCCGAAGCTACGCAAGTAACGGGTCCATAGATACGGCCTGTGACCATTATTAATGGGACACCCTGTACAGTTAGTGGTACCGGAATGCAGAAAATCAGAAGTACTACGACGCATACACGATGGCACATCGGGAGTACATCTAGGAGTGCCGAAAACCCTGGTTAAGTTGCGGAAACTATTCTACTGGATGAATTGTAATCAAAATGTGAAGCAATTGCGCAGAAAATGTGCAGTGTGTGACACAAGCAACGGACCAGTAGGAAAAAAGAAAGCACCAATGAGGCAATACAATGTGGGCAGTAGTCCATTTGAAAGTTGAAATCGCAGGCGCCTTCCCAGAGACACATTCTGCAAACTATGGTAGCTATGGACTATTTCAGCAAATTTTTTCAGCATATGCTGTACCAAATTAAAAAGCGACAACTGTGGTAGACGGTCTGGTAAAAGACCTTTCAGCAGATATTAAATAAGTAATATCTACTTATTCAACGGTAGTACTTTTTTGACCGCCCAACTTAACCAAACGCGAGCGATTGACGTCCTTTGATTGCTGAAAATTGCTATTGCTATTGTGTACCTCCCACTATTAACGATAGTAAGTGCTTTAGCCCGGCTATTACAGCAATTCTTGCATTACTGAACGTCAAAGGGCATAAGCAAAATTAGAATGAAAGAAGGTACGTCATAAATTTTTGAACCTGAGTTCGTGTTAAAAGGCGCTTAATGCAGTATTTAATCCAAATTTAATTGAGCTTTTAGTTCATTAGGAAATGTTTTAGCCGTAAATAACTTAATAACAAAAGTTGCTTAGAAGGTATCTCGACATTTATTATTAAAGATGTACCAAATAAATCGATGGAGGTAAAGAGAGGAGTCGTCATCTAAAATTATAAGATGTTATTCGGCGCTTCGGGCCCGAATTTTGTTTCTTTTCGACGATTACGCAATTTAAACCGTTCGAACATTCCTCTTTATTTAAAATCGCCTGGAATGTGAATAAAGGGGAAACGAAACTATCCGAATACTTGATTAAAAGGATGAGCAATAGCAAAACGGAAAATAATTTTCAGTCTTGTTACCGGCAGGATTTGCCTGGATGGAAATATAGGGACGCGAAAGGGGTGAAATATGATGTAAATTTGCGACCGTATGGGGCTGATTAGCCCGTGTATACTCCAGAGGCTGTAACCACATAAAATCAATCTTTGCGTTACTGTTTTATTCATTTGCGCAACAATAATTTACATGTTTGTCTAATTAGGTTTAACGCTGTTATTTGCGTGCACTTGTTTTTACACGTTTCACCTTCTATGAAATACAAATGCGGTCTTATATTACTTTCGGCACGTTAATTTCTTTGAGGCACATATACACGTAGCAAAGGAAGTTTGTTTTGTTACAACCTCCGCCTGTTAAGGTATAGTCCATAATTAAGCAACATTTGATTAAATTTCCTGACAGAAGTACCCTAGCGTATAGGCCGCAATTCCCTTTATGGTTACAAGAACTTAACCGTATAGTTTCGATTTTGAGAATATATTAATTGCGAAGCTAATAAAGATTCCTTTTGTTACTTTAAAACATTTACTCTGTTTTCAAGCCCATAGTGAACCACCAGAACACATAAATATCGGTTAAATTGACTTTTTACAAACGTATAAGTAACTGCTGTGCTTTATTAATCTGCAACGCAACCACTTCTGCATGAAAAATCTTGCAAAGGACGTATGAAAATAAAAGAATTTGCGCGTGCAACATGCAAATATCAAATTAGAGTCAATGTTGCAAGAGATATCGGTTAACTATCACCTAAAGCAGGCAGATTTTGAATGAAATTTCCCACATTTAGGGAAACTTGTACTTTATGGAGATCGCTTTTGTGATAGCAACTGGTTTTGTTTACCAGATAAAGATATCTCATAATGCAATCTTATGAAGAACGTTATTGTTGTGATTCTAAATTATAAACGCAATGCGGTAATTATGTTATTCCCTATAGCTATACAATTGCGGTTTTCTTTATTGTGTCCCATGTAGGGCTAGCTGCGTGGAATCGTCGGTTAATATTAAAATTCCATATTGATCGAGAAGTTCCAACAACACTTTGTGCTAACTTTATACTTCGATCAATTTTGAAATTGATTGCCATTTTGTTCCGGTACAGTTTTCGACTATTCTTTGGCTCCACTGGGCATTTTCTCCTCCCGAAATTTGAACCGAAGTTTGTCAATTTCTGGAATATGACACATTTGTTATGTGTGGAGAGGGAGTTGGTGGAGGATTTTGGTGGACATGGTCGAAATATTTCAAGCGATCTTTGAGGACTGAAATTAAGCAGAGACCTGTCCTGAATTGAAATTTTCGTCATACATGCTATGCTAAACATTTAATTAAGGGATATAGATCATGAAACCCATGGGGTGTAAACTACGTCATGTTATTTTGGCTTCCAGCACCTTCAATAAGGTTGGATTACCCTGTATGTGAAATAATTTCAATTTTTAAGCATAAATCTAGTAAGTTTGGTTTACGAATAAACACAAAGTGTGATCATTTCGCTTGAGTTTGCACTTCAATATATGTTTTTCCTTTTAGAAATTTGAGAAGGTGCGTAATTTTCGTTTTTATCGCATTTGTAAATTGTTCATTTTAAATAAGGTATTAGAAGTAAGATACATCTGGTATGTGTAGTAAGGGTTGGCTTGGTCGCTATTTAAAAAAGGTTATATCTGGTCGTTGCGATAAGTAGTTTTATTGTTAGGGGACATTTCATGAATGCACATGTGTCATCGCTGATCAGTAGCTACAGGTGTTACGAAGACGTGTGCGTTTCAAGTTATAATTGGGGACGTTAGACGTGTTCCATCGAAGTTGGCGTTATTCAAGTCTAACTGTGATTGGCGATTTATTAAAAAAATTCTTAAAGAAGGAGATTGTAAGGATGGAAGTACAAGTAGTGGATCGTTTAGATACTGGAGAAGATGTTTAAAACAGAGCTTATTTTTCGCAACAGTAGTGATTGCACGATATATGTTACGCTGTTATATTGGTCAGTTTTCTCTATTTATTAGGTTGGATACGTACGTAATTCGTCATGATCATAATAAAGTTTGCAGATGAAGTTAAGGAATCGTGTTGAGAAATTGAAGATATTATAAGTTACTTGTTGCATGGTGAAGCCTTTCTACAAGGTTTGTCATTTATTAAAAGTAAAAGTGTTCTACCGTTCGAAGAGCCACTAACTTTTGTTTCTTCTTGGAGTCTAAAATCCTAGGATTAGTTGGACGCAGTCCTCCACCCTTCCCTATTCTGCGTTAATCTTTTCATTTCTACATAAATTACCTACGTTCCTAACTATTTGGTCTATGTATCTAAGCCTATGTCGTCCTACCCCTCTCTTGCCCTCTGCCCTTCCTTCTATAGCTAGCTGTACTAATCCTCCGTGTCTGAACATGTGCTAGCTAGCTAGCTGGACAGGTGTTTTGTGGGTGACTTAGTGACTGGTACATAACCAATATTTCTTTTAACATATCGATGGCTATTTTGTATAACCCGTGTTAATACATATACATGGCTTGTTTTGTTGATACTGTCCTTGTAAATATTTGCGCATACCATTTGTTGAATGTTGGGGTACTAATCTAACACATTTGCATTTATGTTCCTTGTTGAGAACACTTTACCAGCTTAGTTCAGAAGGTCGCTGTTGCCACAACAACAAAAATCACCTGGTGCATACACTCAGAATAGTTAATGATCTTGGAGAGAAAATTGTCTATTACCCACAGCCAGTTAGATTTCTGAGAATGCCGCAAGGACGGTGCGTAGGCTAACTGCAAGGCCGCCGTCTTTCGCTTATGATGTCGCGAGTTCGAACGCCCAGAGCGCGCGATTTTTTTCTATAACAGATTGTGGCAAAAGAGCAAAGGATTGTGATAGAGAAAGAAGTAGTCACTTTTGTCGGCACTTACGGAGTGCCAGTTTCGGATTTTGAAGATATAGACATCCGAAAGGGTTGTGGATAGAGGGCACAGTAATAATAACAATAATAATAATGAATTTATTGTCTAACAGCAAAACACGTCATTTCTAAGACAATGTAAAAAAACAAGGAATGTACATGTACATAGCTACAATAATAAATGCTAAATGAAAGAAGAAAAACAAAAAAAAGCAGCCATTATCAAAAGTAGCAATAATGATCAAGACTAATAAGTAACAATAGTAAACCATAAAATAAAATTAACTTAACATAGAAAACGAAGAAAAGATAGAATAAACATGTATAGCAAATACAAATACAAATAGATACACAAATTAAACTATAACTTTATTAGTGTAATATATTTATGAAAAAGTAATAGTTGGAAAGACAGTAAACTAATATATAAACGAAAATTAGTAAACTTAACACTGAAATTACTCCTAGTATCGTAATAGTAATAATAAACCCTTAAAGCGGATTTAAAAAAGCGGTAGACCACCTCGGTTTGACCCTACGGCGTCATTGGACTTGACCCATTTTCAATAGACTTGTTACCATGTGGCATGCTTGGAACCGAATCGGTCAAAGCGTTCGGCAGTTATCGTGTTCACGGATGGACAGACGGACATACGGACAGGCGGACAGATGGACACGCGGACAGACGGGCAGATGGACAGATGGACACGCGGACAGACGGGCAGATGGACAGACGGACAAACAGACGGGCAGACGGACACCATCGACTCCCCTATAAAGCATACATCGCTTTGCTCTGCCGCTTAATCACCAGTACAAGGACCACCTCTGGGTGTAATTCTACCATCCAGGCGAAATCTAAATACGTTACATCAAACCGCTGCTTTCGTTTAAAAAGGGACCTAATATTCTTATACTTTAAGGTAACAGAATATATATCCTTCTCTCTCTTGTATGTCGATCCTAGTAGCTCTGTAATCGACTTACAATACATTATGTCAGTCTGGCCATTTAGCAACTAAACCTCTCGCCAGGAAAGATTGCCGGTCACAGAACACTTGATCCCGGTCTACAATTTATGTTTTTCTAAAGATGTGAGCGACTTCCGGGATAGTATCGTGTCAATGTTGAACAAAAAGACTTTTCGTTCAACATTGGCACGATCCTATTCAGGAAGTCGCTCGCATCTTAAGAAAAACATAGATCGTAGATCGACACAAGGTGTGCTGTGACCGGCAATCTTTCCTGGCGAGAGTTATATGTGTCGTAAATATGTAGAGAACAACGCGTTAAGGCACTACTGCATTAATTAGATGGATTAAAAGGTCGCTGTGTCGTAATGTACTTCACGTCGTGTACCTAAAATAAATCAACTGTCCACAGTATCGGAAACGAGAAGCTTAAAAAGGAATAGTTAGATTTGGAACGGTATAAACATACACTGCGTGTAACAAAACGAAAAACACGACTTCAAATGCGACATGTGAAAACTACAAATAAAGCCGAAATACATACTATACACAGCTGCCAGCTGGACACCCTTTGTTACCTCAAATCGGAAAATCGTAAAATAAAAAACAATACAGAATGAACCTGCATGTGACGTTGATAATTTCTAAAACTTCCGTTACACAACGGCCGGATTCCTGATGATTACTTTTTGTTTGTTTCATACCAACGAAAGAGTAAAGCGTGGAGAGGAGACTGATTGTAAAACACATGAGGTATTGTAGGAAAAGTGCACGTAGTCATCTCGGGACAAAGCGGGCAGCTGGAGCCACTAACGAGCAGAGGCCAAAAAGCTCACATCAAAGCAGGTTTTATTAAAATCTTCACAAAGAAAGAATTTTCTGCTAAAAGTAATATGCAAGAATAATCGTGAACGTTATGCGCCAACGCGACCTGTTCACCTTTTATTATATAATTGGTTTACGGGATTTTTCTACCATTATTAATTTTTAAAGCAACATACCTACCTGCCTCAATTCCCGTATCTTAAGAGATACTGGAATGTTGTAATGGAATTTTCCGTTCAATAATTTAAGTAAAAATATACTGAAATGGTGCTCACTACCCTAGTGTCAATACAACTGTATTCGTGTAAGAGTGACGTGAAGAGGGATAACGTTTTTATTTTTCTCGATAGGCCACCGCTGGCCTTGCTTACTGAACATTGGCATCCTGTGTATATCGAATAAGCTCTGTCAAGGTGGATAGTGAGATAGGTCAAGGGATTCCAGGAGGACTAAGATAAGGAGCGCTGCAGACGATCTTTAATCCATTCAGTTTATAAATGGTTGCATACAGGGCATTTCATAATAAACTACCGATTGTAATTTGTAATTTTTATTACATCAATTGCAAAATCACGTCTATTTAGATAGAGTAGGGAGAAGTTTAATGAAAGGTTCACCTTAGTTTTAACGTTTACCCCCGCACCCCCATCTACTGTCACTTTAAAATTACAAAGACAAATACAAAATAGATGTGTTTGAAAATTTTCACGCTGTGATTGTTTGTTATTTCTTGAGAACACATACTCCTTAAAAATGCCGAATTTATTTTACTTTTATTCTTTATTTGTTGTTTGTACTTTAAATTTAAAAATGAGATATACCCCAGCTGACGGAACTGAAATCATTTTCTTTTAGTAAGTAGCAAGTATTCAACGAAACGCATTAAAAATATCGGCCATATACCTATTAAATCAGTTGAAAGAAAAATATAGGCGCTCAGGGACAGAAAAGAAAATACCACGCAACAAGCGATCGATAGAACAAACTAATCCGAGGAAGTCTTAATTACGTTAAGTAATCCGGTCGTACTGCAATTTTCAAATAGACGCACTTTCACAAAAAAACCAGAGGAAATTGTTTCGAAACTTCACCCCTCGACTTTAATTATAGTGCTTGAATCTCGATTTAAACGATACTGGGTTTGTTCAATTACTGATGTAAAATTTGGCTCTTTGATGATGGGAAAACTCCCTTCAACGGGTACTCATAAACCAAACGAGCAACAATTGACGTCCACCACCAAAAAGACTAGATCGAAGGGCCCGTTTCTGTATTTAAAACCTCCTCCCTTTCTTTTCAACTTCGTTAACAAATTAATGCGTCGATCGCTATCTACAATAAACTATTGTCGTGAAAAGTAACAAGTGGAAAAAGGCCTTTGACACTTGTGCTATCATATACTTACTTATATCATATGATATGAAAGTAGTGAAAACTCATGAACAATTGTGCGCAAGTAAATTTGTTTTATTTCTCGGCGAACGAATGAATGCCCCAAAGGGCAATTGACAACTAAAAGCGTAATAACTCAACTTTACAGAGACCCGTTTTATAAAAGTTTACATTTAGTGTACAAGAACAATTTGCTACTTCAGTTTGAAGTAGGAGGATATAAAAAGGTGAAATTAGATAGCTAATAATAAATTTTCTTTTGTTAAGGTTTTTCTTTATATTTTATGCCTCTTAATTTTCAACTTTAAATCAAGTAATAGGTATACAAGTATCATTTGAGACTGTATGTAGGAAAACGAGTATAAACTGCAATGTACTTGTTTTCCTTGTGCTCTTTACTAGTCTGGGAGCAAAAAACACTCTGTCTGATATTAATGATTAAAGTATGACACATGTGGGAATGGGGTAGGATTAGTGAAAAAGATCGCAAGGTTTTCAGACCTGAGGTTGTAGCAGAGAGTCGCCATTTTGGGAAATGGCGGAAGGTATAATAGTCTCGAACTATATAAAAACCTAATTGGATAAAATTAGTTTTCAAGTTTTTTGAGCTCCCTCGACAAAATTTACGTAAAAAATGTAAATACAACTATTTGTGCTCACATTACTCCTTAAAAGATGATAACACAGCCATAGTTAATTTATCGTTAGGCTCAGGTCGTATCAACAGCCAGATTTATATGCCCTCCGAAGCATGGTAGCGAGGAGATATTCTGTATCATTAAAAAAAACTCATGGACAGGGAACATTTGATTGATGACTCTTAAGGACCGATAAAATTGAATATATTGGTTCCAGTAGTTGTAGTCATTGTGAGCATACCTTCTATTTTATTCCTTGTGTGATGTGGGAGGAAGCAGTGCTTTATTAAAGACATTGTGCAAACGAATTGGATTATCATTAACTAAAAATAAAATTGTATCAGACGCAAAAATCTGGCGTTAAGCTTTACGTGTAGTTAGTGTATCTACCGGTCTGTAATTACATTCCCTAAAATCGCATTTCATTGATGTCCTGTATCTAACAAAAGGTTAATCGGGCCCTTCACAAATGAGGATTAACTTATAATTGAAGTCAGCAATAAGTGCGACTAAATCTATAAAAATACGTAGTTGCTGTTATGACAACCGATCCTAAAACCAATAAGTGTACTATATCGAGACGAAAAGGCCGATACAATACGCAAGGTTGAACAAAGAACGCAAGATTGAGATTGACTGCGTAGCATCTGTGCAGATTCCCAATAATGTGCAGCAGTAGGGAGAAATCATATTAAAATACCAACAGTGTACCCGAAGGTGTATTTGGTCGTCACATACCTGCTTTATGTTTCGTGTAGATGTGAAATCGATAGGTACAGTTTTAGTGCTGCAATTTCTTATATCCACTGCACGCTCTGCAACGAACTATCGAATATTAATTTAGAGCTAATCCGTTACGGATTACAAGTAAATCTCTCGTTAGGGCTGCTCATGTGCCTCTTCATAATTGAAAAAGGCCGAAAGCCGCGGCAAGGGAAATGTTAAAAATTGTAAATGGTATAAAGTTTACTATCAACGCAAGCACCGTTTTGAATTTATTTCATGCTTGTTAGGTACGAAAGTGTTTGTTCCATTCAATTTACGTCGTGTATCATCTATTTGCAGTTTTATTTCCCAACGCCGTGATGAATTTCGTTTCATGCACGCTTGTGCATCATCTTCTCTATTCTTAACTTAATGACAACACATAAAAGAAGACTTTTTTTCAATTAACTCAAAATGAACGTTCCGTCATTTTAACGTTAGAGCGTTTTACTTATTGAAGGTGTGCTCTCTTAAAAAGTTAAAAGTCGAAACATTTTGTCGGTTTTTTCGTCTCATCGAAAATCGACACCATCATACTATGACATTTATCAAAAACGTGCTTTAGAAACTGTTGGGTCGTTCTCGTCGGTCTGCGATATCTCTTGTAATGGGTGCCCTACTTCAAAGCCTCACTTTTGGGCGGTAATTTGTAATGGTACCTAATGGCCCCATTTTTTTCAAATTCGTGGTGTGGTCAGTTTAGATAACAAGGGGAATAGAAAAGTACTCAATTGATTTTTCCTTCACTGATAATATCATTAATTAATCAAAACTTTAATTTAAATTTATAATAACGTTATAATGAAATTACCCTTACATCTTGATTACGCAACACCGGGAATTGCTTTGGATTCAACGAATAGTAAAGCCTTTCCGCTACGAGCCAGGATCCCGTATCAGCAATCTTTGATTCTATTTATAAGGGTGACCCAATTTTCCAAGGTTGGACGACTCAAGGGCTAGTTTTAGAGGGTGTATGATTAAGGTAAAGTGCATTTTTTATATTTGTGTTCAGTACTTTATGGATTTTGACCGGTCAGAATTTTGACGTTGATAGAGTAATTAGAAATATACTTTCAAGTGTCTTGAATGGTGGTACGCTCTAGGTACAGACGTTCTCAGATCGCGTATGCGTGACCTAACGAAACTCGTGGAATGACTGCCGGGACCGCCATCTTCACATGCCCTCCGAAGCATAGTAGTCAAGAGATGTTCAGTTAGAAGACTGTTACAAGTTTTCATTTACATTCAATGTTAAGTACGGAAATCTAACTGAGTTAAATATATCAATTTTAAGATTTAGATTCGTTTATAAAAAAGCAGATATTCCGTATTTCTCAATTGTTCTTTTATGGGGGTTGTTTAACATAGTAAAACAGAAAGTGACCACTTATAATATCGTAGTAAAATTCTGAACACTGGGTGCTTCAATGAGCATAAGAGTGATTATTTGGAGGGATGTAGAGTAAGGTCGAAATGGATCAATATAAAAATTTCAATCTGAGGCAGTATTTTGATTTTGTGTATTTATTGGCCATCAAGGTGGTCGAAGGTGGAAGGGTTCATTATACAGGGTAAGTTTTTTTGAAATGCATCTAGAAAGCCGTTTTAAATACTTTTATGCAATTTTGGTGCCTAGTTTGGTGCCTTCACAATGATATGGGGGACAAATTTATAGATATTTTTTAATTTTTCTTCTCGATTGTCAGGGGTGGGGGTGACTTTGACATTTTAAATGAAATGATACACATTTGTTTTTAAAACTCGAATCTACATAAAAAACTACGTATGTGCTAATTTTTTTATGTTTAATTGTTTCAATGGTTACGGAGTTCTGGTTATTTTAGATAATTCTATAAAACAGATTAAAAAGTCATTATGCAAACATAAATGACGAAAGCGTATTTTCCTCCTAATAATATTAATGTTAGGACCATGAAAAAATACCGGTAGGCACGAGATCCTTACCTCATTCTCTTTCAAATGAGCCACCTATCGTCGAAGTTCATACAGTTTAATGAAAAATAGTGGAGCGTACAAATACATACAAATGTTGAAATGGGCATTAGTTTTACTTTTATTCGAAGTGTCTACATATGGAACTTTTTAGAAATGATTTCGTAAATAGCATTGCGCATTGTCTACATTAGAAATTTCATTGAATACCTTCATAAATAAAATATACAGCATGCGTTAACAGTAATTTTGAAGCCGGTATTAGTTTTAGTTTCATTCAAGGTGCCTACATATGATATTTCATTTAACTGCTTTCATAAATAAGAAAGTTGGCATTGCGCATGCGCAAAACAACATTTTGAAAATGTCGTTAATTTTACTTAAATTCGTAGTGTTTACATATAAAGTTTCATTTAAATATCTTCTTAAATAAAAAAGTTAGCATCGCACATGTGGTAAACCAATTTTTAACACTGCGCATGCGCAAAACCAAAAAATATGGGTATACACGGAATCCTTGAACCAAGCCCTTTCAAATGAGTCCTATATTGCCAAAATCCGTTCAGTGGTTTAGAAGGAGTACGTGTGACGGACAGACGGACGGATGGACGTCAAAGTGCAGCCAATAGCGATTTTTCACTTTGAAGAAAATACGCTAAAAAACACTTACAACTTAATTACACATTCTTCAACGTCTGTTGCGCTTAAGAAGATTCAAAAGGTCTTCCTTGTAATTTTCCAGACCTTTTGGCACTGTATAGGTCTAAAGAATTTCGTACCCATGTCATTTAAAGTTGTAGGTGCGGCCTGTGGTGGGCATTACTTTATGTTTTATAAATCCCCACAAACAGAAATCCATCAGGGCCAAATCCGGGGACCGAGCAGGTCAGTTGACTGAATCTGGTCGACCAATCCACCTTCAAGCATGCCATGTAAATAATTACGGGTCTGTATGGCATAATGAAGGTGTATAGAACCACATACCAAGATTTATTTGTTCGCCCAATAATTGGACTAGTAATTAATTTCCTAAAAAATAAGAAATAACACAGAATCCTACCTGTTTTCGTAAGAAAAAATAACATTTTTGAAGAACCTGTTATTTCTTTGCACTTGTTTTCCTACTAGATAAACGTTAATGCGATTTCCACGGTCTTTCCCATACAGCTGGTGAAGAGTAAATGAGTAATGTGGTAGGGATAAAACTTGTACAAGTGCAATATCGTTATAACTCATTTTTGACTCATTCCCCCATCACTAGCAAGCCACGTGGAATATACATAAAGGTCACTCTTAAAACCTCAACAATCCTATCGTTATTCGTTTGCGTTCTTCGAACTCTGTGATTTCGCTCTCAAATAAATAAGTCTGCTTTCCAGCCGTTTGAATGCCATGTGAGACCTCGAGTAGTTTTGTAAGAAAATATAACCGTGGTGACGTAGAAACTTTATTTAGAAACATGCTGTAGTATGTGTTATAAAATTCCTCCGTTAGATGTTGCCGTTGCCATCCCCATCCTTTGAAATTAAATCCCTTCTCAATCTTGTGCTGCTCCTTGTGTGATTGTTAAGATTTCGAGAGAGACTTCCTGTATCTCTTTACCGACCCGAAACCCAAACCAAAACCTCTTACCGACCAGAAACCCGAACCAAAACCCGATTCCATACTCGATTAGAAACTCAGAAGTGCTCTTAATTTACTTACGTTTTGTTTTCATTCACCGAGAGCTTTCCTTTTTATTTCATTATTATTTCCCAGACCTGCTTATTTGATTCCTAGTTTTATTTTACCGTTTTTACACCTGCGTTACTGGTGTTGTTAATCCTTGTCACTGCGGGCTTGACGCTACCTGATACAGCACTGGTACCTTGCGTTCATGCAACTTTCCAGGTAAATCCTAGTCGACCTTATTCGGGAGCTACGTCGCGGCTTCACCAGCTTCCAGGAGATTTTTTCTTCACGAAGAGGTTTTGGAGTCGCTGGCAATGGTGATACTGATAGAATCAGTGGAGAACGTTTCAGAAACCGCTCATCCATATACAGATATGCACTGTGCTCTGCCCGAAATCTGTAACATCATAATTAAATTAGAACTGATGTAACAGTTTTCGAATTGCATGATTGAATTGCTAAAACATGTCAAATAAATGCAACAAACGAAGAGGGGGTGCTTGTATTGAAGAAGTTTAAAAAGGTTTGTACATTTAACGCTCCATTTCGTAGAGCAGGAAGTTTTAAAATCAACTTTATGTCAAAGTTGAACGAAACAACATAAAAATTGATAGTTCCGTAAATCTTATACATACGGTAGTGCACGTTAAAAGAATCGACGTATTTAAAATAGAGAAGCTCTAGTTTCAATTGCTAGTCTACACTTGGCAACTATTTAAAATAATTTGTTTAAATTTATGATAACGGTTCCACAAAATAAGGAAAATGTCAACACCAATCACAGAAAAGCGAATCTCAAGAATACGAGTTTCAGAAAGTATTCTTAATTTGACTAGGGGTTAAGGGAATTGTACATTTTATTCGCTATGTATACGCTAACACTAACTGTAGATGCCAGCAATTGGAAAAAGTTGGAATTGTTCATATCAATAGGAAGTTTTTACGTGTGTTGTATCCATGAATGTTGGGGTGACTTTTATTCTATTTCCTTTGTTCGAGCTCAAAATCTGCGACAATCATTGTTGAGTGTTTAGATTTATTAAAATTACACGTGTAAGTAATAATTTTTAATTGTAATTATAGTTTCTAATGCACACGCACTCTTTTAGACCGAAGGTGTCGGTGGGGCTTTTAGACTAAATTTTATCTCAAAGCGAACGAACTGCCTACCAAAATTATAGGTCATTATGGAGTTTGTGATCAGGTGTAGTTCTACATCAGCGCGGCACAACACGAAAGTAAAATTAGCGGGTTATTGTTTAAAGCACAGGGACGAATAATTTCAATGTACCTTCTGATAAATGGGCCTTATATGGGTTACATTAATTGCATTTACGTGCAACTTGCACATTAAACTACGATTTCGCTTGTAATTTATGTTTAATAAGTGAGCGCGTCACGTGGTTAACTCTAAATCGTTTTTCCTGTCTGCAGTCAAATTTTGCAATTTCCGTTTTGATTCGTGCTTATAATTTTGTCGCCCAAATACCTTAATGTATTTATACCTTCATTTGGAAGCAATATGCATATTGAGGGTCTGCCCTTACCCTTAACTTACTATTTCATTTAAACATTTTTTTATTTCCGCTCCCTAGGGGGAAATAAAGGTGAGTGGAAGTGTAGGCACTGAGTATCTTTCTATCTGCTAATCCGAAAATACCTAGTTTTTAGTTGTAAGTCTATTGTAAAGTTAATAAGGTTGCAAATTTTGCAGAGGATGGTAGGTATACGACAGCCATATTGCGAATTGGCCGTATGCAAAGAACAAAATCATGTGGGTGTAGAAAGTAATATTTTGTACATCTTACTATGTACATTCATTTGGTTATAAATATTTTGATTCAATATAAAAATTCTATAAACATACGTTATGGAAGTGATATAGACGTTAAACATGCGGCCATTTTTCCGTGTTAAAAATTTGGTTTTGAGTTTGTATTTTGTTAAACACATGGAAACTTACACATATGCCGCTTGATATTGAACTTGAGCTAAAGTAAGTCTGGCGATAAGAAGTGATAACAAGAAACATATTGCGAGCGCGGTTTCCACGATCTTTTCGCATACAAGAGCTTCGTTCCATCTGTTTAAAGCCGAGCACGTGACAAAAAAGCAGGTGTACTATTCGTTTAAACAGGTAGGTGCGCAAGTCGAGGTCATCGTCACATAGTAGGTGAAGTTAATTCTTAGTGAAGTTACGAGCGTGAACACGTCCCAAATTGGCCTACGTTTATTATTACTATTATTATTCTTGGTTTATTTCGTGTAAATACAAAAGGTTCTCGTTTAACTTCGGGAAAGACCACGTACAAATATTAGTGTTGCAAAAAATTTATTCGTGGTCGACATTTTTTTGCTGCGTTGTTAGAAATATAGAAATTAATACCAACATAACGGAACATTAGCAATTTATTCCTGTGCATAATCAAGATCTTGAGTAGTACTTTCGCAAAATTGAAGCCGATTTGCTACGATTCGCGACCCATACGAAGTTTTCTTCCGCCAACTGTTGCTTTCAGCATGAAGCTGTTACCAGGGTGGTGTAAAAAGTTAACTGAACCCTCAAAGCGATCTATTCCAATATTTATAAGATTCATAGATAAATTTGTGACCAGAAGAGATTATTATCCACGCCAACTGTGAGTTATTTTAAATTTTTCGATTTGTATAAAGAAGTGGTCGATTAATTTTAGTAATCTCCCTAGATAATTTTGTTTGAAGTAATTTTAATATTCCTAAAGGAATCGACACATGAACATTATTTGCATGGAACAAATTTTGTATTATATTAATTGATAAGAATCGAATCCAAACGTGACAGTTTTTGTTATTTTGATTCATTGATTGCAGTTAATTTTGTTACCATTCCTTTGGTTGGATTAAAACTTTGTTTAGCATTCAGCGACGTGTGTCTATTTTAAACAGCAGACTGTACCAGTATTATGTGGTAAAAATAAAAAAAGTTTAATTAAATATTTCAGCCAACTAAAGTCATTTGCGTATTTATTCGCGTTCAGTCAGAGCATTTAAGAGGAGATAAAGGGCCAAACTCCCGCGATGTTTTTATTACTGAGCTAGCCGTGGGTAAATTAAAAATTAACTGTGATATTAAAATTTTTGCCTGTGCCGTAGAGGTCCAATTTGGTTAACCGTTACAAAAAGTGCATTTTAATTAGCTGATTACGGTTGTATATTATTGTATTATAACCAATAAATTCTTTGCTCTTCACAGTCGTGTAAACTCTACGCCATGCGGGCGTTTCATTTGGCATCGGCGCCTGCAGTAATGATGGGACACCCTGTATGTGCATCACTTTTTCTTTTAACGTTAAATGTGGGTGTTTTTTGGAGATTGAACGCAATGCCGATCGCGCCATCTGATTTCTAAGTCGATTTTTTTTGCATCAGAATTATTAGTTGTGAATTTTGTTTAAATAATTACCTTGTTCACTTATTTGTTTAATTTTATTATGTGTTAAAAGATTTCAAAATCTTAGAATATTTGCATAGTTAGTGTAAAGATTCTCTCCGGTCGTTGCGATAAGAGTCGCTATCGCTGCGTACGCTAATTAAAGACGAGCTATCGCCGTTAAAAAAACACAGGTACTGTTTTATTCTTCGACAAACGTAGTATTTTGTTGAGGAAGGAGAGGCGGAAGTTGAGGAAAGGGAAAAGTGGTTAAATAGAAGCGACCGACGTTAAGCTATTTCGCTTGTTTCCTTTTTCCTTTTTGTGCTAATTGTGGCTCCGTTTGCCGGAAGACGTGATTCTAGTTTTTTTTTGGACGAAAACGCAGCGTATTTGAGCGTATTTTATTACAAAACCGTCGGTTTTGTTAGTTACCACGTTTTAAGTCGTCGTTAAAAGTAGTGGTGTTAAAAGTGAACGTTAAGTGGAAAAACGAAAAAGGTTAGTCCGATTGTAGTTAATAATAATAATAATAATAATAATAATAACAGAACTACATGCTCACAACATACTGTAATACCTCCACCAAAAACCCAAGCAACCACACAAATACAACCTCAAGAACAAAGAAACACCATAAATACAAGTAACGCAACTTGCACTACAAAGACAGGTCCACCCAATAAAGTTACACGTCCTAGCACAGTTAAAAAATAATAACTCCTTCTTCACAGAAACACACCACGTTATCACAACCAACTCGTATTCAACCGAAACGCGAAAACCTTAACAGAACTACATGCTCACAACATACTGTAATATCTCCACCAAAAACCCAAGCAACAACACAAATACAACCTCTAGAACAAAGAAACACCATAAATACAAGTAAGGCAACATGTACCACAAAGACAGGTCCACCGAATAAAGTTACACGTCCTAGCACAGTTAAAAAACACAAAAGTCCTTCTTCACCTAAACACACCACGTTATCACAACCCACTCGTATTCAACCCAAACGCAAAGCCAAAGAAACACTTACACAATAAACTCTATTTAATAAAATTACAGGAATTATTATAATGATATTTTTGTTTTGTTTTCTTCTTTCCTGATAGCGTTGACTATTGTGGCCATTAATAGCTATGTTGGTAAGTATGAATTACATACTATCCGTAGATTTCCAATGCGAGTGTGTGAATATTTATTTTATTTTTTATTTTTTTTTTTTCTTTAGAACCCTACATAACTTCACCAGACACAGACACAGACACTAATCGTTACTTGATTTTAATCCGTGCGATTAGTTAACCAGGCTAGACCTGAGTTCTCACAAGAAACACCGACCATAATAATAATATATTTTAACCTTTTTAGCTATTTAACAATAGATGAGGCAAGTCAGTACAAATACATATAGTATATATAAAATAACAACAGATAAAACACGAATGAGACGTAGATAGACCAACAACAATTTAAAAATTAACTCATTACAACAAATACTACGTTTCTGAAAGAAGAAGAAACTCCTCAATTGTGTAGCAGCATTTCGAAACGAGATAATCTTTCAGCGTCTTTTTGAAAAGTTTTGAGTCCTGAATCTGCTTTATATCAGCTGTCAGCGCGTTGTAGAGGTGACATCCTGCGTAATGCACTGATTTTTTAAATTTAGTGTGTTGACATCTTGGTAAATACATATGGTGTCCTTTTCTGGTAAGGTGGTCATGATTATCGCGGTTTCTTTTAAATTTACGTCTAAAAGTATGAATATAAAGCAAGATTTTGTATATGTATAATGATGTGAACGTTAGTATCCGACTGTTGCGGAAGGTGTCCCGACAAGATTGATTAAACTGGAGCTTGAAAATACGCCGGATTAACCTTTTTTGTAAAATGAACACACGGCTGGCTTCGGTGGCTTGTCCCCAGACAATAATATTATAGCTCATTACCGCCTGTACTTTGGCATAGTACACCGGGAGGAGAGCACTTTTGTGCATACAGTTTGTTAAACTGAGGAAAGCGTAGTGTAGTTTACTTAGTTGCGCACAAACCTTATCAACTTGTCCGGAGAAGGATAGTTTACAATCAATGACGGTTCCGAGGAAACTGGCATTTTCTGAAATGTTTATTTCATACTCTTGGTTTTGAATAGTTCGAACTTGCGCACACCATAGCTAAAGCATAGGCACGCCGTTTTATTAATATTTACAACTAGTCTGTTATTATAGCACCATTTTGTAAATAGTGAGAGCACTTTTTCTAATTTGGATGTTGCCTCTTTCAGAGAGGGTGCTGAGACGACGATGTTAGTGTCGTCCGCGTATACAAAAACTTTACAATGACCCGATAATTGATCGATCATGTCGTTAATGTAGATCAAGAACAGCAAAGGGGCCAACGTGCTTCCCTGCGGTGTTCCAATGCTGTTGGAAAATTCTTTAGAGGTCTTTCCATTTACATGAACTCTGAAGGTCCGGTTTGATACAAATGATAAAATCCAATCGTTCATTATTCCTCTGATGCCAATCGTATTTAGTTTCTCAGACAGTATCATATGGTCAATAGTATCGAATGCACGAGAGATGTCTAGAAATACCGCTAACACAACTTTACCATGGTCCAGTTCATTATGAACTACCTGGGTAAAGTCTATTGTGGCCGTTTCAGTGGAATGGTTTTCTCTGAAGCCATACTGCGATGAGCTTAGTAGGTTGTTGTTATTCAAGAACAGTGTCAATCTCTCGCAGACTACCTTTTCAATAATTTTGGAGAAGATGGACAGCAGTGAGATCCCGCGGTAATTGCCTGGATCCAGTGGATACTTCTTTTTGTGCACTGGAACGACTTTAGAAGATTTCAGTTGGGAAGGAAACATTCCACATTCGGTTGATATGTTGATTAACATGCTAAGATAATGGGCGAAGGTAGACCGGAAGTCCTTAATGATAGCGATGGGAACTTCATCAGGTCCACATGATTTCTTGTTACTTAGTGAGTTTATGACGTTTAGAGCACTCGTTTCTGAGACGGGAGTCATGAAAAACGAAACAGGGCACATATTGTTGTCGATAACGCTGCAATCACTGGGGAGCGTAAAGTTTGATCTAACTAGCTTTTCGATAGAGTCGACAAAGAAATTACCAAAATAGTTTGATATTTCCTGTGAATCTGTAATGATTAGTCCATGCGTATTACGTATGGACAAGTTACCCCTAGTAGGGTTGTTTGACCTTCTACGTACTATATCCCATAGCGTTTTTGACTTATTCGAGGAGGTATGTATCATATTGGAGTAGTATTTGATTTTCTCATCTTTAATCTGCTTTTCCAGGTGTCTCTTCATTTCTTTGTAGGTGGTGTTAAGATTTGGATTCGCTGAAGTTTTACGGATCCAATTTAGGTGTTTAAGAAGCTTAAGAGTCGCGTACAGCTCCTGTGAGTATTGGAACTCCTTTACCGAGGATTTGCCGTTCTTCACCGATCGCGTTTTAATGGGGAAGGCTACGTTAAAACACCACTCAAAGGTGCACCAAAATTTAGAGAAGGCAATGTCAATGTTGTTGCATTTCCCGATATCTACCAGTGAGCCTGTAAATAATGTTTTAAATTCGGATATGGAAGATTTGGTAATCTTCCGCATTCCCGTTTGGGGTGTTTGTTTATAATTCGTACACATAGGGTTTAATTTCCAGCTACAGATTTGTGCCGTATGATCGGATAGGCCAGGATCAAACACGGAACAGTCCTTTACGGAGGACGGCGGTAAATTAGTGATAATGTAATCTAGGGCGCTGCAGGTGTTACTGGTAAATTCTGGTAGGTACCTTTATCAACGAGTATAGGTTGAAGGAATCCGTCACGTCAGTTAGACTTTTGAGTTTACTTGTGCGAGATAAGGCATCCACATTTAGGTCACCACAAATAACGATTATCTTGTATCTGTCGCTTAACAAAGTGAGCAGGTTTACTAATCTATTTAGGAATAGATTATAGTCGCCGTTTGGAGAGCGATATACTACCGCAATACACATAGATCCCTTCGCAAAATCTACAGCGGCACATTCAATGTTTAAGTCACAAGAGACCTGAGTAGTGTTCTTGATTAATTTGCACATTTGCACGAACTTTTTATGGACAAAGATAGCGACACCACCGTGGGCGTGGGATTGCCTACAATACGCGGCAACACATACATAGTTTGCGGTTTGTTCAAATTCAAAGTATTCCTTGTTAGCTATCCAATGTTCACTGACACAAAGAATTGTAGGAGCGAGATTTTCACAAAGTAGACCAATTGAGTTTGCTTTATTTAATAGGCTTTGAATCTTTATATGGCATAGGCTGTATATCTGGCTTGGGATTTCATTATTTTGGGTCTCTGGGGAGACGGGGATCTTCTTGTCACTATTTCCTATTATGGTGGCGGTGTACCTAAGGGTACTGTAGGACATTTTTTGAGGCTCCAGATGTTTATTGTTTGTTATCGAGCGTTTGTCACTTATGGGAAGGCCTTTAAGTTATCAGTTAAAGGGGGTTTTGTTCACCATCCAATTCTACATCAGTAATTACATTGAACTCCGTTTACATTGAAGTTTGAGGGCAATCAAAGAAGTTCAGAAGTATCAACGTTTGATGTTTATGCGACAGTTTTAAACTGACCGCAAATTTTAGATTATTGACACTTTAAGATAAGTTACGATTTGCTTTAATTAATCGTCTGTCGATCGCTGGTTTATGTGGTACATGTTTGTTGTGCCTGAGTGCCTCTTATTCTTTCAGTCTGATTGTTTTACGCCAAATAAATTTGTTTCATTCTGCAAATTATTGAGACCGAATTGCGACCTAGATAAGAGTTACATTTGTCACGCGTTAATTAAATAATAAATAAATAAAATTAATTTGTTAATTTATTATTTAGGGGCGGTTAAGGCTGCTGAATTTTTCCACCAAACAGGTGCCCTATAAAAAATATAATTATTTCTTTTAAAGGTTTTGTTAGTTTAATTGAGCTAGCTGGATAGGTGTTTCGTGGGTGGTTTAGTGATCGTTTGCCATTGCACACATCAATATACATACACTGAATCCCAAAAAGATCCATTTGACAATATTGGCCGTTTCAAGACTTTTGATAAGTGCTCTTTTCTTCATTCTAATTGTTTTCAATTTTGTTTCAGATTTCTTATCATTTCCTCGGGACAATAGTTTAATTTACCTTCAATTAGGTATGGTAAGGGTCGCCGGTGGGCTTTTGGGTTTACTCTCTGAATTCATACTTAACTTTAAATTTATTTATATACAATTCTATAACGAGGTACTGTATACATATGTTTTAATGTGTTTATTTTCTATTTGAAAAGAACTGGTCACGCGGAAGATGGTTTTGTCTTTAATTTTTTACGGTTAGGTCAGACGGACATTTTATTTATTTATTTAATTTCAGAAGACGTTTAAATTGAATGAAATTTGCAGGTGTGAGGTGTGTTCCTCTCTTAAATATTATCTTGTACAATTATAGTATAGTATAGTATTATTACATAAAGTTGTGCAAGTGTGATACGAGTGTTTCAGTTTGGGTCCCATGAAATAGGAAATATAACGTTATGTTACACATACTGCTAAAAAAGTGGATGTGTTGTAAGGGTAGCGAAGTGTGGAAAACGACAAGGGTAATATCTAGCGGAGTTATTTTACAGGACGTTTGCGAAAGAGAAATGCAGGGTGTTCTCTTGGTTAATGTTAATAAAGAAACTGCTACCTATTGATGCCGTTGAAAATAGATCATAATTTTAGAGGAAAGCTGCTGGATTCCACTGGAAATTTGCACACTTTGAATATTCATTGACTGTTCGTTAGTTTGTCTATTAGGGGACGCTCCTACAAAAACGTTGATTTCGATTTTAATTATGAGATCAAGAGCTTCAATGTGTTAGAATGAAAATGCATACATTCATAGCAGTGGCAATTAAGGTAAATGTGCTTTTTGATAGAAGTGATTCTTTCTTTCCAAAATAAGTCAGCACGTATTTTATAATGGTAGGCATCTGACAGAAGCAGAAAAATTGCTTCAAAATTTCAATCTTGTCAGAAATAATAAGCACCAACAGCAACATGCATGGGTTTGGCAGCCGCAATTGTGGTTTCTACTGATAAAAATCCCAATCACTTCGAAGTTGCTTTTCATTCGAAAAGTTCTATTTCGTCTCACTAAAACTCCATTCCGGAAAGTGTAAATGTGCAAGTATTTCCCTAATTATTATCATTGTTAGTTTTCTAAATATTTACACTGCGCGTAATGTTTCTTTATTTTTAGAAACATTCCATCCACGAGATACCTGAACTATGTATTCGTCGGAACATTTCGAATTCGTACATACTTAGGATAACAGAGATTACAACACATTTACGGTTGATTGTAGGACTTTAAATGTGTATTCATTCGATGCCTGCTAATGAAACATTAAGTATGCTAAAAGCGTAGTAAAACTCATTTATATTGCAAGTTGAGAATAAAGTAGTTCGATATGCATGGCAATATCATTCGGAAATCCGGGAAATCGTTAAAA
The DNA here is from genome assembly GCF_008802855.1 of Photinus pyralis. Taxonomy (NCBI): domain Eukaryota; kingdom Metazoa; phylum Arthropoda; class Insecta; order Coleoptera; family Lampyridae; genus Photinus; species Photinus pyralis. The sequence goes on from NW_022170511.1 coordinate 12,238,061, forward strand.
CTTGACAATAACACCCTCCGTGCTCGTACATTTCGTAATTCTCATTAAAAGGAATAGATTATGCTGAAAACTTTTGCATTTTGCCGCAATCACTGCGGCTAAAGGTGTACAAATAAAATATTAGGCCCAATCTGGACACATTTGAATAATACATTACTTTTGATGTATTTTTCATTTTGGTTGACGGTTAAAATCGATATTTTTTGGAATATCTATTTGTTTAATTTTAGGATTGTCCGTTACTATAAAAGCATCTTCCATAATGGAGTAGTGTTGTTCAAATCACCGCCAATCGACTCCTTTTTTATAATGTCAAAATTAACTTTATTCACCTTCACAAATTCAGACGCAATGTTGAAGAATGAATAGAATAAAACGAATCTGTTTTGTATTGCAAGTATTTTTAAGATCTACTCCTTAAATTTATTGTGATAACTCTTATCCTGGGTCGTAATCTGGATCCGATTAAACACAAAACTCATCATTTACTCACGAAACAAATTTGTTCGACAATAATCAATTAATATTGCTCGAAAGCAAAGAAACGCAGTCAAGACCTACCAACAATGCACCGCGCACATGCGATCGATTAGTTATTAGTTACCTAATACAATTTTCATTACCTTATAAATATTAAATTAATAATCCTAAAATTAGGTCTGGTCTCCAAATTTCTTTCACAGATGCACAAAAAGACACTCACAAGCTGGCGTTACATTTCTTAAATTCTATGCAGTCTGTTGCGAAGGATAGTACTTGAAAATGTTACACACTTGTTGTTTGTAAAATATTTTTGACTAAAAAAGTACGACTCCCCCACCCCCAATTCTCACATTGCCGTGGCCGTCTACATCAACATATTTAATTATACCAAACAATTGAACTATTGCACCAACACGGAGATTGGAAGGAGGAATTGTAACAATAATCAGAGAGTGTTGCCGAAAATCCAAGTTTGTCGTATTGCCGTTGTTCTTAGGAACCGATCGCGAGTGGAACCACTCTAAGAAGAATAATGGAGGAGATTTCCCCATCTTTTTCCATACACAATGTAACTTGCCCAAAGATTGTTGCAAACGGACAAGCCGCTCCGCCTTGTTTATGGGAATTCTATCGCAAGAATGATAGATGCCAAGCTTGATTTTTGGGACAGATTTTTGATGACGGACAAATCTAATTTTACACTCTTTGGCGGGGTCAATAAACAAAACTGTAGAATTTGGGGAACAGAGATTCCACGCGTCATTCACGAAACACCATTGCACGACGAAAAAGTTACTCTTTGGGCCGGAGTGGGCTCAAGAACGATTATTGGGCCATTTTTTTTCAAAGATGAAAAAACCGTCAACGGGGCACGCTATCGTTGAATGTTGGCACGCTTTGTTTGTCCGGAAATGCGTAAACATGGGCTGGAGAACTTCTACTTTCAACAAGACGGCGCACCTTGCCACACTCACACCGCAATCGCTACTATGAAGTATTTGCAGAGCAAGTTCCAGGGGCGCGTTGTTTTAAACAAGTTCAAAAAGTAATCGTAAACGATTTACAAAAAGCGCATTTCCACATTATCAGTCTTTGTACGAAAAAATTAGTTACTTCAGCCAAATTCGTTTTCAGCAATTTATCAAAAAAATCCGTCCACAAGAAAGTAGCACTGCGCATGTACAACCTATTATTTGACATGTCATTTCAACTTCATTTTATAAGATTCATCTTAGCGTATAGAATTTAAAAGACAAAAATCTGATACAATACTGAACGATAATCGAAATCTTCGTGCATCCATTAATTTTACAACAGACCTTCTTAGGGGTTGATTCTATCTCCTCAGATCAGCACAGCTTGTGAAACAATTTTTTTAAAATTTGGTATTAGTTTTACTTTTATTCCAGGTGCGTATATACAAAATTTAATTTTAAGTTTCTTAACAAATTAGAAAATTGGATTGGGCAAATGCCAAAGCTGGGTTGCGTATGTGCAATTTTTTTTAATTCGTCTGCATAGTTGCTTGATGTTTAAGGAATATGTACTAACACAGAAAACCTAGACAAACATTCATATGTTCTTTGTAACAAAAATGATACAAGATCCCCATTTTTTGGAGGTTTTGCCAATTGTTGGGTTGTACCATTTTGGCCCGTTAGTCCATGTAGTTGAAAAACAATAGCGACCTTTCTTATATCCTTGAGAACATGCGTACCAATTTTCAAAGCGACGTTTTTTTCCAAAGTTATCGTGCACACGGACAGACGGACAGACGGACGGGCAGACAAATGGACAGACACACAAAAGACACTCAAACAACAGGCAGACACACAGACAATACAATTATATCTCGGTGTTTAATGCATTTTCGTATTAAACATTCGGTAAAAGTGTAAAATTATGGTACATGAAAAAATTGATTTTATACTATAATTTTTTTAATAAGAAACGCACAAAAATCCTTTCTTTGTGCAAGCTCTTAAGTTAAAGATGTAGTAGCGGCCGGACGGACGGATGGACAGACGGACGGACGCACGGAGGGACAAAGTGGCCACAACAGTGCATTTTTTAAAATTTGTATGGAAATGCGCTAAAAATCGCATTGCGTATGGGCAAGACAAATTTTTTGAATAGGCATTAATTTTACTTTTACGCGAGGTGCCTACATGCAAAATTCCATTTAAATATCCTGACAAATTAAAAAAAATTGGATTGCGCATGCGCAAAATAAATTTTTTAAGTAAGCACTAATTTTACTTTTAACCCTGCTTTTAACTAAGAACATGTGTACCAAATTTCAAAGCAATCGAGCATTTCTAAGTAAAGTTATCGTTCACACGGACAGATAGATGAACAGACAGACAAAGGAACAGACGGACAGACCAACAGACAGACGACAGACAGCAATACAAAATTATAAACGATCCCTATAATAAACGGCAAAAGTGTAAAATTATGGAACATGTAAAAAATGGTATTTTAGTTTCTTTAAAATAACTTTTTTTTAGCAATAAACTCAGAAAAAATTCCTTCCTTGGTGAATGCCTCGATATCATAACGAACCAAATTGCGAAAAAAGTAGAACAATAGCTCTTAAGATAAAGAACTAGTAGAGTCCAGACGGACGGACGGACGGGCAGATAGACGGACGGACAGACGGGCGGACAAAGTGGCCACAATAGCCCATTTTTTTTAATTTTTCTGGAAATGCGCTGAAACGGGTTATTTGGACTAGCGTCCTCGTTTTCCGGATTTGACGCTTCCGGATATCCTAAATAAATCTAGTTCATTTGTCATAATCCGCAGAGAAATAGCGGAGTTATTCAGTGTTGAAATAGGGAAGGGCTAAATGGCGCACCCTGTACAGACTTTCACTTGTATTTAATTCGTTACTGTTTTGAAAATTAGTTATCAAATTTAAGGTGAGTAACCGCCTTTAAAGTCATTTTTAAGCTGTTAGAGTAGGGATAGCTCAAAAGTCAGTACTCTCAATCGATAAGGCTGCTGTACAGAAAAGGTAACCTCGCGGTTTTTTGATAAATGGCTTAGTTTTCCTATAAAACGCTAAAAACAAAAAAATGCAAATGTTTTAAGAGTTTCTCATCCCATCTCCGGATGGGAGGTATCACCTTTCTAAAATTTCAGTTTGGACCAATGGAAATCTGTTTCAAATAATTTGATCATAGTCATAATAAAGCGGTTTGTAAATAGGTGTACGGGTACGGCAATCAGGGAGGGGGGGGGGGTATTTTTTGGATATTGTTTACTCAACAATTTTTGTAATAGAGTTCCTGTTTACGCAACAGTAATGAAAATTTTTAATTTAGTAGCCTTTTCGTCGGCGCAGGTTTGCAGATAAACACTCGTGTTTAGATAAATTTGTGAATAAAGGAAAATTTATCAAATGAAATAAATTAAAACAAGTATTAGAAAATGAAATATAGTTAATGTTGCGTCAACAGTTCCCTTTTGTCTGAACATCTTTTTGAGTATGTTATTTAGTATTTTGATGAAATCAAATCATCCTCAAAGGCGTTTTTTTGTCAAATGTAAAATGTTAATCATCCTTGATGGAATGTTTTATTGGTTTGAGTGGCGATACAACAAAAGTGAATACACCTAATCGATAGAAAAATTTATGCTCTATTAGAAAGGTAACTACACCTTTTGTGATAAAGACTGTAGTTTTCCTGTAAAATGCTAAAAACTTAAAAAATGCACCCTTAGAGGTGGCTTACCCTTCCCTGCCAGAGTGAGTTTAGAAAATTGTAAAAATAGCTAGTGATGGAACAAGTAGTGAGTGGTTTTTTATTTTCATATAACATTGCAGTAGCACAAAAACGCTGATTGAATCCGTTTCACTTTGGTCATTACTCATTACCTTTCCCATAGAGGAAATACAATTTTCCTCTATGCCTTTACCAATATTTTTGTTTACGTGTATTAATTAAAGTGTTTTCTACTTTCCTTTACTTTCGCTTATTAAAAGAACCGCAAAACTTACGTATATTCAGGCGCTAACTTCATGAAAAAATTGAGTTTCAGAACGTCTGTCACAAAATTATAACCTTAGTTCCTTAAACGAAATTTATCTCATTTGCCAGTGGTCCATTAGCATATCGAAGTGGTTTTTGTTAATGATAATAAATGTAATAGTCCACGAAAACTAAATTATCGACGTTATCGATGTCTTCCATCTTATGAAACGACTAAAACATCGAGGTTATGCTTGCATATATCTCAGTCTAATTTCCGGGGAGGTCGCTGACTAATAATGGACCTTTGCATAACTTTGGGTTCTCCCGAGCTTCCTTTCGAAAGCGGCGGCCTCTAAAATACATCATGTGATATACGTTTGCGAATTATCCCTTCTCTTTGCGTTCGAAACAGTTTTGTAACTTCCAGTTGATAGATTTGTACGCAATTTGCGACAATCCCTGTCACAATCATCTCCAGCTTGCGGTTTAATAGTCAATATCAATTGCAAAGTTTCTGTGTAATTATAGATAATTCCGGTTGGTATTTCGCAATCGCAATAAAGTTTTTGTGAGCCGCTATAAATAAGAAGAAGAGACTGTGTGTCTCTTGAATGGAACACTTCTGCCTAGACATCTTGCATACAAATTACACACTTATCGAGTCATCCATAGTTTCCGTTTCAATTACAAAGCGGCAAGCAACTTAATCAAAAAACATCAAAGGGAATGACGTTTGGTTTTGCTTTGCCCGTATTTGTGGGTTCATCTGCGATTCAAATGCTGTACGCTCTGAATAGGAATATAGGAAGCTAAGACAAGTTACTCTCGTTACGGGCGCGGGATTTACTTCCATTATTTTCTAGGTGATGGTCTTTCAATTGTGTAAGTAGACAATGTATAACGCACTAATTTAAATATGCAATCGGCGTTTTCCACTTAAATCCAACGTGTTTGTTAAAACCTTCGGATTAGACGTGCATTAAAAATGTAATTGCAGAAAAAGCAAAATGAAGGCTTAAAAATGCAAACGTGGACTGTTTAAGCCTAACCGAATTACACAATGCACTAACAAAAATTCCATTCCATGATGTTGTACTATAATCTCTAGTGCTTCTATCCTAATATCCGATTGTACTTGCTTGAATTAGCGTTAATGCAATACTGCTTCTGTATATGGGTATAAATTAATGCGAGTCGAGTAATAATGTTGCTACGTTCAAGTTCAGGTAACTCGGGAATCGAATCAACAACTCTCATAACGAAGCCCGGTAAGTTACAACCTTAATTCATACTCGCAAATTAACACAACTCATTTAACCTAGTTATAAATTGACAATATGCCTTTATAAACTCTCACATTGTGTAAATTAGACAATACCTTTAAACCAACCCAAAGTTACTGTTCACTAGGTGGGTAGGTATAGAGGGTACGTGTTTGTATAAACTTAAAGTTTACTCAAACATTCACGATTGCGGAGATGTGAACTTGAAAGAAGAATTAGCTCCTACAATGAATAGACTACCTACATTTATTTTGCAAAATCGCGCTGTTAGGCATGTACAGGTAGCCGTTGGTGTTGGTTTTACGAAAAAAAGTGGATATGTTTACGAAGGGTATCCTCGCAGCGAGTCTCCATTAGGGTTAATGTAGTATTCATGCAAAAGTTTTGTATTTATATTTTAACTTCCCACAAATGATAAAAGAATGTAGGCATATTCGTTCAATTTTTAAATACCTTATAAAATTTGCTGCAAAACTCTTTGTTCCGTACCCGGAATAGCCGGAATTACCTAGCAATATGCAATTGATTTGAAATTAGAAAGCTTCATCATTACTCCCATATTATACTTACCTTTGTTACGATACTGGCCAGGGGTGTAGTGGGGTGGGAACGTGCTTTTTCCAAGACTTACGTACGGGAGATATCTGCAAATTAAGGTTTCCAACTGTTGGAATGTGGATAGCGAATGTGCGAATCACATTGTAAATTGTAGATCAAGTTAGTCAGAGTTGTCACAATTAATATAGATTAACAGTTACACAAGTTTTGTATCTAAGTTAACGTTTCACTGAGTCTAATTGCAAACTCTGCCACTCCAATATCTCATACCCAACACTACAAATGTTGCCCCCTCCATGTATTACACGGCTAATTTGTCCACAACTGTAACAATCAATTCACCCGAGCTGTCAAATTAATTAATATTAGACGCGACCTAAAATTTCCATGGCCTTCTCGCAATCAAAATTTTGTTGCTCATATCTTATTCAATAAATATGTTCTATAGCCAAAAGGACATTACCCATATTCCAAAATCTGCTCAGCTTTCAGGACCATTAGAGGGAACATCGATACAAAATTTCAACCATCCATTTTATCCCCAAAAAGGCACATGTTTATTATCCAAATAATCTGATCGTAACGAGGTTTGCGATACTCAACTTCTGAATTTCACTTTTCTTTAACACACAAACCTGATGACGTGATGATGATGATGATGATGTTCGAACTTTTAACAACAGAACAACTTGACTAACTTTATCCGTAAAACGGACAACACACTTCTCACAACGTTTTAACAACTTCAGTTATCTTTCTTCTATACAGAATTATTATAAGGCAAACTACATTTTCAAACAACTAAGCGTAAAACGCCCGAATAAAAAATTAGAGTAAAGAAACGCACGCTTTCCAACCGTCGCGAACCAGCCAGCACCGTTTCTTCGTTTGCAGCATTTAATGAAACACCACATTCACCATACAATAATCTCTTTCTTCCAATACTTGCAAATAAAGCGCCTAATAAAATTGAATCAGATATGGTCAGCTTCGAAGGAACTCGTCCCCACTTACGCCAAACTAACGTGCACATCTGCATTTCTAATAGCCATAAGAACGTGCGCTAATTAAATCTCGCCTTATCGCAATATCAACCAGATAAAACCTTTTTAGTGAGACCGCTTAATATAAAAATCAGTCGAATACCATCACCTCAATATTGCATGAAGATTCCCGAGATCCTAACAAACAATTTACGAAGGGTTACCACTTTGAGGGGTTGAATTGACATTTTTGCAATTTTTCTAAGAAACTTGAATATTTACAAAAACTTTTTTATCTTATACAAGGACAAACTTACATTTTCTCGCCTGTATGAGGACGCGAAAGAAGACAATTGCACGCATGGAGCGAGAAAATTCAATTTTGTCGGCTATGCGAGAAAAAAAATACGCCTTATGTAAGCTAGATGGCGCGGTTGTAATAAAACTTGAAGGAAGTTATTTCTTTTTAATTAAATAAGAAACATAAAATCGTTAACACTGATTTAATAATTAAATTTACCCTATGTTCACTATACTTTACTGAATACAAGATTCATTTAATTACCGCCTACCTAATTATCCATGTTTCGTGAATTTGAATACTTTCCCAATATCACGTGACCAATTCAAACTTAAGTCATAATCTCCCATTTGATTTCAATAACGAGCATCTGTGCCAACACATTTAACACCGAGATGTACTTTGCACTGTACGTAGAACACCGCTTATCCGCAATAAGTAGCATTTTAACATAAAAGAAGAGACTACCACGTATTTAAAATGTGTCCAGCGAGGTGTCCAGTGTGACTGACATGAATGAATAAATCTATTTATAAAACACATTTTTTAACATACAAGATTATCAAGGATTTAAAGTTTGCCCATTGCGCTTTCGTCGCCAAGCATAAATCCAGTCTTAAAAGCATCTAACATTTGACAAGACATGGATCCTGCGAAGGATTTAAAATGTAACTGATGTGATTTTGTCCCTGAAAACACACATAAATAGTAATAATTTCAAATGCGCCTGGTATTAATTACAACCCCTTAAATCCCGTTACTTTCTAAGGAAATAATCACGCGCCAGTGAAATGCCGGGAATGTCAACTCTACTCTTGCATCTCTGTTGCACCGTGACTCCCTTCAGTGAGCTCCGCACCGTGACTCCCTTCGGTGAGCTCCGCACTGTGCAACCGCAAGCGCGCTAGAATTTGAATTTGCGTTGAACTGTATTATAAGGGAAAGGGGTAAATCTACGAGTAAAAAATATACTCATGGGTCCACTTAGATTGCACCGTTTCGTAAAATTTTTTTCGCGTAGTCAGTAGGAAACGTGGAAATAAACAAAACAAACGCTTGCGCGTTGACGTGTTAAAGCAAATTCAAATGCAAGCGCTTGCGGTTGGACGTTGTTGAGGGAGTAATTTTAAATGTAAGTGTATAGGATAAAAAATATTGTGTGCACCACGGCACGAAAGTTGTATTCCGGGTCCCAGGAAGTGGCCAGCCTCGGCTTCGCCTCGCCTGGCCATATCTTCCTTCGCCCCCGAAAACGACCACTTTCCCGCCTTGGTACACAAAGTACTATTATTTCATACTGTCCGGTATACTGTCATAAATGTCATCCATTTTATTCCGGTAAAGTTGGTTTCCCGGCTCGGATCCTGTAAAAATCTCAAAACGGACTCGTTTCGTTGTCATAAGAATTCTTTGACCATAAAGAACCAACAGTTACTTGCTTGGACTACCGACCACAATTTTGTGGGCTGTGAAAAGACGAAGTGTATAATATGTTACCGGCAATCTGTATATTTCAGCTATTATATACCTAGGGAATGTATAAATTAAGGAAAGGAAAAATTTCTATACAGCCCCACCCCATGACATAAGTAGATTGCCTTGCCCTCAGTTTTAAAAGAAAATGCATCCCAAATTTATCGCAAGGATAAAAATTCTTTCCTAGCGGAAAACAGGGAGGAATGCCAGTTCTCTTTGAATGAACTTGTGGGCCACATCAAATGCGATTACATTACTACATTTTGTGCAATTGGCCACGGCCGCAGCCACCAAAGAGTTCTGCTTTCGCAACGTCGGAAAACAATCTGACCGACAACTGATACAATGAGAGAAGAAGCAATTCTGAAGAAGAGCGATTGCGGTCAAGGCTGCTGCAGACATACTTTTGCAAGATATCCGTTCAATGGTACGTATGTATATGACGGCAGTGAGTATCCGCCATCCGATACTTCCTTACTGGATGATGACTCTGGGATTCCTGAATTTAGAAGGCTGTTGTTCGAAAGCCTCCTACTAAAAAACAAAACAAACGTAAGACAGAAACCCTTGAATTCAATCATGGCAAGATTGTTTTCCTCCCATTCATGCAAGCCCAGGCAGCAATTCCAAAACCTATGAAAGTCTGTAAATACTGGTCACAAACTCAGAAATCTCTTTTAATGAGAATACAAAAAATACACAGTTTTCGACACCTTTACAACCTTTGATTCTGATTTCAATTGGTCTAGTAATAGTTCAAAATTTACTTTTCTTATTGGATAATAAAGATGTCGAATTAAATAAATTTATAACAATAATACAAATTGAGGACGAACTAAATCGTGTTGTCCTTTACTTTGGTGTGGAGACCTTGAGTTTTTTTACAGCTAGTGGGGAAGGTATCAGATGGTGGGACGATGGGAATCACTCCAACGGCAGCTTCCGGAAAAGGACTTCGGTTGTGATCCATTTTTGCTTCAGTACAAATTGTGGGAGTGGATAAAATAAACGAGTACTAATGGGGAGGTTTAACCGGATTGGTAGAAATCACCATAGAAACAATTGTGGCAATAATTGTAACCATAGCAAAATCTACCAACCCGGTTTAACCGGTTGAATGATCGTAAATCCCCAATGTAATCTTGCTTTTGCACGTTTATTGGTGATTTTCGAATTTAGTGAGCGGGAAATTTCTTTCGCAAACCTTTCTCTTTGAAGCTCGGCTATTTCGAACACTTTTTTTTTATGATTGGGGCTGTAAAATGCTTATGTATACTATTTGCTTGAACTGACAAGACATCACCGTCTCACGCCACGGCTCAAACCAGAATCCGATATTCCTGGTTGACTGACCAAACGCGAATCTCTTTTTTTGTGCAAAAGCTCAACCTCTCTTTCTACGCTAAGCTAACTTAAAACCCATATTTCATAATGCACAGTAATGGCGGAGGTGTTCAGTTAATTCATTGGTTCGCTAACGTTAGGACTGCCTTCCAAAAAAGCGGATGAAGTGGAGTTTTTTTGTTATATGAAACATTGTAGTACCTCTTTGTTCCACGGATCTCGATACCATTTCCCAGCAATGGGGCGCCGACGGTGAAAAGAAAAATGACAGGTTGTATTAATTCAGGAGTTCAAACCCTATAGGGTTCCCACCAGAGACTTGCTATAACTAGACTGCGCTTAACGTATCTAAGGTGTTGTCGACACAGTATGCAACACACAATGCACCGCGGGGAAAAAATCGCAGAGATGATGTGTAATATAATGAAATAAGCTGTTATTTTAGATGTTCCGTTCATTAATCATTCTCGTGATTAGCTCGAATTAGTGAACAGATAAATTTCTGTTGAGAATAAACCAAGAAACTTAGGTTAACTTGTGCCTATCAGCATGTACTCTGTCGATAAATTTTTAAATAATATGCTGATTTTCAACGGATAAAAGTTTAAAGGGCCAATGGATCAGAGCCATTCGAAGAGAAAAATTTACTCCCACCATAGTGCATTTGCGGGAAATGAAGCCGATTTTAGAAAGGTACCTACGAAGGTGTTAAACAATAATGCAATACCGAGCGTTTTCGACTTTCCCATTCACTTAAAATAACGTAGAACTATTATTCGACATCCTTTACCAGCAAGACAACGACAATACCTATTTGCCTATTAGGTATAGACGTAACTAAGTACTTACTGGTACTAAGTATATTTCAGGTTTTGTTACAAGAAAAATAGCTAAGTCTGTTAAATGTTCCATATGTGCAGATGCGATATTCGCATCAGAGAGTCATTCAAAGCTTTTAACTAGAAAAAATCGTGGAGGATTGTTGCACGTATCAAGCGATGCATTAAAAATTTGCCAAATTGCTGAAAATGTGTTCAGGTTTTTCATTCAATCCACACCACACCGCGTTGTAAACAAAATGGTTATCAGCAGTCTAAGAAAAATAAATAACAGTTACAGCCCATTTGGGTTTTTGGATAGGCATATATTGAATCAAAATCCGCTAAATAATCATATCTTACTACTTACATCTTTAGTTTTAAGAGTATATTTTCCCATACGTGTTCACCACCAAAATACACATATAAATCAAATTAGGACTAGAGTAAGGCAGTTATATACCAATTTAGTTCAAATAAAATACCAATAAATTCGATTAAAACAGTTAACAGCTATATGTTATCTTTTTTTGCTACTAAAATTTAGAATAAACATGGCTAAAGCAAGCTGCAGAACGTACGTCTGCCCCGCGATGAACAGTTGGTTGCCTATCCTATCTTGACAACCGGCGTTTATAGTAAAATCTACGTTACGCGCGGTCTAGTTATAACAAGTCTCTGGTTCCCACTGATCCCTAAAAGTAGTAACCCTTCGGAAATTGCTTGTTGTCTCGGGAAGCTTTATGAAAACTGCTTGCAAATATGTTTTCACTAAGCAACCTCACTAATAATGTACCTACGCAAACTTGAACAGATACTCTTACATTGTAACACATAATTTTACTATTTACAACTAAATACACAAATCAAAGAACAAAAAATCATACAATTCTAAAAGGGAACACAAATACGGAAATATAAATTCAAGTAAAATAAACCAACTCTGTATCTATTCGTAAATAAACCTTCCAGATTCACATTGATAAATTAAAATAATATGATATACAGGGTGTTTCATCATTATTTTCGGTGGTTAGACCTAAATAACATCTACACAAAAATACAGTTGGGTAGGTGGCGCACTAGTGCTAATGTGCACACATTCAGTATTGTCACAGTATTTGTAACATTTACATTAACCATTTTAATGAACGAAAAAACCTTCACACTAATAAATTCATTGAAACATAGTAACATTTTGTAAGAAAGTAAACAATGATGATACTAAAATCTAATTGAATTACTGTGATTGAGGTGCTGCCGTAAATTTTGGATTGTGTCTCTTTGCATTTTTATACAAAGGTGGATAACTGAATCATACTGTCTTTTCTACCGAGTGCTGTTTGCATTACTAATTCCCAAGCGCGAACCATTTCCATGCAAAAATTCTCACATGTTGATTAAGAAAATGAATTCACTCAACTGTTTGTTGTAAGCTGCACGAATACTAAGCAAACTTTCCCTTTGGAAAAAAAACAATATAATAATGTCTGACGTAGAATATTTAATGAAAGTCAAAACCACGATGAGGTTTTAGATAAGTATTTCGGCAAAGGAATGATATCAAATTTGAATCCCGCTAACGTTAAATCCGATTACTTTATATTATGTAAGGCTCCCTTTTGGTCGTCATCGTCTTTCACAATAAAATCCTCAAGCCGAAGTATTGATAGTTTTAGCTACGTTCGTTCTATGGAGGTATCTACCTATACATGTTTAGATCAGCTTCCAAGGAAATAATCCAAAGGGCCATAAAGTGATCCGGTAGGACAAGGTATAATAAACTTTTGAAGACGCGATGTATCAATTTCGCGTGGATATTCATAAAATGAGATAGCTCAGAGCGACTGGCTACTAGAGAGAGTATATTCTCCTCTAAACCGGAAGTTGTATGATATAAGAAGACGTGCGTCTTATCGGACTACTGCAGGCACCAACTTCGGTCGTGAATCTTAACGCTGTCTTATTACATGCCGACTGTTAGTTACAACCTTGTAATACTGTGTTAGTGCGTACTTAGCACGTTATGCCGTATGATTAGATAGATTTATTTCGAGGATTTCCGGGTTATATCAAAGGACGTGCCAAGGATGTACCACTTTATGGACTTCGCTGTTACTCTTAATGAGATTTCGCTCTTGTCGAGAATAATAATAATTTCCTCGCTCTTACAAATTAACATACGTTCGCAGCTTTCCATTGCCAAATCTTTGTTAAATTAAAAGCTATACGTTCCAGCGCAATTTGTACTTGCGATATTCCCAACCTAATAATACCAATAGTAATTCGACATTGATTTTTTTAGTAAATTTAGACTGAGGTACATACATGTTGCAATGTGCAAACTGATAAACGTAATTTACGTACAGAAAGGATAGTACGTTCATTTCCTATGGACAGTTGTGGATGGAATGAATCAGCACCAATTCCATCTATTTAGATTGGTAAAGAGATATACATTATACAACCAAGAAATTCTTAAATATTTTATACTTCGGAGCCGTCTAAATTATGGACATATTTTGTTTATTATAGGTAATAGTAGGTACAAAGAAAAATAAGTTGCCATAAATATTCTTATAAATAAGAAACTTATCATTGCGCAATCTGCACATGCGCATCCTTTTACTAGAAGAATATTTGGTTAAAATTTCAAAAAATTTCTCCAGCAATCGGAAAGTTGACATTGCGCAGTTTTCGCCTGCGCACATTTTATTTTTACATTATATGATATGCTTGCCTGTACTAGAAGAATCTTTTGTTAAAATTTCAAAAGAATATCTTTCTAAATAAGGGAGTTGATATTGCGCAGTTTGCGCATGCGCATATCTGATGTTTACAATATGCGATATGCGTGTCTATACAAGAAGTATGTGCCGTTAAAATTTGAAATAAATATCTCTATAAATAAGAAACACGAAAAATTTGTTTTTAAATTTATTTTTGCCTTTTTTTAGTGGGCACGGTTTCAGCCAAGACGCGCACTAAAAAAAAGCCAAAAATAAATTTTTAAAAAAATTAATAAATTAATGTCGATTTCCGATGTTAATATCTCCTTCGTGACACGGTGACCTATTTCTGATACTGGTTTCACAGCAAAATGGCCACTTTGCTATCGGCAGATGTGGAGGTAAGGTAAGGGGTTGGGCACCCCTAGGTAACGGTGAGTTTAACCCAAGGTTACAAAACTTGTACGTCGAACAAGAATTTGTTATGTAACGTAAAACGTGTCTGGAACTTGAACCCTTAAAGAAATCAAAGGTAACCCCCCCTTCTTTGATGACATAGATTTACCTACCTCTTACATAAGAGGCCCAATCGTAGATGAAGCAATGGTTGTCGATGGAAAATAGATTACAACAAATTACAGCCGAAACCTAAAGAAGATACACGATAAATAAACGAAATGCAACATGGCGGTACTTGTCTAAAGGGTAAAATGCATATTAAGAAAACCTCCACCGAGAGCACAGGGGAATCCCGTCCGGACTAATCACTTCGAAATTCTCTAATTATGAATTCAATCGCCAGAGATCAATATATATATTCGGAAGATTGCAATTAGTATTCCATGCGTTCTACCTTACGCTTTCAGGAGTTAAAGCCAGATTATTAAGCGAAATATTTTCTAGTGAAATCCTAGTGATTGTCGGTGCTGAAATTAAAACTAGAGCAAGCGCTTACCCACTTGGGTATGCTAATTATTATTACTCTTGGTTTAATTCATGTAAAAACCAGATATTTTCTTTTCACTTTAAGACGGACCACGTACAAATACCGGTATATTTTGTACAGTAGAATGTACCAGTCATTTATTATGGGGTATAAAGATGATTTTTAGATCAGGATTAAATTCAACATTGACACGTGATCTCGAGACAGGTATTGCATTTTTTTTTATAAGCAAACCGATATATTAAATCCAATAACTTAGAAAGAAAAACGGAACTTAATCACGTTTTTTTAAATTAATATTGCTAGGGCTAGGATTTTGTATCATTTTTTCTGAAAGTCTGAAACATTGCTGTGTTATATATAAACGTGTTTCAGGATAAATTGAATCAAATGACAGAAAGTTGTTGGTACATTTTTTTGTAATTTTTTTGCCATTTTTGAGGAACATTTTTTGGGGTTTTTGTGAGTATTACTTTGAATTTTTTGCATTATTTTCGTGCAGTCTAGAATTCTAGAACAAAATGCAATATTTTTCTTTTCTCGGTAATTCCGGGTATTTTTACCTGTTTAGAAATGAACCAACAGTGAAATTCCTGCTTTATGTTCCCTAATTGCTTCTTAAAATAATTTTACGGTCTTATTCAGTTTCATCTTTTTAAATTTTTATGTCATTTTTGCGAGATTTTTGTCATAATTGCATTTTTTATTTTGCATTATCGCTGATTTTTAACGTCATTAAAATCCTAGCCCTAGAATGTCAATGTGGATGTTGTCTGGTCCAGACGACTCAATTAATAACGGAGGTCATTAATAGTTATTCAAATTTTCTCTAAAATTATTTAATTAGTCTGGTAGCCTTTTATTTTTAAACACGAAATGATAATTGCGTTTCTAGTTGTATCTAAGTGGTTTTTTCCTTGCAAAAGATTAATTCCTAGAATTCTTAATTGTAGGACCATTTATCGTTTATTTTGTTATCAATTTTGCTTTATTATATCATTTGTGACATTTCGGTTTGAATTTATGGTCATTTTTATTACTTATGTTAAAAGGTTGATGTAATTTATTAGCGATAAGAATGCGCTTTAATGGGTAAAAACTGCGTGTTTTTGGTAGAAAGTTGTTATCTGAGATAAGATAATTTAGCGTAATTGAATACGTGATATAAGGAGGAACAAGAAACGTATGGGGGATTGGCTGTTGTGTTGCTGCATCTCCGATAATTGGAGGAAGATTTTCTAATTTTCAAAAGTAGGAGAGGAACGTTAAATATTGAAGTTGGTGCAAGTAGTGGTCCTTTTGTCAATTTCGCTCCGATAATTGGAGGAAGATTTCCTAATTTTCAAAAGTAGGAGAGGAAGGTTAAATACTGAAGTTAGTGTAAGTAGTGGGCCTTTTGTCAATTTCGAGGCAGGGTTGCTGTCCGTTGAAAGCTTAGACGACACGCGTCCTGCGTCAAATGTTATTCTGCGTAATTCTGATAGTTTCCTAACAGAAAACTGTAAATAGTTTCAGATTTAATTACTTTGTTTCATTGTTATCAAACGCTTATGAGAAGTGTATAAAAGGGAATTCTTATCGTCCACTTTGATTATTATAATTTTGTCTTTAATTTGATTTTTGTGAATAAATTTTGTCTGTGTTAATTCATTTAAATCGTGTATTCATTCGAACCCTTTAACGATCCAGATAAATTTGTCATGCTTAATTTATTCTGATCAATTTGTTGATTCGTACCCAAAGTTTTTAGGTGATTTCAAAATTTGTTTAAGTAACTCTTTTTAGAATTTACGGAATTTGATCGTGGTCATTATTGGCCTTAAAATCTGACATTGAAGTCTAGATTGGAATTTTTCATTGTGCCGGGATTCAGATGTGTCCTTAGATAATGTTGTAAGAGAAATAGCTATGTTTAAGCTGTTTGGTGTATGGTTCATTTTGACCGGGCCATTGTACACAGCATTATTATGTGCTCGCCCAACGTGGGACGGGGAACCGCAAGATTAGATCATATTTTGGGTATTTTGTTTTTGGAAGCCAAAATGTCGAAATTCTTAATTACCCACCATATTATTTTGGTTTAATTTTTCACGAATTAAGAAATAGTTTAATCTGGACAGTTTATACCAAAGCTGTAACTTAAACTACGGAGCGTGTGGATGAAGAATTACAGTTAAAAAACGAATACACTGTCAAACAAATTAAAGTAATTACGTTAATGTTCTTAGCCTTTGCCTTATGTAATAAAAAATAAACGTGCAAAGTGTACAGGACGTAAAGAGAGAAAATGGAATATCGCATCTTGCTACAGATCGCAAGCTTCTTTTTTTTTTCTCATTTCGTTAATTATTACGACACGTCTAATTCACATCCAACTGCCTGCGTCTAAAACGAATTCGAATTCACTAAAGCTCTATATATCGAAATGCATTTCTAATGTCGTACGTTTCGGATCCTTTAAAAGATGCTGCATAAAAGATTAAGTTGTATTAACATCCGTTTTCCCCCTAAGTGAAAACGGCCTCGCGATTATCGTCGGTAGCGGGCGATGGGGTCGTAGTAACCCCAGTTAATAATCAATAACAACAATAAGACTTTCATAAAACAAAGTCATAAAAATAATAATAATGCTGAATAGAGAGGAGATAATATGGAATGGGAGCAGTCCAGCGTGGTGCTTTTCCTGCGACAGATGTTCAAAGTCGCGCGGCATGATTTAGAACGCCTTCTGATTACAATTTGATGATTGTTCCTCTTCGTTGTGCTCCATATTACATTATATACGCAAGAGTTAAGAAAAGTAGGGAAGACATTAATGGTGAAGTTAACTTCAGTAAAATATTAAATTCATAAAATATCTGTGTGGAACTGTGTTTAGTGGATGCCATTTAATTTATTAAAGTTGGAGACGGTTTTTACTCCCTTGAAAACGAATGTTCCATTCAAAAATATCGATTTCTCAAAATAAAGTGGGATATATCAGACACTATCTCAATTAACCGTGTCTAGTATAGGTACCTTTGCATCTGTCTTCTTATTGCGAAATTTCCTGTCGTACAGAGACAAAATTGTCAACTCGTTGATAAAAGTAACGTTGGAGAGGACGATATCTTTTATTATTTTCCCTGCCAGCAAAAAATGACATTTGGATTCGTCGTCCGATTCCAGTATTTTCTGTTTACTCGTTATGCCTACATTAAATTTACAATTCTGGTACAATTCGAAAGTAGGCGAAGTTCTGCCTCAAGTGTTTTATTTGTGCTCCGTAGGATACTCGTATTTCACCTTTCCACAGTTCCACATGAATTTATTAGAATGGAACGTCAAATAAAAGTAGGGTTATAAGCAACAATAACGCGAGATATGACTTCACAAATAGCAAATTCGTCATGTGAGAAAGGCGTCCTAAAGGTATAATTTGAATTTGTCACAGCTCCGGTACATTATCACATGAGAATATACGATCTTATTTATGGGTTCCTCTGTCGGTAAAGTCTTAATTCTGTAAACCTAACCTGATCTAAATGCACATGGTGCATTTATTAAACCTCGTTAGATAGCGGTTAGAATGCGAAGCAACAATGAATAGTCAAAAGGTGAGGTAGATAAGCAGATGCATTTTGTGAAAGTAATTGCTTGAGCTTTGTTTAATAAGAAAAATTCTATATGCACATTGCTCGCATTTTCCTTCAAGAAGTTCGTTTATAAATTGTCACGACATATGCATTTGACTGCTCTATAAGCATTGTTAGTGAATTGCAAAATGACGACCTTTACGTAAACCTAGGTTTGAAGTTTACCTCAAACATTTTCTTCGAGCCCTGTTTCACAGATTTGACCTGTTATGTGGCGAGATTATCGAAGCGGTTGAATGGGCCAGCTTTGCTCTCTCGAAAAGCGGGTCAGGTGCAAGACGCGGCTGCATTAGTACATGACGTAGTAACAGAGTCAAACAAATACAGTTATAAATTAGGGAATGAAGAGAAGGTTCTTTGATAGGGCCATTTGAACTAAACTGCCTGCAAACTGAGAAAATCACAAAATCGCTCAGTACAGGGATAAGGTGCTTATTCGCAGGTCTAAACTCTAAACGAATATTATGGAAGACCGTCTGTGGTATCATAGGATATCAGCTTCCAGAAGGACGTATGGAATTTTAATTGCCGCAATCCATATCTTATTAACCTCTGGCAATTGAATTTATTTAATTGGGGAATTCCGCAGTAGTGGAGGGATTTCCCCATAACTGTGAGGAGATATAATTGCGTGTTTTTTTTTACTTATTTATCGTAAGTACACCATTAAATGTTCCGTAATTGACGTGTACATTATCTTTAGGTTTCGGCTGATATTTGTCATATTCCAATTTCCATCAACGATTGTTGCATTTATCTATAATAATTAACCCTCTTATTTAAGAGGTATGTACATTAAGAAAGAGGGGTTACCTTTGATTTCTTTTAGGGTTTTAATTTATGGTACCAGATTAAGGACTAGTTCAAATTCAAGGGGTAATTCAAAATCTAGTTTTAATTGACCAGCATAAGTGCGAAGACGCTTTTCCTACCAATCTGTCGACGTGTGAGTTTGGAGTTGATAACCTTGGATTAAGCTTGCCATTTGCCTGCGAGTGCCCAACACATTTGACATATTTTCCACCTGATGATAACGAGCGGCCATTTGCTAGAAATGGGTATCGGAATTTCGATCCTCAACAAATGAAACAAGTTCCATAACATTTACCGTATTAGTATTTTTGCTCGTTCTAGATTATATGCCATCACTTTCACTATTTACTATCTTTGCGATCTTGGTTAAGTTATGATCGAGTTTGAATAGCGAATATTATTGTAGACAGCCACTTCCCTCTGGAGAAGTTGGCCGCTTAAGTAACGTACCTGTGATAGAAGCTTACAACGAGTAAAGCGACGCCCTTCAGGCATTATTCAACTAATTATATTCCGAGCTTTGCGACTAAGGAATTTTCTTTTGAATATTTGCAGGTTTATGGATCCGAGGACTGAGCTTTCCTCTTGGCGTTGACATCTCATTTAAATTAAGGTAAGAGTTGACTTTTTATGTTTTACTTGTACTTGGAATAAGGTACGTTCGAATTATTGCCGAGCAATTTCTTTGTAGAAACTTGTTTAAGATCCAGTAATCAATTTCATCGAGCATTCTTGATTGAAGGTTTGTTAAACTGGGAAATATCAATTATAAAGTCAAGTTACTAAGATTTGTGTGTGACGTATCTTATAATTTTTAATATTTTTGTGTTGCGCTATCCCATTGTGGAGCTTATTTTTGGTTGGATATTTGGTGTGAACAAACCAGTGCATCTTTTCGTACCCAAATAGATTGTTACTGTTATTACTACCCTCTTAGCATCTCAAATTCATACAGGGAGAGGTAAGTTAGCAATTTAGTGGCGCTCAACCATTGGTAAGTGCAACGAAGTTACGAAGACCATTTTACCCAGAACGAACCACCGCTGTGGAAGATTCTCAAGCTCTTATTCTGTGCTTAACCCTGAGCTAGTTGCCAATTTCTGCGGCGGGTTTGAGGGAACGCAGCGCCAAGGCTACCTACCAGTTATAACCAGTTTCAAATGAAATAATTGAATATATTGATTAAATAAAAATCGATCCAAGTTCCTTTATCTTACATTTGACATTTGACGGTAGCGATGAATAGTGAAAAGTACAATAATACCTATCTCGTGGCCCCGTTTCTTACTATTCATCGATTTAGCTCTCAATAACAATAATAAATATAGCACGAAAAAATGCAAACCCATTAAAAGGCCCCTGTTACAAGAACGGGCTCCAATAGAAAAATCTGAACATGAGTATCTGGGTCGTATACTGGATTCAAATAAACACACAATTAATTCTTTGGCAATGACAAAAGAATTTATTCCGAAACACATACGCAATAAATCAATAAGATAAACCTGAAATAAAGAGGAACACAAGCCCGTTACATTTACCCCACACGCAAGTAATCGACACAAATAAACAAACAAAGCCCTAAAGTTACTTACAGTTTTCTCTTAAAAATCCATTTTTTTATTTATTTATTATTTATTTATGTATTTATTTATTTTTTCATTTATTCCTTTATTCATTTATTTATTTACTTATTTATTTATTTATTTATTATCCCTCTTTTGTTCTGGTCCCTAATCTAGGCAACGGTTTTGCGATATTCGGGCGCATGTAGCACTAACACAAAAAACACTCGTTGACGGCATCAGGAAACTTCATTTCTTTTCTTTCTTGATCTTTCCGACGGGAAACACTTTAAACTCTTGTTGATAAAATCACGTTCTAAAACGGTTTCATCAAGCACTACAACTGCCTTTTCAAAATAAACGTTCTTCCGTGAACGGACAAACCACAGTAAACTTCGAACGAACTTTAACTTAACTACATCCCCACAGATTATTCTGATTGTGACGAAACTGCGTCTTCAAATACCCAAAAAAACGTACACGCTATTTTCCCGTCGCGAGATGAACAGCCTACGGCAAGACAGTCGCCTTAGGTAAACAAGCTCCGTTTTCTTCTCTTTAATTTCGTATTTATTAGAACACCACTGCCACAAAACCATCATACGCTTACTTCCGCCAATTCATCTGTAACTCCAATAAGGAGCGCTGAGGTGTTTTCTATAACAAAACTATGCGCCCAGGAAAACGTGCACCTGTATCCTTGGTTATCAGTGCCAAACACACGTGCGTCTTGACTTTCGCGATAACAACAACCAGATAGCCTTAAATGCACTCGACCAGATGTTTTTTAACTCTAAGTAACGCAATTTTTACATCTTACAATTTAAATAAACGCATTTGCACGAATTGTAAAATTAAAACAAGAAATTATGCGATTAGCAACAATTCTAAAATGGAAAATAGACACTAAAATAACAAATTCCGATTAAATAAACCAATTCTACTTTTATTCGTAGTGAAATTAAATTAAAACATTCGCGCATACAGGATGGCCCGTTTTTATGCTCAGTATTATCTCATCCTAAATAACTTCCACCTGACATGTTTACACAACATACAGGGTGATTCCTATAGTACCTGCCACCGTTTGGGAGCGTGTAGGTGGTGCGTACGGGAGTATTTTGATATAGGACACTTGGGGTCGGAAATCTAAAATAAGGGTGCCAGAGCCAAATTTACCTTCTGGAATTTCGCGCCTGTAGGTAGGCAACCCCACCGGCCGGCGGTGCACACGGAGCGATCTCAGGCGGCGATGTGTGGCTGACACTTGATCAGAATTTTGTTTAAACCCACGAAATCCCGTCTGCAACGACGCGTATCAAGTGAATAAACACTATGGCAATAGTATAATAATAATAATAGTTGGCTAGATGTAGGAAGTGCATTGAGAACAACGGTGGCCACGTTGAACACTTGTAAACGTTATTGCTTTTGACTGTCGTTTTCCCTCCTTCCCTCCCATGTCGCTTTCTCGCGCTAACTCGCTCTGCATCGCTCCGCGCGAAACGTCGGTCGGTTGGGTTGCCTACATACAGGCGTGAAATTCCAGAAGATAAATTTGGTTCTGGCGCCCTTATTTTAGATTTCCGACCCCAAGTGTCCTATATCAAAATACTCCCCTAGACACCCCCTATACGCTCCCAAACGGTGGCAGGTACTATAGGAATCACCCTGTATGTATGGGTAAATTCTATTAATTTAATTTAGAGGAATTTCAATTTATTACCGACGGTGCTAGTGTTTAATCCCTTCCGGCATTTCGTCCACGCAGCACTCCCAGTTCCACCTCCAGTTCTGGATACAAATAAAAAGTGGATTCTCTGGTGGAACAGCAACTTTGTCCTTGCGCTCTTCGCGAACATTAGAACAATCCTTATCCTTAAAACATCTCTTCTAGTTTGGTAACAAGGTCGGCAGAAACAAGTATCTGTTCTGTCATCTACTGCGCCGGCGTTGCGGCCAGTAAGTACTACCATAGAATAGACGCGACCACCTACCGTGGACTGCGTTCAACCGAGGAAATTTTGATTTACTTAATATTTACAGGGAAATTATTTACATTTATTATTCAGCCATTAATAAATCCTGTATCTGTGGTATTATTGTTTGGATTTCTGGCAAACCTGTTAGCAGTTAAGGATCAAAGTTTTGTTCCGAACTAATTCCGGGACAAAAGAGCCTCACAAGCAATATTTATTATGTGGAATTTTGTAGATATTGAAGGTGACACTTACTCTGCTTACCAACAACAAAGACGATGTTTTTCTAACGTTTTGGCTTCTTCAACGTATTTTACAAATAACGGTGGCACTTTATTGCATCGCGTAACGTCGGTCCACCTGTGCTTGTCCGCCATTGCGTAGTAAAAATTATCCGCCCTCCGTACGCCATATTGGAAATTTAATGAGATCAAAATCCGACATATAACCAGCGAATCCATACCATACTATACGGTTCCACTTTTCTAATCGTCAAAGCAGTTTAATACAAATACGGTCCCTTGAGATAATGCGATACAGGTAGTGTGATACAACGTAATTGAAATTGGCAATTCTTTTCCTAGATTCTCAGCGTAATAGCAAAACTAGTCTTCTTTGCCGCCCATTATGTGAGTTATATGAAAAGGGAGTTCAACAAAAGACTCCCCATTGTGCGCACGGACTAACGGAAGTAAGTTCCTCCGATTTACTGAAAATACCGATTTCCGACCAACTAATCTTGCATAACATTAATAGAATAATTACATTAGTTGTTTTCGGGTGGATTCCGCGTTTAGTTGCCCCTCTCTTAATTCTCGATTGCCTTAATTATCTCTAAAACCTTTTTAATGTCCTTCCGAAGTATCGCTTAACGGTTTAAATTTAAGTGCCTTTGGCTTTACGCACCTTCTTACTTTAATAAGTATTAAGAAAGCAAATGGATATTGAAAACGAATTCCAACGAATAGATATGTGAAGTAGCCGCCGATAGAATTGGACGTAGGTAATAGCAATCGTCATCATGTATCTGGCCGGCTTCGATTCGAGTTCAACCATCCGAAACATATAGGCTACTCGATCGCTGTTGCAAACTTTTATTTCTTTTCGCTACCTTAGAATTGTATGTCAGTTATGTACTATAGATTATCTGTCAATTTTTTTGTATTCTCTGCAAAATTGCGCTCAACATATAAAGGAGAATCCGTGGATTTACGGAACTTTAAGGCTCAAGATGAATATGGAATTTGTAAGACCTTCCATTCGATTTCTGAGACACAATTTTCTTTTCCCCCGAAAACAATTACACGTTTGCTTTCTACTTCAAACGTGTGATTGAATGACGTTTTTTTTCCTCCATTGCGCCTGTCAATGCTGATTAACAAGATTAATAACGGGAACTCCTTTGATCTGGACGATTAATTTAATTTTAAATGTAATTACGAAATCGGGAAGAGTAGCATACGATGCGAATTATTAAGTTACAATCCTTTGTTCGTCACAATTAATTTTAAATCTAATCATAACTTTATTAAGTTGTGATTTATTCTATCACCTTTCTTAATTATTACCAGAGCCTGACATTTGCGAATAAAAACGATTTACTGCTAAAACACATTTAATTTCCAACGTGATATTCTGTAACAAAATAATATGCCGACCTTTTAGATTAATTCATGTAATTGGGGTTTGTGTATGGTCTATTAACAGTTACTTTTAAAATACTTTTACAACCCCTCATAGTCCAAACTCCTGAATCGGAATCGGAAGTTGTCCAAAATGTCGTCTACCGCACGCCTTTAGAGGTTAACGTATACGTTAAAAATGTGCTACTCATGTCAATATTATAGTGTTCTATATTACGGAGCAATCGTCGAGAACCGTTTTTTGATTTCTCTACTCCATGAAGCGTTTGAATGACACAGCATCCTTTGAACCAGATTTACTGGAATCGGGTAGCAAGGATCAGATTTTATCCATGGAGTCTAGTAAACACCCGCCTGGGATACTTAGCTGTGCCACAGAAAAATGTGACTCTTGAGCCCTACCACCACGACAAGGTGTACTACCCCATGGTAGGGCACCACTATTATAGTAGTTATAATTCACTACGAAACCTTTTAAACTAATTACGCTGGGGTTATGTGGCTTTAATTGGAGATTAATATATACAGGGTGTTCTAAAGATTTCGTACGTACTTACATAGATTCGTCCATGTGTAGGTAGATAGTGTAGAGTTTTCACACATTGATGATGCATTTGTTGCAAAATAGCATAATTGGTATTTGAGCAAAAATAGAAGGAATAAACCTGTACCTCCTTAGGTGCCACTAAAGCGAGATGAGAACGGACTTGGTATGCGAATGGGAACCATTTCCTCTGACTCGGTAGAATGCGATTTAGTGAGTTTCATTAATGGTTTTGCTCAGACCTGGCCCCTCTGTTCGAAAATGTTACCTAGCCGAAAGAATGTCTTGCAAGGAGCTTCAAATGGTCTTGATTGAAGTCCATAGAATTAACTTTTCAAAATTGCTTTGTTCTTGGTTTAGTTTAGAGGCCTTGTTTATGATTCAATTTTAATTGTAAATTATTTCCATCTGGCTATGGAACTCAGTCCTAGAACTGCCTTTTGGCCCGGAAATTAAGTAAGATTAAATGTCATAAATATTCTTTCCCTAATGTTTATTTATAGCTAAACACAAACTTCCGTACCCGTTTGTGATGGGCGCTACGTGTTTTTTTTTTAATTTAAAATTGAATTACTTTTTACTCCAAATTTAGAGGAAATGTATGTACCTATATAAAAATTTATATAGTATCGTTAACCTTAAAGTCGGTTGATCTTATCACTTTCGCGACCGATTTCGCATTCTAGGACTTTTTGGGGATTATGCCTCAGGATATAAGCTTTTTTTTTTTAATTTGTAAAAATGCTGACAAAATTTGATCTCATAATTTTTTTAAAATCTTGAGATGTTAAATGAAATTACAGTTTTTGTTATGGAAATATTTTTGAATATTGGAATAATATTTTGGTAACGTTGGAGGGTAAAAATCTTATTCCTGATCTTATTAAATAACAAAATAAAAAATTGATTTCCTGGGAATTTGTCATTATATTACTAGTTGATTGTAACTACTACATTATCAAGATTTCAATGCCTATTGTTATTTGTTTTCTGGTAACATACCCCCTATGGTTAGGGAAGATACCTTACAGCAAAAGCGAGCTGTATGATACGACCTGCACTTGATTTCGGCTAATTCAAGTGAGTACATTTGCACCTTAACCAAACCTAAATTTGTCATTAACATGACCAAATATATAATAAACCATTGAACTTGGTTTCATTCAATATAAAGGTTATGGAATCCTTTTTTTATTTCGAGAAAAAAATGATGCTAGTAACTGACACCAAATTCAGGGAGTTTACATTTACTGAATTTGATTAATTGAGGTTTACTTGAAGAAATCTCTTAGGTAAGCGGTTGCACTAAATTGTCCTTTAAATTAGCGGAACTAACAATTAACTTTATTTGACTTACAGTTTTCTTTGTTGTAGTTCCCCGCAACAAATGGGTCTACGACTCCTTCTTTTCTGCTCTATTACGCTGCGCACATATACTGGACTGTTTTCTAAGGAAGGTGGTTGCTAACACTCTATTCTCACGAACTAGCATTAATTAGCACTTGCCAATTTCAAAAGTGACACGTTTGATTTTCTAGATTTACGTAAAACAACTTCTATGCACCGTATAATCAAGAAAACTCATTGCGCTTTCCACACATGAAGTCCACCAACACAGGTTTGACAAAATCAAAATAACTTAATAATTAGTATCATCATCAGAGCAATTTAAATGAATTAAACATTGGGATAATGGGTACTGAAATACTGAAATATAGTTCTTGAACTTCGAAAGAAAAAAATCATCGCGACTATTTTAAATGGTATACAAAGCGCTCTAGAAGAAAAAATTGACCATATGACAAATGAGGTTTCACAAATCGGAAATTCAGCTAATTTCTGAGTAAACCGGAAGCGGAAAAAAATTGAACTTGAAGTAGAAAACTGCAAATGTTTGTCTTGTATCTGTTTCACCAATTTCATTTCTAAATAAATATTAAATAAAGGAACAATATTTATTTATTTATTCACAAAAACTTCTTATCTTCTTAATTAGCTCGTTGAATGAAAATACACGTTAGTAAATGGTGAGTAAGGTAGCTGACATACTTCATTCGAGAGAACACATTTGTACACACTCAAATAACATTTATAATCATTCATAAAAATGAATGAACATTTACATTTAGTAGGTTTCAATTCAACTTTAAATTCGTATAAAATTCGAGTGCGTGGAAAATCTTGAACCGTCTTAAAAGGAAATGTAAACTTTGTACAAATTCTTATGAGAAAGTAGTTGGAAATATTTATAACAACGTGGTTCCTATGACACGGTCAAACTAGAAACGCAAAACTTTTAACAGAAATTTTTCTGTTCTTACAAGTATTTACAAGCAAGGTCTTTGTTAATTTAAATTTAAACGAACTTGGGCGGTGTAACGGGGGCATTTTATTGAGTTCAATTTTTTGCGATTTTCCCGTAGAATTATGCGGAGGTAAAATTTCTATGTGATAAACGAGTCAAGGTCTTTAAAATTTTCTCCCAAACAAATATTACTCTGTACTCATGGTAGTTCCAAGTTTCCATTTTGTCGAATAGAATAAAAAAGTGAGTTTTCGTCATCCTCATACAGTTATCAATGGACTAATTGCTCTAAATCGTATTATTTCTCGCCTCACTGTCTGGCTATGGTTTTGAATTCCACGCAGGAAATTGATCGTGTTTTGTTACTTTTACAATTCATCAAATTAAATAAAGCTCAGTAAAAAATAAGCTGACGTTGCAAAATCCGAAAGTCAGACACAGAAAGCCGGTTGAACTAATGAAAATTAGTTAAAGACCGTCACCATAACCATTGCGCCATTTTAGTGGGTATTAAAAAATGACTTAGTATTTCAGAGAGGGGATTATTTTACATAAGTTGAGGCATTCGAAGAGTACCAGTTAGCTGGTAAAGAGTACGGTCCATAAAAAATTGATGGTTGTTCGTTCACCTGGACAAACGACAGTTTAAATTAACAGCGACCTAGTGGTGAAGTTAGAGAGAAATTTTGAAAAATTCACTGCGGACGGATTGGTTTATCATTTCAAACTGGAAGCCAATCAGAAAATTCATTAAAATCTTATAGCCGGGAATTCTTCATTCACAGACATATCCGCTAAATTGTTTCTTAAAAAGACATTTTCTGACAAACAACCGGAAAACATGCCAGTCATTCTAGGATTTGTTGCTGAGAAACACTAGCTAAATAATTCTATTCTATCTATGCGCGCCTACTGGGAAAATACGTATTGAAAAAGTTCACTGGCAAGTTGTAATATGGTGTTGCTACTCTATTCCATAAACATAAACTGCGCTTTATAGTATTGTCAACAACAGCGTTTTGGTTACCTATGTGCCATGAACTTGAAAGATAAATTTACGTATTTTAAAAATTTAGGGGAACTATTTGTCAACGTTTAATAATAATTAATAGTCCCAAACTTTAACAATAGAGGTAACATAGTATATGATACATTATGCCATTAACATCGTCACGTAAACTTAGTATATTATCTGATGAATGACATTAGCCGTCTATGTATGTGACGTTAATATAGTTTATGAGGGTTCCTAATTGTAATTTAAATTTAGATAGAAAATTGCATTCCTCATAAAACTGACTTTTGGTAGAGATACGATGGTTATAATGATTAAAGTTTTACATCTTTCAAGATCAAATAAATCATTTCGTAGGTTAGTACGTGCTCGAAATTTCAATTCAACTTTGGAAGTAGACATTTTTAAAAAGTTTTTGAGAGTTTCTGAAGTAGCATTCTCGGTTCATTTCGTCTATTATGACCCAATGGCGTGACTTTATATGTAGCATTAGACTTATGAAGTTATAACTTGACTGATATTCCACTTGAATAGTTGCGGTCAAATTACAGTAGTTTAGAGTAACGTTACGAGTACTACCTAATATTCACTAATGTAGTAAAACCATTTATGTAAATATTCGCATATACTCCAAGTCTGATACGAAACTTCGATACAGCTTTTGTGCATTGGAGGTAATTTCATTCAAAAAGCGTAATGCAGCTAGATTGGACCAAATTTTCTATAAGAAAGCTGCAGGAATTTAGATGAACCAAGTACGATCTATATTTCTATGCTACACCTGTATTACCGACGCTTTCCGATATCGAACGTGTTGTAGACCATTTAATTTTAATGGTTCTATATGTAATGCTAAGAGAGTTAAATCAATATTTATTTTAAACATAAATATATAGAGTTGTTAGTAATTATGTACTTAAGAAACATTTTAGAAGTTCTACAATATCTTTAAGATGTCAGAAGTAATGGTACTTACATGTCTATGAATTGCTTTTAATGAAAATTGTTTGCTCCTTATTACACATAATATGTACCGTGTGTCCTATTTTGGTTGAGACTGCAGTGTATCTCAGCTGTTTTTAAAGTTAGAGATTTGCGGTTATCGCGACCTTGTGCCACTTTTTTTGTAAAACGTTTAATACTACAAACAGAATCAATCTAGCTATGCACTTTTGTTTCTGAGATACAGGGTGAAAACGAAATGTTTGGATATTTGGGATGGTATCATTTCTTACTACCCATGTAAGATAGAAAAAATGTAAAACTGTTTATTTTACATATTTTTTCGTAGAATCCATTGGCGTAGTCAAACAAGAATTTTTAATCATGGGTTCATGTCATTTCAAAATTGATTGAAAATATGACATAATATATATAATTATAAAAATATATATAGCTTGTGATACATCATTGTAATCAGGCAAAAGAATGCAAAAAAAATGACGTTAACATATACAGGGTGTTGCATTTAAAAAATACCAACTTTAGGTCAAATCTCAGAAACTATGGTCTAAAATTTTTGTTTGGATACGCCACTGGATTCTACGTAAAAAACATCCATGTGTTCCAATCATAGGTATTGTTTACAAATACCGAAAGTGTTCTAAATTGGTGTATTCTCTAGTTTCTAAATAATAATGATCTTTATTATTGTTCGGACAGATACTATTAAGTACAATCTAAAAAAAATCAATTATTACTACGTGGGGCTGTCCTCTTTTTTTTAATTTTCCAAAAATTCATTCGTGGACTGAAGGCTACAACATTGTAGGTTCATAGTTCTTCAACTCGAGTTCAAAGTTTGACACATGACCGTACTCTATTCAAAATAATCTTTGTCCTTCTCCACGGTATGCCAGCGTAGTAAAAAGTATGGACTTGCTTCCCAGACCATGGATGCCTGTAGGTTTCATGGCCTCCTAATCTTCAAAGTGAATATCACGATGAGCTCCTTTTAGTGACGCATGCACATGAAAATATGTAATTGGGCTAGGTCTGTGCAATAGGAGGATCAGACAAGACTTACTCTCCAAGGTATCTGCAGTGATGGGTCGAGTGGTGTGCGATTTTATATTGTCGTGTAAAAGAAGAACACGTTGTGACGTATTGGACAGAATTTATTGTGTATCCTATAAAAAATCAACCGTAAGCTCACTCCCTGCATCCCTGAACACTGTGGCCATAGCTTTTGCTACTAATGGAATTTTATTCTATACGTAAAAATTTAACTGTATCAATGAATTTTTTGAAATTTGAATTACATCCGCGGATAGCTCAGTAATAAGTGTATTTTGATTGACTGTTACCGTGCGGAAAGTTGGTTTGTTCTTTATTTCCACTGCGGCGCGCAAGTTACACAAATTCGCTTTGAAAGTTCGGCGAAGAATCTCTCCAACCCAATTTTTACTTATGTACTCGCCGAGCCCGAATACCGAAAGGACCCCAACGCAAAACAGGTTTCAGCTACCGTTTTTATACATGTTAAGGTATTGTTGAAAGTTCATCACTCACGTTTCGCAAGGGCGGTTTTTAGAACCGAGAACACTGTTGTATTTTGACTCTTTATCTTAATGCGCTTCATTCTCGGGCATTCCGTTCTCTTTCATTATGAAGCGGTACACGTATAAAACTTTCTAAACCGACAATTTTGCAAAATTTGAAACCAAAATGTTTAAGCTCAAATATGACACCGTTTTGACTTCAGGGTGAGTTTATGTGATGCCATTTCGTTGACTGACTTTTTGATTGGGTGTTAAAAAAACACACGTTTCGTTTCCAGTTCAGTGAAAGCACCGCAAGTGTTCTGGTCTCATTATTCTGGTTGAAGTCAGAGTCATTGCACTTGCTGACCTGTCGCTCCGTTTTTCGTCTGCCAAAGATGTTTGCTCTTCACCTTCAGTACAGTGGTGACGAACCCATAGTCTAATAATACTGACATCCACTGTTGCATCACTGTACAGATTCTTAACCCCTCATGCATGTGAAGGTGGTTTCACATCCCCATCCAGGAATACAATTTGAGAAATCTGTCTGACTTATATCTGGAGGAACAACATAGTTGGCATTGTTTATTGAGCGGCCTACTTACTAACCATTGCAAAAGGCCGGTTAGTGCGAGTGCAATTTAGTTTTTTAGGAAACAATGAAATGAAATTAAACTAAAATGTGATCGTCTGACAGGTGATACTTGCAAAAGATTTTTGAAATGAATTTTGAGATTCTATGTCTTTGGGGGTCATCCTTACTTCGTTTGGAACTACATTGTAGTTTTGAAAAATCAAGGGTGCCCTGAAATAAAAAAAAACAGTAGTTAGGAAAATCAGAATAAAAAAACTGAGTAAATGTGCAAAATTTGAAAATCCTAGGCTTACGTTGATTTTTGTGATAATTTTTTGGGAAACTCGAAAGAATGTTCAAAATAGAATGTAATGAATGTAATCCCTTGCTTTTTGTTACCAGATGTTGCACTAAAATTTATTCCTTAAGAATTAACTAATTCAATTTTTTTATTTCAGTTGATGCACAAGCGGAGAAAGTCTAGTCTTGTTTAGCAGTATTTTACCTGTAACAAGTGACCGTTTTACAGTTTAAAAAATTATTTTTTTGAATTTGTATTTCTTTCAACATAGATACATTTACACATATACCGCTTCATATTAAACATAAACGACAGTATGTCTGAAGATATAAGCGATACACGGTGTGCGTTGTTGTCAGTTCTAATAACCGCAGCGACGGAGAGGTAGAAGGCCTTTAGAACGTATGGTGACTATGTATAAAAAACAAGAAGACTTGACTGTGTGCTGTTTTCGTTTTTTTTCCAGCAGGCAAATACAAATAGCCAACTAAACAGAAATTTCGATATTTGCAGTTTGACTTCTACAGCAATCACGTACGATTTCATTCGTGGCAATTGTGTAAAGTATTGATGGATTATTTTTAGGAGTTTGTATAGGCATTTTCTTTAAAGTAATCATAATATTCCTAAAGGAACCGACTTGTAAAATAAATTTCATGAATCAGATCTGTATCGCATTTATCGGTAATAATCCGATCCACACAAATGATTTTGGTTATTTTCTTTTCATGACTTAGAAATTGCATTAATTTCAGTGGTGATGCCATTCCTTGGTTGGATTCAAATTCAACGAAACATAAAGGTCGATATTTGCAGTTTGGCTTCTACAGCAATCACATACGATTTCGTTCGTAGCAATTGTGTAGAAAGTATTGATGGATTATTTTTAGGAATTTGTATAGACATTTTCGTTAAGGTAATCACAATATTCCTAAAGGAACCGACCTGTAAAAATAAATGTCATGAATCAGATCTGTATCGCATTTATCGGTAATAATCCGATCCACACAAATGATTTTGGTTATTATTTTTCATGACTTAGAAATTGCATTAATTTCAGTGATGCCATTCCTTGGTTGGATTCAAATTTTGTTTAGCACTGAAATGTGCGTAAATACCTGGAATGTATTATGTATAAAAAATGAATGTTTAGATAAGAAGCAAATCCAACATTGATACATGATCACGAGAGTTTTTTGTAGTTTCTTAGGTACTTTAAATCCGCACTTAAAATTAAATAAACGAACGTTTAGATTCTTCGTTTGCACACTTCTGGGAACGATGACATAATAAATCAAATCGGGAGAAGTCAACGTCACGATATCCTTCAAACATCGTGTAAATTTCGGGAGAAGTTTTTTATTCGAAATATACAGTGTGAGTAGTCTGGAACAATAAATCTTTCCATAAAAGTTTTAAAAAATCATCAAACACGTCAATTTGTATCTTAAATGAAACATATTTTACTGTAATGTCACTTAAGGATCGTCGTTTGTTTTTGAGATATGACGTAAGCAAATGATAATCCGTTTTTAACTGATATTTCAATTTCTTTCATTGAAGTACATCGGATGTGAAGAGATGAATATAGTTATATGTCTCAAATGTAGAAGTTATTGGCAAACTATAACATGAAAATCAATTGCTCCCCGGAATTAATTGTTACATACTAGCAGAAAATAATTCCAGTTTCCTAAAGAATTAAAAAGCTATTTCCTTGAGCGAGTTTGATGGTTTGCAAATTGCGTTAATGCAACTAGTAAAAAAAGGATTTTTTGTTAAACAGTTGCTGCTCATTCGCAGGAATGATCAATTAATTGCGGTTTCATAATGTAGTGTAGTAGCAATGTTCCGGAAGTGGATTTAGCGGAAGTTACACGCTCAACGACGCAGCCAGACATATGTAACGAGGCTCAAAGCTGTGAATCTCTAAACCGTCGGTTGGAATGACACTTCTTGTTAACAGCTACGACGTTTATTGTAATTTAAAAGGAACTACGTTGAAAACGTGACATAGGTGGGAAGCGTTATGAAATTCTTATGGTTTAATTACTTTTACAGGGAAATATATGAACGCCATTAAAAGAAAGGACGTACCTACGCAATGTGCAGACGATTATTATTGTTCGCGCGCGTAATTGTAATCGTACGATACTTATGGGGGCGACATTTTCCGTGTCGGCATTTGAATAAATTTCGGCGCAACAGAATTCTGTAAAGACATTAATCAGCACCACGTTTTCGTTTTAGATCCGTGACAGATGACATAACTTTGGTTGCTGTTGTTGTCTTGTATTTTACTACCGTATCAACTGTGTTAGACTTGGACTTCATCTACGATTCGCTATCCCTTTTCGCTCGGCTTTCGTTTATGAAAGCAGTGGATAGTAATGATGTCGCATCAGCTATAAACTAACCCTCTTGCTGTTGAGAACCATCTGTGCATTCTACTATATCTCATATGTACCTACTCGTCGACCGAATTACAAATTACCTACATTTGTAAATATATCCACTAAACATTAATGCATTTTTGATGGTCAATATTATAGCCACAATATGTAAACATCACTCTTTCAAATTCGTGCAATTTCTGTCATCTTTTTTGTCTCTAAAGCAGGTAACTGACATGCTCTCCTTCATCTGACAGCTAAATCTATGCATCTGCTCGTGCATAATCCTGTGCATAATTGACGAATCGATTTGATGCAATCTGGGCTATGGAACAACTTGGGAAAAATGATACCAATATGTTGAAATGCCAATCAATATTATTATTGATACGCCCCAAGCTAGCGCCAAGCTCCCCTGGATCTTCGAACACTTCGATTGGCGATTTGGGTTGAATGCATCGTTGGAGATCACATCCTGAAGGGTGAAGGTTGAGCTTATATTACGTATTTTTTCCACACATCTTTTTGAATTTTGGAGGCAGTTTTTTCCTTATAGTTTATTCCGCAGAGTTTTAAACGAGAATCTTTCTCATGTAGCATCAAATCAGTATTGTTGATTTTGGAATGCAATTCAAGTCAACGGAGACACCGCACAGGGCTGAAAAGGAAAGCAGTCAAAAATTAAAAAAATTGAACAATTTTGAAAACCTTTTATGACGAGTATAGGGAAATGTGGTCTCAATCGACGTAGCTTTTCATGCAGACTTCGAAAATGCGATATAACAAAGTTGCTGTCCAGATCCAGTAAAACCGGAAATGAAACAATCATGATAGATTCTCCATGGCACTCTAATGAAAGGTCTCAATGAAAGGAATTAATTTCTACCAACCATAGTCCTTCTCCTCGGCCCCTTATCGCGATCGGTTATAATTCCTTATATCTCCAGAGCGGACTGTCAAAGGAGGGTACAAAGATTGAGACATCTGGAAGAAATATATCCGTAGGTGATAGCAAAACTTTAAAATCGAATATCTCGAAAACGGTTTGCCGGAGGAGAGTACTCCCAAAGGCAAAATGGATCGTCTGGACGAGGCATTTCTTATTGGCGAAGTCGAAGCGAATATCTTGAAAACGGAAGAGGGTACTCATAAGAACGGAAAGGTCTAAACGAGACACATCTGGCGATGTGAAAACTTAATTGTGAATATCTCGAAAATGTTTGAGGAAACTACCTACAAAGGGAAAATGCAATATTGAGTAGAATTTCTCTAAAGACTTGATTCTTTCCCTTTTCCTGTAAAACATCTGGATACCAAAAGAAAACAAATTTAGCGTAAGACACACTTCCCCTAAATTGAATTTAAATTTACCTTAATTTTTTCATTTTCTTAATGCCCCGCATAATAATTATGGGTGCCAAATAAAAATGCTATGTGCCCCACGTTGGGCGCCAAATAAAAATACCATGTGCATTGTGCAAGGCCAAAAAGTCACTAAACCACCCACAGGAACCTGTCCCCCTAGCTCAATTAAACATATAAAGAAATAATTATAATTTCTGTAGGGCTAACCATTTACAGATGAAATAAAATTTATTCAACATCAATCAATGAAATAAGCGGAAATAAATAAAAGGAGTAAAATACGGCCATGTTACAATGTCCAAAAAACTCTTCACACATCTTCCATAAAAAAAGTCACGATTAACGTCCGGTTCGCTCATTTAAAACCTTTTCCCTTTCTCATGTTCTCCTTCCTCCATCATTTACAAAACAATGCACCGCTTTATAATAATCTGCACCTGTGTTAAAAACTTCGATTGTGCTTATATCTTGAGACTAATTAACTTACGTAGTGATAAGGACTCTTATTCCAAACAATAAACTTAACCTTTTAAATAAACAAATCAAACAAGACGATCATTCAAACAAAATTAACAACCATAAATAGTTCCTATACAAAATTAAATTGACCTCGAATTCATAATATGGTCGAAATTGGGCTTATTTATAACGACATGAATTGAAATTCAACATACAGGGTGTCCCATGGTTATTACAGGTGCCGAAGTGAAATAAAATATTATAGTCCTTTTATTTACTAGTCTCTGCTGCAGTCATTGTCGATGTATGGGATTGGGAAAGATCACATAAATAGTATCTCATTGTTTAGCATGCTTCCTGTGTTTCCTTAACGACCTTAACGTTGTTCTTCAATTCTTCAATTAATGCATACTATTTTTTTACTGAGGGCAAAAACCGAAATCAAATGCGAATGAAAGACTCAAACGTCAAATTTCAAAAGAAATGTTTCCCAATGCAGTTATATACACCACCATTTACCAGTAAAATATCGTTTAAATTCAAAACTTTAAATTGACATAGAATCTTATTCTGTCGATGACGTGCAACAGAATTGTTGAAATAGGTGTAGAAACATTTCATAATCTGCATTACTCAATCCTTACATTCTTCATTAAAATAATTACGAGGAAATAACAATTAAAATTGAAACAGTATCAAAGTGTGTTGAGTAATTTAAAATGTAGCGATTCTTCACCTTTCTACCTTTGAGAAATGAAGTGCAGAAATGAAATGAAATTATGAAAGATTTTCGTATTCATCTCAATTACTGTGTAAGATTTCGAAATCCTATTCGCGATATTCGCTTCCATTTAGGAGTGAAAATAGAAGTGAGATCGATTACTAAAGTAATTAAAGCTATTTACAACCACTGCCGTCTGCAAAAATACGTATTTCACCTTCTAATTGCCTAAGAAACAAGACATGCGTCCGCCTGAATCTTGTTTCCTCCCACGAGCAGCCCCTTCGCCGTTTTATTCCATTAAAACCCCGCACAAATCATTCATGACGCTAAGAATGTAATATTACCTACTTTGATCAAACTTCCAGCCCCATATTTTCTTAACCAATTCTTATCAAATTAAAATTTAGTATAGTACCGATATTGTCTGGGGGGTTGTCGTATATCACTTGATATGCGCGTGCCTTAGATGTTCCCTTTCATATAATCGAGGGTACTTACAAATAATTACACCCTTCAAGACACATTGCATTTAAAAACGGAAATTTCTCGTTCCATTAGGTAAGGCGAATAAAATCGGCGACGTTAATCTTTGCTTCTCCAGTATGCAGGAAACCGTATTTTTATTTAAGTAGCCAATAAGGTATAATGTATTCGATAGAATTAGTTCCATTTTCTAATTTCCATTAATTGATAGCTTAAACTTTGCAGTAACGGATGTACGAGGAATATCCCTCCCGTGATTAAACTAGATTTAATTCGAGATTATTACAACGCATTCTTTAATACCTGTCTAAATGTGATGTAGAAACCTGCACTGCCTTCATTCTGAGAAGCAAATATTCATTCTAATGCCATTAACAGAATCTTAATTAAATATTTTCCGCGAAGAGATATCTCTAAGTGTCACACAACTATGTGGAAACTTTAGGGTAAGATTCGCCTCTCTGTACCCTGGCAATTCGGTTGCATTTGTAATCCAAGGTATATCTACCGTATTTTATGCTGTCTAAATTTGCCTACATTAATGACATGCATATGAGTGAATGTTTTACGGTTCCAAATTTGATAATAATTACGTTCGCTTCTAATGAAGTTAACAGCGTGCGATACTAGCAAATTGTTTCGAACGCTCGTTTTATGTTCGAAATGGAACTTTTCATTAGACTTATATTACATTCCTGTAATCGAACTTATTAATCGGAATTGGAAATCAAATAGTTCTTATTTTAGACTGGATTGGTGAAAATCAATGTATATACTTCCTACTACACGCTCATTTTCGTTTCCTATAATACCTATATATTATCTAACGCGTAGGTATAAATATAAAATGAGCTGCAACTACAGCGATTATACCATTCCGTCGTACAAAGGAGGATTCAGTGTCCAGTTCTGCTGTTGTTCAAAGTTATCACCACAAACCATTGCAAAAGCATCCAGTGATGGATTCCAAACTAAATGCTCTTGGACCTACTCACTGTCCTAACAAGGAAACGACCTACAAGTCCATAAGCGCCTATTCAGAATCAAATTGGCTTTCGCTTCTCACAAGTTTACTTGATTCAATAATATTAATAAAAATAAAGGGGATCAAATTCCATTTTTCTACACGTTCCTGGATATTAAATATTGGTTTGAGTCATAAAAAAATGCAATGCAATTCGTATTTCGTGATCACGTGGCAAAAACAGAAATAAACCTTATGCAAACGTCATTTTTATACATAATAAATTCCTGGGACCTTCTCCTGTTCTTCTGAATGCTAAACAAATTTTTAATCCAGTAAAAAGGACTAGTATTACACAAATTCAATGCAAAATTCCAATCAATGAACCAAAATACCCCATATCCTTTGTTTGGATTCCATTCTTATAAACAAATACAATAGAAAATCTGTTTCATGCAAATAATTTTCACGGGTAGACTCCTTTAGGAATATTAAAATTATTTAGAACAAAATTTCTTATGCAAGTTCCAAAAAATAACCGACCACTACTTTATAGAAACTAGGAATTTGAAATAACTTACAGTTATTGGTGTCGGTAATATTCTGTTCTGGTAGCAATTGCGAATCCGAGCAAACCGGCTTCATTTTCGCCAAAAGTAATATTCGAAATCGTGATTATGACCAGGAATATAATGCCAATGTTCCACTGTGAAAAAAGGCACCGATTAATTAATTTCCTGCCGTATGGTGTTGTATATACACGCTGTTACATGACCGTATGTAAAAAAAAAATTGGGCGATAGAGGGATAAAGACAAGCACTTTTTCCAAATAAACCGCGGGTCCAACCTGTTTCGTTTGGGAGCCACCCCCAAAGCAGTGGTGAAATTTGGATTTCTACTTTAATTTTTTTCTCAGCAACCATAAGAGTTACAAAGATGGGTAGCACGTCTTTGAATAGGTTTTCGGGTATGACCAATCCGATTTTGGAAATTTTTTTTTAATTCCTACCATGGCAGGGTGTACCCCGACTTGAAGGTGCGAAGAAAAATTCTGATTTCGACGAATGTTGGAATCTGGGGGTTTTTTAACATGAAAATTTCGAATCTGGAATTAGTTTTCAAAAATTCGAAAATAAAGCTCCACTTCAATTCTTGGACGGACAACGAAAATGGAGAAAATTTCACGAAATTTGTTATGTACATAATTGATGAGTTAAAGAACAAAATTGTCGAACAGTTTTTAAAAATAACTTTTCAAACAAAAGTTATACTCATTTGAAGATTTGGCCTTCGGGTTACAAAGTGTCCCCCGTCTACTAGTGAGTGATCTAATTTCGCATGTAGTTAATTGAACATGTCGCAAATAACAAAAAATAACGATTTAAGTCGATATTATGATTAAATGATCACAAAAAATTAGATATATCGATCATGATATATTGGAAAATTCCAGAGTCATTACGTTCAATATCTAAGCGTCTTTACGCGAGTGAAACATGGCTATATCCTTTAATACGTTTCTTTTTACGTTATATGTTTTAATTTAATTACCTATCTTTGTTTTACCTATATCGCAATCCTAAACTCATTTATTAATGGGGTACGTAAATCCGAATTAATTGACATTGGGTTTGATTTTGGCATTGTAGTTGTTGGAAATATATTTCTTTGTACGTTACGAGCATTGGGGTGACCGTATTAGAGAAGGGCCGTGTTCTGTGTGAGATACATTCATTCACTTTCAAATTGAAGAGTGCTACCTGTGGATTGGCTGGAACTGATTGCTACGCAAAGGTTTATCTCATACACCGGAAATTACGTGCAAGTAACCTGTAGGTAATTAATTGCTCTTGTCATTAGTATATCTTGCCGTTTATCTTTACCAAATGCCGTGACGAACTGCTCTGCAATTCATATCTTAAGTTCACAAGTTGCGGATATTTATGTAACTACGGCTGCTACAGTCCGTACACCCGCCGTAAATTTGTCATCTTATTCAACAAGCCAGTTTTGTTTGTCATCTAGTTATATGTTATAAAGCAAAGTGAAGTTTTGAAACTGTCAGCATTTGTGTGTGAGTTAAGCGCGCCTAGTATCGCAAACCCTGATTAGTTAGATTATTCAACAAATTGTATGTAATTTAAGCTTTCTTACTTTAATGCACGACCGCTTGCGTACGGAGTAACGTGTTCATGCAAGCTTTGTAAGTTTTTCATTTTTTCAGGGAATTTGTTTTACCTCTATTTCTTTCGTTTCGTTTCGAAATACATTTTTGTCAATGTCAATTAATTAATGTGTGTTGTTTATTCGAATCCACTGTGCAACCCGAATAGGGTTTTCATGTCAGATTTTTCTATTTGTGCCCAAAATGTATGAGCGAAATTGATATTATTTGACATACCTCGTATACGACTGAAAAAATGTGATATTTGATGGTTGTATTTTAGATTTCAGATCGTGCTAGTTACTGCAATAAATAAAAATACGAGTAATAATAATAAACAATGGCGTGTGTTTACTAATTTAAAAAAATTCGTGGATGGTGTCCACATGTCGTTTTTTTTTGGCTTTTCCAATCGTTAGTGAGGGAATTTATTAATAAAAGTCGTCTAACTTCTTCCCTTTGCCGTGTTTTTGATTTCGCATCTTACGTTTGGTACCCTTGCCACAGTCCTAGTTGCTAAGTACGTCATACATTACCTTGTATTAATTGGTGAGCAAGCGAGGAGCTCTAAATATTCGCGTATGGCCTGATATTAATAATAAATTTTTGGTTGTGTAAAAAAGGAAAAGTTCTTTAAACGAACTTTGTAAGTTAGTAAACAAAAGTTGCTTTACAAAGAGCAATTTAATTATGCGTGTTGAGGAAAGATGTTATACACGTATACCTTATTTAGTCAATTTTAGTTACCTACTGAACGGAGTTTCATAAAAGCCGTTACGGTAAGCCCAAGAGAGTTATACTGGCCCATTTTAAATCATAAAACATCTTAACCGCACTTTGAAAATATTTACGGGCGTGTTTTAATTATCTCAAAATAATATCCTTATCCAAATGAGTTATGTGATTATAAACTTTTTTAATTGACAACGATTAACTTAGTTTATTATTTTTCGGATTTATCCAATTAACTTTCACAGATTGGTGCATGCCGTCTAGATACAGGTCCTTCCTTCTTTTGTATTTTTTATCTTATCAACTCGGGTTTCGTATGTAATGAAACTGCAGGAGAGTGCTTCGGCGCAAGTTACAGTGAAGGGAAAATAATAAGAAAAATGCAAAGTAAACTTTGGCGAGAACTTAACAACACATAAATGAGAGCGGCTTTGTATTTTTAATTTTAATAAAACTGAAACTTCCTTCTAATTTTAAGTTCGTTTATCTTTTATGTGTAGTTTGGTAATCATACTTTTCGTGCGCTTAAGACGTTTTCAGAGCTGTTATATGTAGAAGTTCTGCGGTAATCCCGATTTAAATGAATTTCCCAGATTTGAATAAAACATTTCTTGCAATGAGTGACAAAGAATATGATGATTACGTGAAAGTTTATCCCGTTTCTTTAAAGCAATTACAGTAAAGTGAACAGCGCAAAAGTCAATTTAGTAGGACTTAGGTGCATTATCATAAGGAATTACGTTAAGAAATTCCAATAGATATGATCAGAACGCCTAATTGAGAAACAGTAATCGACAAAAACAGTCATACGGCCCTTATACGAATACGAATCCACAAAAATTCGATAGTTGTGGATGAATTAATTCCAACCGAAAAGACATTTATCAACGAGAGCAGATGCATTTGCGAAATTCAAACACTAAGGATGGAATTCATAGACATTAGATACTTAAGTTAGACTTGCACTTTACTAAGGGCCAATTGCACCGTCAAAATTAAGTATCCCTTAAAGTTAAGCATAACTTAAATACCATAGCAACGATTGTCTTAATAATCGTTGCCATAGATTTTAAGTTCGACTTACCTTTAAGCAAGGCTTAATTTTGTTGGTGCAACTGGGGCTAGGTGCACACTTAGTTTAGTTTAAGTGGAACTTATATTTACTGCTAGTATCTGTCCGAATTTCGCGCGTTACTATAGCAATAATGTCATGTGTCACCTTAACTATATCTTTGAATACCACTAAGTACGCGCTAAGTATGAGTAAAGTGTAAGTGTAACTTAAGTAATATCTATGAATTCCACCCTTAAAATGGGCGATTAGACCTTTATAACGCTGATATTAAAAATAACCACGTTATAATAATTTATTTTGAAAAACACTTTTAAATAGTTATTTTTGGCGACGCATTCATTGATAGTTATTCACAACAACTACTAAAACAAAAACATAATAATATGGGACGTTTGCTCGTGATAAAAATCTTCCTCTCAAAGACATATGGAAGGCAATTAAAACAACAATCTTTATCTATTTGTTAACGAAAAGAGAATAAATAAAAAATGAATTCAATGTAATTAAACATGAACATTTAATACGTTTACAAATCAACACCAATTCTTCTAAAATTGGAATGAATGAACATCTCGAAACCATCTTAATAGAAAACACAAGTTTATATTATGAATAGTAGATTTTCCTTCGCGACTTCGTGCGCTGGATATTGACGGATGATAACGGAAACCCAGCGGCACGGCACAACGCAATTAGAAAATTGCTAGCCT
This sequence comes from Photinus pyralis, assembly GCF_008802855.1. Lineage (NCBI taxonomy): Eukaryota > Metazoa > Arthropoda > Insecta > Coleoptera > Lampyridae > Photinus > Photinus pyralis. The sequence continues at coordinate 12,280,889 of NW_022170511.1, forward strand.
CTTTTTGGTGAAACTTCAAATTGGCGCACCTTGACGCAGATCTGTAGGCAACTACATTTCGACAAAAACTACCGGCTTTTATTGCGAGTTTGTGTTTTATATAGCTCCAGTTATTTTATGATAAGAACGTTTTGCACATTACGGATAATTAAATACGACTGCGGATAGCCGGCCAGTGTGGCGCAGTTCAGTTAAAGCTGAACTGTGGTACTAAGGGTCTCTGGCTCGAATCCGGGTTCGGGCATGGATATTTATATGGATATATGGTTGGGTTGATAGAGCAGCCTTGGCTGAAACCCCTCACACTCAAAAATAAAGGCAAAATAAAATTTAAAAAAATAAAAAACAAAAATAAAATAAAATAAATTCGAAACTTGCGATTTAGTCGACTTTATACATTCTACAAGCGGTACTGAACGGAAATTCGTAATTTCCCCCTCGCCAAGATTTTTAATAAACTTATGACCTTACCTTTGACCTATTACTTAAACTACGATTGGTTAGTGCAATGAATATCAATTGAGAATTCTGCAACCCTTACCTTCGGTCACATAAGAAGATAAATGCAATGCCACAACGGACACCTACCTAGCTAGGTCACAATTACGATTATCTTAATTGCTTTAATTTTTAAAATGAAACGCAAGGCATGACTGGGTCACGGCACAAAGAAAACTCCTAACGTTAACATTACACAGAACTAAAAATAAATTGCCGCAATAGAGTTCCGTAAATTCCAACGAAAACGCTACATAAATTTTGAAACAGATCAAAAATCCTAAACAAATAAACAAATAAAATCCCATTCGGAATACAACAAACTTAAAGTAAAATCTGACATAATAATTGAATGGAATTGAACCTGGATCTTAAATTGGAATTTAGAAGATTACAAAAATGTATTATCAAACAAAAGTAACACAATTACAAAACCCCGCGATAAAAATCCTAAGGCGACATAAAGCCTTTTCGTACACAACGGACATAACAAAACGAATAAACCAAAGGAGATCTCAAGAAATAAAAATTGAGTACTCACTGTATATGTCCAAGCAATATCTAAATGATGTTGGTATGTTCAAGGTAACGCAGTTACTATACTTTCCGAAAAACTTAAAAAGCTTTTACCTGAAACCGTCAAGAAAATCTAAATTTCGGGGCTATTTTGACATTAGGAAGTTGATCTTTACCTGACTAGTACTGTAATATTTTTGCCTGACTCCCATTACAGTCCTAGTACATACAAAATAACAATTAGATCTTATAATGCAGACTATGTGGATATCTTTAAATCTTAATATACCTACACAAAGGATAATGGTTTGTAATTACTAACAATTAATGAAATATGTTTGGAAGTAATTATTCCTTTAGTTTTGCGCCAGTCATTAAAATGTTTGTAAGCCTTTTCGTACCTCTTTCTTGACTTTGTGGGAAGCGAATATTGCACTACGGTGGCCGCAGCTTTAAATCGACTAATCCCACGAATTTGTGAAAAAATCTGACTGACTGGGTAATTATTACAACAGGCACTCATTAAATATATATAATAACAACCCTTACTTACAGAAATTCTCAACATTACAATGACTATTAAATAAAATCTTCAAATTCTGTGTACAACTTCTCGCGCGTCTTAAACAAATTAATTAGTACATGATGTCCCGTCTGAAACTTCTAATGCTAAACCTAAATTACGTTTGCAGCACGTAAATTTTCAACCACAGGGTGCCTCGCTGTCATCGTCGGCATTATTTCAACCTAGTGAAACGAAAACCCCCTGCAGTTTGCATAACAATATACACAAATGAAGCAGCAATTTTATTGTCAATGGAAAAATTGTCGTACACAAATATCAGCCGCACATAAAGAAAGGTACACTTTAATTACAGAAAAGGCAAATGGCGGTACTTACGATAAGACAGAAAAAAACGCAATTAAACTCCTCACTATTTGAGTTTTTAGGTGAATCCGTCCAACGTTTCCGAAATCACCAAATTAATGAATCAAATCGCCCGAGATTAATAAATACGGATGATGGCAATATTCCATGCGTTCTAACTAACGCCTCAGCTGTTTGTTCAAGCGAAGTGCACTTTGTTACGGGTCAAAAAAGAAACAGGAAAATGAAAGTGGACAATCTAAAACCACTGCGCGGTAAAATTACATTGTCACACTTCAACTATAGAGGGAGCCATCTATTCAAAAGTTACGAGGATCTTTCAAGAAGTTAATGTACAGTGAACACCAATAATGCTTGTAATGAAGAAAATAAATCGCCACAAAGGTTAAATCTTATCTAATACACACATTTGTTACCCATTAAATATTGATTAAAATTTCCAGCAAGCATCCGCTGAAACCCACCCAAAAAAAGAATACTTAAATAAAACAATTACTTGGTTATCCGGCGACTCGGTTAGTAATTATCCAAAAGGTGCATAAAAATCTCAAAAGCACAGTCTTTAAGTACAAGATGATTTCAACTAATCATACACAGGGGGGGTTAAGCTCCTAATTCGACATGAACTAGAATCCGCAAGATTCTGTGCTAAGAAGACACTTAGCTGCATATCAGGTCCTTCGCCAAATCCAAAGACATTCTTCGAGAAGACTCTGATGATGGTACCATTAATTCACAAGACCGGCTACCTTGGCTGTCCCGATTTTTCGTTAACAGTTGCCGGACAGCTCCTTCATACGGGTGGCTGCTCGCCCATTCTTTGACGGTGCTGTTTAATATCTACCGCGTGGCTCCGAAATCAACTCCCTTCCAACGACATCCAAAACATCCCCAAATTGCTTTCTTGAAGCGAAACCCAATGGATGTTTTCGATTCAGACCAATTTAATATTACACAACACTTTAGGTAACAAGTAAATTACAAAATCAGAAGATCTGGAATCATGCAAATTCCGAAAGCTTACGAAGACAAGCAAACCAACATTCATACTACGAGCAATAATCATACGTGACCAAAATTCCTACACTAACCATTACAGTGAGTATAAAGTACGCCAAGAGTGCAGTATTGGATCCGGCACCCCGAAGGACATTACCAGCCCTCTTGAAAATTACAACTTAACTATAGTTTAATATGTAAGTAAATTCGCTGCTGCCTCAGGGATATTACGAAGGTTTCAGTGTTATTCTGAGCTCCAAATGACAATGCCAGAATCCATCTGAAGAGAAATTCTGTAATACTTGAAATCGTAAAAGTGAATAAAAATTTAACATTTTAAACGCGGGTAAGTTAAACACCGATAATACAAAAGCCTTTGAGGTCAAAAGTTTTATATAGGATGAACATCAAAGCTCCCATAATTGATGACAACAAAACGGTTTTTAATATCACAAGAACCTGCTTTTGAATTAATTATTTAGCAATTTACTTCAAATCTTATTAATTACTGTGAACCAAAAATTGTTTTACCTATACCGTAATGTATTCGTTTAATAACTCCATTTGGGCGTATCTCTCACGCGAAATCTTAATTTAGCTACGAAAACTTTACTACTAGGCCTTATTAAAAATACATAATTAACTACGAAATTTTTTTGAGATGCGCTTATTCAGCCATTTGTAAACGGCAAGGCAACTGACGTGTGCGAGCTGATATAATTGACGTAAGATTCAGGCTCGAACTGAACATCACATATGTCTTAATGACGCGAATGTTCACTTCGCTTATCGCCGCTTGACAAATTTAGGATCATTATACTTTAGGCCGTTGTTAATTGAAACTACCATTTAACCACTACTCATCATAATAGAATGTCTCACTGCACGTCCTAGATAACACGCAACATTATTAGAAGGGGAATTTTCAAGATGTCTATGAACGGAAAAGTTCACATTCTAACCGAATTCGAGTATAATACTGCACCCGCTAGAAGAAAATGAGATATATAAAAGTCAAGCTAGATAAATTGTTAACGTTTTGTAAGTGCTATACATAGTAGTATAAGTTTGAAAAATTCCGAAGCTACAAATTCCATTTTTGTTAGACGTTTGCTCTGTAATGTGCAATAATAATATATAACTTCAGGTGCCTTATATATTAAACCGCTTCTACGGTATTAAGTGAGACGATAACAAAAATTAAGAGCCCTTACTACACTACGAAGTATCTCGTATATCACAATCTTTAAGCTTTCGTTATATAACTCCTCATATGTGTGGGAAAGTCTATTTTTGTAGCTATTTTGTTGGAGCGAGTGTTCGCGTAGATATCCAGAATTGAGCTTTTGAAAGTGACAGGAAGTTTTCTTGGAGTGTTTCGGTTTTTCCGCCTCGTGCCATTCACGTCTTAAGAGAAATCTGGAATTTAATTACCGCGATTTTACCATGAAATGTAAATGAAATTGAATCTTTTGGTCATGCCACCACGGACTCCGACGGGCGGAGGGATGGGGACGCTCGTGAGCGGAATTTAATGTGTGCATTTGGCAGAGTGCAGAATACATTCGGGACTCGCATAACCGCTTTCGATTACTCTTGTTTACTTACTTTAAAACTTGTTATAGGAGCCCGTTTTTCGCGTCCCTCATCACATTACTCACGCACTTTCATAATTTTAACCGTATCGAATGCTTTAGTACGCAAGTGATGACGATACGCCGTAAAAGGTGAAAGACACCTTTAAGCATTTCTTCATATTGAACTTTCAATTTTACATGACGGTTTTCTATTCATACTTTTCGAGTTCTAGTTTCAAAGAAATCTTTAAGTGGATATCTCCCCTCCGATCGGATCAACAGATCCCATTTCCTTCAGACGGAAGGTTCTTTCAAAGTTACCTTGAGGTATTGACGATAACCTGCAAGTGCATGTTACGTTCTCCTAAGTTAGTTGTTTTGCCGCCATTTTTATTTTACGTTCCGGTAAAGGATTACATATCCTATACCGATTCCCGGTTAGCTCATCCGCTATCTTAGCGCTTACCTTTCACCTCCTTGCACTGTTACGACTTTACATATAGCGGTTATCAAATTGTATTTATTAATGTAAACAATTTTGCACCCGAGTGGTTATTGACTTCAGAAAATATGTACTTACATGTATTGCGCAAGTGAATCGCCCTTCGTTTGCCTCCTCATCTTACACCCCTTCAGTTGAACAGTCAAAGGAAAACTACGTCACACTACTAGTGCGTAAAACTTCATTCGAGATCGAAAAGGATATCAACTAATACGTCACTGGTAAGGCCATAAGTCCAATTAAAATCTTACCAATAGGAAAGTTATGAAGTTAATTTCTGACCCAATCCACAGTCCCACGTGTGGCAAGGCTATTTATAGGCGAAGTGATTTTATCCGTTCAGCATTTATCGCGAAGATACCAGGAAAGGAGCGGGGAAAAAGAAATCCTATCAAGATGAAAAGAGTACTTCGATGAACTACCCAATAATATAACCGCAATGAACCAAACAAATCAAAACGAGGTGGGAGTTATTCAATATGGGCCCATTACATAATAACGGGAACAAGGGAACAAATTTGACAACTGTTTGCTATCGTTGTTTTATCCTGTTTTGCTACATTAGCCGATAGTAATATAAGAATTCGTATACGTAACAAGTTTCATTTTACAGAGAGTTTCGGATGCATTGAAGCCTGCGAACAGAGACTTCTATTTCACAAATTTCCAGATCGAGCAAACCTTCAATTACACATGCAACTCATGAGGTAATTAAATTAAATAAAGACTTGGACGTTATCGCAAAGTGGGCAAATGCAAATAATCTGAAGCTTAACCCTAGTAAGACTGTTGTTATGCCGATTGGTACTGCGGCACAAGTTCAAAAATTCAAAGTTCACAAGTTCAAAAATTTCTGATTGAGCCTAAAGAAGCGATAGTTGTAGCTGGAAGTAATGTTGACTATGCAACATCAATGAAGGTCCTTGGTATGCACAGAGTTGTATATAAGTAAATAGAGAGGCAGTACATACGACCTGCGCTCAACTACAGTGGCCGACTTTTAATGGCGGAGCCGTTGGGACTCATGCGCAGTGCGTGAAAGGGAATCAGCACGATTTTTGGGTGCATTCAGTTACATAATCACAAAACAAACAGCAATAACTTTTCAGATGCTTCAGATTCATTTGTAAATAAACAGACGCTTTGGAGTAATAATTTAAGCATGCCCATTACATTATACTCTTTACCGCCATTTCAATGTTTAGTAGGCGACGATCTGTACATAAATAAAGGTTATTTTAAAATGCTCCTAGAAAAGTGCAAGAAAAGATCAAATATATGGGTGGCAGGAATACTCTTCGCAAGCAATTGTTGAAACTTGGTTTTCGATACAAGAAGTGTCGGGACAAACGTAGGTTGGTAATGGAAAGAAGTGACATTGTAGTATGGCATCTCGTTATTTAAGAAGATTAAAAGAAAATGAACAACCTGAATGTGACAAGAAACCCGTTATATACTTGGACGAAACCTATATTCACCCATCGTACGGAGTGAGTAAATGCTAACAATCAGATGAAGTATCGGAAGTTTATAATAGGGCTGGTCAGAGGTACATCGTAGTATGCTGGTAGTCGTTCTGGTTTTGTAGAGGATGTCGCACAGTAAATCGGGGGATTATTACGATGATATGAATCATACCAACTTTATGCAGTGGTTAGAGAAGCAGTTTATACAAAATTTACCAGCAAACTCACGCACCTCGTCAGTGTTCAAATAAATAAGCCGCCAACAATGAATAATCGTAAGGAAGTGATACGTTCTTGGTTAGAAGCAAATAACATTCCTACGAGAAATGAATTTATTGACAATCTACAATTTATTGTGAACACCGGCAGTTCCGATGATGATTAGTGGTCAAGTGACGATAATGAATGAAAAAAGTTAAAGGTTGTGTGTTAATTTAGTCAATGTGAGTGTTATTAATTTCAATGTGATTGTTTCAATAACTGTCCATATTTACATCGGAATTGTAAATTGTGTTGAACATGAACATCTAACAATCTTAAATATGTTCACGTTTTGTAGAAATAAAATTATTAATTTTACTGTTTCCCCTAGAAGTAATGCAACTCATATCGCGTGGCCCACTTATTTATATTTAGTAGAGTCAAATTTTGCATGAGAATGTACAGTCTAAATTTCCAACGTCCTCGGACACGCCCTGTCAGGGACCTTCTGAGCGTGGTGCCACTGTACATACCCTCTGCCGATGCTCCATTTTTGAGATATTTGAGTTATTGGCATTTGAGGTTTGTCGACTTTGTGGCTACCCGTATTCAAACTGTGTTTTCGGCATTGCACACCTGAAATTTTGTCCCGCACCAAAATAAAATTTCAACTTATTTTATTCTTTCATTGCTTATTTTTATACTCACTCAGTGCATAAATAGATCTTTAAACTCGATCGCACGACAAATATACGATTTCCTTTATACCAGAATCTCAAAAATCTTTTCTCGATTCTGATGTAAGCCCCTTACCAGCTTTGTATTGTAGTCTACTGTATTAAAAGTTCTTAACGATTGTAATATTTCTTATTTATTCAAGACACAGTGTTAACAACATCATTCACCACACATTGAATTTCTTTTCAATTTTTGTTGCAATGAAACCATATTATTCTCAAGCCGAACCTGCATTAAGGATCATTTAATTTGAAGCCGGTTCTGTTGTCGACTACTGCGCACACTCACCAACGGCCTGCGCAAGATTCAATTGGAGTCAATTTTTCGCTACAAGACTGTCTCTCTATTTACTTATATACAACTCTGTGTTGGTATGCATCTTGACCAAACTTTAAATTGGGACACTCATGTCAAGTCCGTATGTACCAAATCGTACTACAAATTAAAGAACTTATACAGATCAAAAGATGCACTGACGCAAGAAATTAATTTAAAACTCGTAAAACAACTAATCTTACCCTTGCTTACATATGGAGATGTATGTTATCATGGTTTAAAGAAGCAGCTCTCTAACAAGATACAAAGGGTGCAAAATTGCTGCATACGGTATGTTTGTAACATAAGAAAATATGATCACATTCAACCAACTTTGAGAGGTCTCAACATGTTAAATATGGAAAAGACTCGTTTACTTAACATTCTTTGTGTGTTACATAAAATAATCGTAGTGAACAAAAGACCATGTTACTTGTTTAACCAATTCCGAACCTTACCCAGTTTTCATAGCTACGGCACGCGAACTACGGACTTCATCATACCAAAAGTCAACACAAAAGCAGGTTACACGTCCTTTTATGTCCAAGCCGTCCCACATGACAAAATTGTGCAACATTAGCGTTTAATAAACGTTTAATGGTGACTTGTAACGTTAGCGTTTAAGTACCATTAACTTACTATTAACGTCACCGCGACTGCTAATGTCCGCCTTCAAGAACGTTTCTCTGTAACGTCTAAATACCTACGTTTAGCAAACGTTACATCATATAACACTTTTTAACATCAGCATTTAACGTTAATTGAACGTTTGAAACAAACGCCAATGCGATGTAACTCTCTTACGTTGTATAAACGTGGTACAAAAATGTTTATTAAACAATACTAAATTACGTTTATATCATCCTTATACATTGACGGTTGGTATTATTAAAGTCATATTTACTATGTTGTAAGCTAACAGTGTTGTTAAGGAATGTCTTAACAACACCGTTAGCTGACAACAAAGTTAAGTCTGGCTTTATAATATCGGCCGTCAATGTACAAGGATGACATAAACGTAATTTAGTATTGTCACAGATTGTGTACTTTAATAAACATTTTTGCACTTTGATACTAAAGTGCACAATGTAAAAAAATTCAAATTCAAAATAATTCAAATAATTTTTTACCAGAAATTTAATGTATAAAAAATTATTTCATTCACATCAATCACTTCACAAAATTGTTAAAAATGTCCCACCATTATAAAGAATGCAGTTACACACATATTTTCATATCATCGAAAACTGATTCTAACATTACTGGTGTAATGTTCATTAGTTCCTCTTCGATTGCATTTTGAAGTTCCTCAGTGATGTGCAGACGATTTCGAAAAATATTGTATTTCAAAATCAGAAAAAAAAAATCTAACGGGCTTAGTTCTGGAGAACGTGGTGACCACAATCCTCTGCTAATTAATCGATCATCGTAAAACTGTTGTTCTGCATCATGGAGTATTTGTAGATGGAAAATACCTTATAGGAAAACGTTGGATATCAGGAAATTCTTGATAGAATTGCTGGCGAGAGGACTGAATGGAATAGTCCATGTTCCATCCTGTAGACTTGCACTTCGATAATGTTCCTTTAAGACGAACGCGTCATGTTTTGGTGAAAAAGACATTGTGGAAGATTCTAAAAAAGTGAGGTTATACATACAATTTACGTCTTTTAGTTACTTTTACATACTGCTAACGCTTAGGAGGAACCCTGGTAGAACTGTTTGATTTAAAATAAAAAGATGAGCGTACAAGGTGGAAAATACAAAGAGAAATTCAACACGTAAAAATCGCCGTAATGGATAGCTTATTCAGCTTATTTGTTGAAGTCGTTGTCGTTCATCCTTGATGAAAAAAACCACAATCGCCAATGTCTAACCCAAAAAACTCCACAATTTTTAAGCACTTAATTCAAACTATCCTCCACTTATTTTGAATCACATCACTCAATTCACAGAATACCAACATTCAACAAACATGTTAAACTGCAAATGAAGATAAACCGAGTGATGAGTCACCGACCAGCTATTTTTTCGTTGCGCAATGCCCAAAGGCACATTTTTAATATTACAAGAACGTTACTGTAACTATGCAACTTAACAGTACCAAAATGTCGTTGTTGTAATGTTAAGCTTTTAAAAGTTGAACTAACGTAGTTATGTATGGTTCCGTCAACATACTCTAATAACATCACATTACTTAACGTTATAATGACATCGCAACAAGGTTTTGCATAAAAACGTTGTCAAAGTAATATTGGTATAACGTTAGCCTTCTGAATGTTATTTTAACGTAATAATGTCCCGTTCCAGCGACGCAAGTCCAAAAGGTTACAATTTTTAACATTACAAAAACGTCGTATCCACGGGTTAGAAAGAAAACCCATTCAAGTATCGTTGGTATAACGTTGATGTTTTGTTTAATTGAGTTGTTTCAAAATGCAACATTCGTTTAACGTACCAAACGTTTTTTTAACATTGCTTGCCAAGTGGGGTGAAACTATGGATCTCGTTACCATCAAGTGTTCGGTCGACACGTGATGGCAGTCAGATTACATTGTTGCATCTTAGACCTAAGTATCTTTTTTGTTTATTGTAGCGCATATCTTTCTTTTATTTTTTGTAATTGCTTGTCTTGCATACATTCCCATACTTATGCTTACGTTATGTCTAATTTGTTGTTCTCATACTTATACTTTTGTTAATTAAGTGATTTGTTTTAGTATTCGATGTGCCTTATAGTTTACATTATCACATTCTTAAGTTAATTTCAGTTTAGAAGCTTGTAGAGGGGGGAGTAATGGCCTTTCGGCTTTTCCTTTATGTCCCTAAATAAAGATCGTTATTATTATTATTGTCGGTGTTTCTTGTGAGAACTCAGGTCTAGCCTGGTTAACTAATCGCACGGATTAACATCAAGTAACGATTAGTGTCTGTGTCTGTGTCTAGTGAAGTTATGTAGGGTTCTAAAGAAAAATAAAAAAAATAAAAAATAAAATAAATATTCGCACACTCACATTGGAAATCTAGGGATAGTATGTAATTCATACTTACCAACATAGCTATTAATGGCCACAATAGTCAACGCTATCAGGAAAGAAGAAAACAAAACAAAAATATCATTATAATAATTTCTGTACTTTTATTAAATAGAGTTTATTGTGTAAGTGTTTCTTTGCCTTTGCGTTTGGGTTGTATACGAGTGGGTTGTGATAACGTGGTGTGTTTATGTGAAGAAGGAGTTTTGTGTTTTTTAACTGTGCTAAGACGTGTAACTTTATTGGGTGGACCTGTCTTTGTAGTGCATGTTGCGTTACTTTTATTTATGGTATTTCTTTGTTCTTGAGCTTCTATTTGTGTGGTTGCTTGGGTTTTTGGTGGAGATATTGCAGTATTTTGTGAGCCTGTGGTGCTGTTAAGGTTTTTGCGCTTCGGTTGTATACGAGTGGGTTGTTTCTGAGAAGAAGGAGTATTGTGTTTTTTAACTGTGCTAGGACGTGTAACTTTATTCAGTGGACCTGTCTTTGTGGTACATGTTGCCTTACTTGTATTTATGGTGTTTCTTTGTTCTTGAGGTTGTATTATTATTATTATTATTAAGCTCTAGAAAATCCTAAAAGACGAGATAATGTATGAAACCCATCAGCGATGTTGACGATTTCACACGGCAGCGATTTAGATTCAACACAGTACGTTAAAACACACGTTGAATGGTTGAATGTAGATAGGCGTTTATGTCAACTGTGCAAAGATTATATTATATTAAAATAATATTTGTATATATATCATAAGCAGTTTACGCTTGTCTATTGCAACAGAACCTTACGCTTCAATCCGATTTGCGAGTTCTAGAAGAAAAAGATGTATTTAATGGGTCCAAAGTGTTCCTTAAGAAAAATTGCTGCGAATATTACTTTCCTCTATCTAAGAGATAATCCAAGAAAAGGTTTAATGTAGTTACCCAATATTGCACCATCAAAAGTTGTAAAAAATATGCAATCTCAGACTGGACGCCAATGTTTTTTTGTGTAATGATATAAAGGAACACCTTGTGTGTCTATTATTAGTAAGTTAAGGTATGTAGGTTAACGAATCGATTGCACATGACTGTGCTTACCTACTAAGATTATTGCAATATTATGTGGCACAAATAATGAATAAGGAGATTTGTTGAATGGAACGAAGAGGTTGTATTTAATATGTACTCCTAGAATAAAGGCTAAAGGTTGATGATTGGTTTCGGTACCGAGATCCTTTTACATTTGGGTGAAACGTGTGTAACATACTAGTATTGATGAGAACAATATAATCTTATAACTATGTAAGATATGTGGTTTTACATGCCGAAAACATGAATGGTTTTATTACTGGAGCATCTTTAATCTTAAACAATATGCTATTAGTTTCGAGACAACATTTGTTATTTCAGCTAACCTTCAAAACGGTATGCTGCTGATGTGATGAGATTAGAAAATGGACATGCGGTACTACTGTTGCCTCCCAACCATTGCGTTTTCCATCCCATCGAAAATATACGGAGAATTTGCGAACAACATTATAACAAACACTGTGGCGATAATTAAAGGATATACAGCAGAGAAAAGTGTTCAGATATGTGGCATCAAGTCATTTTTGCGGTTATGTATATACCAGGTATATGAAAACGCACTGTAGAGCATACCAACAAAATTATTTTAGATTGGTGGCACAGAGAGGTGAAGTTTGACCGAGTAGATTTAGCTTCACTAATAATTAACTTAGAAGATGGTTCACATGAAGAAGATATTATGATGATTCAGAATAATCTCTTTATAAAAATCCTGCTGGTGTTTGTGCATCTGTCAAATGATCACCGATCCTCAACAGCCAAGGGGTTATTTCCACCACGAAGTTCTCACTCCGCACAATATGCCTCAGGTCTCGTGTGACGTCGCGGGGAGAATTCAACTGTCTGCGGAAGGTCAAATAGGCGGTAGTGACGCCGGTACTCCGCACTATTTAGGATTAGATCGTCCAAATAATCGAGTAGGTGAATATTGTGCGGAACCAGGTGTCTCTTAAACCTGTCCATAAGTCCCTGTAAGGTCGCAGGTACGTTCCGTAACCCGAAAGGGAAAAGGAATGCTTGTCTTGATTTTTTTCGTGGACTTTCCCAGTATCCGCACCGCAGGTCGATTGTGGAAATATAACCGGTGTGCTTGGCGTCGTGCGACAAGTCTTCGATTCGAGGTAAAGGATAATGATCCATATTTATAGCTGTCGGTAGTCTATACAGATGCGAATTTTCCCATTTGGTTTAGATACCAAGACAACAAGAGCGAACCAAGCGCTTTCGCATTCCTCGATAACGTTGAGTTCCTCCATCATTTGAAACTCTTTATCTAATTTTAATCAATATGGTGGTACGGAAATGAACAGATTGTCATCGGTGTCAATCCGATGTTCGGCGTGCCGTGATGGTTCCGTGGGAACCGCAAACATTTCTTCATCTTGGGTAAGATGTTTTCCTTCTTCCATTCTTAATGCCAGAGGTGTGATGTCCACGAGCACTTCCTGGTTGGTCTTCAACGTCCATATTTTCCCAGAGACGGTGGAACTCGATTTGTGGACATCGCTTAGATACTTGGGTGGGGGACATAGTCTGGTTTTCCAAACTGATGGTGTACAAGTGCCATTTGACGGTGGGTGGCATTCCTTGCAAACCTTCCCAGATTACTTCGCCTTCCTCATTCCTCTTTTTCTCTCTTCTTTTTTTATGAAAGAAACCCGTTGTGTTGACCAACATCTTTTTGGAACGTTGATAACTATTCCGGCCTCTTCATTGACATCTACCCCCAGGAGTGTCTTTGTAGATTCTGCATTGCGAAAAAATACCATTGTTACCCGTAACTATTTTCCCTCGAGCACTAAAGCTGTTCCAAAAGCCGTTACAGTTCGTGGATTCTGAACTGACGCCTGTATTCAAGAACGTTCTATCATGATCCCCTAGTACGGATAGGAGGACGGTCCCTTCTTCCGACATACTCTGACATCGTGACCTCGGAAATAGCAGAAGGAGAATCATTGCTTTTTCTTTTGATTTGCGGATTCCTTCTTGGTTCCGTTGGACTCTGTGTCCACCATGGTCAATTCGGCGGTTAGGGTCTCATCGAGAAGTTGTTTAAAGGTTGGGAAGTTTGACCTTTGCACTCAATTCCTAACACGGTGATGTATCAGCGCGTAAACGATGTCTAGTCGTGTGCTAACATTAGTGTAGATTGTGCAAGTATGGCACGTTTGATCTACACAAAGCTCGCACAGTTGCTCGTCATCCTGCTTGGTTGCGAATAGTTCCAGGTAGGTGATACCTTTAACTACCTGCCACCATATAGCGCCGAGATCTTCTAATAGTAAAGGGAGGCCTTTTAGCGCGGTGGTGTCACTAACTTGGGTGCATTTTGATAAAGGAGGGGATTATTTTTGGTGGTAGTGGTATTTCCTTAAATACTGAAGACAACGAGAAAACGTTTCGCGACGGTTAAAGAGCATGTGTATTTGTTTACGCTAAATCTCGGGCAGTCAGCCCTATTTGTTTATTGGAAGGCGCAGTTCGTCATTTCTTTATAACAAATTTGTACAGAATCAAGTTAAATAAAGTGATTTAAAAGTGAAACATATTTTGTTCAATGGAATGAGTATAGATACTATTAAAATTACAATCGTTAAGAAACAGTTTACCCGGAATTCTAAACTGAACTTTTTATTGTGAACCAAAATCGTTTAGGATCTTTACTGATTGAGTACATAGGTATCCCGTATATTTTCCGCCACTATCGCTTTAACTTTGTCGGTACAGATATCCTCATCCTGTGACTTCAGCACACATACTTAGCAGAACTTTTACAAATCGTCTGTATTAGGTTCTACTATTCAGAATATATAATAGGTTTTAAAGTTATATTGAAACTTGACATGGGTGTGCGTATAGGATAACTAAATTTTCACGATATCGTGTAGCTTTAGGTAAAAGTAACATATTGGAAAGTTGATATTTTATTCGTACACTTTGTAGCATTTTTTTTTGTTGGCGTAAACATCAAAAGGTGTGGATTTTCAATATGTAACTTTATCTAATAAAAAATTCTTTATTTTCGTAGCTGTCTACAGGTAAAACAATTTAGGCAAATAACTTAGATCGAAGAGGTTCCCCACCGTACGTATCGCTGAAAGCCGTAAAACAAGCGATGTGGGTGTTTACAAAACCTCTGGAGATGGGAATTTTCGAACGTTATTGGTTTATTATGTCTTTAGGTGGAAATACAATTTTCATATGAAGGCAAAATATAAGACTTGTAATAATAACAAAA
The DNA here is from genome assembly GCF_008802855.1 of Photinus pyralis. Lineage (NCBI taxonomy): Eukaryota > Metazoa > Arthropoda > Insecta > Coleoptera > Lampyridae > Photinus > Photinus pyralis. The sequence goes on from NW_022170511.1 coordinate 12,295,933, forward strand.
GGCGCGAGATAGAGGTATAATCGAATATCTCACGTAGATCGAGTGTTCTCGGAAGATAACTAACTTAATTTTGTAAAACGATAGATATTTCATATTTCCCATTTTATGCTTGAGCGCTCCATTTATCTTGCATTACCTACCATACGTACGTTTCGTATAAGACAGACACATTTTTATTTTAGAATCGCAATCAATAATTATCCCTCTTCTGAAAGTTAGAAGCAGATAAAATTCTAGGGGTTAAAAAACTGACCATAAAAACTTTTTTAAATCGAAGTTCAGAACGGACTCGCTAATTTTCCCTCATTCGTTCACGTACGTAAAACCCACACGGTTTACTGGCCACCCCGGGGCGACATCGTTTGGTTTTTAGAATTCGCAACATATCACCAATAGGGTTGTTACAAGTCTGAAAATGTAACAGTTTTATCATGTTCCACAACCTGTAAAATAAGAACTTTCTAGAATTATTTGGGGTGTCTGCTTCTAAACGTACTTCAACACTACCCGATTTCGTTGTTCTTCTCCTTTTTGTGACAATTTTTAAAGAATAATTGTTTACATTTTGTATATCAGAACGAAAATTAATAAATGAATACCTACCGCGTACTCTCTTGAGAAACTAAATTCACATTTCGATTTCAATTAATTATTTTTAGAGTAAACCAACGTACGTGAAGTTCAATAAAAATCGAATAGATCATACAATACATTGCAGTTGCCATCAAATGAACACTAACCGCGAATATTGCGAGCAACTACTTCATCAATGTGAAAGAGTCTGAACGTCCGTCCGTCCGTTCGCCCGATAACTCACAAATCTCTTTCAGCTCGGTCAAGTGTAAGTAGATGTCTTTCTGCCATTTTGCTCCAATATGGCGAAAATGGCTGATTCACGAACTCGACCGAGATATTGATGAGTTACACCAACCCTTCAGGTTTGATCGAAATCGGTGCATAATTACAGGCATGCAGGGGGAAAACCGTCTCTGGTATTCCTTTTTCTTTTAAGGCTTGCCGATTCGAATTGCAAAATAATGCAGGAAATCGCGGCTCTCGTACCTCTCTCTAAATTTTAATATAACTCGGATTCCACGGACTATTATCACTATGCGTAATTTACGGTCAAGGTCAAGCTTTTCGGTTTTTTGGATTTTTCTCTAAAGCTGTAAGTGTTATTCACACATATAGCTTAGGCAAAAATTTTGGATGATAGAATTATCTACAAAAATAGTTCTTCTACATACTTTTTCTCCTAATAAT